>NC_087362.1:40879512-41504512 GCF_030014295.1 Loxodonta africana
TGGCAAAGTTTTGTTTACTTTTTTTGATATTGAAGATATCTCAGGGCAGTAGTTTCAGGGGTTCATTTAGTCCTCTTGGCTCCAGAAAGCCTGGAGTCCATGAGAATTTGAAATTCTTTGCTGCATTTCCCCCCTTTTGATCAGGATTCACCTATGAAATCTTTGATCAAAATATTCAGTAATAGTAGCTAGGCACCACTGAGTTCTTCTGGTTTCATGGCAAACGAGGGAGTTGTTTATGGAGGCAGTTAGCTACACATTCCATATCCTCCTATTCCTGACACTCCTTCTTCCTCTGTTGCTCTGGTGGATAGAGACCAATTGTCGAGTCTTGGATGGCCAACTGTGAACTTTTAAGACCTCAGGCACTGCTCAACAAACTAGGAGGTAGAATAGAAGCACTAAACATGTTATTAGGCCAATTAACTGGGATGTCCCATGAAACCATGACCCTAAACCTCCAAACCAAGGAACCAAATCCCGTGAGGTTTTTGGTTGTATGTAAGCAGCCTTGGCAAGCTACATTTTTTTCTATTGTTGTTGTAATAAACCATTGTTACGTGATATTTAGTTACCTTTCCCGTGTTGTGCAACCGTCACCACTATATATTTCCAATTTTTTTTGTCACCCTTAATGGAAACTCAGTGCCCCTTAAGCACCATTTTTAAGTGTGTTTTTCTTGCCTCTGGTTAATAGTAATCAATTAGGGTTTTGCTGTTTGTATGTAAATGCCAGATGCATTGGGGGCCAGGAAATAAGGGGTAGAAACTGAAAATACCACAAAGGAATTATTCTCTGTCTGAATATTATGATCAAAGACTCCGATCATTGTCTGAGCTACTTTCTTAATGTGAACTAGGGCTACACAGTCCAGCGCCTGTGATTCTATACACGGAGCAGCTTGGCTGGTGGAACGCGTGTGTGTTCTCAGACTGGCGAGCTGGAGAAAGAATGCTGATTTTTGCCGTGCAGGAATGTGCATCAACATGTGTTGACAGATCTGCCTGACTTTTCAAGAGAAACCAGAAATCCAAAAAAAGTCTTGTGTGAAATTTCCCAGTTTTCGAAAACAGTGACAATGAATTCAATTAAAAAAAAAAAAATTGCTCCAAAAACAAATCAAACTTTCTATAGATGGGAACTGGCCCATCCATGGTCATCTGCATATGCCCTCTGACCTAATCATGCTGGGCCACTGAGCTGCAGCCTGTGTTTGTAAAAACAAAGGTGGTTTTATGTTACTTTTATATACTCTAACTCCTACATGAAACATGTGAGAAATGTATTTCCCGATGGCGTGGTGAAGTAGACTGAGATTCCAAATCCCGTTACTGCGGCTTATTAATGGTGTGGCTTTAGGAAACTCACTTGAACTCTGAGCTTGAGTTTCTGAATAAAGTGGAGATAATAATACCCACTTTAGAAAGTTTGGGGAGGACTAGAAATTGCATCTGCAGAATGCTTGACACACTGGGGAGCATCCAACGGACATTCAACAAAAAGATTCTGAGGCCCACATGGTTTTCATCGTCCTCATCCCCAAGCTCACCAGGTACCAGGCAGTTAGCCCTCAGAAGCAGTGGGGAAAGGTCTCACTGATGAAAGTAGACTTGGGAGAATTATTGATGGTCACAGAATGAGAAAAATGTGATCAGACCTTGGTAAATAGTGGGTTTAATTTTATAACAAGATTTGAGCAGTAGTATAGCATGTTGACTCTGCCTTATGATAACCACATGTGTGTCAGAGTAGACCTGTGCTCCATTAGGGTTTTCAGTGACTAATGTTTCAGTAGATTGCCAGGCCTTTCTTCTGAGGTGCTTCTGGGTAGACTTGAACCACCAGCCTTTTGGTTAGCAGCTGAGTGCTTTAACCGTTTGCACTACTGAGCCGCTCCTTGGTGGTTCAGTGGTAGAATACTTGCTTTTATGTAGGTGACCAAGGTCTGATTCCTGGCCAGTGCACTTCATGTTCAGCCAACACCTGTCTATTAGTGATGGATCGTGTGGTGCTGAAAAGGCTTCAGCAGAGCTTTTAGACTAAGATAGACTAGAAGGAAATGCCTGGTGATTTACTTCCAAAAATTAGCCAGCGAAAACCCTGTGGATCTCAATGGTCTAATCCCCAACCAATCATGAGACTGGCACAGGATCAGGCAGCAGTTTCTTCCATGTGCGTGGGGTTGGCGTGAGTCGGGGCCAACTCCATAGTAGCTAACAGCAACAACGTAGCATGGAGGTTAACACAGACTGACACCAACAACTCGGGTTTGCATCTTGGCCCTGCCGTTTCTTAGCTGTGTGGCCATATGTAACTTGTTTCCCTGCCCCAGATTCCTCGTTTGTCAAAATGAGATAACAATAGCACCTACATCAGCTGAGTTAATATTTGTAAAGTGCTTTAGAGAAGTGCCTGGCATGTCGTGAGCATTGTATAAATGTTTGGTAAATTGAGTATTAAAATAAGTCATGAAACTAAAGCAAAAGGAAATTTTAAAAGAGAAAAATAGTACTTCTATTGAGTCAGCAGTCTGAACTGGAAAAAAGGGCTAATTTGTTCCAAAATACCAGGGAGGTTTCTAGATAGTTTGACCATGGTTTGTTAGATGCTGTTTGGGCTATCTCAGTCTAGTCCAGGGTTTCTCAGCCTCTGCATTATTGACGTTTGGGGCTGATAATTTGTTGTTTTGGGGGCTGTCCTGGGCTTTGCAGAGTGTTTAGCAGCCTCCCTGGCTTCTACCCACTAGTGCCCCCCTCCCAGTTGGGACAACTTACAATGTCTCCAAACTTTGCCAAATTTCCCTGGGGTAGGGGTAGCGGGGAAGAATAACCCTGGATTGAGAACCAGTGGTGCAGTCAGACCCAGTAACTGGGTATGGTGGTGAGAGGCTTGCTATGTTTTTACAACTTTTACCAGATTATTAAAACCACACTCCTGATACTTTGTAGCCTGGGTCTTGGCTGCAATTGTTAGGATCGTTATATTACTTTACATTTTTGCAGGGTATTTCATGGATCTGGTTTTCATACATCTCAACATTTTACAATCTAGATATTTTCCCAAGAAAGAAATAGATTACCTAAATTAATAGCTGTGCTGGTAAAGTACATAAATGATGCCCCTGAGATTTAAATTAAAACCTCTCTCATATCTGCGAGATTGAGAACTCTCATTATAACATTGCTCATGGAACTATCATATTGTAATTTTAGAGATACTTAATAAAATAATTAATCACTAAAGTAGTTCCACTCGGTACAGTTTTATCATTTTAAAGAAGATTAAGGCTAATCAGGGCGTTGTTTAACTATGCATGAAGTCACAAATAAAAGGAGTAGATGATCAGCTATCCCGGGACAATTGAATTAAATGTTCTCTGTTCTTATTTCACTTTGTTGTATAGAGCTGTTTTTCCCTCTGTTTCAAAACACCGATTTCTTTCTTGCTTCAGTTTAAACACTTGGTTTTGTTCCCGTCATTCAGCCTAGCCATTTTCTTTTTCTCCTGTGATTAGCAGTGTGAGCTTTGTTTTATACAATGATGATTTTTCCAGAAAATATTTCATTTCATATAAAATTATTTCTTCCAGGTGATTCATGGATCTGTCAAATTTTTTTGAGCTTCAAAAGAGTTTAAAGGTTATCTAGTTCTGGAATCATCAATCCCAGACACATGTGACCCTCCTTTTTCCCATGTCGATGGTAAAAAAAAAAAAAAAAAAGCCAGTTGCCAACAAGTCAATTCCAAATCATGGCGACCCCATGTGTTTCAAAGTAGAATGTGCTCCATATGGTTCTCCATGGCTGTGATTTTTTGGAAGTAGGCCACCAGGCCTTTGTTCCAATGTGCTTCTGAGTAGATTCAAACCACCAACCTTTCAATTAGAAGCCGAGCACTTAACCGTCTGTACCACCCAGGGACTCCTCATGTCCATGGTAGACTTTTTCAATTGATCAAGGCCTTATTTTCTACTGAGTCCTACTATGCCTCAGCAACCTTCCCAAAACACTTCTCCAGGCATTTGCTACCGATCAGGTTGGAACTGACACATGAGTTGAAACCTATTGTCAGTCCAATTGTTTTACAGACATGCAGCCAGGAGAGGTAGAAAGTCCCAGTCAGAGAAACAGTACTTGCCCAGGTCACCAAACTGGTACTGGTAGACTCAGACCAACACCCCACAGGCTTGGTCCTTTCTATTTTTTTTTTTTTTTGGTCCTTTGACTATTAAATTGTACTGTAGGAGAGCCTAATGAATTTCCTATAAAATCTGTTTAAAAAAATTAATAGTGACATTCTAAGACATTCTAGAACATGTCTAAAAAGTGAGTCTATTTTAGAAAGAATTACTAAATTGCATTAACCACTAACTGTAATGCAATTAAGCAGGTGCAGCTCTGAGTGAAGTCACGGCTCCAGAATATAATTGAATCAAATCTATGGCCCATTTTCCAGCCAATAATTCCCAGGCTCAGCTGGTTATCAGAATCACCTGGGGTGCTTTAGAAACTAGATTTCTGCATCTTTGCCATCATGTAGTCTTGCTGAGAAAGTAAGAGGTATCTCAAAATCTCAATCTCTCCCACTCCCTCTGTGTGTGTGTGTATGTGTGTGTATTTGTATCCTCCACAATGGTTAGGGAGTCTGCCTTTTATAATGGGGAAGGCTTGGATTTAAATATCCTCTGCCTCTTCTCAGCTTGACTTTAGGCAATTTTATTTAGCTTCCTCATATGTAAAATGGGGACAGTTGTGACAATTAACTGAGATAATGCTTATAAAGAATTTAGGGTAATGTCTGGAGCAGAATTAGCACAAATAAATTGTATGTTATATATACACGTATATATGTATATAACTATGTGTGTATATATATATATATTTATATATATATTTTTAGCAGAGTTCCTCAAGTTGATTACCTAATTTAATGATCATCCAACCAGCCAACATCATAACTATTTAAGGACCTGATAAATTATGCAGAAGCAAATGTGGACATACTCTATAGTAGCCTAATGTAAAGATAAAAACACATGCCAGGAAATTTTTTTTTTTCAATTTTTATTTTTAATCTTAGAGAACTCATTACACCAAGGGATGTTGTCTTAGGCTGAGTTCTCTAGAGAAGCAAAACCAGTAAAGTGTATAAATATATATATGTATAAGCCAAAAAAAAAAAAAAACCCACTGCTGTTGAGTCGATTCTGACTCATAGTGACCCTATAGGACAGAGTAGAACTTCCCTATAGGGTTTCTGAGGAGCAGCTGGTAGATTCGAACTGCTGACCTCTTAGTTAGCAGCCAAGCTCTTAACCAGTATGCTACCAGGGCTCCAAATATACAGAGAGAGATTTATATCAAGGAAGTGGCTCACGAGGTTGTAGAGGCTGAAACGTTCGAAGTCTGTGGGTCAGGATAGAGGCTTCTCCTGATTCATGTAGCTGTAGGGGCTGGCAAACCCAAGATGGGCAGGTCAGAGAGCGGGCTCTTGCTCACAAGCTGCAAAGATCAACGAATCCCTAGGTCAGCAGGCAAGACCAAAGGTAAGCTGTTAGCTCAAGTCCCAAAAACCAGAGGTCAGACAAACAGGAGCCAGCTGTAGGATCTAGAGCTAGCGAAAGCTCCTGAGCCTTGCCAGGATATCCATTCATATTCAATGCAGTCTACACACCCAAGGAAGCTCCCTTTCAAGTGACTTGCCACTCACAGCAGAGCACTTCCTGGAGGTAATCACATTGTATCAAATCTCACCATGGACGTGATCACACTATCCATCATATTACTGCCGAATCACTGAGAATCATGGCCCAGCCAAGTTGACATACAACCTTAACCATCACAGGTATCATGGTAGAATTTTCTTTTAATTTATCCTGACACTCTTGTTTAAAGTAGCAGAAAAACGTACTTGTATTTGAGTTTGGTGAAGCAGTCCAAATTCTTGGCAGTCATTAGTTTGCTAACTTTGACCCTATCCTGTCAAAGAAAAAAAAGGGAAATATATAAATATATATATATATAAAAAAGTATAGCATATAGTACCAGCATAGTGTGGGTACCTAGTAAGTATAATTGCATTTTAATAGCTACAATTTATTTATGCTAACTCTGCCCTAGGCACTACCCTACATACTTTACAAGCATTAACTCAATCATCTTAACTGTCACCATTTTACAGATGAGGAGGTTAAATAAAATTGCCTGAAGTCAAGCTTAGAAGAGCAGAGAGAATATTTAGATCCAGGTCTTCCTCATTATAAAAGGCCAACCCCCTAACCATTGTGGGTTATGGTCTCTTTCTTCCTCTTCCTGTGCCTGGCCCCATCTCCTAATTCAGTAAAGTGCAGGCCAAGTGGACTGGGAGAAGAATCTTGGACAGAGTCCAAAGGTTTGAGTTTCAGCCCTGCTCTCTCTCTCTCTAGCTGTGTGACCTTCATTCAGCAACTTTTGTGAGCTCTATAAGCCTTTTTTCACTTCATCTATAAAGTGAGGGGTTGGCTGTATGAGATTTTGAGGTCTCTTCCAGGTTACAGTTTCTTTAAGTTGAAAGAGTAACACATGTGGTCATCTTTCACTTCATGGACTATGAACAGTCCAAATGAGGGTTATTTGTGAAATCTCAGACAGAAAGTCTTAAACTGAGAATGTAGTTATAAATAAGCCTTGTAAGGATGGCCAGGAGTATTGGGACTATGATATGGCACTTTAAGGTTTTCCTAAATGCTTTTTAGATAATGATTTAAGAAATCTTCAGGGATTTGATCCGGCACAGCAGCTGCTGCATGTTTAAGTAGTTGCTCCAGAATGTTTTTAAATAGCATAAAAATCTCGTTCTGGCACTGTGAGACTTCCCGTTTCTGTTGAATCCATTTTAGCATGCAGTTATAGGAGGATTTGATAAAATATGCTGAAGCAAATCCCGGGGTATTTTATAGCATACTTGTGCTTCCTAAAGAGACAAGGAATTTTAATCACATAAATTTATTAACCTGGAGCCTCCTTTCATGTTACATGTTGGCATTGAACTTTTATATGAGATGATCTGTAGTTGGGTTTTAGCCTTCAGAGAAAAGTACCAAAGGGAAGCATGGAAAGAAGCAATTGCATTGTACAAGGGGTGAGCTGGATAAGATGCAGTTTGTCTTTTTCAGTTTTGTTTCTGCTCCTTTTTTCTTTATTTTCCTTTCCAACTTTTGCAGATTGGAGTTTGCCTACTAAGATCTTAAAGGGCTTGGCATTAGAACATAATTACTTATGTTCTGATGGGATCGCTTACCCTGGAAATTCATTTTCCAGTGTGCTTGGCAGGAAAGGGCTAGGCCACCAGCAAAGTTAAAGAATGACTGTTGTTGGGTGCTGTCAAGTCAATTCCAACTCATAGTGACCTCATGTACCAGAGTAGAAGTGCCTCATAGGGTTTTTTTTGACTATAATCTTTACAGAAGCAGATCTCCAGGTCTTTCTCCCACAGAGCCAGTGGGGGGCGGGGGAGGAGCAGGGACGCTCAAACTGCCAGCCAACCTTTTGGTTGGTAGAGTTGTACCAGGGCTCATAAAGAATGACTGTGCATATGAAAACAAGGCAATGTCTTTCCTTGAAATTTAGAATCAACTGAATAGAATGCACGAGAGTCAGACAATAATCAAAATATCAGCTCAATGACTGATAAAGCTAGATTGGAGAATGTAACTTGGACACCTGGACAAATGGGACTTCCCGCTCCTTCTCCCAGTGACTGGACCTTCTATGCAGCAGCAGGTGCAGGACAAAGTATAGGAAGATGATGAGAGTGTTTGGAAGTTGGGAAAAGGCTGGAAATGCGAGCTGGGCTAGCTTTTTAAAGAGCTTTTGATGCCAACATAAAGGACATGTGTGTAGCATACATGAACACATATACATTAATAACAGATGTATGTACATTTTTGCTTAACACTGAGGTGGTATCATGAGTGTCAAGAATATCCTTCCATGAGACAGTCTTTAAGAACATTGCCAGAACCTAAAAATTGGGCCAGGGGTGGCAAATATGTTTGATCTAACATGGAAATTCCAGTAAATGAGCAGTGATAGCGGCTGCCTGAGGGCTATGCTGTGAAGGATTTTGAGGCATAGTTGACCTTCTGTTAAAAAAAAAGGTATTTCCCTGATCCATTAGTTAGTTCTGCTTTGGATGTAAGAAGGGACAAAGCAAGATGTAAGCTAAATATTTCCATCCCTCTAATAGACCAAATGGGTGGGTTTAATAGACCAGTTAGCATGCACGGTGGCAAAGGTCATCTTCTTTGCAACCCTCCCCCCATATTAATGTCTGTAACTAATAGTGAGCCCTTCAACTGCTAGCATTAATGTTCTTTAATTTTGTTTTTAGGCCTCAGTATGGTGGCAAGTTCTGCCCAGGTTCTAGCCGTATTTATCAGCTGTGCAACATTAGCCCTTGTCATGAAAATAGCTTGGATTTTCGAGCCCAGCAGTGTGCAGAATATAACAGCAAGCCTTTCCGTGGGTGGTTCTACCGGTGGAAACCTTATACAAAAGTGGAAGGTAACTCAGTCTCTGTGACACTCAAATAAATGCAGTGCTCTGTGAACGGTAATGGAAATGAATAGCACAGGCGAAATCACTGCCTATATAACAGTCTCAGCGTTTACCTTTCATTCCTCACACCTGTCCTGGCCCAGTTTCTCACTGAGTTCCCTTGGTTTTGTTTAATTTTCCACACCTTTTTTCTTCACAAGATACCCCTTGTCTCCCACAGCTATAAGCTAAGGTGTTCATGTGTTTGGTATGTTCTTATGTTTCTGAACTTACCTTTGACATTTCAGCAATTTAGTTTCCTGGGGATGTTGATTGCAATCGGTATGGATTGTCCAGGCCAAAAACTCATAAAACCACATATGTCCAATAGAGATACCATACTCCGTAACTGACATGTCAGATGATCACAAGCATGAGAAGACCCGTTTGTAAAATGAACACACATGCGCACTACACACACATATCAAAACGTACATAAGAGGTGTCTCTATGGTAGCTTCTTAAACCAATTGCTGTCAAGTTGATTCAGACTCTTAGGAGTCCCTGGATGGTGCACACGGTTGATTCACTCTGGCGCTAACTGAAAAGTTGGCAGTTTGACTCCACCCAGATGCACCTTGTAAGAAAGGTCCGGCAATCTACTTCTGAAAAATCATGAACTGAAAGCCTTATGGAGCACAGTTCTACTCTGACACACATATGGGGCCACCCCTAGGTTCTTAATGCTTATTATGACTTAAAGCTCTGGCTTGTAATTTACTTTTTAAATTAATTTGTTTCTGTTTTGGTTAAATACCAAAACGTTTCTTTAAGTTACAGCATGCAAATTTAATATAAAAAAAATTTATATACTTTCTATTAAACTGTTACTATTCTGGTTTAGCTTCCTTTATAAAAATTTTAACCATTTATTTCCATTCATTTGATTTATGGAAACTCATCTCTGTTCCCTTGTGAAAGGATCCATATGAGGCCCCAGCTGCACAAGTGTGAGGTGGGAGGAGACTTAGTTTATTGACAATTCATGTGAAATAAGACTGAGGGCTGTTCTTATGCAAAAGCTCAAAAATGAACCAATGTTAGCAAGTGCCAAAAAGGAAGCTAATGTCATTAGAAATGTCATTATAACAAGTAGAGCTTCCAAATTAAAAGAGAGGGCCATTCGGCTTTCCTGAGAGTGGGCCAGACCATTTTAGGATTGTTGCTTCTGGTCTGGTTTACGGTCATTTGCCCAGAAGCATGGGTACGGACAGACATCAGAGTTGTGAAAACCATGCCTTAGGAGGAACTAACAAGGGACCTACAAACATTCCCTGAGTACTAAAGAAACTAGTTAACTTCAAAAATTTGAAGCAATATTGAATAGAATAGGGTTTAGATTTATTTGAAATGGTTTCAGAGAACAGAATTCAGTGAAGGGCAAAAAACTGAGCCATATCACCTCCTCAAAGACACCTTTCTTGTCCTTTCCATCTAAAAGATCCTTCCGTCATGTCATTCTCTGCACCCTTTATCCTGCTTTGTTCTTCATAGCTCTTACGACTGTGTGAACGTCTACAGCGTAGTTAGCCGTTTATTTATATTTCTCCCTGACAAGAATACAGGTACCACAAGGAAAAGCCTTTGTCCATCTTGAGCATGCTTGTATCCCCAGCATCTAAGAATGGCACTTGATGCGTATTTATTTAATGCCTATAACTTGCTGAATGAATGCACGAATGAATAAATAAATAATAACTGCCATGTCTTTCTTCTGCTGAGCAGCTGGTGAGTTCGAACTGCTGACCCTTCAGTTAGCAGCTAAATGCTTAACCACCGCAGGGGTCCATACATACACATATACATACATACATATATATCTTCCAACTCCCTGATATCGTATGCAAAAATTAGAAGGCATCACATCAGCCTTCTTTAAAAAAGTTCCTAGGTGAGAGAGAAACATTCGTCCACACACCTGCATATTTGAACTATAATAATCTAACTTCTCTTACATTTACATTTTGACTTTGTCTTTTACTGAAGGATTTTATGAAGTACACCTTTGCAAACTGTTTACACATTTGTTGTAATACTGTTGTTGAGGATATGGTTCCACGTCACCCATGTAAGGTCTCATGTGAGAAACGTCATCTGGAATTTTTGGCTGGGAAGAACTCTTGTTATATGAGAATTGGCATAATAACTCCTTTCTGATAACAAGAGCTCTATAATATATATTTTTTCTTTTTGCCTGCAATACCAGAAATTTCTGTGATTTAATGGTCAATAAAGGTTGTTTTTTAGCCTTCAGATTTAGCTTATTTGCTTCCTTTTATTTTTCATATTTTTTTCCTCTATATGATTGACCATGTGCAATTTTTTCAAAATGCCTAAAACTTTTTCTCTTAACATCCTGCATAAATATCTGAAACGGTGCACGTCCTATTCCCCTTAACATTCTGCATAAATATCTAAAGTAATCCTTGTCCTAAATCAGGGTCAGCAAACTATGGTCTACAGGCCAAATCTGGCTTAAAAAAAACAAACAAAAAAAAACTTTTATTGGAATATAGCTATACTCCTTCATTTATTGTCAATGGCTGACCATAGGGCCTGCAAAGCCTAAGTTATTTACTTTCCAAGTAGGCTAGCTACACAACCCACAGTCATGTGTGTGGTGGCTATTATGAAGGATTAGAAAAATGAAAATCTTATGTATCAATTTTGGAGAAGTTTTATATGGGTCACTAAACTGGCTTTATATTTTTAGAAACCACACACATACATGCATGCACACATGGACACACACACCCCCATATAAAACTTTGCATACTGTTTTCCATTTTGATCGTGATAGCTTTCTAAGTAAACTTAATTCATCTTTTTGGTGAATTTGGTCATGTTCCTTATGATTTCCCCTTGACCATGTCCTATCTTGATCTCTTCTAGAGGAAGATCGATGTAAACTCTACTGCAAAGCTGAGAACTTTGAGTTTTTTTTTGCAATGTCTGGCAAGGTGAAAGATGGAACTCCTTGTTCCCCGAACAAAAATGATGTTTGTATTGATGGAATTTGTGAAGTAAGAGAACATTTCTGTTTGGGGGTATATTATCATGCTTGTGCTAAGTCACATCAAATGTATAGCTTGAGAAGCATTGTAAAAGATTCCGCATCTCTAGAAAAGCAGGTGGCATAGGGAAAAAGCAAATTTTGCAACTAGGATGTGAGCACCATCTCCAAATCCCCTCTCACTTTCTGCATGACCCCTGTCTGGTTTTTAGTTCCCCTTTTCACTCCATGTCCACATATATAGAATGGAGATGATGATCTATCCTAGTCTACATAGTAGTTGTAAAAATTAAAATTTAAATACTAGTAGTAGACATTTATTTCGTGTTTACTAAGCATATTTACTATATGATTTGAAACTTGCAAATGGAATTTGAAATAGCACTACTATTTATTTCTGATTTATTTTTCCCTTCTCTTTGGGTACCCACTTTCTCTTTTGTTTTAGCTTGATTGTAAGCTCTATGATCTTTTAAGGCTGTGTGTGTTTGTGTTTATGTTTTCAGTGGCCTGGCTGGCTTGAATAAGTGTGCTTGCCTTTAGTAGATACAGTGACTGTTTATCTCCATTTTATAGATGAAGAGTTGAAGTCTTAGATAAGTTATGCAACTTGCCCAATTATGCATCTAGTCATAGCAGGGGAAGGATTTGAACTACGAGTCAGTCAAACCTGAGACTGTGCTTTACCCATAAGGCTGCATTGTCTCCCCAATGTTCTGGAAATGCAGAAAACCATGTGCCTACTAGCTATTCTTAGCCACTGGTTTCTGTGGTCTTGGATTTTCTCACTTTTTTTTTTTTTTCATAGCCAGTGGGATGTGATCATGAACTTGGTTCTAAAGCGGTTTTGGATGCATGTGGTATTTGCAAAGGTGATAATTCAACTTGCAAGTTTTATAAAGGCCTGTACCTCAACCAGCATAAAGCAAATGGTGAGAGATGCTGCTTTTTCCTTGCTATCGTTGGTGGGGCTCATCCTTTGCTGTGGAAAAAGTTTGAGCTACATATGGTGAGCCTTTCACTAGCCACCTGACACTGGTAAGAGTGTCTCTTGTCCCTTGTGTAATAGCAAGGAAGGTGGAGAGAAGGGTTTTAGTATGAAGGGTTCTATCAATACCTTAGCATCTCAGAAATGTATTTAAAAAAATGCCTTTCTACTTTATGGTTTTTGCTGACCATGCTGTCAGATGCCCTGTAAACACTTGTCAAACAGTGAGTTTGTTATGAAACCTAGATGGTCCATACTCACAATGTTGAATATTGGAGGCAATTATTTGAGTAAAACTGAACTTCTGAGCCATGTTTTCTGAATATGCCTGTTGAGGATACATGGCTCTAAGTTTCCTCTAGTAAATTAAAAAAAAATACACACATACATATATATACTCTCACACACATATATATACATATACACACAAATCATGTATATATACATATATACACATATACGCATACACATATATATATATATGCAGGTAGTCCCTGACTTGCAACATGTCTGAGTTACAACGAGCCACACTTAATGACAATCCATTTTTTTGTTTACATCTTATTGTTAGTAATATGTACTACATAGAGTTGTAGTGTGTAATTTTCTGATGTTATCATTCTCATGCCAATCCCTAAAGACAAATAAAGATCAGATTTATAAAGATACTGATAATAATAGACAATAATCATGAAAACCAAAAAAAAAAAAAAAAATGAGGTATTTGACTTACGTCAGAACTGACTTATGACAGAGCCATAGGAACAGAACCCCGTCGTAAGTTGGGGACTACCTGTATAAAATTCCTCAGCTTTGTGGCCTTTGTTCATCTGGAAAGGAGACGAGTGTGTCTTGATACATATCTTGGTAAGACTTTGGAAATGTCACATACATTTTCTCTTTCTGGTGTTCCTTTCACTTAGAAAATGAAGTAATTGCTCATTTTTACTTCATAGAGTAGGAATGAGTCAAAGTTAATGATTCAGAAACTCAAACCCTATAGAAATGGACACAGCACATCTCTGGGCACTTCTGGTCACCGTCTCCAACACACAACGTGGGAAACAGAACTGTTCAATTCTTTCCTTATAGAATATTATCCAGTGGTCACCATTCCAGCTGGGGCCCGAAGCATCGAAATCCAGGAGCTGCAGCTCTCCTCCAGTTACCTCGCAGTTCGCAACCTCAGTCAGAAGTATTACCTCACGGGGGGCTGGAGCATCGACTGGCCTGGGGAGTTCACCTTTGCCGGGACCACGTTTGAGTACCAGCGCCCCTTTAACCACCCAGAACGTCTGTATGCGCCAGGGCCCACAAACGAGACGCTGGTCTTCGAAGTAAGCCCCTTCTTTTTGTTCAGTACCTCTTGCTAAAGCTATAGTGATGATTCCACTTTAAGCTAGCTTAAAGAACGCCAGTCCTTTCCATTCAGATTTGTTTCCTAGCAGCTTAATTTCAGAGTGCAAAGGGGAGAAGACGGAATGCAACTCCATTTTTGGGAAAGGGAAGGAACGCAATGGGTCTCTCAGCAATTTTTACATTGAGATCCCAACCTTTACCGTTACACTTAACCCTCACAATCAACAAATAATGTAGTGGGAGTACTATTTAGATTAGTTCCGGTGTCAGTGTGTCTGCCATTTGGATAGTCCATTGTAGCTGTTCGTTATGTAGGTCCAACTAGCCTATGAGGCAGAGTGGTGGTAGAAAAGATAACTTGCGTGAACATCAAGAGAGTTTTAGTCATGCCAAACCACCTTACTGCTCCAGGTTATGCTTTCCTTAGAGATAAGAAAAAAAAAAAAGAAAAGTAACAATACCAATAATAAGAACAGCTAACCTCTCTGCAGTTGACTCTGCCAGGCAATAGTAGTATGCACATTTTCTTTAGTTCTCATAATGTCTCTGAGTTTGGTTTTCCTGTTTGTATAATGGGACAGATTGTTCTTAGGGTGAAGTGATTTGTTTCAGATCATGTAGAAACAATACCAGCTACCATGTACTAAGAACTTAAATAACCAGACATGTGTGTCAGTCATTTTGGGCTTTAATTTCTCATCTACAAATGTGGGATAGAAAACCTACCTCACTGACTAGCCAGAGGACTAAGCAATCAGGTGTGAAGGGAAGTTAAAAGACTTGCCTAATTTACACAGCTAGGAAACAGCAGAGCCGAGCTAGAGCCCGAATCTTTCTCATCCAGGAGGATCATGTCTACGTTCAGTCCAGTCATACTGCCCTTCTCTTCTCAAATGAAGGGAACATAAGGTTAATGCAACTGCCATCATCGTCGTTGTCGTTGTCGTTGTCATCATCATTATCGTTACTGAGGCTATGATATACTAAAGGAGCCCTGGTGGTATAAATGGTTACAGGCTTTACTGCCAACCGAAAGGTCAATGGTTCAAACCCACCCAGTGACTCTGTGGGGCAAAGGTTTGGCAATCTGCTTCCGTAAAGATTACAGACCAGGAAACCCTACGGGGCAGTTCTAATCTCTCACCTGGGGTCGCTATGAGTTGAAAATCGACTTGAAGGTAACTACAACAACATAATATACCAAGTCTTCCTATGTTCAGGCACCATATTAATCAGTTTCATAATTAGTTATTGGAGCCCACAACTTTATAGATGTGATTGAATCCCCATTTTACAGATGAGAAAACTATGTCTCAAAGGGATTGGATTACATGTCTAAAGCCATCTAATAAATAAATGGCAAGACTGAGGTTTGAACCAGTCTTTCTGAGCATTGCCTTGTACCACAGATCCTGGAAAGGTTTGGTCATTCAGCATTGTAAAGTTTTCCCTTGATATGAAACTGGTGGGGTTGTCTCTGCAGATGGTATGTAGGTACATGAGAGGTGGGGAAGAGACAGTGCATGCTGCTTGGAAATGTGTGCCTTCCAGGTAGGAATTCCTGAGTGAGGACACATATATTTATCTTACTCAATAAAAAACATGAATCTGTGGAAACCAGAGAGTTGATCTGAAAATGAAATACTAAGAAGATTGCTATCAGAAGCTTGTTCGATGATTTTTACTTAGAAGTCTTTATTTCTGTCTTGTGCGTATTAATTAATTCATTTAAAACTATTTACACTTAGCATGTACTTGGTACTGAGGATATGGGTATAGTGACTGTTCTCAGGGGGCTTTCAGCATGTCGTGTCCCCACTCACTGCAGGTATTTGAGACAGATGTGATTGATAAATAAAGCAGTCTTCAGAGACAAATACTGTCTCTGTCCAAAAAGGAAGCATTCAATGATCTTTCTCAAGTCTATGTATGTATAACTGAATACTCTTTGAATAAATACCATGCTATCATGAAAGTGGTGATGACCCTTTGCTGTTCATGACAGTTCAGTGCTGAAGGCAAAACTAGTTTCTCTGACCCCCTAAGTGGACATGCGTGTCATTTTGAGTGAATTTTAGATATGTCTTGACATTTTTCAAGTGAATTCTGTAATTTTTGCCACAACTTTAGAAAGAAGAAAAGCACTCACATGTTAAATAAAGCCATTGAGCTTCTGCTTTGTTCCATGCCCTGACCTCTTATTGTGTCCCATTCTAAGGGAAAACTGGGGCTATAGCGGCGAATTAAAAAAAAAAAAAATTCCCTGCTATCATGAAACTTACAGTATGATACAAATAAATACCTAAATGAGCACATGGTTATAGGCTCTGGTAAGTTCATTGGAAGAAAATAAATGTAAGCAAAGAAAACAGAGGAAGGCTCTCTTCAGACTACGGGGTTGGTGAAGACATCTCTGGAAAATGTCATATAAGGTGAAATTGTAATGGATAAGAAGCAGCATCCAGGTGAAGAGTAGAGAAAATTTAGGCAGAGGAAACAGTAATGTCAAACCCCATACTGAGAGTGAACTTAATGCTTTAGAAGAACTTAAAAAAGTCTAGTTTAACTATATTGTGGTTTGCCATTGGGTCAATTCCTACTAACAGCAACCCCGTGTAACAGAGTAGAACTACCCCACAGGATTTTCTACATTGTAATCTTTGTGGAAGCAGGTCGCCAGGCCTTTTTCCCATGGAGCCGCTGGGCGGGTTTGAACCGCCAACCTTTTGGTTAGCAACTGAGCACTTAACCGTTAAGCCACCAGGGCTCCTGGACTAGCTACATTGTGGTGAGAAAAGATAGCATTAGGGTGTGAGATGGGTATAGTGGAGGGAACAGTCCACAGAGAACATTTATAAATCCTGATGAGGAATTTGAATTTCATTCTAAGAGCAATGCCAGGACTTTATGTTTTTAAAGTTCACTCTGGCTGCTATATAGATAAGTGATTGGAGGGGCAAGAATTGAATAGAAGAAATAGGATAATGGCTAGTCTAGAATTCCAGATATGACGGGATGGAACCTGAAACAGAGATGGTGGCTGTGAAGATGGAGGAAAGTGGATATGCTTGCGTTATGTTGTGAATTGAGGGTTGAAAGTTGTTAGAAAACTTACTAGAGAGAGAGGGAGGTATCAGATACGGACTTCGAGGAAGGATGCACGGAGAAAGTCCCAGGTTTCTACCTTGAGCGTTCGGTGGATGGTGGTGCTCTTGCCGCTATAACTGACTTGGGGATAACTGGACACAGGTTTAGAAATGGGGAGGAAAACCCATTTTAGCCATCTTATGTTTGAGGTGCCTCTGAGGCATTCAACAGTAACTATCAAGCAGTTGAGTTGTGTTTAGAATGCATCAAAAAGAGCCCTGGCATGACAATTGGTCTTTATTTGCCTGGAGCAACAGAGGAAGAAGGACAATTAGGAATAGGAGGAGGGTATGGAATGTGCGGCTAATTGTCTCCATGAGCAGCTGCTTCTTTGCCATGATGGAAGAGCTGGATGGTACTTGGCTATCGTTACTGAAATTTTTGATCAAAGATTCCATAGAAGAATCCTGATCAAAAAGGGGAAAATACAAAACAGAATTTCAAATTCTCATGGACTCCAGATTTTCTGAAGCCAAGGGGGATGGATGAACTCCTGAAACTTTTGGGCTGAGATAATCTTTAAAACTTAAACCAAAAATATCCCCTGAAGTCTTCTTAAAAACCAAACAATAGTTTATCTTCACTAGTAAAAAAAAAAAAGAAAAAGTCTGCCTTGAGCATTATGCTGTTTTAAGAATTATATGCCATCGAAGTGACAACAGCAACTCAAAAGACTGGATAGGAACCTTAGGGAGCTGTGAGTTTATGTTAATGGTGAATGAATAACTCAGAAAAGGGGGATGAGAATGGTTGCACAACTTGAAGAATGTAATCTATGTCACTAAATTGTACATGTAGAAACTGTTGAATTGGTGTATGTTCTGCTGTGTATATTCTCAACAACAACAACAAAATTAAAATTAAGAGAAAAAAGAGCCTTGGAATGAAGATATAAATCAGTTGCTCGAAACATGTAACTGAGGACAGTGCTTAGATCTAAGTATTCTTTGATAAACTGCCTCTTGGGAGTAGCCAAATAAATGTCACATCAAGAATATGCCTTGCAAAGAAACTATTGAACCCTGCTGACACCGCCCAAAAGAGGAACACACAGCTGGCACGGAGAGGCTTGGTCATGTCTGGAAATGTGACCCCCCAGGTGTCTTGGGATTCTGTACGTACATGCACACCTTTCATCACCCTGCCATTTTGTCGTGTGGTTTTGCCCTGCACCTGCATACTCACAGACATGAGAATGGAAATATCTTTCTCCATGGCCAGAGAAGATGGCATCCAAGCTGTCCTTTCCACAATTGCTCCAACTGTATAGATTTCGTCCAGGTCTTAAGCTATTTAAAACTGTGTCTGAATTCCGTACTCGAAAGCTATGCAAATTCTGTTTCATATACTTGGCAAATATTTCCATGATGAAATTCAATACCATCTGTAGAGGCGAGCAGAAAAATCTGCCAAGTGTTAGCTACACAGTTTCAAGACCATGCAGTCCATTCTTTAGATTTCAGAAGCACGACATTTCCTGCGATGTCAAAGGACTAGTTATAGATGATAGACATTCTTTTTTAGGCCAACCTGTGGTGGTACAAAATGAAGGGTCACTCTCCACGTAGCAGTTACTGAGTAGCATTGTCCTTAGACATTTACTAAGGACTACAAGTAGGAGACAGTTTTTAAAAAGCACATGTAATTTTGGTGTCTGAGTCAGATGATGTTCTCTGCATAATATGACCAACAGTAGAGACTTTTAACTAGCTACGTAACTAGGGCAAGTTTCTTTTCCTCTCTATAACTTCATGTAATAATCTATGTCTGTGAAATAATATTAGCTAACTATGAAGACTATGTGTGGATAATTTAAGATAACGTAAGTGCAATGTCTAGAAAGTGCTTGTATTGTTTGTTACCATCACAATCATTTTACCGTCTGAGCATATCATATATATTTTTTTAATCTAAACTTCAGACCAAAATTAGCAAACTAGAGACCACAGGACAAATAGAACTCCCAAATATGCATAGTATTTTTAAAAAATGGGTCAATGCTTTAATAGTGGGTGGTTTCTTATAAAAACAGGGATTTTTAAATTCTCTTAAGAAAAAGAAACTTTTGGCCCCAATAAATATTTGAGTTGGCAACTTGGGCTATAGATTTTGACCACGAGTTATCTTTCATCTTCCCATCATCTTCCAGACTTGTGATATGAGGTCCCATTACCTCTGTCCATGGATGGAAGACCCCTTGAAGATCTCACAACGCTCCTTATGCAGAGAGACAGAGAGTCTATTAGGAAATGTTCTTTCAACACTTTCAGCTTTTTATTTTAGAGGAAGAGAGTAAGAAATCTATTACAAATTGGACTAAATTTGGACCTCAACAATGAATCTAACTTGCAAATTACACTTTAATTAAACTTTGTTGTTGTAGTTAGCTGCCTTTGAGTTGGTCCCCAACTCATGGTGCTCCCATGTAGAAAGAGATCGGACTGTTGTGATCCATGGGGTTTTCTTTGGCTGATTTTTTCACAAGTAGGTCACCAGGACTTCATTCCTAAATGTTGTTTGGTGCCATCAAGTCAGTTCTTACTCATAGCAACCCTATGTACAATGGAACGAAACACTGCCCAGTCCTGTGCCATCTGCACAGTCGTTACTATGCTTGAGCCCGTTGTTGCAGCCAGTGTGTCAATACATCTCCTTGAGGGTCTTCGTCTTTTTCGCTGACCCTTTACTTCACCAAGCATGATGTCCTTCTCCAGGGACTGATTCCTCCTGATAACATGTCCAAAGTATGAGACATAGCCTCTCCATCCTTGCTTTGAAGAGCATTCTTGTTGTATTTCTTCCAAGACAAATTTGTTCATTCTTTTAGCAGTCCATGGTATATTCATATTCTTTGCCAGCATCACAATTCAAAAGTGTCAGTTCTTCTTTGGTCTTCCTTATTTCCAGCTTTCACAGCATATAAGGCTATTGAAAACACCACAGCTTGGGTCAGGTGCACCTTAGTCTTCGAGGTGACATCTTTGCTTTTTAACACTAAAGAGGTCTTTTGCAGCAGATTTGCCCAATGCAATGTGTCATTTGATTTCTTGACTGCTGCTTCCAGGGGTGTTGATTGTAGAGCCAAGTAAAATGAAATCCTTGACAACTTCAGTCATTCCTCCATTTATCATGATGTTGCTTATTGGTCCAGTTGTGAGGATTTTTGTTTTCTTTATATTGAAGTGCAATCCATACTGAAGGCTGTGGTCTTTGATCTTCAACAGCAAGTGCTTCAAGTCCTCTTCACTTTCAGTGAGCAAGGTTGTATCATCTGCAAAATGCAGGTTGTTAACGAGTCTTCCTCCAATCCTGATGTGCCGTTCTTCTTTATATAGTCCAGCTTCTTGGATTATTTGCTCGGCATACAGATTGAATAGGTATGGTGAAGGAATACAACCCTGACACATACTTTTCCTGACTTTAAACCACGAAGTATCCCCTTGTTCTGTTCAAATGACTGCCTCTTGATCTATGTAAAGGTTCCTCATGAGCATAATTAAGTGTTCTGAAATTCCCATTCTTTGGAGTTTTATCCATAATTTGTTATGATCCACACAGTCAAATGCCTTTGCGTAGTCAATAAAACACAAGTAAACGCCTTTTGGTATTTTCTGCTTTCAGCCAGGATCCATCTGACATCAGCTATGATATCCCTGGTTTTTGTCCTCTTGTGAATCTAGCTTGAATTTCTGGCAGTTCCCTGTCAATGTACTGCTGCAGCTGCTTTTGAATGATCTTCAGCAAAATTTTACTTACATGTAATATTAAAAAAAAAAAATGATATTGTTCAATAATTTCCACATTCGGTTGGATCACCTTTCTTAGGAATAGGCATAAATATGGATCTCTTCCAGTCAGTTGGCCAGGTAGTTTTCTTTCAAAATTTCTTGTTATAGATGAATGGGCACTTCCAGCACTGCATCCATTTGTTGAAACATCTCAGTTGGTACTCTGCCAATTCCTGAAGCCTTGTTTTTTGCAAGTGCCTTCAGTGCAGCTTGGACGTCTTCCTTCAGTACCGTCGGTTCTGGATCATATGCTACCTTCTGAAATGGTTGAATGTCAATCAATTCTTTTTGCTATAGTGACTCTGTGTATGCCTTCCGTCTTCTTTTGATACTTCCTGCACGGTTTAATATTTTTCCTGAAGAATCCTTCAATATTGCAACTTGAGGCTTGAATTTTTTCTTCAGTTCCTTCAGCTTGAGAAATGCCGAGCATGTTCTTCCCTTTTGATTTTCTATCTCCAGGTCTTTGCACATGTCATTATAATACTCACTTTGTTTTCTTGAGCCACTCTTTGTAATCCGTTTAGCTTTTTTACTTCATGATTTCTTCCTTTCACTTTAGCTACTCGACATTCAAAAGCAAGTTTCAGGGCCTCTTCTGACATCCATTTGGGCTTTTCTTTCTTTACTATTTTTAATGACCTCTTGCTTTATTCATGTATGATGTCCTTCCACAACTCATTTGGTCTTTGGTCATTAGTGTTCAACACGTCAAATCTGTTCTTTAGATGGTCTCTAAATTCAGTTGGGATATATTCAAGGTCATACTTTGGCTGTCATGGACTTGTTTTAATTTTCTTCAGTTTCAACTTGAACTTACATATGAGCAATTGATGGTCTGTTCCGTAGTTGGCCCCTGGCCTTGTTCTGACTGATGATATTGA
Organism: Loxodonta africana; assembly: GCF_030014295.1. NCBI lineage: Eukaryota > Metazoa > Chordata > Mammalia > Proboscidea > Elephantidae > Loxodonta > Loxodonta africana. The sequence goes on from NC_087362.1 coordinate 40,901,269, forward strand.
GCTTTTCCATTGTCTTTCCACAGATGTAGTCAGTTTGATTCCTATGTATTCCATCTGGCGAGATTCACGTGTATAGTCACCATTTATGTTGGTGAAAAAAAGGTACTTGCAACGAAGAAGTCATTGGCCTTGCAAAATTCAATCATGCGATCTCCAGCATCATTTCTATTACCAAGGCCATATTTTCCAACTACCGATCCTTCTTTGTTTCCAACTTTTGTGTTCCAATCACCAGTAATTATCAATGCATCCTGATTGCATGTTCCATCAATTTCAAACTGCAAAAGTTGGTAAAAAATCTTCAGTTGCTTCATCTTTGGCCTTAGTGGTTGGTGCCTAAATTTGAATAATAGTCGTATTAACTGGTATTCCTTATAGGCATATGGATATGACCCTATCACTGACAGTGTTGTACTTCAGCATAGATCTTGAAATGTGCTTTTTGACAATGAATGCAATGCCATTGCTCTTCAATTTCTCATTCCTGGTGTAGTAGACTGTATGATTGTCCAATTCAAAATGGCTTGTACCAGTCCATTTCAACTCACTAATGCCTAGGATATCAATGTTTATTGGTTCCATTTCATTTTTGACAATTTTCTGTTGTCCTAGATTCATATTTCATACATTCCATGTTCCAGTTATTAATGGATGTTTGCAGCTGTGACTTCTTATTTTGAGTTGTGCCACATCAGCAAATGAAGGTCCCAAAAGCTTGACTCCATCCACTTCATTAAGGTTGACTCTAATTTGAGGAGGCAGCTCTTCCCCAGTCGTATTTTGAGTGCCTTCCAACCTGAGGGGCTCATCTTCTGGCACTGTATCAGACAGTGTTCCACTGCTATTCATAAGGTTTTCACTGGCTAATTCTTTTCAGAAAAAATCTGTTGGGTCATTCTTCCTAGTCTGTCTTAGTCTGAAAGCTGTCCTCCATGAGTGACCCTCCTGGTTTTTGAATACCAGTGGCATAGCTTCCAGCATCACAGCAACATGCAAGCCCCCACAATACGACAAACTGACAGACATATGGGAGAATTAAACTTAAGTCCTAGGAATTGGGCTCTCTGGTTAAAGATTTTTCTTTTGTCTATGTTTTCCAATCTTTTTTTTTTTTTTCTAGATGCTTTTGTTTGCTCTGTTTGATTCTTTTCTATCAAACATCTGAGCAGCAAACCTCTTTTCGTTTTCTTTAGAGGGGTATACTTGCAAGCTATCAGTTTTAGAGCAACATGGCTTTGTTAGTTTTGCCAGGATGCCTTTGATCCATCTGTAAACAGATGTACAGAAACTAAGTTCTGTGGCTGCTGAAAATAACCCAAGTATGGAAGTGGGGCTAGATGCCTCTCATTGCTGCTGCCATGAGCAATCAGAACAAAGTACAAACCATTCATGCTGCAAAATATGATTTTTACTACTTCAAAACAAGCAAACTTTTTTGTTGTTGTCAATATTTCTCTCTTGAAATTTGTTTAAAAACAGAAAGTAGTTCCAGTAGATTTTCACAGTTTTCTTTGCAATTTAAGCTTTTCCCTTAAACACATATTGTCTACAAAAACCACAACAAAGAAAAAGACAAGAAATGATGGAAAGTGCAAAGCAGAATGATAGAATTCCTTCTTCCTTTTGTCTTTAGAGCCTGAAATCTACCCTGGCGTTGTCTGTGTTGATCAAATTAACCAGATAATTGCCAGTGTTGTCGGTGAACAGTGTACCAGCCTCAAGCTGAGACTTTGTGTATTTTTTTTAACGTAAGCATAGCTCTGTATCTCATTCATCTATATTTTTTTATAGCTCTGTATCTCATTCATCTATATTATTTAACCCTGACTAAAACAAACCTTTGGATTTTCACCAGGTACAAAATTTTCCTGATGATTAGAAGGTATTTTTGAGAAATGGAAGGTTAGTCTCAATATATTAAAGAAAGATTCGTCACTGGTGATGAATTTCTTTAATTAGTTATGTTCACCAATCGATCTGCTTATAAATACAGACAGTTCCTTGAAGGAAAAAAGTAAAATGGGAAATATTGGATATGTGTAATGTGTTTTTAAAAATAATTTTATTTTGTTGTTGTTGTTAGCTGCCATTGAGTTGGCCCCCGACTGATGGTAACCCCAAGCACAAAAGGGTCAGACTACTGTGATCCCTAGGGTTTTCATTGGCTAGTTTTTGGAGTATATCACCAGGCTGTGCTTCCTAGTTCATTTTAGTCTGGATAAACCTGTTTAGCATCATAGCAACATGCAAGCCCCCACTGACTAATGAGTGGTGGCTGCATATGAAGTGGGAATCAAATCCAGGTCTCCCACATGGAAGGCGAGAATTCTACCGCTGCCCCTAATTTTGTTTTACTACTGCGCAATAGAATAAGAACTATAAAAATATCTCTAGTAGTACAAAATTGTAGTTTCACTACAGTAAACTCACATTTGCTTGGCTATTGTTTTTCAAAGTCTGTGTGTAGTCATTCTGCTTAAAGATTCTATGAAAGCTTGAATTAATCTCCTGGGAATGTGACCTGCCTGAAAACAATCTAGACGGAAACCTGTATGTTACTTGGACATTCGTTGCTTGTATTTTTACAGGAGAGGTTATGGTTTCATTCAAAACTTACAAATATGTTTGGGGCTAAAATAAAATGGAGTAATTTAGGATTATGTCTTTTATCTTTTAAAAGAATTTGGGTTAATGACTTTAATATTTACATTACACATTATTGTTCTCAGGAGAACATCCTCAAATTTCTGGCTATTTTTTATCATGTATTCATACCTCTCCAAAAATTGTTGGAATACAGTGATTTTAAAAACTTAAATTACTTTTTTTTTTCAAACTAGACTATTAGTATCCAAGTAGTCCATTGTTTGTTTGTTTGTTTTTGAAGTTAAAGTTCATAATGGCTGTCCATACAAGTATGAATTGAAACAAAATGAATACTTTTGGAGCCAAAAATATGTTAACTCCAATGTAAAAATATTGAATGTGTTTTACAGTCCTGTGGGATGCTAAAATCAAAGTGTGGGAACGTATCAGAATGAAAAACTCTACTCCATTCAGAGGAAGTATAAGTCTATAACAGAAAGTGCTTTCTTTTTTGGCCACTTAAAACTATGTTCACTAAGTTCTTATTACGGTGTAAAATTCTGCAGAAGGGTATGTTTGCCAAAACTCACAAGGATGACATTATAAGGATAATGTCCCTCTTTTTCTCTCATTTATTGCATCAGATCCTTCCGGTAATTCCCGTCTTCAACTCCCATGGTACGTATTGATTTGGGTGACTGCCTTCCAAGCAATTGTTTTCTGTTCACATCCTCTGAACGTCTGATAAAAAAGTCAGCAAACATTCACTGTGTGTCCATTCATTGCTAGGCCCTGTGTTAGATAGTGGAGTTACACCAATGATTAAGACATAAACCATGCCTCCCAAACTTTATAATCTCAGGTCTTTAAAAACTGTAAAGAGTGAGTTTTGGTATGTGGATCCCTTTCATTTTGGAGACAACATGAGTTAGAACAGGGGCTTATGTATAAATAGTTGGAGATATGGTTTACTCTGCTATATCAAAATAAGTAACTTTGGACAAGTCACTTAAACTATCTGGCTTCCGCTTTCCTCATTGGGGAAATGATTTTCCCAGGTTAGACTGATGTCTTCTATGTCTGTTAGCACTGTCCTGAAGCACTTCTTATAGCACTTGAAACCCCGAGTCATCAGAGCTGTGACTTATTCCTCTTTGTGTCTTCCATAACTGGTGTAATAGTATCTGGAACATGGCAGGTGCTCAAAAAAATTTGTTTAGTGAGTGGCACCCAATAATAAAATTCATTCATTTTTAATGTGGAATCTTCTTTTCAAATGGAAAATCTTTCATGGAGGTGATAAATAAAATGATGAAAGGAGAAGTCGGGAGCAAAGGGCCCAGAAGTCGGCCTCTTTTTATCCCATTTCAGCCCTTAGTCCTTGGGTGGTGCAAATGGCTAATGAGTTCAGATGCTAACCAACACATTGGCAGTTCAGGTCCACCCAGAAGTGCCTTAGGAGAAAGGTCTGGTGACCTACTTCTGAAAAATCAGCCATTAAAAAACCTTATGGAGCACAGTTCTACTCTGACACACATGGGGTCCCCATGAGTCAGCAGCAACTCAGCCGCAATTGGCCCCAAACCACAGCCATGATCTGACGTTCTCTGAACAGCACTAGCCTTCTGCTGTACACATTTTAGAAAACCACTGGATGTAATCATCTCTTAGGACTGGCCTCAGAACTCAACAGTTTAAAGTTAGGCACAGTGAATAGCATTTAGAGTGTTGAAATGTGATCTCCAAAATTGCATCTGAGGGATCAGTGTGCCTCCTAACATGCTCTCCTTTCCCAAAGTGAATAGTTTGCACAGAGGAAGTCACTGACCAGTTACCTCGCAATACACTCACCTCGATCTGGGAGAGTAGCAAATTGCCCCCCCCAGAGTGGTGGGTTTACCAGATCTTTCCACTTACTTCTGGGTGTTTTCTAGCACGGAAAAGGGTAATGCAATCCTGGGAATATTTTACTGTTGTCAGTTAACCCCAAGAAATAAGTGCATGGCCCAACACCAAATAAAAACGTCTTCTGCTTCTGGTTATTTTTATATGTCAAAAGTTTATAGAATGTCTTCATAGGGAAGCTCAAAGTTTAAACTAAATGGAAAACAGACCTTCACTTTTATCACTGAGTCACGTGCCAGCCCAATTTTAAAATGCAGACTCTGTTACATACATTCATTCTCCATGGAGTCTTAACTCTGGATGGTTTCAGCATTTGCAACAGGTGGATGTCAATTTAAACAACGCTGGTCCCCGCTGATTTCCTTGGTGGCCAAGGGAAATTCCCCAGGGTAATCAAGGATTTATATCATAGTCTGAGGCCTTAAATTTTTAAAGCATTATTTGAGTTCATCAATCAAGTTTTTATTTTGAAATACATACACATATGTGCATGCAAATGACTTGGGGAAAAGTGTTTTCATGACCCTGGGTTGTATTTCTTGCATTGCCTGGAAAAAGACTACTCACACACTCACACCCCAGCATGAAGAGAAATAAATATTGATTTGGCAATCATACACTTTCTGAGATCACTACAGATGCAGTTATTATAAAGCTAGATAATTTCCATATATTTATTTTGTTCCGCTCATTCCCTACATCCCAGGCCTGGCCTGACAGCTAAGGAATCTCTCATGGAACTAGTGTACTCGTGTGTCATCTGAGAGATTTAAAATTCAAGGCTTATATTTCAGTAGTCTTTAGGAAATGATGTATGGGCCACTGCAGTATTCTTGTTTTATTGGGTTTGGGAACACGAAGAAAAGCTAAAATCTATATTAATCCTGCGTTCCAAAAAGGGGAATTTAAAGTGTCTGTGTGTGTGTGATTGTGTGTATGGTTAGAAATTAAATTTTGAAGTGACAGAGATGTGAAAACCAAGAGTCACAGGGCTCTGGTGGAAAGCATTCATTTCATCTGAAGGAGACCTATGCTCGGCTTTTCGAGTAGGACTGAAAACTTAACGCTTTTTCATTTTGAGGTTTACCAAAAAAAAAAAAAAAAACCCGCTGCCGTCGAGTTGATTTCAACTCACAGCGACCCTATAGGACAGAGTAGAACTGCCCAAGGAGTGCCTGGTGGATTCAAACCGCCGACCTTTTGGTTAGCAGTTGTGGCTCTTAACCACTACACCACCAGGGTTTCCTTTTGAGGTTTAGGTGTAGGTAATTTAGGGTCACTGACCTTGTTCTTTGTTTAAGCACTGTGGAAAAGGCCTGTATAATATATAATTTTAGGAGATTATGGCAATAAAGTTTAAAAATACAAAGATTCTTTTTTTTTCTCATGATTAGCTTAAGTATCCACTTAGAGGTAACACATTCTTTAGAAGTGATTTAAGATGAAATTTCTTGATCTCTCCCTCTGTATCTCTCAGTCTCTCTGTTTCTGTCTGCCTCTGTCTCTCTCTGTCTTTGTCTCTATCTGTGTGTGTCTCTGTTTCTGTCACTGTCTGTCTGTATCTCGTTCTGTCTCTCTGTTTCTCTGTCTCTCACACTCGTAAACACACCCCTCCACACAACAATGAATGGGTCATATTCTCTATCAAACATCTCTGCAGTTGGAGCAGAGGTGAGGAAATTCATCCTGAGTGTTTCATTATAAAGTAACTCCATCGCTGCCTGATAAACACAGTGATTGAGGATGGCATGATAACACAGATTGCTCCTCTATGCCTGAAATCCGATCCCCTGTGTTTTTACAGCAGTCCTTTTTTTTTTTTTTTTTAAGTCTTTAAAATAAAAAAGCTATTTATGTTAAGTTTTTTCTTCTGTTAAGTGGCAAAAGGGGATGTTTAACTCTTTGGAAGCCTGTTCCCATTTAATGGTGTACTGAGGGAGAATCTCGAAACAGATAGTGAGTGAGAAATAGGTTAACCACGGGCCAGTTGCAAGGCAGGAAAAGACATCTAAAGAAAATTACTATAATAAACAACTTCCTCCACTCACTGGCAAAAGGAGATGGTGGGGTGGTGGGGGACCAGGTGGATGGGTATATTGATCAACGAGATGACAGGGTGTGAGCATTGCTGACAAAGTATTACCTTCTTGTCTCATTCTTTCCTTTGACCCTGCTGGCTGAGTCCGCCCCCCAACCCCTCTCGCCCGAGAGAAAGGGGTGGAATGAGTAAAGATGTGCTTCAGGACAAAGTCAGTGTAAGGGAAAGGAGATTCGCCAAGTAGCATGAACCAAGTGAGCACACAACACACAAAAGGGGCAAAAGAGGGATGTAGGATTAATTCAGAACAGATGGTAGAAAAATCAGACTCAGAGCACAATTCGGAGGTACTTTGGCAATGCATGTCATTTGTCTAGAGCTTGCCATGTGCTTTTTGAAGAGGGGGCTTCCCCTTCATTCGTGGCAAATACTTTGGTGACAGGTCAGAGAACACTGTATATTTCTCTTCTCTAAACTCTGAGGAATGTTGATGAGTTGAATTAGACCTGTAGTCGAGGTCGAATGTGTCAGCCCACACCTTTGAAGCTGACTTACAGATGCGTTTCCAAATCCCTGCTGAGGGTGTTTGGGTTACTGTCTCTTGTCAAATCCAACTCACTCACACATAATAGCAGCAACAATACCTGGTCATGTTCTTCAAGCTGTGAAGCAAACAAGAAGGCAGAGAATACTGGCTGAATGTTAACAACACAAGGACTGCCAAAAATGACATGAACTTCCAACAATATGAATCTGCACCACAAAATCGCCCCTTTCTGAAGCGTTGGTTGATGGATAATGTATCAAGCAATTTATGATTTATTGGGAAGAACCAATCTATAAAATGTAGTATATTTCAGTTGTTAAGACCATGGTCAAATGAAACATTTAAACAAACACAGGGGAAAATAGATTGAGGGGGTTAAAAATCATAGATGCTTCAGTCAGATACTAGCATGTCGGAAATAAAATGTTCAGATTTAAACCTGGTAGCAATGTTATTGCATTGTAATATTATCACATTTCTCGTGCACGTGATAAGTAAATGTTGTCGCAAGCTATTGAGTCCCAGTGATAAGATCTCTTCAGCAGTCAATACAATTTTTAAACTGTCAAATTAGAATCCTGGACATTTTGTTTCAGAAATTGAAAGAAGTATTGCAAGAGGTTGAGAGCTCAGGTTTTAGCATCAGACTATGCCAGAGTCTGGGGACCCAGACCTTCCACCTACTAGCTGTGTGACCTTGTGCGTTTACTCATCTATAGTATTGGCATGTTAATAACACTGTAAAGGCTTTATAATGTTATTATCGAATTTTAATGAGATGCATATAAAATGCTCTGCCTGGCAAACAATAAGTCATCAGTAAGTGTTGCTATTATTATTTTTAAAGCCATCAAATATATTATTGAGGACAAGAAACCAGTTTCCTAGCATGCATTAAATAAAAAGTCAGTCTTTAAAACCTATCCCTAACTCTTTGGTTTCCATGGGAAAATTAGGATACGTTCTTTAAAAGAAAGAAAAAAAAAAAGCCTTAAATAATAAAGTAAGCTCAAGGCTGGTTGAGGGAATTTATAGCTTTAACCTTAAAAAATAAAAAGTGGGAGCAAAAGATAGAACACTGTTGACCCAAGGGTATTCAATTTGTTCTTAGTTTTAACTTTGCATGCCCTGAGCAGAGGCCTTATTCCCCCTCCTTCTGAAGGCAGTTGGTAGATTCCAGCCCAGTCTGTGGTTTTCAACCTTAAGAAGCTGTAAATTTTATAACTCTGCACCCTGCGGTCAGAGCTGCTGAGTGTTGCATCTGAAGTCAGGTGGTTAGTGTGTTAAAGGTAGACATTAAACAGCTCTACCGAGGACCTGGAAGCATTTAAGGAGGTTGCTTGCCAGCTGTAAATTAGAGACCAGTGCCAGTTGGCTGGAAAATTCTCTGGAGCAAGTCCAGTTAAGTAGACTGAATCACTGGCGGTCTTATCCAAATTTGTGCGTTTAACAGCTCAGCTATACAGTCTGACATGCAGCATGCGGTGGTTCAGAAACAGCTTTATTGTGATGTTTTGTAATTATGTGAGGGAGTTGTGGCATTCTTGTGGCCTGGGAGAGTTTGTGTTCTTCACTAGTGCTGAAAAAGCAGTTTACTATGCTTGTCAAAGTCCCTGAAATTGTTTTAAAAGAGATATGACTGATGGGAATTATCACTTGCAAATTACGCATTATCCCAAATGTGTTTTCCAATACTCATGGGGCAGTGAGTATCTTAGCGAAATGGTTGTACGAACATTTCCCCAAGGGCCTCCTGCTTCTGACTTCAGGTGGCAGAGATTATGGGTGGTTAAGGTGATGGTCAAGGTTACACTGAGATATTCAGGTGTGAAGAAGACCACCATATTGGGGGCTCTAGTCTTCAGACAGGAAGAGAGGAAGAAGCCATTGTTAGACCACAGGGTTATTTGGAATTAAAAATTTTTTAAACCATGTCTTAAAATTCGTCCAAATAAACAAACATAGACCTTAAGTTTGGGCAGGGCTGACTTCATAGGTGAGAGACCTGCAGAGCTGCACAGGGCTTTGTGTTCATAAGGTCTCTGCATTTGGTTTAAGGCTTTTCTGTTACCACCTTGAAATTCTTAATTTTTTCAGCAAGGGTCCTTGCATTTTCATTTATACTGGGACCCAAAAATTATGTAAACTTTCCTGTAGGTGGGATTGATTTATTTGACAAAATTGAATCTCTTTGAGAACAAGGAGAAAGGAAAGACCCACAGAGATTCTATTTGCAAGCACCAAAAAGTAAGGAAGAGAAGTCCACTGCTGCGAATTCTGTTGTTGATCACTTTTTTTCCTTGATACAGGATGAAAAAAGAGGCAAAAGATACCTTAATTATCGTCTAGAAGCAAATAATATAATTGAAATATACCAAACCAAAACCAAACCCACTGCCGTTGAGTCAATTCTGACTCACAGCGACCCAGGAGGGCAGAGTAGAACTGTCCCATGGGATTTTCAAGGCTGTAAACCTTTACGTAAGCAGACTGCCACGTCATTCTCCCATGGAGTGGCTGGTGGGTTTAAACTGCCAATGGTTTGGGTTAGCAGCCAAGCGCTTCACCACAGCACATACTCATCTTTTATACATTCAGTCCTGATGCCTATTTAAAAACTTACAGTCTTTAAGAGGACTTTATGAACTGATGTTAAAGTAAATTCTTAAGTCAGCTCTCTGCTGGTTAATACAAATACTGTCTTTCAGCCTATTTGATCACACATACAACTCTCCTTGCAAACTTATAGCCACACAGACATAGTTTTGAGTCATTTTTTTTTAAGTTGAGAGGTTTTTATTCATTTATGCAGTCATTGAATCCATTAATGTGTTCCACGAATAAAACATAAATATGCCCTAGAAGCCACTGGCTATAAAACTGCAATAGCAACACACACACACACACACAAAAACATATATTTTATGAGTTAGTAATTAAAGTTGCATGTTCCTGTGAACATTTACAGTAAATTGTGTAAGTTATTTCTCTTCGTGCTTTTTCCAGAATAAGTCAATTTCTCATTATCTTTATAATACAAAATGGATTAGTTCCATTATTGTTCTTAAATATTCTGTTTAGTGCTATTCTTACTTTTGGCTCCAGGATTTTATTTTCCTGTGATCTTTACATGTTACTGTTGTTGTGTACCCTCAAGTCAATTCCAAGTCATAGTGACCCTACAGGACAGAGTAGACCTGCCCCATAGGTTTCCAAAGAGCAGCTGGTGGATTCGAACTGCCGACCTTCTGGTTAGCAGCCTGAGCTCTTAGCTGCTGTGCCACCTGGGTTCCTGACCTTTACATATTTTTCATTTAAATTATGGGGGAAGAGGAGTTGGGGTGTGTCACTTTAGAGAGAATAGAAATCCTCAAAGCAAACTTAAAGTTCTCTTTTGTTGTTTTGTGGCTTCTTTAGTGAAATCATCACTCAAATATTTGATTAATTAAATGATAGCACAGAGCTTCTGTAGGTGCTCATGAGGCTTTTTTCCCCAGTTTCACAGTGGATTTGTTTTCCCTTTGCACATTCTAGGGTACTTTGTTTTTGACCTTGTAAGTAACCACCATTGTATTATTTTTATGTGTGGAACCTGTCTGATCTCCTCCACTGGAGAATATGACTTTTCCTCCTCCCTCGAGTGTCCTTTTCAGTACCTTGGCTATGGAAATCGGAAAAGAGATGATGTTAGCTTGGACCAGGATGGCAGGAGTAGAGAAGTGGTCAGAGGTGGTCAGATTTGAGATATGTTGAATGGCAAAAAAAAGAAAATACTAGTTGCTGTCAAGTCAGTTCTGACTCATGGTGACCCTGTGTGTGTCAGAGTAGAATTGTCCTCCATGGGGTTTTCAGTGGCTGATTTTCAGCAGTAGATCTCAAGGCCTTTCTTCCTAGTTCATCTTAGCCTGGAAGCTCTGTTGAAACCTGTTGAGCATCAAAGCATCATGCAAGCCTCCACTAACAGATAAGTGGTGTCTGTATATGAGGCGCACTGGCAGGAATTCAACGTGGGTCTCCCCCACCGCTACCCAAAAGAGCCATAGGACCTTGATTTTTAGAAGGTGTTCATTGCTGACTAATGAGAAATTGGCATTTGTATGGTACTACCTGCTCTTTTCGTTTTTTTTTTTTTTCTTTTCTCGTTTTTTTAGATAGGGTGGAGGGAACACAAACACATCTATTAACATTATGGTTGTTTCTGGGAGGCACCAATATCTGTTTCCTGGTATAACAAACTAATGTCCACATCATGAAATCTTAAGGGTAAACCGTGGTGCTCCCGGAGACATTTAAGCTAAAAGCAAAGTGGAAACCATTTTGTAGCATCTTAAGGAGTGGTCTGGCATAATGGGAGGTCCTTGGTCAGCTGTAACCCACCCAACTTTAATTGAGGTGGGATCCCACCAGACGGAGATAGAGCCAGGGGTTCCTATTTTTAACTGGAAATCTGCTTTGCTTCTTGGGCATGAATGCCCAGTTTTGGTGGTGATGAATTTTCCACAAGACTCATGGAGAGGGAGAGAATTAGCTATTTATATTCATGCTGTGAGCTTGGGGGGAAAGAAAGAGGGGTAGTTAAGAAAGGAGAGGATCAGGAAGGGAGGCAAATAATAGGGGTTTGCCCACACCAATAACAATGTGATACACTACAGCATTTAGAAACATTCTTGTCAGAGGTCCTGAATTCTGTTTAAAGCTCATTTCCTAATCAACTGGGTGACCGTGCACAAGTTAAAAAATTCTCTCCTCTCTGTGTTTTCCAATGAAAAAACAGACAGCTACCTTATACAGTAAGATTTTTTGAGATAATGCGTCGAAAGCACCAACCTAGGTCCTTGGAAATGCCAAGTAAGTGGTTGCTCTTATGTTAGTGGTCAGACATTAAAGGGTCAGATTTATCCTGAGACTGGTCCCTTCTGAGGTTAAATCCACTCCAGTTCATATATTCCCAACATCCCTGCTTCTGATTATATTTCCCTTTTTTTTACTTGCTTTCATCCTAGGATACAGTTAACAAATTCTCTTTGGAAACCCTATTGGAAGCCCTTTTGGATTCTGTAGATCAAATAGACAACTCCAAGTGGGGCATTTTGTGGGTTTTGGAGTGCTTTTCTTGTGCCCAGCTTCTAGAAGGATTGTAAATTTGTGACCCAGAATATATCATAAAAATGTATTTACTTAGATTGAGTTTCAACGAATCTATGCAGAGTACCAATGCATGTTAGTACCATGCTAGGCTTTCAGGTTTAATGTGAGGGTTGATATCCAACAATATAACCTTCTTTGCTATCTTCTTACAATACGATATATTTTTTTTTGTTTTTTTGTCTTTGCTAATGGGTATACCTAAAGTTGAGGGTTGTGTGTTTAAGGCAACTGTCAAGTTATGCTTCCCAATTTTTCATCTAAGATATGAAGGTATGTATTTTAAAGTGTCATGGGAAAAGTTTAAGTCAATATATAACGTATTTGGGAACAATGAAGTGAACCAACTTTAAGGTCAAAATGTCATACAAATAACTTTGAAATGTTCAGTGAGATTTCTGGAATTCCAGGGTCTGACCTGCATCTCCATCTCTGATTTTTATCTTACACTATCCAGATTCTGATGCAAGGCAAAAATCCAGGGATAGCTTGGAAGTATGCACTTCCGAAGGTCATGAATGGAACTCAGACAGCCACAAAAAGACACGTCTACGCCTGGAACACAGTACAGTCAGATTGCTCCGTCTCCTGCGGTGGAGGTAGTAGACTTGGCTAATTCTGTCTTCCAAGTCTGTCTCTTCTTAAAACATGTTCTTTCACTCCAGGCTACTTTAACATTGTAAAATTTAAATAAGCAACAAAAGAACTGTCTTTTATGGGAACCCTCACTGTAAAATGCAAATATCATTGTACTGTCTGAGGATTTTTCTGCACAGAAAGGAACTAAGTCTCATGAATCTCAAATCTTCCACAAGCAGGGCTCCAAAGTTACACATCTAAAGTTTAAGGGATGTGTATACACAGTCGGAAGTCCCTGGGTGGTGCAAAGGTTAATGTGCTCATTGCTAACCAAAGGGTTGGCAGTTCAAGTCTACCCAGAAGAAAGGCCTGGCGATCTACTTCTGAAAAATTAGCCATTGGAAACTCTGTGGAGCACGATTCTACTCTGACACACATGGCGTCACCCTGGGTCGGAGTCCACTTGATGGCAACTGGCTTACATACATACACACATGAGATATACCTATGTATCCAGATTATATATAAGAGATACATATGTGATAGCTTAAATTTTAAGTTCATGTTTTATTTTTCTGAATCCTGACTTTTCTGTTGTTACAAGCCTCCCACTGAGATAATAGACGGTGGGGTCAAGACAACCCAGAACACATGCAAGGCAAACTTAAAATGACTACCTGAAACATGGCCACCGTGTCACTCATCCCCTCAGGGGTGCCATGACCAAAGTCTCTCTCACTAGGGAAGTAGATTAAATCTGAGAAACAGTCCTTGCAAGGAAGGTACAACCACCACCATTCACTCAGCAAGCAGAAAAAGCATTTTGTTTAAATGCCAAAATTTCACTTATTTGTGTGTAAGTCCATCTTTGTCACAATTGTCCCCCTGGAAGAATGAAAGCCCACAAAAGGGTCCATGAAACTGAAGCATGAAGGCTGGTCTCTCATTTCCTACAGTCAGAGTACTTGGCAACAGTGAATCTCCCTACTACGTCCATCCCACTGACTAAATAGGGCACCTTGGAACCAGGAACGGAGTAGAGACTCAGAAAACAAAGAATTCTGGTGTACATTAAGTCCTCTTCTTTATGTGACCAAGCCAATTAACAAACTATGAGGAAATACTTTTGTTTAGGAAATATTTTAAATAATTATAAAAATTTTATTAATAACATTTTAAAGACAATATGCTATAAAAAATAAAAATAATTCCCTGTAATTCTATAATCAGCAATAGCCAATGTTAATACCTTGTTCTACATCATTCTATTCTGTTTTCAATGCACACATAAACACATGTGGGTGTTTGACATGCTCAGATGCATACAACAGGTATCACTTTGTCATCTTTTTTTATTAGACAGAAATCATGCTATAGATGTCTTGTTCCACTCTGCTCTTTTTCATTTAGTGTTAGACTGTGAGCAGTTTTTTGTATATCAAATGTTGTCTGGGAGAATTTCTAATAGCTTCCTGGTATCCAGGGAGATCACCGGAGCCAGGAATAGAGCTCCTCTTGGGAGGGGAGAGATTCAATTCATTTTCCATTTACAGAGAATTAATTCAACCCAGGGAAGGATGCTGGAGAAGGACATTATGGGATTCTCCCATTGCCTATATTTAGCAATCCCTTCATATGACTCTCTTATTAGACCATGATGTGCCCTGGGCTAATGGGAAGAAGAGTCCAAATGAATACGTTCTCCAGAAGTAAATAGTTTACTCTGGGGAATCCCAATGTGGTTTTGATAAATGCCTCCTGAAAGCAAATCTGCTTCCAACACCAGGATCTGTACTGACTGCTTATCATTTTCAGCAGGAATGACTTCATTGTCCTCAAATTCTATTCTAAGAAAAATTACTATGTAAATATAAGCAAACGCAATCCAAAGAGGAAGCAACGTTTGTATTTGGGTAGCTGACAAATACAGTTACTCTCACACACATAAACATTGAACACTGAAAACAAGACAAGGAATGCCACTGGAAAAAAAATCAAGAGTACTGAGCTGAGAGATATAAATACAAGCTCAGTGAGTTCAACTTTTTGTTTTCATATGCATCATACCCTTATTCCACTATGGCAAAGTGGAATCTTAGGGTTTCCACACATAATCCACCAATGGTTTTCCCATTTATATCAGCAGGGGTTCCATTTTGAAGAACGTTTCCCATTGAATGCATGCAGTGTGAGCAAAGGCTTGGTGCGATGTTTCCCTTTACAATGCCTCTGTTTTCAAAAGGTTGTGTTTAGAACTCTGTGGTTCTAGAATCCACATCAGTCTTGAAAAATAAGGAACTACACATTAAAACTATTAAAATGTGAAAAATGTTATCTTAGGGAAAATAAAGAATTTAAATTAGTTGCAGATCGTGCCAAAAGGAGGTGTTTTCACAAAATATCTGGATTCTGTATATCAAGTAAAATATCAGAAACTTGGTAAATCACAAGCTAAACTTGGAAACCAAACCAAATTGGTTATCTGTAATTTTTACTTTGTAACTTTTCATGTCTTATTAGGCTACATAAGCATAAAGGCCATTTGCTTAAGAGATCAAAATGCTCAAGTCAGTTCCTCATTCTGTAATGCAAGGACCAAGCCAGCCACTGAACCCAAAATGTGCAACACTTTCTCCTGCCCTGCCTAGTAAGTTATCTTGACATGTCTTTCTGATCACATTTGTACTTGTATGTCTATTATTTGTATGAGAACCCACTGCCAGTTCTTCTGATCAAGCTACTCAATGGTAGATGCCATGCCCATAAGAAGTAGTGGAAAAAAGAAGATGGTTGAAATTAAAACATATGACTTGAAAAACCCAAGTTTGCTTCAGTTTAGCTATGCAGATCCAATCTCGGGACAAGAAGGTGTCTTTTTTTTTTACCTTTGGATGTTGGCCCCTCTTCTTTGAACTGAATCAAACAGTATTTAAATAGTACAGAATCCTATAGAAAGTCATCCAAGAATTTAAACATCATAATACCACACAGACCATGAAACCCAAAATGCAAATTATACAGTAGCAAGTCTCAAGGAGATAAAGGCCAAATGGAGGCTTCTTCTTGGATTATGGTACCCTATGGGGAGCTCAGTGGGTTTACTTTTGGACTGATTTTAGTCCCACTATTGTTTGAACACTAATTTTAAGTAATCTTCCCAGCCAAATGAAGCTTCTTCTTATGTGGTTTATCTTCTGCCAAATACATTTATCTAGAATTGACAGAGTTTATTCCAAAGCAATGCTGTCTTCACCAATGTTTCATCTTAAAGAGTAGTGTTTGGTTTGTGGTGAGATGTCATATTGCACCACCTTTATATATATACATACATGTATGTTTTTCTTTATAAGTAAAAGTGTATTTGTTTTAATCACTTGGGGTTTCAGCTGTCGTTCACCAATCCCAAATGCCCAACAGTTAACTCAGTTCTTAGAATCTGGAGCTAGCTATATCCTGAAAACTAAGAGGAGACAGCTGGTATCCCTGGTTCTAAGAAATATCAAGTGGCTCATTACTAGAGTAGTGTTACTGATCCTTATGAGATAAGGGATGTATGTGTGTGTGTGTCTGTGTGTGTAGGGATAGTTTCTATGCTTAAATGGCAAGCTGATGTTTTCTGATTTTGAACCTCTTTCCACATCATTATCCCAGCAGCCGACCAAAGAAAGGGATCCCATCCAGATATGTATCCATGAAACAGCAGAAAGCCTAGGCCATGCCCATTTCCTAAAACGTTCCTGAGGACTGCATACAGAAATGATATTTTGTGCAGTAGCAACAAATTTTCTGGCTATTTAAAGCAGAGCAGCCTCTTACTATGAGTCTGTAGAGTAGATGTGGTGAGATAGGCAGGGTCTTCTGCTCCTTTACTACCTTCTCCACCCCATTATTTATATCTCAATATTTTCTGTTGGAATAATGGGACCTTTCAGGGGCTATTC
Organism: Loxodonta africana; assembly: GCF_030014295.1. NCBI lineage: Eukaryota > Metazoa > Chordata > Mammalia > Proboscidea > Elephantidae > Loxodonta > Loxodonta africana. The sequence goes on from NC_087362.1 coordinate 40,918,010, forward strand.
TTCCCTAGGAATATACTAGAAAGAAGGATCCAAGACTGTTCAAATTATAATGACAAAGGAATTTATCTGAGGTAACCTTGCCATTTTCTCATGCAACAACCATGTCATATGCACTTAGCTGAGAGCTGGGGTACAGGGGTGAATAGCATGCAGTTCCTGCCGTCAGCAAACCTGCAGCCACATAGAGGAGATGCATGTGGAAGTAAATAATTGAGATACAATGTGATATGTGCTGTCAAAATGTTACATACCAAAACACATTAATGGAGAAAAATTATGGAATTTCACTCTTCCAAGGAGAGTGTAAGAGTCTTGGCTGTAAGGTAAGGGGAATGAGGCTAGAAAGAGAGTTAGCCTGGGGCTGCAATATGAAAGGCCAGGTGTGTCACGTGAAAAGTTGTTATGTCATGCTCTTTCTAGTACTTTCACAAAGTCATCATGTTGTCACGTAAAGGCAAGAAACTTGAATTTGGTTTAAAAAAATGCCATTTTTATAGGCAAATATTGAAACTAATAATTTCATTATATGTAAATGTTATATAAAATATATATTTATAGACAGATAGATACAGATATATATGTTTTGCTTTACATCTTATTGTAAGATACATATCACTGTACAAATTAGAGGAACTTTTCTATTTAACATCTGTCTTTAGCTATAGGGTCGTTATGTGTTGGAATCCATTCGATGGCAACGAGTTTGTTTTTTGTCTTTTTTTTATCTTTAGGTCTGGTGGCATAGTGGTTAAGAGTTCAGCTGCTAACCAAAAGGTCAGCAGTTCAAATCTACCAGCTGCTCCTTGGAAACCCTATGGGACAGTTCTACTCTGTCCTGTAGGGTTGCTGTGAGTCAGAATTGAGTCGATGGCAGTGGGTTTGGTTTGATTATCTTTAGCTCAACAGGATAATATGGATTATTCTTGTAATGCTAGAACTCATGTGCTGGATCCTCTAGACCAAAGGTTCTTTAATTGCACACATCAGGCCAGTGAGGGAAACCAGAGGTAAAAAATACAGAAACATTAGGAAAGGCAACGGAAATGCAAAGGAATAACAAAAACATATTTTGACCTTTTGTAAACCAAGAACATTTTTAGACATTGCTGCTATGACTCAAATGTCTAACAGTCATATCTGGTTTGTCTACTTTATTCTATGCCTTCAAATCATATAATTTTAATTAATCAAATATATTTGTTGAAAAGGACTAATAGTTTCAGTTGGTCATCACTCAAATATACACCAAGAATCAGATAGTTGTGGGAAAAAAAATGTTCTGGCAATCTTCAAATAAAGAATACAAGGTTATAACTCTAACCATCAGTAATTTTAAGACTATCCAGAAAAGTAGTTAGGGTAATTGCTTACTTAGAAATATCCTCTTCTCTCCTCTTGTCTTCTCGCCTCTCCCTTTTTCATTGATCACTTTTCCATTAGTCCTATTATTGTTCTTTATATTAATTTAGTGGATATATTAATTTTATTGCAGCACTTACCAGAAAGTATTTTATCTGTTCACATATCCACTTTTTCACTGTGTTACAGGCTCTTTAATGAAAAGAGTGCTGCCTGATTCATCCTTCCATCCATAATGCCTAGGAGAACCCCTAGAACATAGTTAAGATCCCTATAACTTTGAATAAATGAATGAATTGCTCAGAATTCAAAATGACATGTATTTCTTCCCAGGCAAGGGGAAGGAATGTGTTTTGCCCTACAATTGTGTGTTAATTAAGTGTGATTCTTTGTATCTGGACCACATCGGCTTCAAATTCTACAAAAGAATAATTAGAACCAATTGCTCTTATTGGTTCCAAAGTTGATTGACAGCTTTCATCAAGTGGTTAATCTTTCACAGTAACTACATATGAAGTTGTTACCCAAAGTCTCAGCTTCATTGAAAGTAATTTTTTTTTTTTTCACTGAAAGTTGGATGCCAGGTGAATGGAGTGTGTGCAGCAGATCTTGTGCGGGGGGCCAGCAGACCCGGAAGATCCAGTGTGTCCAGAAGAAGCCCTTCCAGAAGGAGGAAGCGGTGTTGCACTCTCTCTGCCCAGTGAGCACACCCACTCAGGTCCAAGTCTGCAACAACCAGGCCTGCCCTCCAAAATGGAGCCCTGGGCCCTGGTCTCAGGTAACTTGGGAAGACTTGGAGGCCTTTATCTGTTTTCCCATGGAAGAAGAAGGTGGCAAAAATCTACAAGGTGCCTTTGTTCCCGAGAAGTCTTTCTACTGTTTACACCTTCATAAGAATAACTCTGAGTTAATGTGATGGTGACCAAGAATCTTTGTTTTAACTAGTGTTGCTGGTGATTCTTATGTGACCTGTCAAAGAGCTTAGAATCCTCCTCAGAGGTTCATATGTTAGAGTGTGGGGGCCTCCAGGCTAGACAAGTGAGTTCAGCTAAAAAGAGTTTGTGTGGCAGACAGAACTGGCTACTGAATTCTCCAAAGCAAATGGACAATAAATACAAAGAACAAGCTTTATAAAGGACATTTAACTCTTCCTTAAATGGGAAAGAGGTAGGGTTAGAAGAATACAGAGAGGAGTTGGGCATAAAATGTGATATTGTCACTAACTCCCACTGAAAGGCATAAAATTATAAAGTTGGAAGAAGCATATAAACTACCTGTTGTTCACAACTCAGAAATTCGCTCTATAGCAGAAGTTCTCAGCCAGGATAATTTTGTCCCCCAAAGGACCTTTGGCAATGTCTGAACACATTTTTGATTATGACAACTTAGTAAGGGTAGCTATTAGCATCTAGTGGGTGGAGATAAGCATCCTACAATGTAGAGGACAGCTCCCCACGACAAAGATTTATCTAGCCCAAAATATCAGTGGTCCTGAGGCTGAGAAACCCTGCTCTACAGGATCCCCTGCAGATGATAGCTCAGCCTCTGGTAGACCATGGATGGCAAACTAATCTTAGGAAAGAACCAGAAAATGCAGGAATTTCATCACCTGAACTGTGAAGCCAGACAGCAGCCTCTGACCATATTCATGCTTCCTTTAGAGAACCATGTCCTGGATGCTGTTAGTTTCTAGAAAGCTCAGCAAACCATGATCATGTCCCCAGCAGAGGTCTGAGTAAGGGTTTTGGATTGGTTATTTGTTGTTGTTACTAAGACATGGTAGGAAGAGTAGACTACATCTGTTAGTGGAATAAGGAGATAGGAGTAGGAAAGAATACCTTTGAGCAAGCTTAGAAGGACTTTAAAGTGTAAGAGAATAGATCCATTTACGTTGTTGTTAGGTGCCGTCAGGTTGGTTCTGACTCACAGCAACTCTGTACAACAGAAGGAAGCACCGCCCAGTTCTGTGCCATCCTCACAGTCATTGCTGTTTGAGCCCATTATTGCAGCCACTGTGTCAATCCATCTCATTGAGTGTCTTCCTTTTTTTTTTTTCAACTGACCCTCTTAAAAAAAAAAAAATTTTTTTTTTTTTTCTACTTCACCAAGCATGATGTCCCTTTCCAGGGACTGGCCCCTCCTGATAACATGTCCAAAATATTTGAGATGAAGTCTTGTCATCCTCGCTTATAAGGAGTATTCTGGCTGTACTTCTTCCAAGACACATTTGTTCATTTTTCTGGCAGTTCATGGTATATTCAATATCCTTCACCAACATCTTAATTCAAGGGCACCAATTCATCTTCTGTCTTCCTTGTTCATTGCCCAGCTATATTCCTTTATTAAAAAAAAATTTTTTTTTTTTATAGGAAAGGATAAATCTAAGTAGTATATAGTGTTACGTCTGGTCTCTTTCTTTGTCATTAGGAGTTATAATTTACAAAAGGAGAATTTAAAGGATTATTTTGGCCACATACCTCTGGTGGATATAGAGAAATGGGGGACTGCAGAGTTTCGAATAGACCTCATGAGAAAGAGCTTTAGTTAATGAAATTTACCCCAAGTTTCACAAGGAAATTTTTTGAGAGTGTGGTTTATTTCTTTTTCGTTTTTAGGCTTTTTTTTTTTTTTTGGCCTTCTCTTTTCTTTTTTTGTGTGACTACTAAAACCAAATGTGGTTTTTTTTAGAACTTGTTCATAACTAATACAAAAGGGTTCTTCATAATTAATTACTGCAGTCTGTCATTCCACTACTGACCATGTCTCTGGAAACTCTTTAGAAAGCAATTTAAAAATTTTGCCATTCTGAAAACAAGCAAATATAAAATAAAATTCTATTGAATAAGAGTCAACCATTTTTGAAAGTTTTGAATATGAACGAGTGGCTGTGTGCTTAGTCAGTCATATCCACGCTCTGTCATCAGACAGAATTGTTCAAAGCCCATCTCTGCTTAGCAGCCGTGTGATCGCTCTTGGGCAAGAGACCTAAGCTTGCTGATTCTCAGTTGCCTCTTCTGTAAAATGGGATAATAGAAAATTATGTCATGGGTTTGTTAGAGGATTGTGTGACATAGGCTCCAGGATACGTGCTAAACTGCGTCATCATACCCAAGCCATTAAATAAATACTCCCTGCTGCTGTCGCCTGCTAATTATGATATCATTGTCCTTGTCATCATCATCTTCCTATCTCCATCCCCTTTAAGAATGTGAAGAATGAGAATTCACATGGTCCTCTGCACAGGCTTGGGAACTGTACCCCAGCTGTTTGTACTTTGACAAGTAGTAAAGGCAAAAGGGACCACATCCCATATAGTCCTTCTGAAAGGACACCTCCCTGGATGACGAATCCAGGCCCGAAGCCAAGGTCTTCTAAGTGAACTTGGACAAGTTTTTAGTGACTCATCAGAAAGCAAGGAGATTATTTCCTGCCTTATCTATTTTGCAGCTCTTGCGAAAGTCGGGAAAGTAGGAGTGGGAGAGTGACTTGCGCATAATGCAGGTTTGCATTGTACAAATTTATTTACACCCACGGAGTGGCTGGTGGGTTCAAACCTTCGACCTTTCAGTTAGCAGCCAAGCATTTAAGCGCTGCACCACCAGGGTTCCTTGCCCATATGCATACACATCAAGTACTTCTGCCATTATTCTCCTGATCGGAGAAGTTAACCATCCGCTTTAGCCAAGTGCCCGCGTCAGCTCCGCCTCATGCTGGAGGGAGACACAGTTAACATCAATGACCAGATCATGTACCATTTTCCAGATTGTGACTGTGTGGGCTGTGAAGAGAACTCCTCTCTGCCCCGTTCTCAGTAAAACTCTTCAGACCAGGGGCAGTCCAGCATTTAGAATGTTGAAGGTGAAGGCTAACCTGCATTTAAGACACGTAATGACATTTCCTGGCCCCTGGCAGGAGGAACTCTCTGGCTGTAAGGGATTTTATTGGGCATTTTGTTCAAATGCTGAAAAATATGTTTGCAAACACTTCAGTAAGTAATATGTTCTCAGTATTTACCCAGAAGAAAAGCACCTGAGACTACCATGTAAGTGGCATTTTTTGTCCTCTCAAGTGTTCCAAGACCTGTGGGCGAGGGGTGAAGAGACGTGAAGTCCCGTGCAGAAGTTCTGCCGCAGCAGACCACCTCCCCGAGAGCCTGTGTGCCAGCATCCCGAAGCCGGAGTCACAGGAGGGCTGTGTGCTGGGACGGTGCCCCAAAAACAATCGGCTGCAGTGGGTCATCTCCTCGTGGAGTGAGGTATGAGTTTAGACTTACTGCTGGTTTTCTTGAAACGCTCAGCTCACCCACCAGCGTGCAGATTCCCAAAGCTCCTTTCTATTCAACACCCATATACCAGCTGTCTACTAATTGCGTGTTCCTCCCTCCTGATGTCATCAAACCTTGATATAGCACCCATCCCACTGGTTGGACCTGTGCCTGGGCAGTGGGGGAACAAAACTCCGTAAAGCACAGAGTATAGAAACACTAGTAAGGCATAGAAGTGCTAGGATGGACATCTGTAATTCTGTAGACCTCAAGGTACACCTAACCCAGACTTCAGGAGGAATCCTTGCCAAAAAAGCTTTTCTAGGGAGTGTGAGCCTGAAGATGAACAGGAACCAGGTGAAGGTGGAAATGGGGGAGATTATCCCAGACAGACGGCACACCTTCCACAAGGACTGCTGTAGCTTGAAGCTCTTTACTACATGTGTGTGGTTGACCTTCCATCATCCACCCCTGAATTTCACGTGGATGACACAAGCTTATGTCAGAACATATTTGCTCAGTGGACTTGACCATGGAGCTCTGCACTCCTTACACCTTCTTTCTTGGCTCCTAGTGTTCCACAACCTGTGGTCCAGGTGTGAGGAAGAGGGAAATGAAGTGCAGCGAGAAGGTCTTGCAGGGAAAGATGATAACTTTCCCAGAGCGTAGATGCCGCAATATTAAGAAACCCAACCTGGACCTGAAGGAAACCTGCAACCGAGGGGCTTGTCCAGCCCGCCCAGTGTACAATCTGGCAGCTGGCTGGTATTCATCACCATGGCAACAGGTGGGTGCCTGTGGATTTTGTTGTTGGGTGCCATCAAGTTGATTTTTGACTCCTAGCGACTGCATGTGACAGAGTAGAACTGCCCCATAGGGTTTTCTATGCTGTAATCTTTACAGAAGCAGATCGCCAGGTCTTTTCCCTCTCAGAGCTGCTGGTTGGGTTCGAACCACCAACCTTTTGGTTAGCAGCTGAACACTTAACTGTTGTTCCACCAGGGCTCCTTACGTGTGGATTCAGGAGATCTATATTTGACTAAGATTCAGAAAAGGAGGCAGTACTGCAACGGTTGTTCTTAGAGACCTATCCAAACGTAAGAGGCAAAGAGTTCAAGTTCTAGAGGCACAATGGCTTATGTTCTTTCTCCAGCTCCACCACATGCGTAACCCTGGGCAGGTTACAAAATCTCTGTGACCCTCAGTTTGCACATCTAGAAAATTGAGATGATAATATCTTGCAGGTTTTTTAATGAATAAATGAGATAACGAATATAAAGCAACAGGTTTGTCGTATAGTGCTGACGTTGCTGCTGCCACTAAAACCACTACCATAGTTGTCTCTATTTCCTGCTCGTCATTTTACTCATTTGGTGCTTCCATCATATTTCTGAATAATGTAGTATCAGCTAACATTGTTCGACCATCGTTATGCAATGGTACTTCCCAGGCATTCTTTATTACCTTACTGAATCCTTGAAACAACCCTCTTTGTGGGTATGATTGTCCCTATTTTGTGAATGAGACAGTAAAGCTGAGAGTTGAGCAGTTCAACCAAGGACAACTAGCTTTTAAGCTCATCAGATATTAAAAAAAAAAAAAAACCAAACCCATTGCTGTCGAGTTGATTCCGACTTATAGCAACCCTATAGGACAGAGTAGATCTCCCCCATAGAGTATCCAAGGAGTGCCTGGTGGGTTCGAACTGCTGATCTTTTGGTTAGCAGGTGTAGCTCTTATCCATTATACCACCAGGCATCAGATATTAGAGATGCCCTTTTTCTCAGCAGACTTGGATAAAACTTTGGTCACTTTAGTTTGATTCTTATTGGCTAGAATTGTTATGTGATGCTAAACCTAAAAGAATAATATCCTTAGGAATCCAAAGCTATCTGTTGGTCCTTGAAGCATTCCAACCAACAGATGTTCAAAGGACTGACGGACTTGAGAGGTGCTACCTACTTCACCATTAAACCCCAGGAGCTGGGGAATGGGGGCAGCACAAACCTATGTCTGTATATGTTTTTATATGTTTATATATATGCATTGTTATGTACACATATATTATTTTTATGGAGCCCTGGTGGCGCAGTGGTTAAGAGCTTGGCTGCTAACCAAAATGTCTGCAGTTTGAATCCACCACCTGCTCCTTGGAAACTCTCTGGGGCAGTTCCGTTCTGTCCTACAGGGTCGCTATGAGTCGGAATCGACACCATGGCAATGGGTTAATCTTTATGGGAGCAGATCGCCAGGGCTTTTCTCTTGTGGAGCTGCTGGTGGGTTCGACTTGACAGCAACAGTTTTTTTGTTTGTTTGTTTGGAAATGAAAACATGGAAGAAAGAAAAGAAAATTAGAACGATCAGTTGCCTTCTAGTTGGCTAGGCACTGTTCTAAGTGCTATATATATTGCTTTGGATTTCTTTCTTTCTTTTAATTATTTTACTAATTGAACAGATTTGGAAATTGATTCTTATTGGCTTAGGACTGTTTAGATCAGGAATTAACAAACAATTGCCAGCTGGCCAAAACTGCTCCTCCCACCCCTGCCTGTTTTCATAAACAAAGTTTTATGGAACAAGCTACACTCATTTGCTTATGTATTGTCTGTAGCTGCTTTCGCACTTGGAAGGCGGAGTTGAGTACTTACAACAGAGACCATGTGTGGCTCGCATGGCCTAAAATATTTGCCATCTGGCCCTTTACAGAAGAAGCTGGCCAGCCACTGGTCTAGATGATTCAATGACAAGCATGCAACTATGTTTGAATGCTGGGCTAAATTCCACAACTCATGTTCCTTCTACCCCAACATATTTTTTCCACCCAAATACCAGTCCCTATAGTGATATTTGTGCAAGATAAGACTTAACCTGTTGCAATAAACTAAGGGGAAAAAACAAGGATAATGTAGTGAATTTGTTAAAGCAAAATAAAAAGCAATTTAAAGGGCTATCTTTTCCTGTGGTAATACCTTCTTTTTTTATGTATATATTATGAAAGTATCCTCTTCTTAGCTCTTCATATGTGTATCTGGAAAAACTAAGGAAATTGACAGTCCTTGCTCCACCTCTATTTATTTTTCATTTTAATTGGTCAGTGGAATCACTGACACCAGGAGGCTCTGTTCTCCCCCATGCTAACCCAGAACTCAGCTGGGCACTCAGGACAGGATTTCAAAGCTGTCTCAGGTGATCGTTTCCCTTTCTGTCCTAGTTTTGAACTGTTTCCTTCCTATTGCATCTGCAGAGATTGCGTGGAATTCTTTAACTACTGTGATTAATTGCCTAGATGTGTCTGTATTTGTTTCTACATTCTTAGGCAATTCCTGTATTTCTGGAACCTCTCTTTTTCACGAGCCACTTGCCTGGGAGACACGCACTCTTGGGCTAGATCTATAGCATTTGCCTAAGACCCTTTTAATCAGATCAGACGGGTGACACGTGTTAGGATAGACGCTGTGGCCATGAGCACATTGCCTGGGCCTGGCCAGTCCCTGTTCTGTCCGCAGGCGTGTTGGTAACGGCATCCTTAGGAGTCTCATCTCTCTGATGTCTGAGTCCTCTCTCCCCTCCCCTGCAGTGCACGGTGACCTGTGGAGGAGGGGTCCAGACTCGGTCAGTACACTGTACACAGCAGGGCCGGCCCTCCTCCAGCTGTCTGCTCCATCAGAAGCCTCCGGCGCTGCGAGCCTGTAACACAAACTTCTGTCCAGCTCCTGAAAAGAGAGGTAAAGGAGCCCATGCTCGAGTTAATTTTACTAGTCTGCAGAGAGTTTGTCAAAAACGCACCATATTTGGTGGTGCAGCTTGTGCATTGTGCAACTCTGGGGGGCGCCATTCACACCAGAGCCTATTTGAACAGTGCTGCCTAGAGGTGTACAAGGCACAACTTTCTGAAGCAGTTTCAGCTCAAAGGCATTTTGTCTGCACTGATCTACAGGAAACATTTAATGCTATAATCAGGCTTTTGAGGCATTAATTCTTAGTTTGAAATGAGAAATGGCAATCTTGCAAGCCTACCTTTTTAAACTAAAGGTTAGTTTAATAAACAAATGAAAACAGGTAACTTCCATGTGCCAGGGATTATGATAATCAGTGGGACTGCAAAAGCAAATGCATAGGAATTGCCCACCAAAGCTCACATTCTAATTAAGGCAGATACACTACAGTCAATCCCAGTGACTAGGTATCATCCTAGGACTACACCTTAAATGCTTTTTTAATGGAAGTTCAAATGAAGTGTAGTGAGTACTGATTGGAAAACAGGAAATTCAGTTATCTGATTGAACTGTACCATTCTTTACTAGCCCGACTTATTTTAAAGTAATCTGATAATCACTGGAAAATATTTTTCAGTCTAATCAGATTTTCTTGTGCTTAACAATTATTTTCCAGCACGTACCTGCTGGGTTTTCTTTTTATCCAATCACACCTCTTCCAAACCTGTGCAGTTTCTTACTCCAGTTTTGCCCATTGGTGGTGGATCACATTCAGGACTGTTACTTGCTCTCCCCTGTCCACATCACATCCCATCTCTAAATTCTTATTGTTGTTCACTACTTCTCATTATAGCCTTAGCTCCAGGCTCAGGGCATCAACTTTCACTCCTCTGTGCTCCCAAGGTTTGTATGAGACAGGAAAACTAGTTGTATAGCAATTCCTCAAAACCAGGCAATGCTGGGATTCTGCAAACCTACAGCCTTTCTCAGCAGAAGGCTCGTGGGGAAGAAACATATTTTCGAGCAAGTGGTCATGTTCTCCCAGGTCCTCTCTTTTCTTTCTTCACCATCAGTGATGTATCATTACCACCCTTTAGTCAGATGGCCACAGATAAACCCAAGCATCCAAGACTGTCTAGAAGGCTACAGCAAAGTGCAAGCCCCGTTAGCACTTTCAGAAAGACCAAAGGACAATGGTCAATCATGAAAATCGCTCCACAGTATCTCCTGGGCAGGAGTGTGAGGTGGGGAGTGTCACAAAGCATGTAAGGTCAGTGAGGAAGAGAGCTCATTGGTCTTATTTTCCTTTGTTCACTCAACACTTAGAACCACACCTGACACACAGTAGGTGCTCCATATGTGCTAAATGAATAAATGCATGACTGCATGAATACATGAAAAATGGCTTGTAAAGTTCAGTGTGGTTCTCTACTTCATTCAAAAGAAACTCACTAAGCATCTACTATATATCCCTAGCATTCTCCTAGGGATGAAAGAATAAGGCAGAGTCTTGTTCTCAAACTACAAGGAGATAGTGTCTCAAAGGACAGGAAGATATAACAACAAATAGAAGCAGTGGAGTGTAATCTGTGTTATAATGGTGGTCAGTCCTACCTGTGTTGCTGGGACCAGGGGCAAGGGGATGTAAGGAAGGCTTTTTAGAAGATTTGAGTGAGTCTTTCAGGTCTCTTTTGGAGGAGCGAATAGTGGAGTGGAAGGCAACTCATGAAGGATACCAGCCCAGGTGTTTCTTCTTGGCCAAACATTTAGCCTATAATTTCAATCAGTTAAGAAGTCCTCCTAGTTCTCCCATTCCCATCCCAAGTGTAGGGAGAGTGGCAGTCCCAGACTGCAGTCCCATCAATCCTCCTCCTTGCAGCACTTAGCCAAGTGGCCATTTGTGAGAGTCACTGAGTGTGTTTTCTGGCAGTGAATTTTCTGGAAATGTTAATGGACAGTGAGCATACCCATGGTGACATAGGGAAGAAGATTGGTCTGTGAATCTTCACCTAGACCCCCACTGTGGGCCAGATACTCTGCTAGGTTCTGTGAGGTTTTCAGAGGTGCAGTCCTCCCCTTAAGGAGCTTATAGTCAAACTAGACCCTAGAGAAGACAGTTCTTGCCCAGGTTGGCCTATCCCATCTTCCAGGACAGCCAAGCAGATTTGCAGTCCCCCAGTCCCTCTCCTATGCTGACAGCCACTTCAGGAGCATTTATCTTATACTACGGGATGCTTTACCTCAGTGTCTTGATTGGATCTGCACCCTGGAGGACCATCCTTATGATTTGGCATTGTATGTATTATATGTGTAAATCCTATTCAGAAAACAGGGACACTACTGGAAACTTGTCTATCACACTTGCATTATAACTGTGTATATAGTCTGGAAGCTGCCTGGGCTTCAGATAATCAGGATTAAATTGGAAATTCCAAGCACCCAATACTAATAAGCTACTCCTCATGGAAGTCCAATCTTCAAATGTGGGGGCGGAGAGGGGGTGGGTACGAACAGCATTGTAATGCGGAAGGAGCAAGAGTCTAAAGTCATGAAAATGGATTTGAATCCATATTTCACCACTTACTAGCTGTATGGCTCTGGGCAGGTTTTTTAATCTTTCTGAGCTAGTTATAAAATGGGAAAATAATGCTTTTAAAAGATTGCGTGACAATTAAATAAAGTAATTAGCTGTTTATACTTATGTATGTAGTGCTTACTATGGATCAGAAACTAAGTGTCTTACTGTAGATAGAGCAATGAGTAAAATAGACAAAGTCCCCACCCTCAAAATAAACTTAATAATCCTTCAGACCTAAAGGATGTAAGGAAGGCGAGCCATTTGGATACCTAGAAGGAGAGTGTTGCTGGCAGAGGGAAGAACAAGCGTGAAGGCTGTGAAGCAGGAATATACTAAACTGTCCAAGGAATAGCAAGGAGGCCATTGAGGCTACAGTACAACGAACAAGGTGGAGAGTGGTTAGAAGTTGAGCTAAAAGGGAGAATGGGGCCTTGTAAGTAAGGACTTCAGATTTGACTCTGAGCGAGATAGAAGCCAATGGAAAACACTGAGCAGAGGAGCATACGATCTGACTTGCAGGCCCATCGCTGGCAATTACACTTAGAGATGTATAGGGAGTCTAGAGTTGAACAAGGACTTTCTGCTCCTTGGTAGAGGCTATTCCAGCTGTCCAATGAGAGGTGGTTCCATTGGAGCAGTCACGGTAGTGAGGAGGGCTCGGATGCTGGTTATATTTTGGGAATTGAACCAACAGGATTTGTTCATTGTCTGCACGTGGGATGTGAGAAAAAGAACTGCAAGATCACTCAAAGGTCATCCTCAATAATGTAAATAAAATACCTGACTCGTAGTAGAAGCTCAAATAGCCAGCTATTAGTAATCATTATTATAACTATAATCAACAAATATTTATTGAACAGCTACTTTGTGTCCTTCACTGCTCCCTCTTCATTCCTTATCAAGTCCTAATGTATAATGGGAAGAACCACTCAGAGGCACATGGTAGGTGGGCTGAAGGTCTTTGTTGCCAAGACATTGGCTTTAAGAAAAAAGGCTGAGAGCCCAGACCAATGTATTAAATGCATTTTCTCATTTCAGAGGATCCATCCTGTGTAGATTTCTTCAGCTGGTGTCATCTAGTTCCTCAGCATGGTGTCTGCAACCACAAGTTTTATGGTAAACAGTGCTGCAAGTCCTGTACAAGGAAGAGCTGACCTTGATGCCCTCCCCCAACACTGTAAGGCCAGGATTTTACCTTCTAACCTCCAGAGACACCAGCCAACTCTGAGACAGAAGCTGAGTGCTGCAAACAACTTGCGAGCTGCTGTAGAATCTGAGGAGCCAGCTCAGAGGGACAGACAGGTTGCACCAGCGTCCTTATTCAATTCATCAAAGCACATGGTACTCTGAAGCACTTGAAGATGGGAAGCAGTGACAAATCTGACTTACAAAACAAAAGGAAAAAAAAATGATTTGTACTGATACATGAAAGGAGTGATGAATCACACTGAGATATGTTGAATTTTAATTTTGACAAGGAGAAATCTTGTCAACTTTGCGACAGATCTCCTTTTGGACTTCAAAGGGTTCAATGGCAAAGACAGCTCTTTTGAAAAGGCCCTTTAAGCCTTCAGGTCAAAGACTGGTGATACTTGGATCAATCAAACATGGATGGGACGCCTTGCCTCACTGTTGCTTGGAGTTCACAGTTTGATTATGACTCTGAACACCCCAAACCAGGAATCGTATGAGAAGTCAAATGGTGCTCACTATTGTGCTTGCTGCTGGACTGCAAGCTTCATGTTATGTTTATTTAGTGTGTGGTGTGTGTGTGTGCGCGCGCGCGTGTGTAAGTATATTCTTTTCATAGAGAGTCTCAAAGACTAAAATTAACAACTTGAAAAGTATTCCCAGGGCAACATGGACCATTTAAGATCTTCATCTAATTGAAATTCACACACTGAAAAAACTCTCATGAAAGACCAATATTGACACTCTTCACATTATACCAACCTTTTAACTTTTGGTGCTAGCTGAATATATATATGGGAGCCTAAAGTCTGCTGTTTGGGAATAAGAATTGATGAGATGTTCCTTTCTGGTAAACACCTAGGAGGAGCTAAATTTTAAATAGCAGTGTTTTGAAAGAGAAGAGACCAACCTTTATAATGTTCCCTACATATTATAAGAACTACTTGGAAAATTAAAGACCACTTGTGGCTTTTTCCTACCAATTGACATGAACAAAATTAACAAGAAAAAAAAAATAGTGGCAATAAAAAAAATTCATCTATCTTCTGCCACATTAATATTAATAAATCATAATATGCCAAGACCCATCCATGAATACAAGTATTTAAAAGTCTTTCAAATAATATTTTCAGTCTTTGAAAGCCAGCAGTTGGTAGGCAATAATGAGTTCTAAATTATTCTCAATTGGAAAAACACCATTCTGTTTTGCCAAAACCAAAGTAATTTACATGTCCTCCTGTCATTTTTTGAGAAGTGGTTATAAAGGGCATATTTTTATAATTCTAGTCTATTCCTCAACTTCTTTGATGAATATAACCCAATTTTACTTCTTTAAAAGGTCTCATTTCAAACAAGGATTAGCCAACTCAGCGCAAACATCTAGACAGTGGTCAGTTAAATTTAGCAGCACCCTTTGTTCCCATTCTAATGAAAATCATACCTTCTCGAACTGCAGAGAAATTATGATTAGAAGCTTCTGTCATTCTACGTGGCTTGACTTGGAATGGTGGCCATTTTTATCATCACACACACAAAAAAATGGTCCCACACCACCACACCCTTGCCTTCTGAAAAACTGCAAGTTATTTGTTTCCTTATATAAGTATCATTTTATTATTTTATGGAAAAATTAATTTATTAATTAATAGCCTGTTCTTATGTGTTCTCACTTGCTTCTCTGAGTAAGTGATAATGAATTCTGAGGGAAAATGTTGAATAAAACTATGGATTATAGAGAAAAGTCAAAATATATGTGTAATATTTAATTATTTTATAAGTTCTATAATAAAGTATTCTGTTTCTTTATCTTTGAAGCTTGGTAAGTTCTTGAGTAAGTTGGTGGGAATTCAGTTATTTCCAAGGTAATTTAGCTGTTTAAATGTTAAGAATCTCAGAGAGTTAACTTCATTGAGGAGGAAAGATATTGAATAATTAATGATTTTTCTTGTTCGTGAGACAATCAGAAGGCATAGAGTGCTTGAGTGAAATAGACGACACATTTAAAGTCTTGAGGAGACGTTTTTACTTTGTTCTACTGTAACAGGCGTGCAAACATTTATTTACGAAAATTGTCTAAGTTGCATACAGCTAACAAAAACTGTAATTTTGGGGGGTTTTTTCTATTCTAAGGATATTCTAGTAAACTTTCTTTGTAAAAAAAGAGAGAAAGGAGGAAACAAACAGGAGAGGAGAAGGAGGGACAGGACTGGAAGAAGAAAAGGAGGAAAAAACTAAAAACCACATTAAAAAGCCATCGCTCTCAGGTTTTCTAACTTTTCAATTATCATACCAGTGAAGAATGAAAACTATCTGGGCAAAGTTCGTCCAATTGACTTGAATATACACTATTTTTTCCTTCAATCTGTGATTACATGCATATATATATGTGTATATATATATACATATAGTTACGCACATATATGTCTAAAATATATTTTAAGATAATTTTATGAGTTATAATTGGCAGACCTAATTTAAAAAAAGAAGAAAGTATAGTTAAGAATGGAAAATAGAATGGATGGCAGATTAAAGACATGGCAGAAAAAAGAAAGTGACTTTGATAATAAAATATTATTAACACATTCATATATTAGGTGTTTAATGGGTGCCACGTGTGGTGCTAGACCCTTTATATATGTTACCTCATTTAATCCTCGCAACAGCCAATTAGAAGGATGCTGCTGTTATATTTACTTTGCACGTGAGGACTCTGGGATTCAGAGAGATTACATATCTGACCCACAGGCACACAGACATCAAGTGATGGAGTCAGAACTCAAGCCCAGGTCCATCAAACTTGGATGGCCATTCTCTTGGTCAGTGTGTTGCATTGCCAAGGGAGAGAGAAAAAGAACCTGAAGGACATCTCAGCCTTAGAACTCTACTGTTAATGGCCCCTGAGGTGCGTGTGAAGAGGGTTTGGCAATAAGTGATTTAACAATGAATTATGGTCAGAGTTAGGGTGATTTAAGATGGAGAATTGGGTATACCCATTGCCATTGAGTCAATTCCAACTTATGGTGACCCCATGTGTGTCAGAGTAGAACTACTGTTCGTAGGGTGTTCATTGGCTGTAATCTTATGAGAGTAGATCTCCAGGCCTTTCTTTTGCAGCTCCACTAGGTAGATTCGAACCACCAACCTTTCTGGTAGTAGCCAAGCACAAACTATTTGTGCCATTCGAGGAACCTTGAGAACTGGGTGTAAACAAACAAAACAACCCATTGCCATGAAGTCCATTCTGACTCATAGTGACTCTATAGGGCAGAGTAGAAATGCCCCAAAGAGTATCCAAGGAGCACATGGTGGATTCGAACTGCCAACCTTTTGATTAAAAAATATAGCTCTTAACCACTACACCACCAGAGTTTCTGAGAATTGGGTGTAGGAGGTAACAAATTTCCCACTTAGCATAGTCTTTTCAATAAAGAATACTTAAATACTTATCGCCTATCCAAGTGTCTCTATTCCCTAATTACTGCTTCTTTGGAATGATAAGTGTTTTTAGTAGATAGGATCTGAGTGTTTGAAGCCTACAACTCCAAGTCCATTAGAATGGAGAGAGAGAGCCAGTGAGTGAAACACTCTTGGCATCGATTCTACATGCCAACTATAGGGAAGGATGATCCCACAACAGTCTCCATCATGCAAAGGACGGTTTATGGAATTAATAGCATAGAGCCCATCGTAGCTAAATGTGATTGTAAAATGTCATCTATTTATGTGCTATGTGGTTTTAGAAAATGTTAAAACGTGTAAGCGTCCATGTTTTGTCTGCCTTACTTCATCTTTCCCGTAAGATCTTAAGACCTTGAACACAAGCATGGTCTCCACTGATGCTAAGGATCTTAACAGGCAGTCACCCCTAAACTGGGCGATTGTATCTTCCTCCTCCAGAGAGGACCACAGTGAGGAATGATTCTTAAACTGCTGTCATTCATTCACTGTCATCGTGAATTTTCCCATAAGCATGTATCACCTCTACTAATTTTTAATACTGATTTATCTAAGTAAAAATATGACTTGACATAAAGAAAATGTTTAAAAAGTGAACTTTTTATAACTCCTTAAGATGGAAAATCTGTATCATTTGCCCTAAGTAAAAGATAGGCATAAAAGTGTGATAAATAACATTTAAATTTTTTATTTTAATTAAAAATAAAATATAGTCACTATAATTGGTTTAAAATGTATATATCTAAAAAAAATTTAATGAGAGTAAGTGAACTGTTCATGATTTATCAGGAATATTCCGTTTAGCATCACTAACTTTAGGATAAAGATGGAGTTTTCTGTCAATAAGATTATTTTTTATCCTGAATTCCAATTCACATTTGTACATTAGAAAGGGAAAATTACATCCATTTAATTGTACATTTACCGGTAGAGTTGGACATTGAGAATTAAGATGTGAATTCTGTTCAGCGAATCTTTGTGTAGAGAAACCATCAGTAGCAATGTTCACAATGTGTTCCGAATGTGTCTAGTTATCAGTTTCTGCAAAGTAATGGCATACTTCCTTACCCATTCACACAACCACTATGCTGTTTGGATATCATGAAGAGATACTTTTAAGGTATTCCTAACTGTTTTCCTCAACGATGTTAAGCAAAGGACACACTTGAGTTCATAATCAAGTCATTCAATAACAAAAGGAAATTTGTTGGTTGGTTAAATGGACAAGTGAGGTTCAAGGGTTATTCTCAGCATCCTAATTGGAATGAGGAGGAGGCACCGATAGCCAGAAACCAGGAAAAAAGGCCCCGTAGGTCAATTCTCCCTACCCTCTCTGTTTCTTTCTATTCCTGCTTTTCTCTCCTTCCCCTATACGGCCTCCTGGTTTAGGCTGCCTCTTCCCCATAAGGCTCAGGATATCACCTAGTGTTGCACCACAATGCCCATACCACATGATGGAAAACACTTGATGGAAGCACTCAGTACTCCTCAACCCTCCATCCTCATGGCTAATGTTGCTGTTAGGTGCCATGGAGTCAGTTCCAACTCATAGTGGCCCTATGTACAACAGAATGAAACACTGCCCAGTCCTGCGCCATTGTGATGCTTGAGCCCATTGTTGTAGCCACTGTGCCAATCCATGGCTAATTGATTTGATTTAATTGGTGTGTAGTACAAAGAGAGGTGCTTTCACTGTGATAAATTAATAATCAGAGAACCCTGGAGGATGGTCTTTTGAAGGTGAACCAGGGCCAGGGGCTGTTCCTGATGAAGACAAGGCCCAAGCATGTTTCTCCCTTTGACTCGCTGCTCTCCTTTCATGTGGCTGGGGTACAGAAGGACTGGGCAGCCCCTCTTGGCAGAAGGCCTAGCTAGCTCTACTGTTCTTTAGTGTGCCCCTCTGTTCCTGATGAACTGTTCAAATACAGTGCAGCTATGTTTCCTCTTTCTTGGAAAAAGATTTCTCTCTCCTCGTCCCCCATCTACTTTGAAAGTCAGGTTGAATCTAGACTAAATCCTAGGGCAATGGTTTCTAAGTAAATAGTCATATCATCGTCACTTAAGGATATTTTAAGGAATTTTAATTCATTTAGACAGGGAGTTAGATCTGGGAATTTGCATTTTTAAAAAAAACACTCAAGTTTCTCTGAGGAACACATAGTTTTGGAATCCCTGGTCTTGGGCAAAACAGGAAGGGCCTTGGATCTTTCTTCCTGGTATAGGCAAAGAAGTATCCTTGGCACCATCTGGGCAGCCCAGCAATGGATGGGGCCAAACTCAGCTAATGATAAAATGGCCCTTTGCCTATTTCCATCTTCTGCCTGTGTTTTTCAACAGGGAAACTCTTGGGGTGGTACATGTGGGTCAAGGAAAGTATTCATAGGCAGGGACCCAGCATCCTGTTCATCTTTATCTCAATTTCTCATTCTACAACACAGCCAGAGTTTGGGTGGTAAAGCAGGCAGTGTAGGGAGCAACCAGACACTTCCCTCAGTCAAACTTTAATACCCAGGAGCTAAAGTAATATGTTACTTTAAAAAAGAAAGGTCATACAATAGGGGAACCAGTGGAATCCCCATCAGACCATGTCCTTTTGCAAATTACTGGCAGGGCATCAGTGATACCCTGAAAACAGGTTATGGTCCTGAGATCCAGAGTCAAGACAGAATAAAGGCTGCTGCCCTATTCCCTCCCTGGTCTTGGGTGCCAAGAGGTGAACTAATCCTTTTTATATATTTAGCCAACTATCACTTTCCTTATAAATTGCCGGAAATGCAATGGTTGACTTGACTGAGTGAATACGGTGACTTCAGCTTGTGTACAATGGGAGACAAAAAAAAAAATGACATCTTTGAAGATATAGGGAAGACCTGCTTCTAGAATAATGCTTTGTGGCCAAGCTGAAGTATAAATAAGTTAATTTCATGGTTTGTTCTGTTCTAGGCCTCCAATGTCTCTGTTTAATGGCTGATTTCATTAATTCACAGCTTTTTAAAAATTGGTTCCAGATGTTTAAAATTAACATGTTGTGTATTTATATATCTACATAGTCCTAAGCCAATAAAGGAGTAATTGTTATTGTATTCAGCAAATGTCTTCCTTTCTTATGATGCCCACATTTTATTTTTTGCAGGTAGTTATCCTAAGGGGACAGACATTTCGTATTTTCTTAGAGGTCGGGTTTTTTTTTTTTTTTTTTAATGTTAAAAGTCCCTTTGACATAGTCACACTCACTTTTTTGCAGTTTGCTCTGTCTGGCCCAAAAATTGTTTCTGCATTTTGCTAACTAAATACATTCATTCTTTCAGCAAGCATTTATTAAGCACTGTATGCAATGTGAGAGCCAAGCATAGAAAAAGATCTTGCTCCTGACTCAAGGTATTTACACTTGAAAATAAAAATAAATAAAAACATTTCCATCAGCTAGATTCCAACTTATGTTGAGCCCATGTGTGTCAGAATAGAACTTCATTCCATAGGGATTCAATGGCTGTAATCTTATGGAACTAGATCACCAGGCCATTTATCCACAGCACTGCTGAGTGGATCTGAATTGCCAACCTTTCGGTTAGTAGCCGAGCACAAATTGTTTGCACCACCGAGGGACCTTATACTTGTAGATATTGGATGTCTCTTCATCCAACAATTAGACAATATTCAAGGACATACAGTCCTAAGATTTTTTTTTTAATTCCTCATCTCTGTTCTCAGAATAATAAAATCACTTTTACATTCACCATACCCTTTAACCCATTGGTTTTGAGCCGATTATGACTCATAGTGACTCTATAGGACAGAGTAGAAATGCTCTATAGGGTTTCCAAGGAGCAGCTGGTGGATTCAAACTGCCAACCTTTTGGTTAGCAGCTGAGCTCTTAACCACTACACCACGAGGGCTCCATAGTCAGCATTCAATAATACTTGGATTTGGTCTGTGTTATTGTCAGCATAATGTATGCAAATCAGGACCCTACAGAAGTGTTTCTTCCCATGTAAAATAACAAAACTACAAAACTCTAACATTAAGCAGAGTGGCCCACATACAAACTGATTTCTAGAAATTCAGAACTGGAAGAGACTTCAGGGATCATTTCATTCTCTCTCCTGTTGCACATGTGCGAAGTTGAAACCCAAAGCCTTGTAGAGACTTTCCTAAATTACCCAGTGAGGTAATGGGAAGTCCAAATGTAGAGCTGGTTAGAATGATTTTCAGGCGAGAACACTTTTCACTGTATTAGGAAGTAGTTATTGATATTTGACTGGCAAAAAATTTTATTGGATTTAAAGACAAGTTTAATGAATAATGAGTTTCAAATATAAGCCTACTAAAAAATGACTGCGTTCATATGGGCAATACGATATTAACTTAACCCTCCCTTTCCCCACCCACAAAAAGTGTTCTGGTACTAGGAGAAGCAGAAGAATGTTGCCGTCCTCTGTGTAGTGCAAAAGTGACCTCATAAGGTGCCACTTTTAAAACTGTCTGACTCACTTTCCTTTGCATCTGTGGGTAGCATAAATGGTTAAGCTCTTGACTATTGGCCGAAAGGTTGGCAGTTCAAACCCACCCAGAGGCACCTTGGAAGATGGGCCTGGAAATCTGCTTCCAAATTTCACAGCCGTAGAAACTCTATGGAGCAGTTCTACTGTGCACAATGAAATCACCGTAAGTTGGAATCAACTCAGTGGCAGCAACAACATGACAGAGAACTCTGTGGGCTCAGAAGAGAAGCACTAACTGAGATTTCTTTTTTAAGCTCTCTTTGTGATTTTTTAATTTGATGACTGAGACAAAAATGATAAACTTGATGTTAGTATTTGTTTCAAAAGTTTTCTGAATTGATTCTCTACACCTCTTAGAAAGGAAGCAACATTTATAGTACCTACGTTTAGGGTGCAGGGAGTAAGCATGTTTTCTCCCCAAATCATGAATCTATGATCTGTTTGAACTGGACAAATATACCCATTCAGAAGAGTAATTCAATTTACTAAGTTTGTCCGCTTGGAAGACATGGAACAATGGCACAATGATAATTAAGCCCTCTTGTGCCTGACTGGATCATATGAGGAAATGAAACAGATGAGGGGTAACACTTCATTTTTGGGAGTCCCTGAGTGGTGCAGGAAACCCTGGTGGTGTAGTGGTTAAGAGCTATGGCTATTATCCAAAAGGTCAGCAGTTCGAATCCACCAGGCACTCCTTGGAAACTCTATAGGGCATTTCTGCTCTGTCTCATAGGGTTGCTATGAGTCAGAATCAACTCAATGGCAACAGGTTTTGGGTGGTGCAAATGGTTAAGCATTCGGCTACTAACCAAAAGGTTGGCAGATGGAATCTGCCCATAGGTACCTCGGAAGAAAAGCCTGGTGACCTACTTCCAAAAGGTCACAGACATGAAAACTCTATGGAGTGCAGTTCTACTCTAAGACACATGGGGTTGCCATGAGTCGAAATTAACTTGACAGCAACTGGTTTGGTTTTTTTGGTTTGGTCCTTAAAGGATAGAGACCTGTCAGGAGCAAGCCTGTTTCTGCTGGACAAGAGTGGGATGGAAAGCACTGTAAAGATTCTGATCTCTGGTTGCAGAATATGTGTAGAAGGATGGGGAATGACTGTTGATATTATAACTATCCTGTTTGGATAAAACTACCCTTTAAGCATGTGGCAGGCGCAGCTACATCTGCATTTGTAGCCACTTCCATCCCCAGGGAAATGTATAGGACCTCATGACGAGGGTGGGGCTGGAGAGGGTGGAAGTTAGGGAAAACTGGAATTCAGTCTTACTCCCTTCTTTCTATTCCATGCATTAAAAAACAAAAAGAGGTCTACCTGGGGGAAAGTAATTTAGACACAGTGTTCTGTAATAGCTTATGCATTTTATGACACAGATTTTTAAAAATCTATATGTGCTCAGAGTCATTTGGTGAAATTTTAAACGTTTTGCTTATTTTTATACAATTTTCCTAGGACCTATTTAGAAAATTAAGGATAATAATGAATTAAGATGCTAGGGCTCCTGAACACTAGCAGTTAAGAGTGGGCAGAGCGGGAAGAGGCAGTGATGCTGTAATGACGATGATGACAATTAAATTAATGTGTATCTGCTATGTGCAAGGAATATGCTTTGTATTTTTCATATATTAATCTGAATTTCCATGATTAACTGAATCTTTAAAAAAAAAACAAAGTAATCATTATCAACTCTCCTTATTTTGAATATTAAGAAACCAAGGTTTCTTAATATGCATCACATTCCATATGATGACTTTAGATTCATAGAGACACTATTATGTTCAATAAGAGCACAGAATGTGCATCCAGACAGACCGGAAGTTTGTATCCTGAGTTCCTCAAAGAGCACATCTCGTCAATGTCCATGTGACTTCACTTCTTTGAGCTTTAATATCTTCATCTAGGAATAGGCATTTAGTCATTTATTCAACAAGATAGCACCACTGGCAGATACTACAAAACCCAAAAAACCAAACCTGTTGCTGTCAAGTCGATTCCAACTCATAGTGACCCTACAGGACAGAGTAGAACTGCCCCATCAAGTTTCCAAGGAGCTCCTGGTGGATTTGAACTGCTGACTTTTTGGTTAGCAGTCATAGCACTTAACCACTATGCCACCAGGGTTTCCAGATACTACAAAGGTGAGCAGAAATAAATAAGGTTTCCGCTTTCCTTGGGCTTACAACCCATGAATGCAAACAGCTGTCAACCAAGGTATCTCACAGACAAACATAGAATTACAACTGTGGCAAAGGATAAGCAGGAAAGATGTGCAGTTGTAGCGGAAGCTGTTAGTGCTCCACCTGTATCTGCTTGGGTTCCTTAGCTATTTTTTTGAACACCAGTCTGAGGTGTGATTTTACTCCCAAAGCCAGCGTTTGCATTTCTTCTCCAGAGGCCTGTTCTCACTCCCAGAAAGCCAGAAGAGGGTAGGAATGTACTCCTCCACCCCAGCCTAGGCAGATCCTCAACCAATATGTCATTCATTGGTGACTGACCAAATCAGGAGTAGCTCTATACAGACATACCTCATTTTATGGCACTTCACTTTATTGTGCTTTGCAGATATTGGATTTTTCATAAACAGAAAGTTTGTGGCAACCCTGGGTCAAGCAAGTCTGTCGGCACCATTTTTCCAACAACGTATGTTCACTTCATGTCTCTTTGTCACATTTTAATAATTCTTGAAATATTTCAAACTTTTTCATTATTATTATATCTGTTATGGTGATCTGTGATCAATGATCTTTGATGTTACTATTGTAATTGGTTTTGGGTGTCATGAACCTCACCCATACAAGATGGTGAACTTAATCGATAAATGTTGTATACATTCTGAGTGTTTCATCAACTGGCTGTTCCCCCATCTCTCTCCTTATCCCTGTCCCTTGTGCCTCCCTACCCCGAGACACAACATAGAAATTAGCCCAGTTAATAACCCTACAATGGCCTCTAAGGATTCAAGTGGAAGGAAGAGTCCCACGTCTCTCACTTTAAATCAAAAGTTAGAAATGATTAAGCTTAGTGAGGAAGGCATGTCGAAAGCTGAGATAGGTTGAAAGCTAGGCCTCTTGCACCAAACAGTTAGCCAAGTTGTGAACACAAAGGAAAAGTTCTTGAAGGAAATTAAAAGTGCTACTCCAGTGTACACATGAAAGATAAGAAAGTGAAACAGCCTATTGCTCATATAGAGAAAGTTTTAGTGGTCTGCATGAAAGATCAAACCAGCCACAACACTCCCTTAATCCAAAGACTATTCCAGAGCAAGGCCCTAACTCTCTTCAATTCTCTGAAAGCTGAGAGAGGTGAAGAAGCTGCAGAAGAAAAGTTTGAAGCTAGCAGAGATTGGCTCCTGAGGTTTAAGGAAAGAAGCTGTCTCCACAACATAAAAGTGAAAGGCGCATCAGCAAATGCTGGTGTAGAACTGCAGCAAGTTATCCAGAAGATCTAGCTAATTGGTGAAGGTGGCTACAGTAAACAACAGATTTTCGGTGTACATAAAATAGCCTTATAATGGAAAAAGGTGCCATCTAGGACTTTCATAGCTGGAGAGAAGTCGTTGCCTGGCTTTAAAGCACCAAAGGACAGGCTGATTCTCTTGTTAGGAGCTAATTGCTGCTGGTGATTTTAAGATGAAGTCAATGCTCACTTACCATTCTGAAAATCCTAGGGCCCTTAAGAATTATGCAAAATCTACTCTGCCTATGTTCTATTAATGGAACATCAAGACTGGATCAGTGCATAGCTGTTTACAATATGGTTTCCTGAATATTTTAAGCCCACTGTTGAGACCTGCTGATCAGAAAAAAGATTCCTTTCAAAATATTACTGCTCATTGACAGTGTACCTGGTCACCCAAGAGCTCTTACAGAGATGTACAAGGAGATTAATGTTGTTTTCGTGCCTGCTAACACAACATGCATTCTGCAGCCCATGGATCAAGGAGTAGTTTCAACTTTCAAGTCTCATTATTTAAGAAATACATTTCATCCAGCTATAGCTGCCATAGGTAGTGATTCCTCTGATGGATCTGGACCAAGTAAATTGAAAACCTTCTAGAAAGGATTCACCATTCTAGATGTCTTTAAGAACATTCATGATTCATGGGAGGAGGTCAAAATATCAATATTAACAGGAATTTAGAAGAAGTTGATTTCAACCCTCATTGATTACTTTGAGGGATTCAAGACTTCAGTGGAGGAAGTAAACGCAGATGTGGTAGAAATAGCAAGAGAACTAGAATTAGAAGTGGAGCCTGAAGATGTGACTGAATTGCTGTAATCTCATGATAAAACTTTAACAGATGAGGAATTGCTTCTTATGGGTGAGAAAAAGAAATAGTTTCTTGAGAAGGAAACTAGCCCTGGTAAAGATGCTGTGGACATTGTTGAATCAATCAATTCGGCAAACTTCATTGTTGTCTTATTTTAAGAAATTGCTGCAGCCACCCCAGCCTTCAGCAACTACCACCCTGATCAGTCAGCAGCCATCAACATTGATGCAAGACCCTCCACCAGCAAAAAGATTATGACTCAGTGAAGGCTCAGATGATGGTTAGCATTTTTTCACAATAAGGCATATTTTAATTAAGGTATGTACATTGTATTTTTATACATAATATTATTGCACATTTAATAGACTACAGTATAGCAGGCCAAACCCATTGCTGTCAAATTTATTCCAACTCGTAGTGACCCTGTAGGACAGAGTAGAACTGCCCCACAGGGTTTCCAAGAAGCAGCTGGTGGATTCAAACTGCCAACCTTTTGGTTAGCAGCTGAACGCTTAACCACGGTACCACCAGGGCTCCCAGATGACTATATAATGTAAACATAACTTTTATATGTACTGGGAAACCAAAAAATTTGTGTGACTCACTTTACTGTGATACTCGCTTTATTGTGGTAGTCTGGAACCGAACCTGCAATCTCTGAGGTATGCCTGTAACTAGAATTGTTTTGAATGTTCAAGGAGATATTGTGTACTAAAGGTGAGTGCCTGACACATAGTGCTATTTTTGTTGTCAGAGGCCACGGAATTGGCGCTGACTCATGGTGACACCATGCACAACAGAATGAAATTCCATCTCCGTGACTTGTTGCCGAGCAAACCATTGTGACTTACGGAGCTTTCACTGGCTGATTTTTGGAAGTAGATCACCAGGCCTTTCTTCCTGGTACATCTTAGTCTGGAAGGTCCGCTGAAACCTGTTCAGCATCATGGCAATACACAAGCCTTCACTGACAGACAAGTGGTGGCTGTGATGAGGCACGCTGGCTGGGAATCAAACCTGGCTCTTCCCTCCCCTGCCGCCTCCTTCCCCACAAAGAAGGTGAGACTTCTACTACTGAACCACAAAGAAATGGTAGCTATAAAACTAACAATCAAGGAAAAGAACGGAATAGTGAAGAAGGTACCAGGTGCTCTTAAAACAGCTAACAAGATTTTTCAGGGTAGTAGAAGAGTTTCATGATCTTGAAGTTTTTCAGGAAATAACTCGATAAGCAGGGCCATTCATGGCCAAGATTTCTTGGGACCCAGGATCATGTGAACCTCAGCTGCCAGCCTCCTGGCACAGGTTCGTGCCTGAGGTCCCCAAAGGGCTGAGAGCTGGCAGCCTGGGAGGGCCTGGCTGCCAAGATCCCCTTCCCCCAGGGTGGGAGGAAGTGGGTTCCTGTGTGACTATTAATTAAATCCCGACCGGGTGGGCACTCTTAACATCTTTTCCAGCCGCACAGTTGTGCTTTGCAGATTCCATAACTGAACTGCAGCCAGGCTCAGCCAAGGAACAGGAAACAACCTTTGGCTGGGGCCAAAGCACTTGTTCTCCATCCAAATTTACTCACCCAGGTAGCGGCCTCAGTTGGAGGTCAGCCTGTGGTTCTCAATGGATTGATTGTTTCCACGCATCTCCCCTCTGCAAGGTCCGGAAGATGTGAAATAGGATTTGGGGGAGATTAACGTGCTGCTGCACCAGATTGTCTATCAGGAAGGCACACTCTGCGTATTGTTTACTTGAACAAAGAGTCTTTCAGAGTCAGCCTGGAAAGGGTACTTTTTGGAAGATTATGTTTAGGAGCTTGGTGTCTCAGTATCCCCAAGTACAAAGTGGCAGGGAGATTTAGCAGTGATCTAGATAATCTTATCAGCCTAGATCATTCAAACTTTGGTTTTACTGCCTTCAAACGCAGTAGCCAGATAGTCACCATCTAGTTCAATTCATTTCCACCTCTGCTGCTACCCTGAGAAAAGGGGGCTGATGCTTACTAAGCCCCTACTATGTGTCAAGTACTTTCCTCAGGACTTTATCTACATTCTTTCCTTTAATTCTCACATCAGATCTCTTATTATTTCCTCCCTTTTAAGAATGAGTAAATTGAGACTCGGTAAAAGTAAATAACTTACTTAAAGTCACACAGCGACAAATGACATTACTGGGTGTAGAACACAGGCCTGTTTGATATAACAAGATCTTTCCACTTAAGGAAGAAGAAGCCAATTTTAAGAAAATAAACAAATAATAAGATTTGCTTAAAAATTGCCCTGTGACTTCTGCTTTTAGTGTAAGGATATAAACCTCCTACAGACCAATATTTAATATTTATTGGCATAAATGTTAAAAGACAGAGATAAATAAAAAATATATAAATTAAAAATTTTTTAAAAGCTAGACTCAACTATGTACTTTTTACAAGTGCCACACTTTAAACAAAAACACAGCTATGACAAAACAAAGTGGAGGGAAAGCGATTAACTGAATGCATTAAGAAAAGCAAGACCCAGCTATATACTTTCTAGAGTAGACACAGTTTAAATATAAAAACACAGTTATGTTGAAATTAAAGGGATGAAAAATGATGCGAATGGTAAGCACAAGAAGATGAGAATTGCTGAATTACTATCATATAAAATAGACTTCGAAGCAGAGAGCATTACCAGAGATAAAAAATTTCATTTCATGATGACAAAAAGGAAAAAGTATCAGGAAAACATAACAATTATAAATGTGTATGTGCTTAATAAGAGAGCCTCAAAATGCATGAAGCAAAAAATGGACAGAATTCAAGAGACAAAAAGGAGCCCTGGTGGTTCGACAGTCAAGCACTCGGCTGCTAACCAAAAGGTGGGTGGTTAGAATGCACCAGCCACTCCGCAGAATAAGGACCTCACAATCTGCTCCCATAAAGGCTGTTGTTGTGTGCCATTGTCATGGACTGAATTATGTCCCCCCCCCAAAATGTGTGTATCAGTTGGGCTGGGCGGTGATTCCCGGTATTGTGTGAGTTTCCTCTATGTTATAAATCCTGCCTCTATGATGTTTATGAGGGAAGAAAGGTGGCAGTTGTGTTAGTCAGGCAGGACTCAACCTACAGGATTGGATTGTGTCTTGAGGCAGTCTCTTGAGATATAAAAGATAGAAGCAAGCGTAGAGATGGAGGACCTCGTACCACCAAGAAAGCAGCACCAGGAGCAGACTTCATCCTTTAAACCCAGGGTACCTGCGCCTGACAAGCTCCTTGACCATGGGAAGATTGAAGACAAGGAACTTCTTCCAGAGCTGACAGAGACAGAAAGCCTTCTGCTGGAGCTGACACCTTGAATTTGGACTTTTAGCCTACTGTACTGTGAGGAAATAAATTTCTCTTTGTTAAAGCCATCCACTTGTGGTATTTCTGTGATGGCAGCACTAGATGACAAAGACAGCCGTCAAGTCAATTCTGAATCATAGTGACCCTGTAGAACAGAATACAACTGCCCCATAGGGTTTCCTAGGCCAAAATCTTTATAGAAGCGGATCTCCAGGTCTTTTCTCCCACTGAGCAGCTGGTGGGTTTGAACTGTTGACCTTCCTATTAGCAGCTGAGTGCTTAACGATTGCACCATCAGGGCTTCTTCCATAAAGATTGTTGTGTTGTTGTTGTTAGGTGGTGTCGAGTCGGTTTCAACTCATAGATTACAGCTTAGAAAACCCTATGGAGCAGTGCTCTTATTTAAGGTTGCTATGAGTCGGAATCAACTTGAAGACACACAACAGCAACAAGAGAAACAAACAATTACATAATTATAGCAAAATATTTTAATACCACTATCTCAGCAACTGATAAAACTAGACAGATAATCAGTAAAAACATAGAAGATTTAAACAACACTATCAGCTTTGACCTAAGTGATATTTACAAAACACTACACTCAGCAAATGTAGAGCACATATTTTTACACATGCACGCGGTATATTCACAAAGGTGGACCATATTCGGGCCATAAAAAAGTCTTAATACATTTAAAAACTGAAGCCATGCAGAGCATGTTCTTTTACAAAATAGAAGTAAATTAAGAATAAATAATAAGGTATATATGAAAAACCCAAATATTTAGAAATTAAACAACACAATTCTAAATAATCCATGGGTCAAAGAAAGCATCACAAGAATAATTACAACATATTTTGTACTGAATTATATTGCAAAATACAGCTAAAGCATTGCTCAAAGGGGAACTAATAGCAATAAGGAGCCCTGGTGGCACAGTGGTTAAGAGTTATGGCTGCTAATCAAAAAGGTTGGCAATTGGAATCTACCGGTTGGTCCTTGGGAACCCTATGAGGCAGTTCTACTCTGTCCTATAGGGTGGCTATGAGTCAGAATCGACTTGATGGCAATGAGTTTGATTTTTTTGTAATAGCAATAAAATGCTCATATTAAAATAAGAGAGTTATAAAAATCATAATCAAGAGGTTCCATTTTAAGAAGCTAGACAAAGAAGAGCAAAGTGATCCCAAAGTAACTAAAAGTAATGAACTACTAAGTAAAGAGTAGAACTCGACAACATAGAAAAGAAACAATAAAGAAAATTAACAAAGACAAATGTTGTTTTTTTGAATCGATAAAATTGACAAAATCCTAACCAGACTAATCAAGAAAAAAGAGTAAGAACATAATTCACCAATATCAAGAATAAAAGGAGGGATAATCACTACCAGTCCCAAAGAATATTAAAGGATAGTGAGATAATTTTGTGATAACTTTATACCAAAAGCTTAACAAGTTAAATTTTTAAATTCCTTGAAAAATGGAACTTACCAAAATTGTTACACGATAAAATGAAAAATCTAAATTGCTCTATATCTTTTAAAGAAATTGAATTTTCATTATCAAAAACTTCCCCATAGAATCCCTGATGGAGCAGGAGGAAAGTGGGATGCAGACCTCAAATTCTAATAAAAAGACCGGACTTAACGGTTTGAGACTAGAGAGACCCCAGAGTCATGGCCCCTGGACTCTCTGTTAGCCCAAAACTAAAACCATTCCCGAAGCCAACCCTTCAGACAAAGATTAGACTGGACTATAAGACATAAAATGATACTGATGAGGAGTGTGCTTCTTAGCTCAAGGGGACATATAAGGCTGTGCCGCCGCTCCTGTCTGGAGGTGAGATGAGAAGACAGGGGGACAGGAGCTGATTGAATAATAAAAAAAAAAAGGACACGGGAAATACAGGGTGGAGAGAAGGAGTGTGCTGTCACATTGTAGCGAGAGCAACTAGGGTCATATAACAATGTGTGTACAAGTTTTTCTATGAGAAACTGACTTGAATTGTAAACTTTCATTTAAAGCACAATTAAAAAAAAAAAAAAAAATTTCCCACAAAGGCAACTCCAGGCCCAGAGAGTTTAACTAGTTAAAAAAAAAGTTCTCTGGAGATCACCTAGTCCAGGGGATTTCAATCAGGGATGGACATCAGGGTCACAAGAGGATCTTCTAAACTACATATTCCTGGGCCACTGTAGGAAACCCTGGTGGCATAGTGGTTAAGAGCTATGGCTGCTAACCAAAAGGTTGGCAATTCGAATGCACTAAGCGCTCCTCGATAACTGTATGGGCCAGTTCTACTCTGTCCCATAGGGTCGCTGTGAGTTGAATCGACTCAGCAGCAATGGGTTTTGATTTTTGTTTTGGGCCACTGTGGATCTCCTAACTCCAAATACACGGGAGTGGTACCAGCTTTTGTATCTCTTAAACTTACAGGAGTGATTCTGGTGTGCAAGCAAGATAGACAACCATGCCATTTAACCTAAGTCACATGGTTAGTCTATGGCAAAGATGAGATTAGAATCTAGTTTTTCTTGACTTCCAGTCCCATGTGCTTTCATTGGACTCTGCTTCATCTCAAAAAGAATAAATTCACACCAATTCTCCACAATAAGAAATGGAGCCCAATATTCTGGTGACAAAGGATCCTGGATGCAATTGAGCATCCTTGCCTAAAGGCAAGAGACCTTAAGACATACTGTCGTCTCCTTAAATTGATAAAGTGGACATTACTAAGAAGAAGGTAAAATGATGAAGTGGGAAGAAGACCACACTGAAACCAAAAAACCTGAGGTCTAGACTTCACTCTGCACTAATTCTCGGCATGAACCTGGCTTAATCTCATCCCCTCTTGGAGCGTGGATATCATCTGATTTTGTGATTCTTCAGCCTGAATTTACACTATGATAACCTGTGGAGAGTGTAAAAATGTTATGCCCATGCCCCATCTCCAGATTCTGCTTCCATTGATTTGTGGTGGAGCTGCAAGTTCGTTTTTATTCCAATATGCAGCAGGGCTGGGAACCACTGATTCTGTCCCAACAACACTGTAGATGAGTCATTTAAGGGCTCTTCTTCTGTAATTTTACGATGGTTTCCATTCTTACTGAAAATCTAAGAATGACTTCAGCCTATTGTGTAAGTGGCCTGAAAGTGCAATTGCCAAAACAATTTATTTAGCTGCCCTGGGTGGGTTCAACAAGTAGAGATTGGAAACATCTGTGCTGAGCATTAGTTGCTGCACTGACATGAGACACAAAAAGGATGGGGGGAAGTGATCCTCGGGAAGCTTGTCAAACTCCAATCCAAACCTTTTTAGATGTCTGTCACTGTTGTGATGATGTTAGCTGTAAATGTTCTGCCTACAGCTTAGTGGTGGGTCTGGTACAATGGGGCTGTTTGCGGGCCCCCCAAAATAAGTGTTGTAAATCTTAACACTCATACCTGTGGTTGGAAACCCTGGTAGGTTGATGGTTAAGTGCTACGGCTGCTAATCAAAAAGTTAACAGTCTGAATCCACCAGGTGCTCCTTGGAAACTCTGTAGGGCATTTCTACTAAGTCCTACAGGGTTGCTATGTGTTGGAATGGACTCCATGGCAATGGGTTACGCCTGTAGCCATAGTCCCATTTGGGAAGGGGTTGCCTTTGTTATGTTAATGAGACAGTATTAGGTGAGTCTTAATCAATCTCTTTAGAAATATAAAAAAGGTTAAGTAAGCGAGAAGTAAAAATGGGGAAAGAGAGATGCTAAGACCCATGAAGATCTTCTGGGAGCAAAAGCTCAAAGACACAAGGACCTTCCTCCAGAGCTGACAGAGAGAGGGAGTCTTTCCCTACAGCAGGTACCCTCAATTTGGGCTTCTAGCCTCCAAAACTGTGACAGTATAAATTTCTGTTTGTTAAAAACACCCATTTGTGGTATTTTTGTTGTAGCGACACTAGATAACTAAGACACAAGAATCCCTTATTCTCCTTCTCCTCATCCAGGGACGTTTAAAATTCATGTTAAACTTGGCATAATTATTGACAATGAGAACCAGTTGCACTGATTTGGGATGGTAAAGGTCACAGAGAAATAAGACAGGAGCTTTCAATGGTTTCTAAAGCTACCCAGAGCAAGATTACAACTTAAATTTGAGGTCGGGCTTGAAAAAGTTCGTGTTCTCTCTCTATCCCTTTTCTCATTCCCTCCATTTCCCATTCCTAGAAGGAAGTATAGGCCTGAGTTTACAAAAACGGTGCTTCAGAATTATCTGGGGAAAGGCTGAACCCATCTCAATCTCTCTACTTGACATCTTATTTGCAGCTATTTTAAGGATTTGGAAAAGCACTGGATTGAAAGAAGAGACTGTATTGATTTAGAGTTCTGAATAGTCCAGAAAATTCATACTGCAATGGATCCCATGCCATCCCATCCTACTCTGATGGTCCTCAATGGAGGTAGTTGAAAGGTTGAAATCCCAGGCTGTCTGTGATGAAGATGAGGTCATGGCTAATCAAGACTTGGCTCAGCCCAAGCTCTGGTAGAAGCATGAGAAGCAATCCTATTTGAATAAATCCCTTGCCTCTCCAGCCCAGGGTTACAACACTTGGCGGCCCCCAAAGCCCTGTTGGGTGATTTGGACATCAAAATTGTTCCTTACAATCAGTCGGCTCAATCATCTGGGGGGTTTAATAAGTTTTCATCTTTCGGTATACTATATGTGCCATGTAGGTCCTGCCCACACACAGTTTCAGGAGAGGGGAAAAGAGTAATGGAAGCAAGACTGTGAACCAGAAGGTCATCTTGTATCTTGCTTTACATAGGACCATAGGCATTCCTGTCATATTTCTGTTGCTATCATGCTAATCTTGCTTGGTATTTGATCTTTGAAGCTTTATTTCAGGACATGTAATAGAAGGCCCCTTAAGTTTCAGAAGTGTAGTGTAGTAAAAAATGGACTTTAAAGTCAGACTGACCCACTTTCAAATTATGGCTTTGCTGGAACATCTAGAATAAGTGTAGCAAGGAGTGCAGTTAGCTGACAGCTTCCAGCTGCAGTTCTTCAGAGTCCATCACAGCTTCTGAGCACAGTTGGGGATATTACAGCATGGCTGTTTCTGTCCAACGTGGCATACCTGCAATGGGCGGTCTTTGATCCAGAGCTCCCTGTTGTATCGGCCAAG
This sequence comes from Loxodonta africana, assembly GCF_030014295.1. Taxonomy (NCBI): domain Eukaryota; kingdom Metazoa; phylum Chordata; class Mammalia; order Proboscidea; family Elephantidae; genus Loxodonta; species Loxodonta africana. The sequence continues at coordinate 40,951,843 of NC_087362.1, forward strand.
ACTTTGTCAGAGCTACACCGTGGGCTGTGGATCTTTGTGCCAAATCCTGTGTGTTCCCCTCTTTTATTTCACAGGTGTAGATCCACACTGCAATCTGAGGAGTTCCCTGCCGAATTCTTCTTCCTCCCCTTTTTATCTTTCAAAAGTGGCGCCACTATAAACACCCAAAATAATTCCACTCCACTTGCATTGCTAACTCCATCTCAGTGTCTGCTTCCCAAAGGACCCAGCTGACAAAGGAAGTTACTTAAACTCATTCGGATTCAATGTCTTCATCTTTCAAATTACATTACTACCATATACATCATCAGAATTTGAAGAGATTCATTGAAGTAAAATACATAAAGTGTTCTGACTCATAATAGGCTACCACCAAGTTTTTTTCTTCACTTGTTATCTCGCTAGTAGGACCTTCTCTGCCATCAGTGTGTTGAAATAAGACATATTCTTCGATTTCACTCACCAACGACAACAAGCATGCAACAGTGTTAACCACCGTAGGGGTGAAGTGCTGAAAACGGACAATTACAGAAGAACATCACACATCAGCAACAAGTCTGTGAGCACCTTAAGGGTATGGGCTTTGGGTTTTCTGGTGGCACAATGGTTAAGCTCTTGGCTGCTAATGGAAAGGTTGGTGGTTCAAACTCACCCAGCAATTCCTTAGGAGAAAGACCTGGCAGATCTGCTCCCATAAAGATTACAGCCTAGAAAACCCTGTGGAGCAGTTCTACTCTGTCAAGTGGAGTCACTATGGGTCAAAAACATACTCAAAGGCACCGAACAACAATAACAAAAATAACAACACGAATGTAAATACAGGGTGTCAGGTGAGCACAGAAGAGGGACATGAGCCTAGAATGTCAGGAAAAACTACCTGGAGGCGAAAACACTTGATCTGAGTCTGGAATAATGAGTAAAAGTTCACCAAGCAGAAGACAGAGCAGCCCTTGCCAAGTCTCAAAGACACTAGATAACAATGGAGAGTCAGAAAAGCTATAGGTGTTCCACAGATAGGACAGAACAAATTAGGGAGGGTCAAAAAGTATCCCAGCAGAGTAGTCCCGAGAGTGCTATGGCAGGGATTATCAACTGCACTTTACAGTGGAGGAAGCTGACTGGGGCCCAGAGAGGTGAAACACCTGGCCCAAGGTCATAGAATGGTAAAGCCACTAAGCCAACCAGAGACACAGCTCAGGTCTTGGATGTTCCTCTACCTGCAAGTCTTCAACCCGTCCCCCACAGGGAGCTACTGAGGTGATCCAAACAAGCCTCAGGCAGGCCTCAATCAGCTGACCCTGCAGGTGGGCCAGGAAGAAGGCTTAGTAAAACTGAAGTCAAGGCTTTTACTGGGGAGAGATTCTCTGTGCTCAACTGTTCAAGGAATTGTGAGCTCCTTTAAAACATTTTTTTTTTTTTTTAAACATAGTTTTGGGAAAAGAGAAGCCAATGTACACATTCACAGCATTCAGTTTCCCCAAATCAATTATGCTTAAGTGATGTTAAGGATCTCACGGAGCCACAAAAGAAAGAACAATCTTTAAGCTCAAAATTGAAGCTGATTCTCATGCCTTAATCTAAGCCATTGTGTCTGGCCCCACTTGCAGGCCCAGGTCTGGTTCTCATTGCTTTTGTGGATTTAAGTAAAACCTTTCATAACTTAAATTAGGATTCTTGTTGGTATTTTTTTTCCCCCTTACAAAAGAAATTTAAAAAAGAGAGAAAACCCCAAAAAAGAAAGGCCATTGATCTAGTGGACACAGGCCGTCCCATTAGAAGGAGAGGGCATTTTCCCAAAGAGTGAGGGAGAATTGGTGTGGGTATGGACAATGAGGGGTGAGGTGCAGCCCCTGTAGCAGAATCACAGTGGCTCAGCTATTCCCATCCCCAGCTCCTTCTTGTTGGTACAGGAGGCTAATGCAAACCATGCAGGATCAGATGGCTACTACTGGAGGCGGTAGCGACAAACCATGGAACTGCTGGATCAGAAGCAGCTTTTGGATGTCATTTATCCAAAAAGAAATCATATCTCATGCTGGGGGAGAACACAGAGAAGCATCTAGCTGAACTCCCTCATTTTCCAGACAGAGAAATGCAGGATTTGATTGGACAGGTGGCTTGCTCCAAATCAAGGTCAAGTTCACAGCCCAGGCATAATTAGAATCCAAACTTTCTGGTTTCTAGACCATCACTATTATTTGGCCCACTACTCAGAAGGCAAGGACAGACTTCTGGTTCCAAGGTTTTCTTTCCATTTGGGTGAGAAAACTGGCATATGATTCGCAAAGAAAAGGCTGCCCAGGGAACAGTGAAAAAGCAGAGTATTGGCAGCATAAGAATGTTGTCAAGTGCGTTTTTAGACCTTACGTATTATCATCTTCTTGGTGCATTCACTGATGGGTGTGGATTTTATCCATGTGGCTCTGTGTAAATATGGACACGTTAGCTGCCTGTGCCATGGGGTTTAATATTAACAGGCGTGGCTCCTATCAACAAGAAGAACATTCCTGCTTGTACCTAAGGCCGAAACTACAGACATGAGCACTAAACATAGGTGATGTTGGTAGAGAGAGAAAAGACTGTCGAAGTTGAAAAGGCCCTCAGGAGATCACCTAGTTCTACATGTCCAGAGGAATAATCCATGGGAAGACAGTTTGCTGTTCTGGCATAAAGAAGGCATTAAGCCAGCCCTCCCATGTGTTCATTGTCTCTTGAGAGTGGAAGTCTTTTCTGCCATCACAGATCTCTTGGGATTTCAAATTATTTCCCACCCTTCCCTTTAGTTCTGTGGATCTGTCTCAAAGTAGAAAAAGACTAGAATCTATAGTTAGGAAACCTGGAGTTGGACCCTGGCTCTGGCCCTTATGTGCTGTGTGACCCTGGGCAAATCATTTCAGTGATAAGACAATCACCACTATCACCATCATCATTTGTTAAATGCTTATTATTGACTTTACCTACCACGATCAGCTTTAAACTGCACAACCAACCATTGGGGAAGCTGCTATTATTGTCCTCATTTTTTTAGATAAGGAAATGTGGCACAGAGAGGCTAAACGAGTTCTTTGAGTTGTGATTTCTGGCAGATATCAGAGCTAGAGATTGAACTCAAAGAGTCTAACTCTAGAGTCCACTGCTTAATAACCACTTGATAAAATAAAAATATTTTCAAGTGCCATGTATTGTGTGTGTGTGTGTGTGAGAGAGAGAGAGAGAGAGAGTGTAAGTAAATTCTCCTTTGATTGTCAAAAGCCTATGAGGTAAGCATTATCATCCCCATTACACAGCTGAAGAGACTGAGGTTTAGAGAGGTTTAAAAACCTGCCAAAAGTCACACGGAAAATGAGTGGTGGAGACAGAATTGGAGCTAAGAGTTGTAGGTCTGCAAAACCCAGGCTTTTCTACCTTGTGATTCTGAGGTTTCTGAACCTCAGTTTCCTCGTCTGCAAATGAAGGTAATAATGATGCCTCCCTCTCAATGACTGCAGGGAGATCCGATAAGACCATAGTGTGTCTGCCAATGCTGCTGCCTGTTCTTTTCTTCTATGCAAACCAACAATGAGGAGTCCCTCTGGCCGGGTGCCATTTTGCTGACTCTGGGCTCATGTGTTGGCTGGACATTAGATTCACTCACCTAATTTTTTAGGGCCTTGTAAAACGCATGAGGTAATTTGTCTTTGTTAGCAAGAAGATTTAGTAATGAATTTACCCTGCAGCATAATGAGCCCCAGGCCTGTCTGACCCTGAGGGAATCCTTCCTATCTTAGCAAAACAAAGGCAACCTGAGGCTCAGGGGCATGTTATTTCATAGAGCCTAGCTCATCTAACACAAAATGCATTGGATCTACAGGTCTTTCTTCCTGCCACCTCGCCCCACAGCAAAACAAAAGAGTAGCTTTTGCCAGCATTAAGGGTGACTGAATAACATACATTCCAAGTGATAACTATTAAACGTTGTTGGGTTATTGATTTATATTTCTACAGATGCTCCTTTGGGATAAAGGAACAAAGAGATATACTTAGGAAGCGGAAGACACTTGTTATGCTTGCTAGTGCTTCAAGAACGTGTCTCTGCTTGATTTTGAAAAGACTTTCTGAGCATAAAGGCTAGATGGTTGCCAGCCGCCTCAAAATGACAGAAGGATTTGCTCAAAAGCGAGAGTTTGCACTTTAATTTTAAAGCATGCTTTGTTCCTGCCCACAGAGCAACCAAATATGTGAGGAAATGTTTGCTATCTGTCCCCAGTGGCTGAGATCATTTGGCCATCAAATGACCCTGGGCGATCTAAGTCACCTCGATCTTGGCTTTGCCAAAAAGTTGATTGCTGTTTCAGTTCTTCCTCTCTCAGCTTTTCAGTAATAATATGTCTTCTCCTTAACAATTAAAGATAAATTAAAAAAAAAAAAAATCCAACTGGCAGTGGGTCCTGTCTGTTGGCTTATGTGCTTCCTGCCTTCATATGCTGAGGTTGACATGCTCTTATAATGGTTCTTGGGGTCTCTGGTCTTGGTGTCCACCAGGAAGTCAGCTGGGGACTCTGCAACCTCCTGAGAAAATTACACCTCTCCTCTACCGCGAGTGAAGTAATACGATCAAAACAAAGAATCAGAGCTCATAGGGATGATCAAACCAGGGGACACAAAACCAATAATTCAAGTTCTGATGAAATCTATAAAAATGAAATTGTTCAGGGGCTTCTTTAGGCAGCGTCCTTGAAATAATAGCTCAGATATCTAAAGATAAAATTAATTGTCTGAATCTCCTGATATGAATTTTATCTTGCCAAATTCTTACATTGATCCTCCAAGGCCCTCCTTGAGCTTATGATTGTCTGGATAAGATCAATATTTATTGATCCTCTCATAGGCCACTCAATGCATTATAAGACACTGCTAGGTGTGCGAGGGTGCTCTCCTGCTGTGTCCTTTCCCACAATTTGTTCTATGATCCTTTGATACAAACCACGTGAATTTCTCCAAATAGGCCATCTGTGCACTCCAACCTCTCCCTTCCAGGTTGCACCCTCCACTGCTTTCATTAATAAAATATTACTCATCCTTCAAGACTGAACTCAAGCTTTACCTCTCTGTAGTTTCCTTTAATGGACTCTAGTTTGGGTTTTCTCAGCATGGTTGTAGTAGATTAAAAAAGATGGCCACAATATTTTGCAGCTCCTCCCATGAAAAAAAGAGTCTTTTTTTTTTTTTTCAGATCTGGGCTAGCTTGAACTTGCTTTGACCAATAGAATGTGGCAAAGGTGACTGTATGTGAGCTTTAGGGCTAGTCCAAGATGCTTTGAAATGTCCTGCTTTGACCTCTTAGAATGCTGCCCTGAGACCACCATATAAAGAAACTCTGTCTAGCCTGTTGGACAATGAGAGCCCATGTGGACATGACCAAGGTGCAATAGCAAATGCCAGCATCGACTGCGGGAAATGTGAGGCCATCTGAACCATCCACCCCAGTTGAGCTAACAGATGATTATGGCCCCACAAGTGACCCCAGACAACCTAAAGGAAGAACCACCCAGCTAAGCCCAAAACAAACTGCAGAGTCAAGAGCAAATAAATGATTATGGTTCTAAACTGCAACATTTTGGGGTGATTTAGGCAGCAACAGATAATGGATAAATAGAATTGTGTGTGTGTGTGTGTGTGTGTGTTGGAAAGGTCACATATATATAGAAAGTCAGAGGAACCTTTGTGTTTGGGAAGATGGATTGTTCCCAGGGGGAAAATTCTCTTTCTCAAACTCTCTTTATCCAACTCTTATTGACTATTCAGGTCTCAAATTAACCAATCTTTTTTTGGGAATTCTTCTCTAATGCCCCTGAGACTGGATTAGGTATCTCTCTGATGGGCTCCCTAATACCCTGTTCCTTCCCCTAATACAGTACATTTCACACTCCACAGTTGTACATATTGCCTGTGTTTACCATCAGACCTAAAGCTCAAACAGGGCAGGGATAGAACCTGCCTCAGTCATTATTGTACTCCTAGCATTTGGCCTAGCACATGGCATATGTGAAGGGGATTATCTGCTTATGTATTGTTTTGATCCCCATACCAGACCACCTATTCCTATGTAAGGCAGCTCTTCCTTAAATGAGATATACTCCACTTCTATACATTCTGTTCACAGACCTACATCTGTTCACTGAGAGCCACCAAAACATCCCCTGCATCTTTCCATATTTGAATACATGTGGTATCTTCTCCTTTAAATTATCTCTTCTTCAGCCTGTGGTATAAGAGCTAAGGGCCCTGGGGATGTCTGGCCTCAAGTAGTATCTGACCATCCAGTTTCTCTTGCATGATTTCTGGTTGCCAAAACCCATCTTCGAAATCAAAATGTCATAACAAGAACTTAGCATCACCAGGAGTAGTCTGACCAAGGTAGAGCAGAGGAGAGTTATCACATCCATTGTTTAGAACTTTATTCCTTTATTAATGTTGCTTAAGCTCATATGGATTTACTGGGTAGCCACGTTTTGCTGATTATAATCTTACAGCCAGCTGTTGGCTGTGTAAAAAAGACTTCTGGGTCAGCATTAATTCACGTTTTACCTCAAGGTGTAGTTTATTAACATTTTAAGGAATAAGCACTGCAATTTCCATTTCCCCTTGTTTTAAAATGTACATAGGAATTGGACTTTCTAGGCAGGCGCAATTGTAATTACAGAAAACTGTGTATTATGCAACACTCCTGAGAATTCACATTAAGCTACAATTTCACATTGCCTTCCACTTAACCAGAACCTGCCTTTGGTAGAAAAGTTTCTGTTTAGCGCTTGGCAAAATCCTTTGTTTTATTCAACTGTATGGTATTTGGAAAAGGAAAAACAGTTACAAGTGACACTAAATACCTTTCAGAGAATTGATACTCTCGTTGTTCCAGCGTTTTAGGGAAAGTTAGGGCTGTAGGAAGAATAGAGGGTTTGGAGTCAGGCAACGTTACATTTGAGTCTCTTTTCTACCACTAGGTAGTTACATGACAGTAGAGAAGTGACTAAGCCACTTGTCAGTTGTTTATTTCTTCCACAATATAAAATTATATATATATATCTGTGTCTGTGTGTATATATATATATATAATCTCATTTGATATATTCATGATCCCCATGCTGGGCACATAAACACAAACCCATTGCCATCGAGTTGATTCAACTCATAGAGACCCTATAGGACAGGGTAGAACTGCTCCACAGGGTTTCCAAGGCCATAAATCTTCATGGAAGCAGACTGCCACATATCTCTCCCACAGAGTGGCCAGTAGGTTCGAACTGCTGAATTTTCAGTTCGCAGCTGAGCACTTAACCACTGTGCCACCAGGGCTCCGTGTTGAGAACATAGAAGCTCACAGTTAACCCTAGTTCTTTATTGGCTTGTTGTTCCGTACTGAATATGCTGAGTACAGCCCTTACCTAACTGGTGCCCTGGTTGACCTCAGATGTCTAGTAAGGCCTGCCACTGAAACATGTTGTGATGTAGGCCAGTCCCTGTGACTGCTGAAGCCTAAAGGAGGAGGTAAAGTGCTGACAAAACCTCCCTGTGAAACTTGAGATTTGGTAGCTCGGTGGCCTTGTCCCAGCTTGGAAATCTGGTGGGTTGGGATGTATGTGCGTGATAGTCACACCTGTATAAATGGCCACAGGACTCCTTGTGAGTGGGCTTAGAGGAATGAGTGTGTGTATATCTGTTTTGTAGGGTGGAGTCATGCTCCTTACAAGGAGAGCCCTAAACCAGCCCCACTCTATAACAGGTATTGAGGCCTTGGAGTCTTCTAGTATTCTTCCAGCGTATTCCATGCTATGCAAAGGTAGCCAAGGCTGGCTGGAGCATCTGTGGGTAGATGCTGCCATCTACTGGTTAAAGCCACATTTAGCCAATCCCAGAAAGTTCTAGGCGGCATTTTGTAAGGATTCCAGGCAGGCCGGACTCTGCTTTTGGAAGACATGAAAACACAAAGATAAAGTAGGCCAGCTGACAGCAGAGCCCCTAATGCCCTCAGAACATACTCTGGCCCATGCTTCTCTACACAAATCTCTGCCTTTACTTTTCAAAGTGGCCTATGCTCAGTTTTCTCACTGACTTTAGACAAAGCACAAATTTCACAAAAATTCAATATCCACACCTACCTATAAAAATGGGGAAATGGGGAATAGCAATGCACAAAGCTGTTGGTAGTGTTAATTGAAATAAGTAATGGAAATAACATCACACTCCAAGTCACATAATAAAGCTCTATTTTCTGCATATATAATATATATAATTGTAATTTAAAAAAAGTAATGAACAGATAACTAACCTGTTGCCTTCTAGTCAATTTGGACTCATAGTGACCCTATAGGACAGAGTAGAACTGCCCCATACAGTTTCCAAGCAGAGGCTGGTGGATTTGAGCTGCCGACCTTTTAGTTAGCAGCCAAGCTCTTAACCACTGCGCCACCAGGGCTCCGATGAACATTTAAGTCCCTACAATACCTATCCAAGTCTCATTTTTGGCCTTTCTCTTGCCCTTTCTCACTATGCTTCTGCCACCCAGGCTTCTTTTTCTCAAATATGCAAACACCCTTCCTGTCTCATGATGTTACTTCTTTTTAAAATGACCCCAGTTACTCCCCATACACACACTCATACATGTACACAACAAGCCCTACACACACACACACACACCCCACAGCTGAGTAATCCCCCTCAGCCTTCAGATTAAACGTCACTTCCTTAGGAGAACCTCCACTGATTTCCCTTAGACTCCTGTAATAGCACTGGCAGTGCCCCTGCAAGTTCCCCAAAACACCTTCCATAACGTCGCTGCATCATTCATTACGTAACTAGTTATTTAATGGCTTTTTTCTCTACTAGCCTCAGAGTTCTTTGAGGGCTCAGACAGAATCCTTGTGCACTGCTGTACCCCTAATAGTACCTAGAGCACTCACTGGCACAAATTGGGAGGGTTGATAAGCACTTGGGAGATAAAAGAATCTATGAATGAATTAGGTCCCCGGGTGGTGCAAAAGGTTTGCTACTCACTGAAAGGTTGGCAGTTTGAACTCACCCAGCAGTGCCATGGAACAAAGGCCTGGAGATCAGCTTCCATAAAGATTACAGCCAAGAAACCCCTATGGAGCTCAGTTCTACTCTGTAACATATGGGGCCACCATGAGTCAGAATCGACTTAATGGCAATGGGTTATGAATGAATGAATGAGTATTCAGTAGCCAGATCCTTTATTTATTTAGATCCTTTATTTATTTAGATCCTGAAACAGAACACAAGCCACATGGGAAGGTGCAAGGCTGAGAATTTTTTAGTTGACTGATGAAGCAGATCCTGGCATGGAGATTAGCATAGTGGATGTATGAGGGACTGCTCTTGGGATCAATACCTATGGCAGGGAAAGGAAGAGAAGGGAAGGAAGCCAGGCTGAGCAGAGAGAGAAGTCTCAGTGAAAGCACCTGCCAGCCTCATGGGGCGTTCTAAAGATGGGATGACCTTTCACAGCTGTCCTAACCGTGAACAGGTCTTTATTCCCCATGGGCTTTTGTACTTGCAAGTCAATCGGTTATTGGATGCGGGTTGCCCCAGGAAGGAAGAAGTGGGATGTTAATTAAGTTGACTCTCTTTTGCTGAGGGAAATCTCTGAAGGGAACTAACAGCTGAGGGCAGCTTGTCAGCAACCACCCCAGCAGCTGGAGGAATAATTCCTTCATTTCTGAAGTGGGATCTGAGTGGTGAAGCACAATGTTCACCACAGTTGTCAGTAAGCATTTCAGCTCAGATGTACTCTGTTGAGTGTACTGGGGGTAGAGGGGGTGTTGGTTTGGCAGCAGGGTTGGCAGCAAAGTGCTCAAGCTCTCGCCCACACTAGTGGCTGGTGACTTCAGCCAGAGACCATAAAGAGAACGCATTCGTGAAATGCATTTTTGTAGCAACAGAGTTCAGAAGAGGGCACAGAGATGGGCTGTGAAGATTGACAGACCTGAATTTAGTGGGTTTATTAGCTATGAGAACTTCAGCTACTTGTGAATCTTCTCAGAGCCTCAGTTTCTTCATATGTAAGAGAAGATGAGGAGTTTGTGGGTGGTACAAATGATTGAGTGTTCAGCTACCAACTGAAAGTTTGGTGGTTCAAATTCACCCAGGGGCTAAGAGTCCAAATTCAGGCTGTCAGTAATGCCATGCTTTCTTTATCCGCTCTAGGGAAGAGCCTTCCTTGTCTCTTCTAGCTTTTAGAAGCCCCAGAAGTTCCTTGCCCTTCCTTGGCTTGTAGCTTCATCTTTACACGTCTCTTCTCCTCTTTGGTAAGATTCCACTCAGATTGGATGAGGACCCCCTACTCAGTCAGGACCTCTGAAGTTAACTGCAACATTCTCAAAGACTCTATTTCCAAACAAATTCACATTCACAGGTACTGGGGGGAGCACTAGGACTTTAACATAAAGTTTGGGAGACACAATTCCATCCATAACACTGAGTGAGAGTACTTTACAATAAAATCTTGTTAGCCATCTAATGACTAGGCTTTTTTTTTTTTTTTGAAAATAGAAGAGTTTTGAATAGGCTTGGAAACATAAGCTTTTCTAGACCTAGCCCCACTTCCTTTCTATTCTAGGGAGCACCAACAAGGGGCCGGGGAACCTGGAAATCATGACCTTCCTCACTTTATCTCCAGCTCAGTCTCTCACATGGCTGCCTGTGGCTTCCTTCCCACTCCAGGCCAATCGCATCCTTCAACAGTCTACAACTGAAATCTCATGATCTTGGAAGGTGAAGAAATTTAAGAAAAATGTGGAGCCAAACAAGTAATAGCTTTGCAGTGCCATCTGTTAGTCTGTGATTATTTAGAGAGCTGTATGTTAGCAAAATTCCAGGAAAGGAGCTAACAGTGGAGTCAGGAATTGCCCTTTTCTTTCATTTTGAGTGTTTTTACAAATATTGAAATATCACAGGCTTGGGGCTGGTACCTACAGAGAGCTTTATTTTGATGCTTCCATGAAAGTGCTTACATTCAACTGCAGACCAGAGCACTTCACCTTCAGCAAAGAGGCACCGTCTCAGAGACTCATGGAAAGGACTATGGCAGGTACTCTGAATATAGGCTTCTGATGGTATTGCTTAAGTAACTCAGAGACCAATCCTGGACTAAATCAGGATTTCCCAAACTGTAGTGGAGAAGCTGATAGATTCCTGAGACTGCTAATCTAAGATCAAGCAGGAGCTGGGTGGAGGTTTATTCAGCTAGGTTAGTCCCATCTCTCGGTGCCATCTGTAAGATATCACTATGACTAAAGGAGGTTTAAGAGGCTAGTTCAGTGCTCTGTAGCACTCTACAATGATTAAGTTATTAGACTATTGTTGTGGTACCTGTCTGGGTTTGAATGTCAGCTCTGTCTCTTACACCTGTGTGGTTTTCTTTATTGTAAAAGGATTTTCTTAATGCAGAATGGGTGGGGTAATGGTGGGGCTTAATGAGCAAGTGCATAGAAAGCACTTACCACGTGCCAGGCATCAGGCTGGGTGCCTCAGACGTGGTTCCTGCTGCAGCTGCTGCTACTGTTAAAGAGCAGCAGTTGTATCAAGGCGCGCTGTCGAGAAAAGTTGTTTCTTTGTGCCATACTGAAGAAAGTTGTGGAACCGTTTTACCACTATGGATGAAAAAGAGCCTTGGAGATGGTCTTGGCAGCTTCCTCCCTTTTGCAGGTAAGAAGACCGAAGCTCAGAGAGGGGAAGGGGCTTGCCCATGGTCTCAGAGCTAGTTAGTGGCAAAACCAGTACGAAAATCTAGTCCCTTGATGCCTGAGCTTTAGGGGCTTGGTGCACTCTAGGGCTCTGATCAAAAATAGCTTTATGGTTGAATTGTGACTTTACATCCAGTATCACAGTGAGTTTTCAAACCACAATTTTTCTTAACTCTAGGCCTTCGTGCCTATTTTTTCTGTTTTCAGTGAATATGATTTTCCTCTCCTCTTTGTCCAAGTCAGTGCTTCTTAAAACGTAATGTGCAAACAAATTACCTCTGGGTCTTATAAACTGCAGGCTTTGGTTCACTAGCGCTAAGGTAGAGCCCTGGTGGCGCAATAGTTAAGCACTCAGCTACTAATTGAATGACTGACTATTCAAATACACCCAGTGGCTCTGAGGGAGAAACGACCTGGTAATCTGCTCCTGTAATGATTACAGCCTAAAAACCCTATGGATGGCACCTGACAACAACAAGGTGGAGCCTGAGCTTCCCAAAGGTGCTGCAGAGGAGTGACAGGTCACACTTTGAGTAGAAAGGATCTAGTTATCTCCTGCTTCTGAATTCCCATGGGAAGCTATTTCTAACACCTCCAGCCACCCCCCAAAATGACTTAGCACCTCCATCTCTGCTCTCAGAGTGCACTCTACTTTCCCTATCAGAGCACTTACTGCAGTATTTGGTTGTCCCTCTTATGTTTTTTCTCCTATACTAGATCATTACATCGTTTAAAGCAGAGATTGAGTTTTGTCACATTGTCATATTAAGCATTCAAGAAACATCTCATGAGTTTAAGAAACTTTTTTTTTACGTAGGTACCCATTAAACAGAGGAGGAAATCAAGGCTCAGAGGAGTTAGCTCAGTTGGTAACAGGTACACATTGAAATCAGATCTTCTGGTGTCTTCTGAGTACTGGTCTAATACTAAGTCATTTGCTTTATACGAGTAGACATGGCACCAGCAACATATATTCTGGCAGTAAACCACTATGACAAACGAAAAGAGTAAAAGAGTAGGATGACAAAACGTAGAAGAGGCGGAACTGAGCTGGAGCCACACAAATTCAAAGTGCTGTAGGCCTGGGCTATTCATGAGAATTGAGCATCTCCTGATGAGGGAAACTGTTGAGTGTTTGATTTAAGGCATCATTTGTGTGAAGGTTAAAAGAGAAACTGTTTATTTTTAAAATGCTCTTTATGAGAGATAGAAACATGACCCAGCAATTCCACTCCTAGGTATATATCCTAGAGATATAAGAGCAGTAATATGAGTAGACACAGGCACACCCATGTTCATCAATGCGTTATTCACAATAGCAAAAAGATGGAAACAACCTAGAGTGCCCATCAGTGGAGGAATGGATAAACAAACCGTGGTAAATACATATGGTTGAATACTATGCAACTATAAAGAAAAATGAAGTCTGTGAAACATCTTTTAACATGGATGAATCTGTAGGATATTATGCTGAGTAAAATAAGTCAATTACAAAAATACAAATATTTTATGGTCCCACTATTATAAAAAATCAAGAATAGATATACACGCAGAAAGCAAAGCTCTTGGATGGTTATCAGGGATGGAAGGGAGGAGGTGGAGAAATCACTACCTAGATAGCAGGCACTTGTTACTTGTGGTGATGGGACAGACAAAACCAAATATGAGTAAACTCAGCACAACCCGACCAAGGTAAATACACTAAAAGTACACCATAAAAAGGGACAATTTAGGAAATACTATAATATGTACAATTTCACAACAATGGTAAAAACAACCAAAACATGCATACAGTTACGTGGGTAGATATGGATGCGTTATATGTGTATAGAATGGCGTTGAGTGAGTAAACACACATGCATGTATAGGCGGATCTGTAGGCATATGTGGGGCCCTGGTGACACAGCAGTTAAGAGCTCAGTTGCTAACAAAAAGGTCAGCAGTTTGAATCCACCAGCTACTCCTTGGAAACCCTGTGGGGCAGTTCTACTCTGTCCTGTAGGGTCACTATAAGTCAGAATCAACTCAACTGCAACAAGTTCGGTTTTTGTTTTCGTAGGCATATGTATATACACGTTTGTGTGAGCTACATATATATCCATGTATGTAACAAACACATAGGGGACACAGTTACAGAGATTTCCTAGACATATCCAAGCAACTAGCAGGATTGGTTTATGGGGTTAGAACGCTTGGGATCATAGTCTTGGGGGACGACTTAGTCAATTGGCATAACATAGTTCACAATTTTAATGTTCTACTCCTAGAGTGGTGAGTAGCGTCTGGGGTCTTAAAAGCTTGTAAGCAGCCATCTAAGATACAACTATTGGTCTCCTCTCGTGGCGCAAAACAGAATGAAGGAAATAAAAGGCTCAAAGAAGAAACTAGTCTATGGAACTAATATCTCACGCAAACCATAGCCTCTTCTAGACTGAGGCTAGAAGAACTAGATGGTGCCCAACTACCACTACCAACCATTCTGGCCAGGGCCACAATAGAAGGTCCCAGATTAGAATGGGAGAAAAATGTAGAACAAAACTCAAATTCCTTAAAAAGGCCAGACCTACTGGACCAAAAGAGACTAGAGGAACTCCCAAGACTATTCCCCTAAGATAACCTTTGAACTTAGATTTGAAATTATTTCTGGAGGTTACCTTTCAGCCGAATAACAGATTGGGTTATAAAATAAAAAATATCACCCATGAGAAATGTATTTCCTTAAACAATTAACCATAGGAGACCAAACAGTCAGCATTTACCCAAAAGCAAAGGTGAGTAGGCAAGAAAAGGAAGGAAAGCTAGATCAATGGAAACAGGACAAAGAGAATGGGAATAATGAGAATGCTGACACCCTGTAAAAATTGTCACCGATGGCACAGAGCAATCTGTATAAAAATCTTTAAAGGGAAACCTAATTTGCTGTGCAAACTTTTCACCTAAAACACAACAAAGTATTATTTAAAAAAAGAGAAACTATGAAAAGACATTATAATGCAGGTGACTTTCTGTTTGGTTTTAAAAATACAAAAACAGAAATAGAGGTGAGTTTGGGGTTGTGAATTACATTGCTCTAAGAGAGAGTGGAAAGTATTTAGTGCTACCAGAGGGAGTCTGGAAGGAAAAGAGCAAACAAGGAGAGGGAGAAAGAGAGTAGGCAGAGGACAACTAGGAAGTAAAAGGATAAAACTCAACCTGGGTGTTCTAATTAAGGAGAAAGCCACAGTGACAGCGTGGCCTTTTCAATATCAGGAATGCCTAATATTTCGAGTTGTTTGTTATGTGTATAATTTTTTGAGTAAAGAATGAATAAACACACTTAGTTTTACCACTCCTGGGGATCTTTATCTTATAATAATAACGGCATTTACTGAGTATTTATATCCTCATCAGCATTAAATCGAGCTCTTAATATCATCAATATATGTGGAACATTTACACGTCTGTCTCCACAGTAATGGCTATGCTTTCACGATCTTACTAATTTCCATAAGAGTTTCTATTGCCATCTAATTGTAAATTCCCTTTCTCATTTCCTAGTGGGGTGAGCAGATCCAGAAGGTCTACAATTTCCCTCTATCTGGTTGGAACCCCCTTGGAGAAGTGGCCTCCAAGCAACATCCTGGGGATCTGCGTGGGACTGTCGGCGTGGTTCAGGTAGGTCAAAAGGGTTGGCTGAACTCTGTTCAGGAAGTTGCCTCTGAGGACAGGGTCAGGTGCCTCAGAACAAATCTCTGGCCCAGTTAGGAGCTCAGTGAGTAAGTAAGTAAGCACAAGTAAGGACAAGTGTACCTTGCTTATTGGGTAATCTGTACCTGCCCCCCCTCCTACCCCCACCTTTCTAATCTGTAATTTCAGGGAAGCGAGTTTAGTTTTTTTTCTCACGTTAGTGTGTATTCTCAAAGTTAGCCACCAGAGGGCAACAAAAGACATAGTTAAATATTAAACTATTACAACCCGCCTCCTTCAGTGTGCTCCAGGTGCTGTTTGGATATCTGCCACACAGGTGTCTGGAGTATTTCATAAAGCTTTCTTTACTGTTGTGACCCCAGGGTCCTATCAGGCTGCTGCCAACAGTGGTATAGTTTCTCTGGAAATCAGGGCAAAAAGAGGTATGCAGTGAAAAACTAAAATCTCTGAAAAATTACAACTGCATTTATGTTAGGGTACATATGGAACTGTGGATAAATCATCTTTTTAACTATCTTAGAAATATTTCACAATGAGATTGAGTCACAAACATAATTTGCAATATCACAGAACCTGCAGGCACATGCGGAGTCATTTCAAAAGTCTATCTTTCTATTCCTGACAATATCCACAATTACAAAACTATAAAATTCAAAACACATAAAACTATAATTTAAATAAATAGTAAACCAAAGGTATCTGTTCAACTTGCACCAAAAAAAAAAAAAAAAAAAAAATCCTAAATTAAAAGTAAAAATTCATACAAGATTTCCTAAATTCCTAATGGATAAAAAATTTCATTAGATTCCTCTAAAAGTAAAACTTAAAATTACCATAAGACCCAGCAATTCCACTCCTGGGTATATACCCAAAAAGAATAAAAGCAGAGACTCAATACTTGTACGCCAATGTTATCTAGTGCTGCTATAACAGAAATACCATAAATGGATGGCTTTGAAAAACATCAATTTATTCTCTCGAAGCTTTGGAGGCTAGAAGTCTGAATTCAGGGCACCAGCTCCCAGGAAAGCCTTTCTCTGTCAGTTCTTGGGGAAGGTCCTCGTCATTCAGTCTTCCCCTGGTCTAAGAGCTTCTCAGTGCAGGGACTCTGGGTCCAAACAATACGCTCTGCTCCTAGCACTTCTTTCTTGGTGGTATGAGTTCCCTCTCCTCTCTGTTCTATTCTCTCTTTCATATCTCAAAAAAATTGACTCAAGTTACAACCTAATCCTGTCGATTGAGTCCTGCCTCATTAACATCACAGAGGTTAGGATTTACAAAACATAGGATAATAACATCAGATCACAAAATGGTGAACAACCACACAATATTGAGAATCATGGCCTAATGAAGATGATACACATTCTGAGGAGATACAATTCAATCCATAACAAGAACTATTCACAAATAACTGAAAGGTAGAAACAACTCAAGTGTGCACCAATGAATGAAGGGTTAACCAAAATATAGTATATGCATATAATGGAATATTATTCAGCCATGAAGAGAAACGAAGTTCAGATACATGTTACGACATGGATGGACCTTGAAAACATACTAAGTAAAATACGGCAGACATAAAAGGACAAATATTGTATTTCCTAGTTGTTAGGTCCATAGAATCGGTTCTAACTCAATAGCGATCAAGGGTACAACAGAACAAAACACTGCCCAGTCCTTCGCCATTCTCACAGTCATCGCTGTGCTTGAGTTCACTGCTGCAGCTACTGTGTCAATCCATCTCATTGAGGGTCTTCCTCTTTCTTGATGACCTTCTACCTGACTAAGCACGATGTCCTTCTCCAAGCTCTGGTCCTTCCCGATAACATGTCTAATGTACGTGAGATGAAGTCTCGCCATCTTCACTTCTAAGGAGCATTCTGGCTGTACTTCTTCCAAGACAGATTTGTTCATTCTTCTGGCAGTCTGTGATGTATTCAATATTTTTCACCATCACCGTAATTCAAAGGCTTCAATTCTTCTTCAGTCTTCCTTATTCATTGCCCAGAGTTTGCACGCATATAAGGTGACTGAAAATACCATGGCTTGGATCAGGCACATCCTAGTCATCAAAGTGACATTTTTACTTTTTAACACTTCAAAGAAGTCTTCTGCAGCAGATTTGCTCAGTGCAATACTTTGTTTGATTTCTTGACTGCTGCTTCCATGGGTGTTAATTGTGGATCCAAGTAAAATGAAAACCTTGACAAATTCAGTATTTTCTCTGTGTGGTGGTTAAGGTTGTGTTTTAACTTGGTGGGCCATGATTCTCAGTGGTTTGGCAATTATGATGTAGTTTGGCAGTTATGTAATGATGTAATCACCTCCATGATGAGATCTGATATAACGTAATCACTTCTATGATGAGATCTGCTATAAGTAGTCAGTCAGTTGAAAGGGAGTTTCCTTGGGGGTCTAGCCTGAATCCAATATATTTGGACTTTCCGGGAAAGCTTGCTGGCTTTTTGCTATGCTCTGAGTCCTGCATTTGGCTCATCATCATCTGAACTCTGTTTCTGGGGACTTGGGCCAGCAGCCTACTGTCTTACCTACCGATCTTGGATTCATCAGCCTCTGCAGCCTGTGAACCAGCAGCCTACCATCTGACCTAATAATCTTGGGTTCATCAGGCCCTGCAACTACTTGACTCAGGAGAAGCCTCCAGCCTGATCCTTGACCCACAGGCTTGGGACTTTCCAGGCTACACAACTGCATGAGATATTTATTTGATATAAATCTCTCTCTCTCTCTCTCTGTTATTTGTGTGTGTGTGCATATATATATGTATACATAAATACACACACATATATAAACGTGAAGGATCTCTGGTGGTGCAGTGGTTAATGTGCTCAATTGTGAACCAAAGCCCACTTCATGATACTTAAGGAAAAGGGATTTGTGATTAAAACATTACTGCTCATAAACATCCATGTGCTTTTTTACAATCCCCAGCCTCCCCTGCGTAGACCGGGTCCATCTGACTGAGTTTAGGACAGAGAGTTGTAGGTGGAAGTGATGTAGGTTACTTTTAGATCTGGTCCTTAAAAATATTCCCCAGCCCTCAACTCTCTCATCCCCTGCTACAGCAGCCTTGAAAGCATGTGTCCTATATGGCCTACCTGCCAGATGAAGGAAGGCAGCCTGAGTTTCTGTGAGCCATGGTGGAGTACCATTTTTACGTTAAGTTGCTGAGATTTTGGGGTGTTTCAGTCATGACAGCTAACGTTTCTTGCTCTAACTCCACTCATAGGGTATGGATTCAGATAAATTTGGAGTCAAATCCAGACTTATTAATTGTAGCATTGTGATCACAAATGGTTTACTTAACCTCTCTAAGCATCAAGTTCCTCCTATTTAAAATTTATAGAACAGTATTTCTTAATGATATTGAAAAATTAAATAAGAGTTTAGAATTACTTAAGATAGTGATTTTACAAAGAAAGATCTCACAGAAATAAGTCCTTACATGTTGTAAATTTATGACAAAGTAAGACGGAACTGGAAAAATTAGACAGCAAGAAAAAAGGGTAAAAAATTTTAAGTGCCTTATGTGGAGTGAAGTGTTCATCATGACTTCAAAGCTGACAGAATTTCCCCTCTCCACTATCACTTTTAACTTGATAACCATTTCTATGTGAATGGGTGACACTTAAATCGCTCTGTTGCTGTGCCCGTATCTACAAACTACATCAGTTATAAGCATCACTAATTTGGAGGCAGGTGGTTAAAGGTAGAAGAGAAATAATTTCACTTGAGCCCTCCTTGAACATATGGCTAGAATGCCAATTAACTACAGGTCTGAGGCCACCTGGTCAATCAGTAGAAGTCATTCTATAATGAAAAAATCATTACCTGCCACGGGTGAAATCCTGGTCTTTCTACATTTCCCATAAATTCCAATTCTGCTCTTATAAGAAGCATTTCATGGAGGGCATGACCCAGAGCATATACAGTGTTATAGATGTCTGTTATAGAGTCTGACAGTACCATGTCAAAATAATGCTGAGGCAAGGAGTCTAAGGAAACGTTAGGTGGACATGGCTCCAATGTCATGCAGTCAAAGTCAGAGAGCATGTAATCAAAATATGAATGCCATACATGGTTACGGTAAACATGTGAATATTTAGAAGGGTTCACTGTTTGGAGAAAAGGCTTTAAACCAGGAATCTTACTGATCTGGTATGAAAAGGCAAGGGTCCCATGGAAACCGTCAAACGTGGAATTGGTTCCACTGATGGTGAAATCCCCTGGGATGTAGTGATCCACACCTTCCGTATTGTTATAAGATTCAATCCGATCACACTGAGGGTTATAAGTGACCTGGTGTTACCACAAGCAGTATTTACATTTATTGATGAATCTGCAACCCTCAAGAGGAAATTCCAGCCTAAAATAGACTGAAATTGTTTGGTGGCCGGCATCCTCTCCATAAAGCCATCACAGACACCTTTTATAAGCATTTCTTTTTTCAGGTCCCAGGGAAAGTGCTCATTTTTCATGTCATCTGAGACAAACACACCTACCCACATCCAGCCAAAATACAGCAACAATGAGACCAGTGCCTAAGGCTAAGGGAAATTCCTTGGTGGCCATCTGATATAGAGATGGAAACTGGCCTATATTACTCAGGGTTAGATCAAAAGGTTTACATGAAATCTGAATAAGGTAAGATAAAAAATAGTCCATTTTGAGTTAGTGGAAGCAATACAAGGGAAAAGATTATTATGAAGCTTGAATCATTATGTTTTTAATATTCTGTTACTGGTGGGGGGGTGGAATCTGTGGGTGTTAAGCATCATTTCCCACAAGAAGAAGTGAAAGAGGCAGATTTTTCTCACTGTTCTTTTTCTAATCATCATTTATAAAATATCTGGGAAACAATTGTCTGAAAGCACAGTTCCTGTTAACTACAGTGATCTTCTTCAGCCAATAATGCATCTACCTTATTGTTCTTTCTCCTTACCTCTCATCTGCCTCCCAAACAACGAATACCACTCCAAGAATGCTGTGTGTTCTAGTTGTACACTTTGGGGAAAGATTGGTCTCTGTTTTCTTTTGTCTGTTGAACTCTCAGTGCATGGAAGTAGAGAAGTTAATATTTTATCCCTGCTGCACCCCACATTAAGCCTCACCTGTGGGAATTTGCAGAATTCCAGCAATGTCTCCATCTGAGTGGAAAATGCTGGTGTGGTTCCTGCTACGACTGCCTGGACTTGTTCTGCCTGTCACAGGCATAATGAGGAATGGTCTGTCCCTGTCCTGACAGCCACATCAGGGTACTCTCCATGGTCCTTTGATCACTGTGGTAGACATTGTAAACATAGTATCCCAGGGAGACAATGGGTAACAAACAAAAGAGAGTTTTTGTTGATCTCCTCAATGGCAAACACAAAGGCCAGAACACACCAGTAATGCTTGAACATCCACCTGTATTGAAGGGAGTGTGTTAGGAATAAGATTCAGTCCCTGTGCTTCAGGGTTACCGCCTCAACCAAGTCGAAAATGTCACGTATGAGAAGGTAAGGCCCAGCTGGCTCAGTCAGTGTGTGGCTCCCATGACCTTGGAATTTAGAGTTAATGTGAGTAGAGGAAGCCTAACTTAGGGACTAGCGGTGATTTTAGTGTTCAAGGGGTAATGAAATTATAGTTGAGGGGGGATGCAAAGAATAATTTTGAACCAATTTTTCACTCTTAAGCCACTTCATTTGGTTACTGGTACATTGTAGGAGGTAAGTGTGAGAAAGGAGAGGGTGAGATGGGGCTGAAATGTCAATGTCAATCCTACAGATCATGAAGGACCAGGAAGGTACAAAGCGTGTACAAGGAATGGTCATGTATTAAGAGAAAAGTCTTGTGTAGTGGCTGGGCATTCAGAGGCTTGAACCCTTGACTAATTCAGCCTTTGGCTCTGCTGTCTCAGTGAAACTGAGAAACTGAGCAAAGATATCAGGGTCCTCACAAAAGGACAACCATGACATCCTTGATAAAAATAAAGAAGCAGAGGCAAATGATGAATGTAATCAATGCCTGAGGGTATGGACATCAAGTATCTACTAAGCAATACAAACATTAGAAATTACTCTTCATGCTTTTATTTCACATTATAAAAATATGGCTAAATCAACTGCTAAGCAGTAAAAAAGACACGGTTCATAGGAATAAACTTAGCAAGAAATATACCTGAGGTACAAAGAGAAAATATTTAAAATCACCTGAAAATCACTAAAAATGAATCAAACAATGAAGTCATACCATGTTCTGCAGAGGAAGACTCAAGATATTAAAGATATTGATTCATTTATTCAATAATATTTGATATTGTCTCCTGTGGGCTTGACACTGTTCTAGATGCCATTGATTCAGTAGTTAGTTCTTTCTAAGCTAATGTGTGTATTAAATTTTATCTCTATTAAAATAATAACAGGATCTTACTTATATGAAATAGGTAAGTTTATAGAAACCAAAGCTTATTAGTGGTTACCAGAGATGGGAGGGAGGAGGAAAAGAAGAATTACTGCTTAGGGGACAGGGAGTTTCTTTCAATGGTGGTGGAATGATTCAGAAAAGGAGAGTGATAATGGCTGTACAATATGAAGACTGTAATCAGTGTCACTGAATTATACATGTAAAATTGGTTGAATTGGCAAATATTTTGTTATGTATATTTTTGCCACAATTAAAAAAAAATAACAACAGGGTCTTTAAAAGCTATATAAACTGATCCTAAAGATTAAATTAAAAAGTAAATAAGCATGAGTAGATAGGAAAATTAATTATGAAAATAGTAAAATGAGTGGAGAGTTGGTTTGACCAGATGTAAAAACGTAGGTACAATAATTAAAACTGTGTGGCATTTGACCCAATTGGTGGATATTCCTCCACTCCACCAAATATTAAAATGCAAATTACAATAGGAACCATTTACAATAGCATC
Organism: Loxodonta africana; assembly: GCF_030014295.1. NCBI lineage: Eukaryota > Metazoa > Chordata > Mammalia > Proboscidea > Elephantidae > Loxodonta > Loxodonta africana. The sequence goes on from NC_087362.1 coordinate 40,974,205, forward strand.
AAACTCTACAATGTTGAGACCTACTATACTAGAAGTGTTTCTTTTAAAATCAGGAAGAAATTAAGTATGCCTGCTCTCACCCTAGTAATTTTACGATACTCTAAATGTTAGTCGATAAATTATAAAATACATTAATAGGCATAAGAAAGATAAAGGTGAAAACAAATATAATCTTTTGCTTATCATAGGAAAAATTCAACCTAAATCAACTAAAAAAGCTATCACAACAATGACTGCATTCAGTTTAGGGGGCCATTTAATAAGTAAATATGATTACATAAGCGGCTTTAAATATGTATCAACAATTAGTGGTTAAGAAACTTAATAAAGACTGCATTCACATCAGCAAAAATGCTTATGAACTGTTTATAACTAAGCTAAACAGAAGTTGTGTAGGAATTATTTGGAGAAAGCTACTGAAGCGTCTGCTGAACACAAAAGAGGCAGCACACCGATGGAGAGAGCTACGCCTTACGTGTGGCTGTGAAGGAAGGCTGGATTTTGTAAACCTATCGGTTTTCTCCAAATGTATTTATAAAATTTAAGAAAAGTGCAGTCAGTGTCTCATCAGAGGCCTTTTATTTTTATGTCAGGTCCAAAAAAGTCTCAAAGGAACTATTTTAAAAAGATAATTAGTGAGACCTGTCTGACCAAGGGCAATAATTTATAAGCTAAAATAGATAAAGTAATATGGCATCCGTATCAGACTAGACAGTTAAATCAAGGGAATAGAGTAGAAATCCAGAAAATTATCCAATGACATAACAGAATAACAATTTATAGTAAAGAAGATATTTAAATTCATTAAGAAAAGAATAATAATTCAGGAAATGGATGAGCATTTGGTGATTTAAAAAAACCAGGGTACAGTTTACCTAACACTTGAAGTAAAAACACAGTCTAAAAAGTAAAATGTAAAAATTAAAGGACAGTAGCCTTTGATAACTAGGTCACCAATGTTCCTGGAGAACTTAGTGAATCAGAATCAAACTGCCCGTTTTTAATTTTCAAAATGTTTATTTCCGGCTCTACATCAAGGCCTAGAAGAAGAAAAGTGGCAGTTTCTTTTTCCTGCTTTGATGGGAAACAAGCAATGAGCATAGATGGAAAGAAAAGGTACAGCAGGGCCTGGGAAGTCAATGTAGGCTTTCAGTACTCATGGTTTTGTCTGTCTGCACCTCCCGTGAACATCTTCAATAATCATCAAGGAAAAAAAATTTATTTTTAAGGAGAAAGAATCTACTGGTCAAAATAAATATTGGCACTTGGATTTATGTTAAAATGTTTCCATCAGTCTGCATCGTCCTTTGCCAGTGTATAAATGGAGAAGAGCCCACCAATAGCGAGATCTCTGTCCCTATAAAAACAGGGTTTCGCTGCCAGAAGCAGAAGATGTCATATTCACTGCACACAGACACTGGGAGCTGATGAAATAGAAATAAAACAATTAGAGGGGGCATTGCAGCAGGGTCACCTCTGTGGCGTGCTGAACCGCAGGCAGAGCTGCAGTGGGGCCTACGGCCTCAGCCCTCTGCTGGGAGAATCTACTATCTGTGCAGAGCTTAATTCGCTCCATTCCTTGCCTCATGTAATACTACACGGTGTGTGTCAGGCCCGTGTCCAGGACAAGGGCAGTGCCAGAAGCACACAGCTGGTATATAACAACATTTATAGTCCTAGGAGATCATCCTGTGTCCTTACTGTGACTAGGGAGGCTTCTGGCTTGTTTCCTGTCACTGCCTTTATTTCTTTTATAAGGAGCTCTGGGAACTCTCCCTGCCTTGGGTCCATGCACCTGCAAAGCTGTGCCCAGGTGAAAAATAAAGTGGAAAAATATGTCTGGAAACAATTCCCTTCATTCCAAAGAGTCTCCGAGTAGCAATTTCTAGGAGCCACCCTCTCCTGAGACAGAGAAACCTCTTTACCTACTTCTAGCAATAGTCCAGGTTCACGCAAAGAGTAGGCACCAGGAGACGCCTGTGTGAGGCAACAGGGTCAGAAAGATCAGTCCCAGTGTCAGCTTTTAGTGCTGTCTACATTTAACAAGGTCGAGGTGCAAGAGCTTTCCTGGTATAACACAAAGGAAGGAATCCAAAGGCCTAGGGAGATAGAAAATAGAAGTGAATATATTATGTTATACCAGATATCTTCATTTTGACTCTCCAGATTCCCTCTTCAACTTCTTTACCCTGATCTGTAGCAGATAAGGCTGACCTAGCATTAATGGTCTCCCTTTCTCTCTTCCTTGTGGTTGGTTCCACCAATGGGGAGCCAGTAAAAGGTCAGGAGGGATAAGATTGATGTTGGGGTACTGAATCCCCTAGCTTCCTCCTTGCAAAGCTGCAGCCCTTGGTTGAAGGCTACGCTCCTCTATGTGGTCCTTTCCAATAGCTCCCTCCATATGTGGATTCTGAAACCTAATCCTTCCCTTTCCTTCTTCAAGCCCAGGAGTGGTAAGGGCACCCCACTATAATAACCCCAGAGTATGCCCTATTGCTGTTCTTCTGAATGGCTGTGTGGATTTCTGTAAGGAGGTTCCCACTGAAGATAAATGCCTGACACTGTCCTGGCGCATGCTGTATTTATTCTATTACCTCTTTGTAAGGACATCTGATGTCAAGTGTGGCTTATTCAGGTCTTGTGTGTGAATACAGGTAGTCCCCAGCTTACGATGTATTCTAGTTGTGACAAACCATACTTATGACCATCTGTTTTTTTTTTGTTTTTGTAGATCTTATAATTAGTAACATGTACTACATAGCCCAACCAAACCAAAGCCATTGCCATCGAGTCGATTCCAACTCATAGCAACCCCACAGGACAGAGTAAAACTGCCCCATAGGGTTTCAATGAATGGCTCATGGATTCAAGCAGCCGACCTCTTGGTTAGCAGCCAAGCTCTTAATCACTGCATCACCAGAGCAACATATACTACATACAATGTTAAAATATATTTATAAGTTTATATATAATGTTTCCAACCCCCAAAGACAAAGACTCAGTTTATAAAGATACTGATAATAAAAGGCAGTAACAACAAAAACAAAAAAAAAAAAAAAGAGGACCAACGGTCTCTTTACAGAAATAGAAAAACTAATCCTCAACTTTATACAGAATGGCAAGAGGCCTCAAATAGGTAAAGAAGTGTTGAAAGAACAAAGTAGAAGGACTCACATTTCCTGATTTTAAAACATACTATACAGCTACAGCACTCAAAAGTGCCTGCTACTGGTATAACAACAGACACATAGACCAACAGAATAAAACTGAGAGTCCAGAAATAAACCCATACATCTATAGTTAGCTGACTTTTGATAAGGGTGCCAAGCCCATCTGATGTGGAAAGGAGAATCTCTTCAATGAATGATGTTGGGAAAATAGGATTTCCACATACAGAAAAATGAAACAGGGCCCATGTCTTAAAACAAACAAAAAAAAATTCAAAATGGATTAAGACCAAAATGAGCAAACTAAAACCATAAAACTCTTAGAAGAAAATACAGGGGCAACTCTATCAGGCCTAGCTTTTAACAGTGGATTACCTAATATAATAACAAAAGCACAAACAGCAAAAGACAAAATAAATAAATGAGGCCTCGTATAAATTAAAAATTTTTGTTCATCAAAAGACTTTACCAAAAAGGTAAGTTACTGAATAGGAGTATATCTTCAGAAACCACATATCTGATGAGAATCTAATAGCCTATATATATATAAAACTTTGACAACTTAACAACAAAAAGACAAATAACCTAATCATAAAATGATCAAAGAACTTGAACAGACATTTCACCAAAGAGGACATTCAAATGGCCACCAGACACATGGAAAGATGTTCAGCGCCATTAGCCATCAGAGAGATGCAAAGCAAAACACAATGAGGTACCATTTCACTTCAACTAGGATGACTAAGATTAAAAAAATAATAATCATAAATGCTGGCAAGGATGTGGGGAAATTATAACCCTTATCCATTGCTGGTGGGAATGTAAAATGGTACAGCCATTGTAGAAAACAGTGTGGTGGTTTCTCGCAAAACACTATAAATACAACTACCTTAAGACCCAGCAATTCCACTCCTGGGTATATACCCAAAAGCAGGGACTTAAAAAGAGACTTGTATACCAACATTCATTGCAGCACTATTCAAAATAGCCAAAGGTGGAAACAACCTAAATGCCCTTCAACAGATGAATGGATAAACAAAGTGAGGTACGTACATAAAATGGAATACTACTCAACCAGTAGGAGACATGAAATCTTGATACATGCTACAGTATGGATGGAGCTTGAAGACACTATGCTAAGCAAAATAAGTCAATCACAAAAGGACAAATATTGTATGACCTCACAATAAAAAGCAAATGTACAGAGAAAAAAGTTTATTAGTGGTTAATAGGGGTGGAAGGGAGGGGAAAAGGGGAATTAATGGTGATGGAAAAATCACATTGTTTAAGGGTAGGATTGCACAGTTGATTATTTTAATTGTCAGTAAGTTGTATACCTGCGAAAAGTTGAATTGACAAAAGGTTTGTGATAGATGTATTTACAACAACTACAAAAAAATAAAGAGGAGCTGCTGAGTCTGCTTATATACAACCAAACACCTCATGGGATTTGACTCCTTGGTTTGCAGGTTTAGGGTCATGGTTTCCTGGGATATCCCAGTTACGTGACCTAATAATGTGTTACTGCTTCTGTTCTCTTAGTTCATTGTGCAGTGCCTAAAGTCTTAGAAGCCTGTAAGCAGCCAGTCAAGGAACAACAATTGGTCTCTATTTGTCTGGAGCAACAGAGGAAGGAGAGTCAGGAATAGGAGAAGGAAATGGGATGTGTGTCTAATTGCCTCCATGAACAACTGATTCTTTTGCCATGAATTTAGTGCTATCATTTTGATGTCTTTTTTAATGTGTTGTTGACAGTTTCTTTCTCCCACTTAATTTTATGTGCTGAGTAGATTATCTTTATATATTGTCATGTCCTCATATTCATTGTTGTTGATTTTGTTTCTGCTGAGTGTCTTTTTCTTGTATTTTATTTTGATCAGTAGGATAGTTTGTCTCCTTTGTGGTTACCTTATTCTTTTTTTTTTATTTTTCTAAATTTAAAACTAACTTTTATTTCTTTGTATCGCCGTTATCTTCTTCTCCATATGGAAGATCTATGATTACATTTCTTAGTTCCTCTTTATTGTTTTAATGTTGTCTTCTTGTATATAATAACATTGCTGTTACCCTGTTTTGAGCTTTTTTTTTATAATCTTGCTTTGTTTTTTTGATTTCCCTGTCTGGGATGACTTGGGATTGCTCTGCCAAGTGTTCTAGTCTTGGGTTGATACCTGATATTATTGATTTTCTAACCAAAGAGCTCCCTTTAGTATTTCTTGTAGTTTGGGTTTGGTTTTTACGAATTCCCTAATATTCTGTTTATCTGTAAATGTCCTAATTTCACCTTCATATTTAAGACAGTTTTGCTGGATATATGATTCTTGGTGGGCAATTTTTCTCCTTCAATTTTTTAAATATGTCATCCCATTGCCTTCTTGCCTACATGGTTTCTGCCAAGTAGTTTGAGCTTATTCTTATTGACGCTCCTTTGTAGGTGACTTCGTTTATTCCTAGCTGCTGTTAAAATTCTCTCTTTATCTTTGGTTTTGGCAAGTTTGATTATAATATGTCTTGGTGACTTTCTTTTAACATCTACCTTATGTGGAGTTCGTTGAGCATCTTGGATAGATATCTCCTCATCTTTCATGATATCAGGGAAGTCTTCTGCCAACAAATCTACAATTCTCTCTGTATTTTCTGTAATCCCTCCCTGTTCCCTCCAATCACTTGTAGGTTATTTCTCTTGATAGAGTCCCACATGATTCTTAAGGTTTCTTCATTTTTTTTTTAATTCTTTTGTCTGATTTTTCTTCAAATATATTAGTGCCAAGTGATTTATCTTCAAGTTCAGGAATTCTGGCTTGTACTTGCTCAATTCTGCTCCTCTGACTTTCTATTGAGTTGTCTACTTTTGTAATTTTATTGTTAATCTTCTGAATTTCTGATTGCTGTCTGCCTATGGGTTTTTCCAGCTTATTAAACTTTTCATTATGTTCCTAAATAATCTTTCTAATTTCTTCAATTGCTTTATCTGTGTGTTCCTTGGCTTGTTCTGCGTATTACCTCATTTCCTTCCTGATGTCTTGAAGGGTTCTGTATATCAATCTTTTGTATTCTGTCTCTGGTAATTCCAGGAATGCACTTTCATCTAGAAGATCCCTGGATTCTTTGTTTTGAGAGCTTGTTGAGGTGATCATGGTCTGTTTCTTTATGTGACTTGGTATTGACTTGTCTCCGAGCCATCTATAAGTTATTGTATTAGTTTATGCTTGCTTACTGTGTCATAGTTTCTTGCTTTGTTTTGTTTTGATATACCCAGATGGGTTGCTTGAGTGAGCTAGCTTTATTATTTTCACCTTTGGAGCTCTGGTGTCCTGTCCCCAGATGGCTAGAGCTGTTATTGGGTATATCAGTCTAGAAGTCCATTCAATTTTCTTTTATGAATTCAGCTCAGGTGTCCAGGTAGATGATCATCAAGTATGCGGTACAGGCTCTGCCTTATAGTCTTAGAGGCGCAGGGGTGATTGGTGTATGCACCGGTATCTGATTGCAGCAAGGGGTCATGCTCTGAACAAGGCAGGTGGCTGAGAATCGACCCCTGAGTGTCTCTGAGGAAAGCATGTCCCTGTTTCCTAGAGCATGCAGGTGGGTGGGTTCTGTAGAGGGAGCATGGGCACCCAAAATTTTGGGTTGTAAAGACTGGGAGGTACCAGTTATCCTTGGACCGCTGTCGTGGGTGGCTGGGTGACCTGAGTGGAGCTACCAGTCCTTAGGTCCCTGATGTGGGTAGATGAGGACCTTGTTTTATAGGCAAATCAATGTCAAATATCAAACACCCACCTCTCCACCACACAGCTGAAATGGTTGGAGTCTGCCAACAAGGGCCTATTGACTGCAAATAGGTCCACACAGGTCCATGCAAAAGGGAAAAGTGCTCAAAGTCCACGGACCATTTATGCCTGGACAGGAGCCGCTTCCCCTGGTTAGTGGAGCTGGCAAATTATCTTTTCCCCCAAATGCAAATTTTTTTCTTTCTCCAAGGCCGGGAGGATGGCTCTAGGTACTCAACAGGGCCTATCTCAGGCCTAGGGAATCCAGCCACTGAAGCCGGCTTGGGGGTGGGGGGCATGGTAAAATATATGCAAGTACTTAGCTTTTGCTGAGAGCGCTGTTCTTCTCAGGTTCCAGAGGTGTGAGTAGGTTATGTGGCTGGCTGCTTCTCCCTGAAGAAACTGTGGCTGAATGATAGTATCAGCCCACTGCTGCCGCCAGTCTGGGAATAGTGCCTGAGGGCTCCCTGCGATTCAGGTCCAGTAATTCCTCTCCACTTCTGAAAGGTCTCTTCCTCCCCCTGCCCCTCAGTTCATTTTCTAAGCTTGCTTTTGAAGCTCACAGCTCCCAGCTTGTCACAAATATACTCATTTCATTTGTTTTTTTGGGTGTTTGTTGTAAAGAGGGCTTGCCAGAAGCATCTGTCTATTCTGCCGTCTTGGCTCCGCCTCTCTTTTGCCATGAAGGAAGAACTGGCTGGTGTACAGCTACCATTACTTAACATTTTGATCAAAGATTCCATAGCAGAATCCTGATCAAAAGGGGGAAAATGCAGAACAGAATTTTAAATTCTCATGGACTCCAGACTTTCTGGAGCCATGAAGGGAGTATGAACCCCTGAAACTATTGCCCTGAGATAATCTTTAAACCATAAACCAAAAATATCCCCTGAAGTCTTCTTAAAACAGAATAGTTTAGCTTAACTAGTAAAACAGGTCTCTGCCTTAAGCATTATGCTCTTTTAAGAACTATTTATATGGGATTAAACTAACAACAGCAACTAGAAAGGTTAGATAGGAACCTTAGGGGGCAATGAGTTTATGTTAATGGGGAGGAATAGCTCAGAAAAGGAGAGTGAGAATAGTTGCACAACTCAAATGTAATCAATGCCACTGACTTGCACATGTAGAAACTGTTGAATTGGTGTCTATTTTGCTGTGTACATTCTCAACAACAAAATAAAATATTTTTTTTAGAAAAGAAAAAACGAGGTACTCATCTTACATCAGAACCAACTTACAATGAAGTTGTTGGAACAGAACCCCATTGTAAGTCAGGGACTACTTGTATATCACTGAACCTAAAAGGACACCCTGATGAAGATTATAGCCCTTTTACTGGTAGAAAGCATCATGCAGTGGCATCACATTTTCTCACATTAGTACTAGTGGTAACAAGGAATGAAATGCAGGTGGAACACATTACCTTGGGAGATCCAACGGCTATAGCACTTAGTTGCTATGGTTACAGTAGCGACTATAAAGACTGTTGCGTCATGTGGTATCATCTCGTGGACCTAGAGCAGTGATCCTCAAAATGTGTTTTCCAGGCCAGCAGCCTCAGCATCATGTGGGAGCTTATCAGAAATGCAAATTCTTGGTCCTTACCCGAGACCCGCTGAGTCAGAAACTGCACTCTCCAGGTAATTCTGATGCACACTAAAGTTGAAGAAACACTTCCTTAGAGAAGGTACGTAGAGAAAAAGAAAAATAAATAGCTATGAACATTCAACTGATAATGTAAAAGGATAATCTGAAGCCTCGGCAGCAGTCTAGAAGAACTCCTGCTTCTGCAGTTACAGTGCTATAGAGTTTCAATGCCAATTAAATGCTCAGCCTTTCCAGGTCTCTCACACTAAGTTAAGGGCACCAGTAAAGAAGGTGTGATAAGAACATTTTGGTAAAAATGGATTAGGCAACTTCTGCTCCAGCCAAGATGGAGTAGCAGGGACTGGATTCACCCTCATGCCTGAAACAACCAAACAATCAGACAAAATACACACAAAAAAAAATGGCTTTCAACACAGTGGACATGAGGCAACAAAGAACAGTGATTCATGAGAAGCAAGAAAAACAAAGGGTGAATTCTACTATTGCTTCAACTTACAGCCCTGAGAGAGTTTCCACATTATAGCACAGGGAGGAGGAACTGAGGCACAGCCCAGTAGACTCTCTGAGTTGTGAAAACAAGTGTCTGGGGAGATAAAGGCAGATTGAGTTCATAAGACAGAGTAGCAGAGAGGAAACAGTTGCACAGACAGAGAACCCTGGAGATCTCCAGAAGACCTCTCTCTAGTATTCAGTAGAATACTGATTAACACACACACAGGAAGAAACCAGTGCTTCACTAGTTTGTTCTGGTTTGAACCTTACGAATGTGTATTTCTAACAAGTTCCCAGGTGATGCTAATGCTGCTGGTTATAGTCCAATTCTGAAAGCCAATAGTAGAGCAGTGGTTCTCAGTCTCAAAATTTATTATACATAAGAATCACCTGGAGATCTTGTGAAAATGTAGATTCTGATTCAGTATATCTGGGGTGGGCATGCAAATTCTCAGCAAGGTTTCAACCAAATGAACCTGTTTGAAGTGCTGGAGGAAACTACCCACTACTGGGAGAGAACCATCTGAAAGTATAAGAGGGTATAGCATGTGATGCTCACACAGGGCCAGTAACAGTGCTTACTCCCACCAATCAGTCTGAAAAAAATCAAAGTTCATAAGTAGAGTACTCAGAAATGTCTTGCCTCACTAACCCATTGTCCTCCAGAGTAATGTGACTTATAGTGACCCTACAGGACAGAGTAGGGTTTTCAAGGAGTGGCTGGTAGATTCAAACTGCTGACCTTTTGGTTGGCAGCAGAGCTCTTAACCACCACACTGCCAGGGTTCTCGTGCCTCAGAAATAGGGAATAATTAGCCCTGTACTAAGCACTGCTCTTTATCTACCTAACAAATCATAAAACCAAGTTCAGAATGATCAAACTGTTTCCAAGTAACTTAACCGAATCCCAGACAAATGTCAGAAGATGTGTAGAACCACAAAAATTCATAATGCCTGACATCCGATAAAAAATTACCAGACATGCAAAGGAAAAGATGAGCAATAATGAAGAAAACAATCCACTGAACATTTTCAATAGCTAACAGATGTTTCAGAGCTAACACAGATTTTAGAATGATCTGAGAAGGACATAAAACAGTTATCATAACTATATTCTTTATGTTCATATATGGAAGATAAATATTTAAAAAAAAAACAGCCCCCTAGAGTTGAAACTACTGTATCTCACACTGGATGAGATTAACCACAGATTTATCATTGCAGAAGAAAAGATAGTGAACTTGAAGGCGTGTAGTAGAAACTATTCAAAATGAAACCCAGAGGGAAAAAAGAATTAAATAAAAACAGCATCAGTCAGCTTTGGGGAACTTTCAAGCAGCCTAATATATAGGTAATTGGAATTCCAGAAGGACAGAGTAGAATGGGGCAGAAAAATTATGTGAAGAAATAATGGTCAAAAACATTACAAAGCTGATGAAAACTTATAAACCCACAGGTATAAGAAGGTCAACGAATCCCCACAAAAAAAACATGAAGAAAACTACACCAAGGCACTTCATAATAAAATTGCTCAAAGAGAAAATCTTAAAAGCAGCCAGAGGGTGGGGGAAGGAGGAAAGACATGTATACACATATATATATATGTATATGTATGTGTATATATATATATATAAAACCTAGTGCTGTCAAGTCCATTCTGACTCATAGTGATCCTAGAGGACAGAATAGAACTGCCCCATAGAGTTTCCAAGGAGCACCTGGAGGATTCAAACTGCCGACTCTTTGGTTAACAGCCGTAGCACTTAACCACTACACCACCAGGGTTTCCAAAGACATGTATAGAAAAAAATGTATAAGAATGTCATCATATTTTTTGTCAGAAACAGTGCAACCTACAAGACAGTGGAGCAACATCGCTAAAGTACTGAGAAAAAAAAACCCTCTCAACTCAGAATCCGATACTTGGCAAAAATGTCTTTTAAAAATGGTGACTAGTGTGATAATTACATAGCACAATATGCTGAATGTAATTAATGTCACTGATTGTACACTTAAAAATGGTTAAAATAGTAAACTTTTTGTAATATCTACTTTACCACAATCTTTTTTTTTTTTTTTTAAACTAAGGTGAAGAAGGGGTGAATCTTCTAGAATGATGGTGCAAGGAGCTCAGGGAAACCTCTTCCCTGGAGGGACATTTATTAAGGTAGTCAAAGTTAGCAAAGACAGTCAGTCACTCAAGTCTCTGGACACTGATCAAAAACCTTACAACAAAGAAACATTTACTCAAAAAAAATCTACTACAGAGACTTGGTAAGAACAGTGGGAGGCTGTGGCATTCCTGCTAAGGATTGTACCCATTGTCCCCATCTCTGACTTGTGAAAGAGCTGTCCTAGCAGGCTCAGCAGCCAAGTGGCAGTCCCATCTTCCCACCTTCCTGGAGTGAAAGTGCTATTCCAGGTGGATTTAACAGAGAACATCAGCAGATCCTACTTTCACAGCTCTGTGCTGCAGAAGGTCTACCCTGAGCAAGTGGTGACCGCATCTGTTTCCCCAACCCCAACTCCTGGAGTGTAGGGAGGATCTGGATAGGAAGTTAGTAAAAAGTGTGGCAGGAGAGCTGCTCCAATGGGCTCAGCAGCTCAGTGGCAGCTCCTGTCTCCTACAGTTTCCTGGGGTAAAAGAGCTTTTCTGGGAAAATTCAGCATCCAATGAATATTGGCTATTCGTCCCCTCCCCATTCTGGGATGCAGAAGTTCTATAATGGGCAGTGGTGGCAACCAGGTATGGCACAAATCCCCTCCACCCCACACACACATAAGTTCCTGCTGTGCAGGGAGGATCCAGGTAGGACAGCTAGTGAAGATTCTTTTCTCTTTTATCCCCCAGCTCCTGCTCCATACAACAGAGGTTCTGCCCAGGAGAGGATAGGAGCAAGTCTCAAAGGCAGACAACACCCAGACCCTGACAAGGGACCCAACTTTATTTGGATCAAATTTATGCCCCAAGGTATTGTTGGAAACAATAGAGCAATCAGGTAGCAATTAGTGGAGACCAACAGCTGGGTGTGGTACCAATAGAGGTAGACAACCTATAGGCTTCATGGAGAGATCAAAGAATGAGAGCAAAGCTAAAACCACAGTCATCCCTCTAGTTAGGAAGATTGCTTGCATGTCTAGGCTTATGCCCTTCATGGGGTGAGTGGAGAGGGAATTTATAAGCTATAAGGCCCTGGATGAACATGAGACAATCTCATGAACTCCCTGAACAGTGACAGTAGTCTCAAAGCTACTCACAGATCCAATGGTAAAAGATAAAAACTTCATTGGTTCAAGAGTCTTAAACACAACCTCAAACCAATCATTTGCTAGCCTCTGTTTTGAGCCTGGAAACCCTGGTGGTGTAGCAGTTAATCACCACAGCTGGTAACCAAGAAGTTGGCAGTTCAAATCCGCCAGGTGCTCCTTGGAAACTCTATGGGGCAGTTCTACTCTGTCCTATAGGGTCGCTATGAGTCAGAATCGACTGGATGGCAGTGGGTTTTTGGTTTTTACTTGGAGCCCTGATAGGTGCATAATTTGTCATTATGCTCTTGTATAACCTTCTTAAGTTCCTCTGTTGCTTTGTGTGTTCCTTGGCCTGGTCTGCGTTTTGCCTGATCTCCTTTCTGATCTCTCGAAGAGCTCTGTATACTAATCTTTTGAATTCTCCTCTAGTAATTCCAAGACCTTCTCTTCCTCTGGGAGGTTTTTTTGTTTTGGTCACTTGCTGAAGCCATCATGGTCTGCCTTTTTACGTGATTTGATATTGACTGTTGTCTCTGAGTCATCAATAACTCATTATATTTATTTTTGTTTACTATGTCCTAGCTTCTTAGTTTGTTTTGTTTCAGTATGCCCAAATAGGCTGATTGTGTGAGCTAATCTGATTGTTGGTGTCTTTGAAGCTCTCACATCCTGCCGCCGGGTGGTTAGAACTGCTACTAGGTATGTGAGCCCAGAAGTCCATTTACTTTTCTTGTGTGGATTCAGCTCAGGTGTCCAGGTCTTTGGTCACCAAGTGTGTGGTGCAGGCTCTCACCTACAGTCCTAGACAGGCAGGGCTATGTAGGGGTGACTGGAGCAGGCACAGGTATCTGGCTGCAGTAGGGGATTATGTGCTGAGTAAGGTAGGGGGGCTGATGGTTGTCTCTGAGTGCCTGAGTGGAAGGCATATCCCTGTTCCCTAGAGCTCACAGGTGAGTGGGTTTTGCAGCTGGACTTTGGGTAACAAATGCTGTTGGCTGTATGGACTGCGAGGCACCACTTATTCCCAAACCCCTGTTGTGGGAGGCTAGGTGGACTAGGTGGAGCCACCAGTCCTCAGGCCCCTGAAGCGGGTGGATGAGGATCCTGCTTAATGGGCAGGGCAGTGTCAAATGTCAGGAATCTGCCACTCCCCCTTAGCTGTTGCAGCTAAAAATTGGCTTCAGGTATATACCCTGTTATACTATGCTAATGAGGGTCTGTTCTGTTGAAATTGGCCCATACAGGTCTAGGCAGGGGTGATAGGCAAAGTCCATGGACCCCGTATGCCTGTGCCTAGGCGAAGGGGCTGTGCCTGCCCTGAGGTCCTGGCTTAGGAGAGCTGGCAGGTTATTTTTTCCTGTTTGTCGTTAATTTGTTCCCTCTCCAAAGCCAGAATGGCTTGGGGCAAGACAGGACCCACTTCCAGTGCAGGGAGCGTGGCAATCACTGGAGACAGCAGGACTGGAGCAGAGCGGGGCAGGGGCGGGGCCAGGAGAATGGGCATGAGGTAGTTCCCAGAGGGGAAAGAGTTTTTTGACCACCACGGTAGGTTAGCTGCATGCACTTAGCTTTCGCAGATCCATTTTCCGCTGGTTCCTCAGGGTTGCGCAGACTTTCTGCCGCTTGGTTTTTCCCAGTGTGGAAAAGGCATCCTGAGCACTACTGCTTGCCTCAGCCCACGTGCACCGGCCGATCCAGCCTACAGGGCGTTAGCCAGGTCAGGTCTGGCAAATCCTTGCTGCTTCTGAACTGTCTCTCCCTCTCCATGCTGCTCAGTCCAACTCCTCAGCTTTGTCTTTGATAGTCAGGCCTCCTAGATTCTCATATATAATCAACTCACTTGTTTTTTTAGGTCTTTGTTGTAAGAGGGACTATAGGAAGCGTCTGACTACACCATCTTGACCCTGCCTAAAAATTATTAAACATAAATAAATAAACTACCGCTTAAAGTCTTTGAAAATTTTCTTAAAGGAATACAGCAAACAAACATTTATTCAAGGAAATCTACTAAATCTTGGTAAGAACAACAAGAGGTGTGGCCATAACCTGCTCCTCTGTGCCTCCAGCTCAGTGTGACAGAAGTTTTACTCCAAGATCCAAGGAATTTCAAAGGCATCTCACACATGTACAAAAATACATCTTTTTAGTGTTTTTCAGACTTTTACTAGGATTCAGGAAGATGAAGTGGGACAGGTCAGTCTCCACTCTCAGAGAGATCAGTCTGGGAGAGAGATTCCTGAGTACCGATTATCACCATGTACTGCAGGGCATCCACACAAGGGTCAATTTAGCTGGTCCAGGGCCTCAGGGAAGCTTTCTGGGAGGAGGCTTATAATAAATCCTGTTCGGTTGGTATCACAATTTTGCAAATGTAATAATTGACATTTGGAGACTTTAGTAATTTGCTGAAGTCACCCTGCCAGTGATTAGCAAAGGAAGGCTCTGAATAGTAGGAGGAGAATGATGAGTCAGCGGAATATCAAGGCTGTTCCCGTTCATGTGACACAGAGGGGATGACAAAAAAGACATTAAAATAAATGCCCTAAAGATCCCTGGAGGCAGGCTGGCATAAGGCAGTAACAGTGTCAGTGGGGCAGGGGGTCTAGCCAAGGTCTGGAGTCAGCTGGGCCTGGGCAGGAGCTATGCACAAGGGATTAAAGTTCTCTGAGCCACATCAATGGACTGGGAATAATAACAGCAACAATGGTGAGACCCAACACTTATTGAGGGTTTACTGTACACAAAGTCTAGTTTTAAGAGATTCACTGCTTCAATTTTTCTCATCTTTAGACTGAGAATAACAAGAATAATAATGAGAATAGTAATAGTAATAAAAAAATAATAGGTACCATTTATTTAGCATTTACTGTATAAAAAGCTCTGTTCTAAGGGATATATATCTTTGTGTACCTCATCTGTAGTCTGGGAATAATAATAATAAATTTATTGAGCAGTTAATGGATATAGCAGACCCTTTTCTTTGTGATACACACACCTCAGTTTCCTTCATCTATGAACTGGGAATAACAATGAATCATAATAAACAGCTAACATTTGCTGAGCATTTGCTGTACACCAGGCCCTGTTGTACACTGGACAAGGCCCAACTTGACTGGGTCCCTAGGAACTCTCTGATATTATCTCCCATCCCTGTCTACCTCACTGTGCTCCACCATTCTGGCCTCCTCCTCACTGTTCCTCAAACACACCCAAGTTCATTCCACCTCTCACATCCATTGCATGAGCCATTCCCTCTGCCAGGTACACCCTTCTACAGATATCCACATGGTACACTCTCTCACTTTCCCACTTCAGCTCCCTGTTCAGACACAACTCTCTCATGAGACCTTCCCTGACACCAAAAATGCTTGTTTAATCAGTGTAAATTTAATAAGTGGTAGCACTTGTCTTTGGAAACTCTGTGGGGCAGTTCTACTCTGTCCTATAGGGTCGCTATGAGTTGGAATCGACTCGATGGCAGTGGGTTTTTGAGTGGGTAGCACTTGTTGCATTGAGGGCAGTAGTAGCTTTGTAGTAGAATTCTCACCTTGCATGCTGGAGACCTGGGTTTGATTCTTGACCAATGAACCTCATGCACCACCACCATCCATATGTCAGTCAAGGATTGAGTGTTGCTATGATGCTGGACAGGTTTCAGAACAGCTTCACACTAAGACAGACTAGGAAGAAAAGCCTGGCAATCTACTTCTGAAAATCAGCCAGTGAAAATCTCATGGATCACAACAGTCACATCCCATCGTGCATGGGGTTGCCATGAGTCAGGAGCGACCTGACAGCAGCTAACAATAAAGCACAGATCCAGGCCAGCCTCCCTGAGCAACTGACAAGTTTAACAGATCGTTGGTGAGCACAGAAGCCCTGAGGAGACCCGGAGCAAGAGCACACTACCAGGGTAAAGGCCCTGAGTTGGGACTCTGCTTGGAGTGTTTCAAAAGGGTGGAAAGGCAGCTGTGCGGCTAGAACTGAATGTGGGAGTAGGCAGTCAGGTCCCAAGGTCAGTGGGAGTCTGTGGGAAGTTATGACTTTTGGAGGCTTGAGGAAGTTTACTTTGGACATAGGAGGTGGGCAGGACCTGACATGGGTTTTTAACAGGCTCCCTCTAGCCGTTTTGGTGAATGGATGGTTCCTGAACCCTGGATGAGGCAGGGGTGGCAGGTGGCCCTGCTGCCTTGTCAGGCGGGCTTTGACATTCATTCAATAACCTGCTCAGAAGCATTTTATGGGCACCTGTTGTTCACCTTCCTCGGGAATCGGTGTACACAGTCTGGCCAACAACTCTCCCCCCCCCGCATCTTGGGCTGCCCCTCAACCCCACTGACTCCTGGTGCACAGACTCAGCAGAGGAGGTGGAGGGCGGTCCGAAATCATTGTCTTTATTTCTTGGCAGGTATTGAAAGAAGGTCGAGGCGGCCTTAGGGGGGCGTCAAGGCCAATTCTGCCCTCGGTTCTAGATCCTTCTCCTCCAGGGCGGCGCCGAGGAGACGGGAGCCGGCCTGCGGGGAGTGGGAGTCAGGCTGCTGGACCGGCTCTCTACACCTTGGCCTGCAGCCCACTCTGGTCCGCGACTCCTCCTCAGCGCCTTCGCCCTGACGGTGCCCCCGCCAGGAACGTTCTTCTCCCCCACAGAGCCCTCTCTCAAAGATCTCCAGGGACACCCTTCCCTCCCCCCTCCCTCCACAGTCTCCCTACGTCTCCTTTGCCGGCCTCTTCCTCTGGGGCGCTCTGGGCTTCAGCCAGGGCTTGCCCCTTGAATTTCTCCAGCTCCACCTTCATCCTAGGAAGTACAGCGGAGAAAAGAGGAAGAAGAGAGCATGAGTAGGGGTGCTGGGGAAGGAAGCCCTAGGCACGAGATACCTCTGTTCAGAGAACCCCTGAGAAAGACCCTTGTCACGCTGACAGGCAAAGTAGGTTGGGTGGGAGGAGCCCCTTTTGCTAGAAGTCCCGCTAACCTTCCCCAGAACCAGCCCTTCCCCTTCCGGGAGGGGCAGTGCTGGGGACATCCGCCCATCGCCCACCTTCTTGCCCCTTCCTCCCTCGCCCAGACCTTCTTCCCACTCTCACCCGACGGCTGTGGCCTCCGGGCGGTTCAGGAGGGGCCCATCGCTCACTGGTGGGGTGCCTGCTACCTCCGGCTGCGAGCGCAGCCGCCGCCCCACCTCCTCCAGCTTCGCCTGCACCAGCATCTCTGCGGGTGGGGGGGGTGCAGGCCATCAGGGCGGGGCCAGGGCTCCAGGAGGCCGGGACCGCCC
This sequence comes from Loxodonta africana, assembly GCF_030014295.1. Lineage (NCBI taxonomy): Eukaryota > Metazoa > Chordata > Mammalia > Proboscidea > Elephantidae > Loxodonta > Loxodonta africana. The sequence goes on from NC_087362.1 coordinate 40,991,764, forward strand.
CTGGCCCCCCACCCTGCCTGGAGTCTCACCCTCGGTAAGCAGCTGCGCCTTGCTGCTCTCCAGGGCACCGATCTCTCGGACCAATCGCTGCTCCAGCATCTGCGAGGAGATGACGCCAGTCTGTCAGTATGCCAGCATCGCTCGCCTTGCCCCCTTCCTTGGCGCCTCTGGTAAAGTTCTTAAAAGAAGTGGGTCATTGATTGACATGACTACTGTATTAACTCAACGTGCATTTTCTGCTGTGGCCGGCAGCTAGCGGAGACCCATTCCCCTTAACGCTCCCCATGTACCTCTGGGAATCTCATCTCTTCCCACTCCCTCATGTGCCTTCACCTTTGCTGTTCCACAAACAAGTCAGGCACCATTAGGCCCTCAAGGCCTCTGCACTAGCCCTTCCTTCTACTAGAACACTTGCACCCAGGTACCTGCATGGAGCACTCCCTCACTCCTTCAGTCTGTGTTCAGATGTCACCTATACAGCTAGGCCTTCCTCCCTGACACTACAGGATCCATTTACCTACTTATTTTCTTGATCAGAGTCAGTATGCCTCCCTCCTTCCCCCAACCAGCTTGGGGACAGCAGATTTGCCCTTTGGTTCACCACTGTCCCCTCCTGCCTGGAATGGTGCCTGATGCATCCATGGACAAAAGTTGAGTGGAGGAATGACCCAACCATGGCTTTTGCAGGGTTTCCATTTGCCACTGCAAGGTGGGCAGACTCTAGGTGAGCAAGAGGGATCAGCAATGGCTAGTGATACTAGGTGTGGCAGTGGGGGACAGTGAGAAGTGGCCAGGTAACAGTTGAGGGATTGAGTGGGTGGGAGAGAGGAATAAAGGAGTCAGGACTATCCCATGGAGTAGGGCCTTAGCAGTGCGGACACAGGTGTGAAGACGCTAAAGCTGGGGAGGAGTGGCTCTGGGTAGAGGTGATGATGATGGCTCACATGAAATTCCCAGAGGTCCTTGTGCTGGCCCATCAGGTCCTCCAGCTGTTCTTTGACATCCAACCTAGGGGCCGACCACCCAGGAATGAGAGGCCTGGCTGAGGTTGGGGGCTGCTCATCACAGACATTCAGATCTTTGCCCATTCTGTTCCTTCTGCTGGGAGAATCTTCATGGGCCTTATTCCTCAAGTCTTGGCTCCCACAGCCCCTCTTCCAAGAAGCTTTCCCTCATGTGCCTTCCCCCACCCTCTATCCAGTGGCCCACCAAGCCAAGACCTAGTGGTTACCCCAGCCTCCTCTGTTTGCTCCTCTCTGTGATCTGAGAATTATGGACAGATATTTGTTCTGTGCAGTCCTGCAACACATGCTTCCTGGGAAAGGAAAGGCGACCCTCAGTCATATTCTCTGAGTGACCCCATTCACCCCAGCTGGAATTGGACCTGGGGGTGTCTGTCCCCAACATTCACCCTTCTTCTGTTGATTGAATGTGAAGTTTATGGGGCTCTGTCAAGACTATCACCCTGTCCATCTTGTCCTCCATCAGATTTTGACTTCCTGAAAAATCCTTGTGATGAGTGTGGTGATTCAGCATCACAGATTCTAAAGTCCTGGCTTTAAAGTCTGGATCTGCTAACTTTGGATGAGTTACTTAACCTCTCTGGATCTGTTGCCTCATATTTAAAATGGTGGTGATGGTGGGAAGGCAACATTAGTCCTAACTCCTATAAATGTCGCTGGGAGGATTAGGTAGATAAATGAATCATAAACTGCTTGGTAGACAGTGTATGTTGTGTGGTTAAGCACACACACACATTAACTATCATCAGGTTTCTCCACACAATTAAAATCATGTTGCATCAATGTGTGAGGCCTCTGGTCATAGGAGTGTGCTAAGTTAATGTTCAGAGGGTGGAAAGATGGACGAATAGATGGTTGGATAGACAGTTAATTGGATGGATGAGTGGCTGGAAGGAGAAATGATGTGTGGAAGGATGATGGCTGGATGGAGAAATAAAAGGATTGTTGGAAGGATAGATAGATGTCTGGATGAATGGCAAGGTGAAGAAATGAACTGATAGGTGGATGGGTGCTTGGAAGGATGGAGAGGATGAATGAATGGTTGGATGGATGGAAGATGGTTAGAGGGATGGTTGGAGAGATTATGGCTGTTTGGCTGAAGGGGCAAATGAATGTGTGGATAAGTGAGTAGATGGATGAAAGAATGGCTGGCTGCCTGGCTTGCTGGCTGGTTGGTTGGATAAGTGCATGAGTAGATCCACTTATGCATGGGTGGGTAAATGGATGACTGGAGGCCTCAATGTGCAGCCAGACAAATGTATGGATGGCAGAGGAGCTGGATGACCAACAAGGAAAAGCTTAGAAAAACACCAGCAGAAGGAATTCATTTCATAAATAAATTAGCAGTGGATGATCTAACAAGTTAATCTTAACATCGCCATGTAATGTTAGAGCTGAGTGGGGAAGTTCCTTGTTTGACTGTTCTATTTTACAGAAGGGAATTAAGGCGTGCATGTCCAAGATTTATTTCCCTAGCTCTCCCTCCCTCCTTTGGGTTGGGGAAATAAGGTTGGAAGGAGCTGGGGCAGGACCTCTTACCTCTGAACCTCACTTTCCTTCTTATGACAGTGCAGCTGCAGGATCCTCAGTGTCTCTGTGGAGAAAGGAATCAAGGGGTCCCTGTGATAGATCTTGGGTGGAGGTGATGGTGCCCCAATTATATTGGGCACTGAGAAGACACTGGTGTTCACTGCGAGTGAGGTGGCAGCGAGGAGGAGATTTGAGAAGGAAGCATTGTGACTCAGGTCTCTGGACAGATGAGCAGATGGGCTTTTGTCAGGTGGTGGGGTAGAATAAGGAAGACAGAGCAATACCTTGTTTTTTGCTCAGGACCTCTTCTAGGTGCACTTTCTCACCATTCACTAGAAAACACAGTAACACTTCAGTCCCCAGGGGCCACATCGTGCTCCCGTTCTAACTTCATGCAAAGGGTATACCCGAGGTCACACAGAAGGCAAGATCCAGCTCCAGGGAAAGTGGGGTGTCTCCTTGCCACCCCTGCTGCCATCTCCCACTGGGGACTACCCCGATCCAGCCTCTTCCCTCTGTGCCCACATTCTCTGTAAGTGCAGGAGTGAAGACCCTGCAGAATGCACATGGTTTACTCGGAAGGGACTGGTGACAGTAAATAAATACACCACATCAGGTAGAAATGAGGCTTTGAAGAAACAGATCAAGCATGGGCGTGACAAGGAGAGGATAGGATTCTGTTTTTAAGTGGGGACATCCAGGAAGGCCAATCAAGGTGAAGTTTGAACTGAAAGCTGAAAAAAGACATGAGATAGCAAGAGTTGACCTGCATATATACACTAAGAGCATTGCAGGTGGAGAGGGAGGGAGGTAGGAGTTAAATCTGAAGCAGTGGCAGGGGACCCCGCTGGGCATTTTGGTCTGCAGCACAGGGGTCTGGTGAGAATAGAGAGGTTGGAACATCATGGGACCGCTCTGTCCCTCTTTGGCCCCACTTACATGAGTCTAATTCCCTATGCAGGGCCTCCCAGAGCGCAAGGGCCTCTCCCAGTTCCTCACTGGCTTTCTTTTTTGCTGGGTCAAAAGAAGGAAGACACTGTGAGTACAGCCTCCAGCCTTACTGTTCTCTTGCAGACTGTAATATTTCACATTTGTCTTCAAGCCAGGGCTTTGAACCATTTTGTTCCGGTTCGAACCCCTGCTGAGAATTTCCATTTCCACCCCCAGATATACTGAGTCAGAATCTACAGTTTAACAAGATCCTCGGGTGATTCTTATGTATAATAGATTTTGAGAACCATTGTTCTACTAGTGGTTCTCAGAATTGGTCCTTAACCAGCAGTATTAGCATTGCCTGGGAACTCGCTAGAAATGAAAATTCTCAACAGGGGTTCAAACTGGAACAAACTGGTTGGAAGCCCTGCCTCCAACAACCCTACAGGGACCTGAATGCTACAGATGAGGAAATGGAAGCTTTCAAAGTCCTGGCCCTTTTTGATGGCCTCAGTTTACCTTGCTGAAGCTCATTGATCCGGTTAATCAGGTCCTCGATCTGTGGCTCCAGGCTTCCCTCTGCAGAAGGAAAGACAGACTGAGCCAGAGAAGACAGGTGCCTTGCTGTTCAAGGCAGATGGAGGAGTGGGTGCTGGCACTGGGTCTCTGCTGCTCTCAATCAACATGCATTTATTGAGCACCTGCTGTATGCCAGGCTCTGTGAGAGGCCTTTGCAGGGCTTGCATACTGGGTGGGGGAGATGGACAGTAAAGACAGACATATATAATATCAAGTCAGGTGGTGGCAACTGCTGTGAAGAGAAATGAAGAGACTGAAGAGCAAAAGGGTAGAAGGTGCTTCTTGAGGTATGGAAAAGCCCCCAATCAAGTGAGGGGAACTGCTTTGCACTTCTGGGAGCGGGTAGTATTCCAGACAGAGGAAATAGCAGGTACAGAGCTGTGCAGGCAGTGGTGGTCAGTGAGGCAAGTGTCCAAAGGAACGGTGAGCGGGCTGGTATGGCTCGGGTCTACTAACCAAGTGAACAGTGGCAGGAGGTAAAGTGGGGGAAACGGAGGCAGCAGATCTCTCAAGGCCTCTTGGGCCACGTTGGAGGCATCTAGATTCAATTCAGAGTGTGAGGGGAGTCAATAAAGACTTCTCCTGTGCCTGATCCTGTTAAAAGCCTGGCAGGGTGGGTCATCAGTCACCTCTGTCAATCTGGACTCCAGTATTAGCATCATTTGTGCTTTCATTTTGTGGGTAGTAGCTTGCAAGTTCCCCAGTTCTCTAAATTCTCATAGTACCAGTTTCAGTGCTTTGTTCCTGGGCCCTCACTGGCTTCTAGGTCAGCAGGATAGAGTAGGGGTAAAGAGAAGCTGTCCAGCCATTGCAGGATCTAACTGCCAACCCGTAAGACACTCTGGTGTTAATGAACTTAGGCCCTGGATTTTCTGAGGCCACCAACCCCAGCTCCTGTGACTTCCAGGACAGTGAGTGTGCTCCAAGATATAATTATGAAGGACAGAAATCCTGGGGTGGGGCGGGGTGGGGGGGGATATCTTTGATTTACTGGAGATGTTCAGGGTCACTCTGTTTCTAGCTCTACAGTTTGTATACCTAATTTTAGCCTAGGCAGCAGCTCCAATACATACAGCTTCTGCATACAGCTACAGGGTAGGGCTCCATTTTATTAGGAACAGATCAACAGATTACAACATTTTAAGCTGAGGATGGGCTGGGGGGTCCGGCATCGAACCTGTCCCACACTCTGCCTCAGCTCTGATGTGGTTACTGGGTGCAGGCTAGCTCCCCTGGTCCCCTTCAATAAGCACAGCGAGGTACAAAACCATCTGCAAGGCCTTTTCCCCTTTGTGTATAAAAAAGGCAGGCATGGAGTACAACTCATGAATGTATTAAAAAAGAATCTCTAAAAAGATACTAAGAATTTAGAAACAAATGCTGCTGGCTTGTGGGGCAGGGAAATGGGTGACTGGTGTAGGTGTGGGGAGGAGGACGACAGGTTTTTTCTCTTGTACTTCTTGAATTTTAAATCATGAGACGAGGCCATATTTTTGATTCAAAGAATTAAATTGTGTAAGAGGGAGAAAGTGTAATGGGATGATTCTCCAAGGTTGTGAATTGTGGGGTCTAGGTTTGAACCATGTCTGTCTGACTCCAAGCCCTAGGCCAAGCCTCAGACACAGGAGACACATGACCTTTCTGCAGCTTTTTCACCATTGCCAGCAAGTCTTCACTCTTCTCCGAAGACTTGGCCTGTCCTGTGGAGACGAAAACCAGAATTACAGGATCCAGTAAGAGGTCCATCTGGGAAGGGAAGGAAGAAAGTCCCAGTGGGTTCCACAGATGCCCCTGGGCTGGAGTCAAGGATAGGCTGGGGGGCAGGTGTCCAGCCAGAGCAGGGCCCCAGTGAGATACTACTTGTCCCTGAGGTTGATGGTGTGTACTGGATGAATCAGGGTCCCTAATGGCCAGCTTCTCTCTGAAGGGTCAAAGGACACCACAGATATCCCCTTAATGAAGCTCAGGGGTGAAAGAAGGGGATGTACTCTCACTGCTGCTGCTGCTGTTCAAGCGAATTCTGAAGTTCTAGCCAATGCAATAGGGCAGACAGATGCAGATGACTTTCTTTAAAGTCATTATAGGCCACAATTTGCAAACTCTTAATGAATTGATGGATCTAGGTAATGGCTGCTATTATTAAAAAAAAAACAACCAGGTACAATGAGACTTCTGATCAAAGAACACAACACTGTTTAGGAAGGATTCTTGCCAAAAAAAAAAAAAAAAAAGATTTGAATCTTATCAGGCTTCATATTTAAATACTAACATAGAGGAAATACAAGCAACAGAGGCACATGTTAAATGACACTATAGGGTTGCAGTTAGCAACATTCAAACTGTGGCAACTCTGTAAGACAAACAGCCGGATTTCTTCAATAGATAAATTGCAAAGGAAAAAAAAAAAAAGGAGAGAAGAACCCCTCTAGATTAAAAGAGACTTGTGGTATGTATCAATTAACTGCGATTAAAAGAGACTTGTGGTATGTATCAATTAACTGCAACTAATAAACCTTATTTGAATCCTTATTCGAACAAGCATTTTGTAAAAACAAAACATTTGAGACATTCAGGGAAATATGAATACCGACTATTTGATGATATAGAGAAATTATTATTATTTCTTAGGTGTGATGATTAGTATGTTTTTTTATTTTAGTCCTTTTTTTAGAGATAGATACAGAAATATTTGTGAATAAAATGAAAATAACATCTGGGATTTGTTTTGGTGAAATGGGTAGTAGAGAGTGGATGAATGGAGTTAGAGAGGAAACAAGACTGGCCAAGAACTGATAATTGTAGAGGCTTGTAGATGGACTCAAGGAGGTCATTATAGTATCCTCTCTATTTCTTTGTATGCTTGAAATTTCCATAATAATTTTTTAAAATTCAATCAATATAGAGAGGGGGAACACCTTTTTTAATGGAAGAGTAGGGAAGGAAGAAGAACAGACAGTTCATGGAAAAAGACACACAAATGGCCAATAAAACCCAAAAAAAAAAAACCCAGTGCCTTCGAGTCGATTCTGACTCATAGTGACCCTATCGGACAGAGTAGAACTGCCCCACAGAGTTTCCAAAGAGCACCTGGTGGATTCGAACTGCCAACCTTTTGGTTAGCAGCCATAGCACTTAACCACTACGCCACCAGGGCTTCCCAAATGGCCAATAGATATTTAAAAAGAGAAGCAACCTCTAGTATAATTGAAGAGACACAAATTAAACCAGGGTTACATGTTGCACCTAACAAATAGGCAAATATAAGAAGTCTGACAATGTCCTGTGTTGGTGAGGATCTGGGAAAATACACATTCACATGATGACCATGGAAATTCACACAACCTTTTGGAAGGCAATTTAGGAACATCTGGTGGTGTGGCGGTTAAGAGCTTGGCTGCAACCCAAAAGGTCTACAGTTTGAATCCACCAACTGCTCCTTGGAAACCCTATGGGGAAGTTCTACCCTGTCCCATCGGGTCACTATGAGTTGAAACTGACTCAATGGCAAGGGGTTTGGTTTTGTTTTGGTATCAACATTTAGAAAGCAATTTGGCAAGTGCTATCAATATGGGCTACATGAAGAAGAACAGGGCATTGGAACTGGAGGAAGACTCATAACAACCTGCAATATGCAGATGACACAACCTTGCTTGTGGAAAGTGAAGAAGACTTGAAGCATTTACTGATTAGGATCAAAGATTACCACCTTCAGTATGGATTATACCTCAATATAAAGAAAACAAAAATCCTCACAACTGGACCAGTAAAGAACATCACGAATGTCTTAGCTTGGGTTCTCTAGGGAAGCAAAACCAGTAAAGCATATAAATATATATACATGAAGATTTATATCAAGGAAATGGCTCACACGGTTGTGGAGGCTGGAACATCCCAAGTCCATGGGTCGGGATAGAGGCTTCTCCTCATTCACATAGCCACAGGGGCTGGCAAACCCAAGATCAGCAGAGCAGAGAGCAGCGATCTTGCTCACAGGCTGCGAAGATCAATGAATCCCAAGATCGACAGGCAAGACCACAGGTAAGCTGCTAGCTCAAGTCCTAAGAACCGGAGGTCAGACAAACAGCAGCCAGCTGAAGGATCCAGCGTGAGGAAAAAGCCCCCAAGCCCCAAAAATGTCTGCTTGTATTCCATTCAGGCCACTCCCTTTCAAATGAATGGTTACTTGCAGAAGATCCCATCAAGCAGGTGGTTGCATATCAGATCTCAACAGGGAAGTGATCACATTATATGACTGCCAAAACAGTGAGAATCATGGCCCAGCCAAGTTGACACACAACCTTAACCATCACAGTCCACCCCTTGTCAACCTGGCACCTGTACACATCTCCTTAAACCATACATAATCCCTGAATAAAGACAATTATAAAGTCATACTTGCACTCTAACATGATACAACATACATACACCCAAAAATGCACTAGCACTGTTTACACCTTATATTTTATGTGAAGAAAACAAAAATATTTGATGCACACATACAAAGCAGAATTACCCATAACAATTACAGTCCTCATTTCTGCAACTGGTCACACGGCTGTAACTCATATTTAGAAATATCTTCTTCCACCACCCATTCCATATTCCCTTTGTCCTCAGCAAGCACCTTAGCTGGTCACAGTTCTTTGCTTGGTGGGGTGACCCAAACCTTCATTCCTGAAGGGTCTGGGCCATTAGTAGTCATATCGGAATCGGTAGTACTGAGACACTCTAAGGGATCTCCTGGAATTAGTGTCAGCTCAGAGACAGTATCCAGTAATCCCCAAAAAGTCTGATTATTTCCTTTACCCCAGTGAATTTTTTGAATAGTCACTCTTGTAAAAGGCTATAGATCCACTTGGGGAAGGCCGGGAGAAAGATTAACAGTATAATGTTTTCATAATGTATTGAAGTCCTTCCTTAAGGGGATCTGGCCTTAAAATTCACTCAAGTCTGGGAATTGATTGAGGGACTGTGACTCTCTATTCTAGCAATTTGAGTTAGACTGCTGTTCACTTGACCTAGAATTCATCTGCTTGTACAGGTCAAATAAATATTTAGTAGATTTCCTAAGTATCCAAAGCCATAAGTCCATACCAGTCAGATCATTCTGATTACTGCTTTGACTCCACTGTCCATTATTATAACCATGCCCACCTTGTTTTTGTAGATTGAGTGCAGTCACTTGGCCCCTACTACCTACCACAGGGTCCAGTCAGCCTCATTGTAATTAAATTTGTTGCTGTCAAGTCTTGTAATTAGGTGTCAATTCAGTTAGGGCAGTTCCCACTGTCAAATCTGATTTACATAAGATAGCAATTACAGCAGTCTTCATGGATGCTGGGGCACCCTTCACAAATTTGTGCTCACAGCTGTGGTAAACGGTATGTCCTCTGGGCACTCAGTGTGGGTCTGTGGGTCTAATTGTACTTCACCTTGATTTAGTGTAGGCCACTGCGTAATCCATGCTTCAGAGACTCAACCAAATAAACTATTAGATCCTTTCCTAACTTCTCGAGCTGGAACACTGAAGAATCTGTGCTTCGTGGGCCCATATTAATAAACTCAGATTGATCTATCTTTATGTTCCTGACACTATTATCCCACATCCCTAATAACCATTCCCACACATATTCTCAGGTTTCTATTTGTACATATCAGAAAAGTCTAGCAGTTCTTTTGGAGTGTAATGTACCTCCTTCTGGGTCACACTCTGTACTTCACCTTTTGCGGCTCGCTGGGACTTTAGTATAGGTCTAAAAAAAATAGGTCTAGAAAGGTGGAATGTCATGGACTGAATTGTGTACTCCCAAAATGGGTATCAATATGGCTAGCCATGATTCCAAGTATTGTGTGATTGTCCACCATTTTGTCATCTGATGTGACTTTCCAGTATTGAAAATCCTACCTCTATGATGTTAATGAGGTGGGATTAGGGGCAATTACGTTAACAAGGTAGGAGTCAATCTATAAGATTAGGTTGTGTGTTAAGTCAATCTCTTTTGAGATATAAAAGAAACCAGCAGAGAGACCTGGGGACCTCACACTATCAAGATAGTAGTGCCAAGAGAAGAGGGTGTCCTTGGGACTGGGGTCCCTGTGCTAAGAAGCTTCTAGTCCAGGGGAAGCTTGATGGCAAGGACCTTCCTCCATAGCTGACAGAGAAAGCCTTCCCCTGGAGCTGATGCCCTGAATTCAGACTTCTAGCCTGCTAGACTGTGAGAGAATAAATTTCTCTTTGTTAAAGTCATCTGCTTGTGGTATTTCTGTCATAGCAGCACTAGATAACTAAGACAATGATAAACGGAGAAAGATTGATGTTGTCAAGGATTTTATTTTACTTGGATCCACAATCAATGCCCGTGGAAGCAGTAGTCAAGAAATCAAACGATGACTGTTCTCGGCAAATCTGCTGCAAAAGACCTCTTTAAAGTGTTGAAAAGCAAAGATATCACTTTGAGGACTAAGGTGTGCCTGACCCAAGCCATGGCATTTTGAATCATCTCACATACATGTGAAAATTGGACAATTAATAAAGAAGACCTAAGAAAAATTAATGCCTTTGAATTATGGTTTTGACAAAGAATATTGAATATACTGTGGACTGCCAGAACAAACTAATCTCTCTTGGATGACGTACAGCCAGAATGCTCCTTGGGAGTGAAGATGGTGAGATTTCATCTCATATAGTTTGGACATGTCATCAGGAGAAACCAGTCCCTGGAGAGGGACATCATGCTTGGTAAAGTAAGGGGTCAGCGAGAAAGAGGAAGACCCTCAAAGAGATGGACTGACACAGTGGCTGCAACAATGGGCTCAAACATAGCAATGATTGTGAGGATGGCACAGGACTGGGCAGCATTTCATTCTGTTGTACACAGGGTCACTGAGTCGGAACTGGCTCCGTGGCACCTACCAACAACAACAACATTTTAAAGACAGAATCTCACTTCTAGAAATTTATCCATCAGGTTTACTTGCTTGAGTATGCACAAAGGTATATTCAATGATATTCCTGAAGAATTGTTTATAGTAACAAAAAGAGGGAAAATACTTGACTGTCCATCAACAAGGGGCACAAATTATGGTTCATCCACACCACAGAATATTATATAGCTAATAAAGAAGAGATAGATTCATATGTATTGATATAAAAAGATGGCTTTAATATCATTAAAGGGGAAAAAGAGCTAAGTGCATAACTTTGAGCATCATATGATCTTATTTGGCTAGAAAAACACAGTATGTAACTGCCAATTGACAAATCTATGTATAATGTATATTAAAAATTGTAGCCAGATATTTAAAAAAAAAAGTCAACAGTTGTTACCTCTGGAGTATAAGACGGGATAGTTGGGAAATAGGAATGATTGTTTATATTTCACCATATACACTTCTGTTTATTTTTAACATGAGCCTGTGTTATTTTAAAAATTAAAACATCATCAACAACAAAATAAGGGAGAAATAGTTGCAACATCTTAAACTGTTGAAATCAATTTATCAATGATAAAGGTCAAAATCTCAGTGGCCCATTCTTCTCCAGACAAAAATGGGCAGAGAATAGGAAAGGCAGCTCATAAAGCACGTACCGTAGCCAAACAGTACATGAAGACATACCTAGAGCAATAGACGGTGAAACAGAACAAAAGTAAAGCTAGTTTAATAACAAAGGAGCGTGTTAGTGACTTTTTAAAAATATTTTATTAGAAAAAACTTAAAACACACACAAAGTAGGACACTATGGCAAACCCTCATTTAGTCATCGCCTAGATCTGACAATTATTAACATTCACCCATATTTGCTTCATCTAAGCCTTTCCTGTGCTGAAGTATTTTCAAGCAAATCCCAGGTTTCGAGGTGTTTCATCCACAGACATTTCACTGAGTGTCAACTACTCAGGGACATTTTCTTAGAAGGCCCCAATCCTATAATCACACAGGACAAAACTAACAATGATCCCTTAGTATCACCCAATATCCAGACCGTATGCAAATTTCCCTGACTGTTCCCAAATGTCTCTTAACAGCTGGCTTTTACAACCATTCTTTGAAAGCTCTACCTGTGCTTTCCTGTCATGAGGAAAGGCAGAGAGTGAACCAGCAGTAAATCTTTTAAATAATCGAACTAACATCTTGATTAAAAAAAGAAAAAAAAGCATTCCATGTTACAAAACAGGCTGTAGAGTATGAGCCCCTTTTTAAACATTTTATTTTGAAATAATTGCAGATGTACATGAAAGTTGCGGGAATGGGCCACAGTACTCCCATTTGCCCTTGTATCAGACTCCCCATTTGTGAGTGTTTCTGAACTGTAGGTTGCAGACATGATGCCCCATTACTCCTTAATACTCCAGTGTATATTTCCTATATATATAAGGATACCCTACCAGGTAACTGTATCAAAACCAGGATGCTAACATTGATCCAATAGAAATATCCTATCTTCAGATGCCATTAAAAAATTTCCCTTTTTTCCTTTATATTTTAAAATTATATACTACTACTTCTATTTTCCTAAAAGGAAAATCAAGTAATAAATCTCAAAAATGCCTCCATGCCTGTACCACCCCAAAATTGAAGTCCTCTGCCCAGAGTCAACAAGTAAGTTTTAGTCTTTAGACATTTTTCTGTGCAACACAGACAGGGCTATAGTTAACACCTCCTTTTTTAAAATCCAAGTTTGCTTTTCTCTCATAAAAATATGGTCTCTTGGAGATCATTCTGTGTCAATAACGACCTTATCCTTTTTAGAATGAATTTTTAATTAATTTTAATTAGAATTTTTTTTTTCTTGCATCTTTTGCTCCCACCAGCAATATTCCAATGACCATGTAACTGTATGTTCTCCTATGGTTACCTCACATGGTGACTGGAGATGTAGAATACCATTTTCCATGCTAAAAACAACCTGTCAAACTGTCCTCAGCAAAGCCTTTGATAGTAAGGTCAGTTCCTTTACAGAGAAGCAAGGGAAGGCCTGCTTCCCCACAAGGTCATCAATACTAGACATTATCCCTCCCTTTATCAAACCTATTCTACAGGTTAAAAATGGCAACTTGATATTCTTTTCAATTTCTGCACTGCTGGTGAAGTTAATTGCATCTTCAATTTTGAAAGAATAATATTAAAATAGTTTTAAGCACAGTGGCAGCCATAGTTGGTGATTAATAATTGGGATCTATTTGCACCTCTCTTGATTATTTGTCTCTCCTTTGTTGATAGTTGGCACACAGCGTGGGCCTATTCTGTCAGTTATTTCACTATTCATACACTTATTAAAAAAAAAAAATTTTATTTTTTTTTTGTGTATCCAGCAGGCATTGTTTTAGGTGCTAAGGAAAGAGCAGTAAACACAGTCATGGAGTTTACGTTCTAGGACAGAAAAAAAACTAGTTATTGTCGATGTGTGCACAGGTAGGTCTGGCAGGCTGCAATCCAACAGTTGTTAACATAGTGGTCTCAAGAGAAAGGGCGGAGGCATTAGAGATAGAGGGAAGGAGGGCAGATAATTGTTCAAGCGGTATGATGGGTATATAGACCTTTATTATGCTATTTTCTCTATTTTGGTACGTTTGGAAAATTTCTATGATTAAAAAATATATGTATTATATAGACGCATATGGCATACTAGTGAGCCCTGGTGGCGCAGTGTTTAAGCGCTGGACTGCTAATTGAAAGGTCGGAGGTTCCTACCCACCAGCCACACTGCGGGAGAAAGATGTGGCAGTCCGCTTCGCAAAGATTACAACTTGGAAACCCTATTGGGCAGTTCTACTCTGTCTTGTAAGGTCGCCATGAGGCGGTAACCACTACATGGCATCGGGTTTAGGTTGGTAGGGCATACCAGTGAATTACTGTCTTGGGAGATTTCCTTCTCTTTGCTGGACTGCAATTTCTAAAGGTCTCTAGGACAAAAATTTCTTTTCTCTTCAAGGGGTAGGGGTCATTGTTCAATAAATCAATGCCCTGAAGGAAAGAAGCTGTTTGTGGGAGAAGCTATTCTCAATTTAAAAGATTTAAGAGTCCATGCAGAGTGCTGCCCAAGGGGAAACTGGGTTATGGTCTGGGTGTGAGACGGTCCTGGGGAATGACATATTGTTAGTTTTCTTAGGTGTAGAAGTAGCAGGGTGATTTTTGTGAGGGCCTCCTTTTATTTTTTATAAGCCGCATACTGAATTATTTAGTCTTTACCTTAAAATAGTTAAGCAATATATCCAATAAAGATGACAAGTTAATCTAGGCGATGAGAATGTGCGCACTATTTCTCTCCACTTTGTGGAACGGTTAAGTTTTTCTTCTTAATAACAAAAGGCTTAAAATTTTACCATTTTTTACAAAGTATTATTACCCTTATTTTAATGGGAAAACCCTTTCCTCCTCTGACCCCAACAGACAGAGGTACAGACCACTCGCCCTCACTACCTTCAGCGTCCTCAGCCTCAACCACGGCTCCAAGCGATTCCGTTTTCAAAGGCTCCAACCTGCCCGCCATTTTCCAGCGCGGTGAGCTGGCTTGGCCGATGATTGGTCCAAACGTACGCGCACAGAGACTCTGCAGTGCGCATGCGCGCCGGGCACCGCAGTCCCCTCAGCTGATCCGGATCTAGGCACCGGGAGTTCAGCTCTGGGCAAGCGCAGAACATAAGGCGCCCCTGATTAGCAGTTGGCGCCAAAGTGTGAGACGGCAAGCCCCTGATCAAGGTCATCGGGCAACTGAGGAATGAAGGTTGTGCACGCCACGTAGAATCGCTAGGGAAGTCTCCCTTTTTTAGGCCACTTGTGCAGACTGGGAAAGTCTGGAACAAGTGTGCACATGCTGTACCGTGGAACACAAGAGTTCAAGTCCCTTTGTTTCCCTTACAAATCCTCATTTAACAGTCTATGAGAGGTGGTTATCCCCATTTCATGGACGAGTAAATGCAGGCTTGGAAGCCCAGTGCACCTCTTATGAAAATTTCCAGATCTCAGCCACCATCTTGAGAAGCCAGGTGTTTTACCCTGGTCACATATATAGATGCCAGATGCCACCTTCTCATTAACATCAGCAGCGTCTAACATTGATTGGGGTCATTTCTTGGCAGAGGAGAGATGAAGACAAGGATATGAAGGGCAAAGGAGTATCCTGGTAGGGATTAGTTTTAGGCCGTCTATGTAGTTTTTCCTTTAAACTATCCTCAGGCTGGTTCCAGGCACAGGCTGGATCCAGGCACAGGACGGCCCTGCATTCCCAATTCCAGAGGCCCTGTGGCCTGCCCTTGAAAGCCTGGTTATCCATGGACACTCCACTGGAGAGGCAGGCCCTTAATGCTGGGACAGAAGACATGGTGCCCAGGTTTAGAGAGGACAGCCTTGAAACATCATCCAGGTGGAGGTGGTGAGGCAGAGGGAAGGGAAAGGGGAGACTCAAGAATTTCCCCAGAGGTGGAGGTGCAGTCTGCTCATCTGATGTGTAGCCAAGCTGCTACCCACCCTCCCACTTGTGGACAGGGCCTCAGATCTTTCTTGCCCCATTCCGCAGGGAAACAGGGACCAGCCGGAAACCCCCCTCAACCACGCTTCTAGGGTGAAGATAGATAAAAGCCAGAGTTGGTCACTCCCAGCACTGCCTCATTGGGAAGCTTGGCCTCTCAGAGTCCAGTGAAAAAGCCGTTATGGGGTGCCTGGTCCACAGAGGTGGCAGGGGGTGTGGAGTATTTGGGTGGGTAACGAATGAAGAGCCGGTCCTCCTCCTTCTTCACCCAGCGCAGGAGTTTGGTCACTACCAAGATGGCACCTGCCTTGGTCACCAAAGGGCTGAGACATGTATAGAGCTCGAACTTGGAGGTCACCTGGGGGTTTGAGAGAGGACAGAGTCAGATGGGCCAGAGCTGGCCATGGCCTCCCCTTAGTGAGACCTCCCCTGATTTAAAATCCTGGGCCTGCCATATATCTTGGTTTTTAAATACCATTACCCACTAAAAGGTACAAAGGTTCCTTGGAAAAGTGTCTGATTCCAGGACTGGTGCAGAGAAAGTGCAAAATGAGTCTGGAACATCTTATGCCCGAAAATAAGAAGTGCTCAAATAGCAACGAGGACATGTCCAACAGACAAAGAAACTAGCCAGGCTAAATCAGAAATAATGTGAACATCAAAATAAATAACAGCAAAGGATTTTAGCCAAGTGAATAAATGAAAAAACCCATGTGCCCATACTGACATAAAAAAACGAATAAACAGGAGAAGGTAAAGTTCTTCCTTATGGTAGAATCACAGCCAATAAATGTAGAAGGAATGATGGAGTTAGAAAAACACCATCTGACAAACACAAAAGTGGTACCTGTTGCAGTTAAGAATCATTAATGGATGTACAAATTAGTGGGTGAGAATATGATAAAAAACATGATATTTACATAATCATAATAAATTACAGATGGGAAAATACTAACTTTACAGTGGAAAAACCAGGTGAACACAACCTTAGCCAAGTGACCAAAGTTAACAATGGGACAAACCAGTATCAGGTGCCTCCTAATAGAATGCAGGAAGGTACCACATCACTTCTGTGGTATTCTTGCCCAAAAGGCATGATCTCAATTTAATCATGACAAAACATTAGAAAAACCCAATTTGAGGGGCATTCTACAAACTAACTGGCTGTATATCCTTCAAAAGTGTCAAGGTCATAAAAGACAAAAAGGACTGAGGAACTGTTGCAAAATAAACAAGAATAGGGAGACAGAATAAATACACGAAACGTGATGCTGGATTAGATCCTGGACCAGTAAAAGGCATCGCTGGGACAACTGGTGAAATGTGAATGAATTCTGTGTATTATCCTGATTTTGGTAAGTTGCTTGGTAATTCTGGTAAGTTAACATCTGGGTAAACTATGTCAAGGGTATACAGGAATTCTTTTACTACACAACAGGCATGCAATAAATTAATAAACAAACGGCACTGGGGGAAGGTGCCATTTCTGATGGGATCACCTTGACAGGCCTCCCTGAATGGCTTACCTTTAACAGACTCAGAGGAAGTCTGAGAGCCCTGAGGTGGCCCCAGGGAAGGAGGCCCCAGGCAGAAGGCACAGCATGGTACTAAGCCTGTGGTGTTTAAGGGGTGCCGGGGACTCACAAAGTCAAACTGAACTGGCGGCTAATGGATAATCAGCAGACACAATGATGTTTGTTAATGGGACCTCCTGAAAGTCAAAGACACTGTACTGGTAGCTAATGGGAGACCAGCAAACAGAATGACGTGGCTAATGCACGATAAGCAGATACTGTGATTGACTGATCCTCACTGGTTCCAAACACAAGTATGTAATGGTGGAGACAGTGTTGCGAGCAAGGGCATAGCCCAGGCTTTCTGTGCTGTTATGGAAGCTGTTATGGCTGGAGTGGACAAATGGAGGGAGAAGGAGACGTGAAGTGGGAATGAACTCACCCAGGCCAGCAGTGTCTCCTTCTCAGCCACGTGGTAAATGAGGCGCAGGGGCCTGGAGGTGCTGTGGAGGCGCGCGTGCAGGCAGTGGTACAAATCCGACAGGCGGTGTCGCTCCTCCTCCCTGCTGTACGGGGCCTCTAGCTCAGGGCTGCCATGGAGGGATGCAGGGGACAAGGTCAGTCCAGTTTATTCTTGGCTGGCCCATCTCCCCTCTCACTCTAGGGATTTCAACTAAGTTAGGGGGCTGGGCCTCTCCCATTAGACTTGAGGATTCTCAAGCGTTTGGAGACTGAGCCTCTCTCATCAGACTAGGGGATTCTCTAAACACAGAGGCTCTCCTCCCCATTAGAGTAGGGAATTCCTGGGGGTTGGTGGTTGAGCCTCCCTCATCAGACAGAGACCCATCCTATTCCATCCTTCTAGAGCATGAGTGGCCACCTCTCCCCCAGTCATGTCTATGAGATGCTGAGACTCCCTGTCAAACAAACCTTCCTGCCCGGCTGATTGCCCACAGGGTCAGGGCTCACCTGGTAAACTGGGGCAGCTGGCGGTGGTGGTCGGGAATGTCCAGTGGTTTATAGAGGAAGTGCCGGAGGCCGGGTGCCCCCACGGCCTGCACGCTGTAGGCAGGGGCATTGGCTGACGGTACATTATAGAGCCCAGCAACTTCTGCAAGGGCACGAATTGCACCGAGGGCACGCATGCCATCTTCAACCAGGCGTCGGCAGGCAGCCATGGCATGGAAGGCCTCACGGTCAGTGCCAAGCAGCAGCAGGCAGACAGGCATGGCATCCAGGCGGGCCACGTAGGCATAGAAAAAACCATCAGGATTGAAGCGGGGTAGGCACACAGGTGCCCATGCCTCGCCTGCTGCAAAGGCTGGTGCACCCACCCAGTCGAGCAGCAGTTGCAGGTCAGCTGGGTCCAGCCGGCACTCAGTCAGCACAGTCCGTTCCTGGGCTGCTGTTATCAGCCGGCCGCCAACTGCCAGCACCGACAGTGCTAGGCCAGGGGCTGTGCAGCGTTGCAGTAGTGCGCCCAGTGCTTCCCGCAGTGGGCGTGCGAGAGGCACGCAGCGCACGGCGCCCAGGAGCAGCACACCTGGGTCCCGCTCCACACTGTCCAGAAGCCGGTCCAGCGTGCGCTCTGAGCCAGCCAGCAGGCGGCGGAGGTCATAGTTCTGCTTGTGTGCAAAGATGCGGGCCACACTCGCACGGGTCAACGTGCTCACAATCTGGGCGTGCACAGCTAGCAGCTCCCCCCGCAGCTGGGCTGCTGACTGAGGAGTACGGGACACGGCCACCAGTAGCAGTGGGCCCTGCTGCAGGAACACCAGCTTGTGGTCCTCTGGGGAGAGAAGGGGTGGGGCAAAGAGGCAGAGCTCAGGGGTGGTTGGAGGCACTGAGGTGGAGCACTTCTGTCTCCCTGTCCCCAACACACACATCTCTGATCTGAGCCCACATAGTCACTCTATAGGCACCTGGGCTAGGGTAAGAACATGCTGGGGGAGCCTGAGTATTTGGACAGACATGAGCGGGTTCTCAAGAGGTCGGGTACATTAAGCACAGAGCACAGGGTTGGGGGGAGATGGAGTAAGGACTGACATATAGTCTTCCAACTCAGCCATACATGTCAACCCTAACACGGCTCTTGTAGTCACACTCTCAGGCAACAAGGAAGCACCTAGCCAGTCACTAAGACCCCAGTGAGTCAGTCAATCACTCAGAACCAAACCAAACCCTCAGACCAAAAGACAGACCCTTGACTGGCCGGCCACACACAGTGACCCATCTCTGACTGACTGGAGAGTCCTGCAGAGACTTACCCATGGCTGGCTGGATAGACCTCCAGCCAGTCAACCAGTTTAGACATATCCCCAGCCAGCCAGCTCCCCAGTCACTGTCCCCCATCTGCCACTGCCCCTTGGCTCACCAGCATAGATGGCGCGGATGGCATCGCCTGCACTCTGCACAAAGGACACAAGGGCTGTCATCACACCCATGGTAGCCGACAGTGCCTCCACACTACCATAACGTGAGTAGATGGGTTTGCCAGCCTCACTCAGCACAAACACATGCTTCCGCTGGCTGCGCCAGTCCTCGTCACTGGGGTCCCCGCCCTGGCCCCCAGGCCCATTCTCGGGGCCACCTGTGGGACTATTCCTAGGGGCTGTGGGGCTCCAGGGCTCACAGGTGCCTGATGGGGTCTCTGACTGGGGCAGTGATGACAGAAGGCTCGGCAGCTGGTCCTTGGCCTTGGATCCTGAAAGGGAGGCCCTGGTAGGTCATCTGCTTGTGGACCTCCACAAACCCCATGTTCCCAAGGACCCATCAAATCCCCCCAGCCTCCCAATGACCTTTGCATGTTGGCACAGATCTTTAGATATCTTCCCTACCCCCCTTCCCAGTAACCACTGACTACCTTAGGACCCCCTCTCAATGATATCCACTAACACTTAGGTTTCAATGATTCCCCTTAAAGTCCAAATAATCCCATATTCTCTCACTGTTATTCACTGAACCCTCTATGTCCCCAAAGACCAATTATCCCCCTTTCAATAACAGCAATTAACTGCCACTAATACCCAAGTCTTCAGAGCATCCAGTTACCTCTGAATGACCACTGTTAATATTCACTAAGAAACAAGATTTTAATGACCTCCACTGCCATGAATATCATTAACATTCGCTAAAACCCACAACTTCAATGACATCCATTACCTCCCATGAAATCCTCCCATTTATTCCCACTGATCCTCCAATGATGAGAATTATTATACATTCACACCTATGCCTCAAAAATTTTCCCATAAAATTCCAATGACTTCATATTCTCTCAATGACATTCACGGACCCCTCCCCCCGCCAATGTCCCCAAAGACTAGTCGACCCCCTTCCACTAAACATCCATTGACACCCACTGGCTCCCTTTTCGTTCCTCGATGACTTAAAACTCCATCCTGAGTTCACAATGACATCCTGTTGACCCAAATATGGTTTAAGCTACTGCTCTCAGTCCCAAAAGACTCCTCACTGGTCCCTCACAGACCCTCCCCACCAAACAATGACACTCCCTTGGGATTCCTCCCAAATCCACAGTGCGGAGAGGACTTACCTGTTTCCTCCAGGTCCCGGTCTCCGGGATCCGGCGGATCCTTCTGAACCCCTCCACTGTCTCCAGCTTCCTCACCAAAGAGCCGCGTGGCCTCCAAGTCCTCCGCGTCCGCCGGTGCTGGGGCAGCAGTGTTTCCGCCGGCGTCCATCTGCACATCCCTGGGGAGGAGGAGGTACGGGGAGGTGACAGGCAGCAGAAAAACTTCTTAAAAGCCCTTACAGAGCGCGTTCCCTCGGCCACAGTCCTAGTGCCCGTTTTTCACACGGGCTTCAAGAAGATGAGACATTCCAGAACATGACCGAATAGTGGCACCTTTCAACACTTCCAGGAAAAGGGAGGCTCAACCAGAGCTCAAGAAATAAAGACCCATAAATATCTGTTTTAAACCCGTATCTCAAGTGGCCGGATATCATTACTTCCCGCAGCGGCGGCAGCATCACACTTCCGGGTGCGGCAGCTGTCTTGCCACACTTCCGGGTGTGACGCCACTCTCAAAAGACTTCCGGTTGCGGAGCATTAATCGTTTTCTGCGGCACCCCAACCCCTCTGGTCCCGCTCCCCACTGGTGCTCTCTCACCGTTGAGGTGGCGTGCGCCACTCCAGGAGCTACGTCAGATCTGGTAGGGAATCCAGTGATATCCCTCTGCAATACGTCCCACAGTTCTAGCTCGAGCTGCTATCTGAGGTAAGCCGGGCAAGCGTCTCGTACCTCTAGCTGTTGGTGCGAGGAAGGCACACAGCCAATCCTGGAGTAGAGAGGGTGGGACCACCTCCCTTCTGGCCCAATCGTGGTCTCACGCAGCCCCGCCCTCTTTTACCCGGGCCAGTACTGTGCGTTTGATTGCGTTTGCGGCCGCCCATCACTTCACTGACATCTATCCAGGCCCAATCGGCAGGCTCGAAAGGATTCCTCGCTTCACACGAGGGCGTTCACCGCCCAAATCCTGACGATACCCTCGCCCAAACCAATGACGTGCTTCCCGAGAAGGGTTGGCGCTTCTTCGCCCTTTCTTGTCCACTAGGGAAAGTGGGGGATTGGAGGTGGGGTGGAATAGGCTCTGAACAGAGGGGGAATGCTTGACTGAGAGTCGTTTCCCTACGGAGTGCTGCGCGCAAATTCGTCAGCCTACGGGACTCGGATTCTAAAAGTTAAGAAGTGGGTCAGAAGTAGGACATACTTGTCAGTCTCTGGATTCAACCAGAGTTCAGCGGTCCTTGGAAAAACGGAAGCGTCCGCCTGGCGCAGGACTGAGAAGGAAAAGCAAATTTGCCCAAACCTTCAAAAATCCAGGCGTACCCCACCTGCTTAGGCAGGGGCTCTGCGCCGGGAGCTATGCAGATTAGGAGTCCCCTCCCGCCAGCTCAGGGAGCCTATGGGCTTGGGTTTGAGAGGCTTCTTGAGTCCTCATTGGCTGAAGCAAGTGCCCTGCCGGCCTTTGCGCGCTGCCAGTTGGTGAACAAGAGGAAGAGGTGACTTCTCTGCAGCTAGGACCCTCCTCCTGGAGGGTGTCTCAAAAAACAAAGCAAAACAAAAGCCCGTTGCCGCCCAATGGATTCCCGCTCATAGGGACCCTGTAGGACAGAGTAGAACTGGGTTTCCAAAGAGCGGTTAGTGGATTCTAACTCTCAATCTTTTGATTAGCAGCGGAGCTCTTTAACCGCTGTACCACAAGGGTGTCTACTCCGGCTTAAAAAGAGCACAGCACCTGGATACGGTCCTCCCATCCCTGAGGCACCTTGAGCCCCATCCTATAGGCTGCATGTGGCTTCTCCCTGAGCTTGGAGGTGAAGTGAGGCCAAGGGAAGGGATCCTAGCTGATAAGTTGAGTGCGAGTGCGAGTGCGAGCGCGAGCTCCGTTGTGGTTGCACCGGCTCTGGACGCTCCATCTCCTTTGTTCTGGGTATCTCCGAATATGTTTCCTTTGGCACCTCCCAGTCAGATTGTGTTCCTCCTTCTGCCCTTAAGGGGCAAAACCTCTGAGGATGGGCATGGTGGAGCCCTCAGCTTCTTTACCGGCAGGATTCCATGTCCTGCTGGAGCTCCAGGAAAAATTCTGCTGGCCCCGGGGAAGGGGTGGATCTGCCGTAGCAGGAGGAACAGCCAGCGATTCTCGGCACCCAAATGGCCTGACTAACTCCCAGGCCTCTGGGCCACCCGGTGGTCACTCCTTGTGAGCAACTGGGAAAAGGAAGGTGTGGGAGCAGAAAAGAGGACCAAAGATGCCCTCGGAGCCCCTGCTGCAAGGCAAGTGTGAACATCTCTCTAGGCTCAGTGAGGACTGGAATTCCCCTGGGCACATTACCGGACATCGGGGCCTTGGTTTCCGCATCAGTAAAATGTTGATTTGACGTTATAGAACTTACCAGCCTGTCATAGATTGAATTATGTCCCCCCCAAATAGCTGTCAAGTTGGCTAGGTCATGATTTCTTTGTATGATTGTATGATTGTCTACCATTTTATCTTCTGATGTGATTTTCCTATAGGTTGTAAATCTATCACTATGATGTAATACGATGGATTAACAGCAATTATACTGATGAGGTCTACGAGATTAGGTAGTGTCTTAACCCAGTCTCTTTTGAGATATAAAAGAGAGAAGCGAGCAAAAGACATGGGGCCTGGATACCACCAAGAAAGAAGCACCAGAAGCAGAGTTTGTCCTTTAGACCCAGGGTTCCTGTGCAGAGAAGCTCCTAATCCAGGGGAAGATTAATGAGAAAGGCCTTCCCCCAGAGTCGGCAGAGAGATAAAGGCTTCCCCCGGAGCTGACACCCTGAATTTGGACTTGTAGCCTACTACACAGCGAGAGAATAAATTTCTTTGTTAAAATCATCCACTTGTGATATTTCTGTTATAAACAGCACTAGATGACCAAGACACCACCTGATGATTACTTGTTCTGATGTGAATAAAGGTGCTTAGCATACTTTGCACTATTGCTAAGCGGAAGCCTTTGGTGTTAGTTGTGATAATTATTTTAATTACATTATAATTAGGGTGATGAATATAGAATGCTAAAGTATCACCACTCATCTGTAGTTGTACTGTGATGGCTTGCTTGTTGCTATGATGCTGCAAGCTATTCCACTGGTATTTCAAATGCCAGCAGGAAGGGTCACCCATAGTGGGCAGGTTTTAGCTGAGTTTCCAGACTAGGGAAGACTAGGAAGAAGGACTTGGTGGTCTACTTCTGATAAAAAAAATTAGCCAGTGAAAACCTCATGAATAGGAATGGAACATTTTCTGATACAGTGCCAGATGAGCCCCTAAGATTGGAAGGCACTCAAAACAGGACTGGGGAAGAGCTGCCTCCTCAAAGTAGAGTCGACCTTAATGACTTGGATGGAGTCAAGCTTTTAGAATCTTCATTTGCTGATGTAGCATGACTCAAAATGAGAAGAAACAGCTGCAAACATCTATTAATAATCGGAATGTGGAATGTATGAAGTATGAATCTAGGAAAATTGAAAGTCGTTGAAAAGGAAATGGAATGCATAAACATTGATACCCTAGGCATTAATGACCCAAAATGAACTGGTATAGGCCATTTTGAATCACACAACCATGTGGTCTACTATGCCAGGAATGACAAATTGAAGAGGAATGGCATTGCATTCATCGTTAAAAAGAACATTTCAAGATCTATCCTGAAGTACAGTGCTGTCAGTGATAGGATAATATCCGTACACCTGCCAGGACTACCTGGAAACCCTGGTGGTGTAGTGGTTAAATGCTACTGCTGCTAATCAAAAGTTTGGTAGTTTGAATCCACCAGGTGCTCCTTGGAAACTCTGTGGGGCAGTGCTACCCTGTCCTGTAGGGTCGCTATGAGGTGGAATTGGCTCAACAGCAGTGGAACTGGGGAAAGGACGACCAGTTAATACAACTATTATTCAAATTTATGCACCAATTACTAAGGCCAAAGATGAAGAAATTGAAGATTTTTACCAACTTCTGCAGTCTGAAATTGATCATACATGCAATCAAGATATATGGATGATTACTGATGATTAGAACACAAAAGTTGGAAACAAAGAAGAAGGCTCAGTAGTTGGGAAATATGGCCTTGGTGATAGAAACGATGCCAGAGATTGCTGATAGAATTTTGCAAGACCAATGACTTATTCTTTGCAAATACCTTTTTCTACAACATAAACAGTGACCATACATGTGAACCTCACCAGATGTAATACATAGGAATCAAATTGACTGTGTCTGTGGAAGGAGATGATGGGAAAAGCTGAATATCATCAGTCAGAATAAGGCCAGGGGCTAACTGTGGAACAGACTATCAATTGCTCGTCGGCAACTTCAAGTCAAAGCTGAAGAAAATTAGAACAGGTCCACGAGAGCCAAAGCACGACCTTGAGTATATGCCACCTGAGCTTAGAGACCACCTCAAGAATAGATTTAATGCATTGTATACGAATGACCGAAGACCAGACAAGTTGTGGATGACATTAAGGACATCATATTTGAAGAAAGCAAGAGGTCATTAAAAAGACAGGAAAGAAAGAAAAGACCAAAATGGATGTCAGTAGAGACTCTGAAACTTGATCTTGAACATCAGGTAGCTAAAGCAAAAAGAAGAAATGATGAAATAAAAAAGTCGAATAGAAGATTTCAAAGGGCAGCTCGAGAAGACAAAGTATTATAACGACATGTGGAAAGACCTGAAGTTTGAAAACTGAAAGGGAAGAACATGCTTGCCTTTTCTCAAGCTGAAAGTACTGAGGAAAAAATTCCAGCCTCAAGTTGCATTATGGAGGAATCCTATGGGCAAAAAGAAAAGGTGATCTAACCGAATGCAGAAATTATGGAACAATATTAATATTATACTCAAGTAGAATTTTGCTGATGATCATTCCAAAGTGGCTGCAGCAGTATATCGACAGGGAACTGCCAGAAATTCAAGCTGAATTCAGAAGAGGATGTGGAACTACGGATATCATTGCTGATGTCAGATGGATCCTGGCTGAAAGCAGAGGATACTAGAAGGATGTTTACCTGTGCTTTATTGACTATGCAAAGGCATTCTACTGTGTGGATCATAACAAATTATGGATAACATTGCGAAGAATGGGAATTCCAGAACACTTAATTGTGCTCATGAGGAACCTGTGCATCGATCAAGAGGCAGTTGTTCGAACAGATCAAGGGGATATGGCATGGTTTTAAGGTAGGAAATGTGTGCGTCAGGGCTGTATTCTTTCACCGTATTTATTCAATCTGTATGCTGAGCAATAATCCCAGAACCTGGATTATATGAAGAAGAACAGGCCACCAGGATAGGAGGAAGACTCATTAACAACCTGCATTGTGCAGATGACACAATCTTGATTGCTGAAAGTGAAGAGGACTGGAAGCACTTACTGATGAAGATCAAAGGCCACAGCCTTCAGTATGGATTATACCTCAACATAAAGAAAACAAAAATCCTCACAACTAGACCAATAAGCAACATCATGATAAACGGAGAAAAGATTGAAGTTGTCAGAGATTTCATTTTACTTGGATCTATAGTCAACATCCATGAAGCGGTAGTCAAGAAATCAAAAGATGCATTGCATTGGGCAAATCTGCTGCAAAAGACCTCTTTAAAGTGTTAAAAAGCAAAGATGTCACTTTGAGGACTAAAGTGTGGCTGACCCAAGCCATGGTGTTTTCAGTTGCCTTCTATGTATATGAAAGCTGGACAATGAATAAGGAAGACCGAAGAAAAAGAGATGCCTTTGAATTGTGGTGTTGGTGAAGAACATTGTATACACTATGGACTGCCAGAAGAACAAATGAGCGTGTCTCGGAAGAAGTACAGCCAGAATGCTCCTTAGAAGCAAGGATGGTGAAACTTTGTTTCACATACTTTGGCCATGTTGTCAGGAGAGATCAGTTCATGGAGAAGGATATCATGCTTGGTAAAGTAGAGGGTCAGTGAAGACGACAAAGACCCTCAATGAGATGGATTGACACAGTGGCTGCAACAGTGGCCTCAAGCATAACCACAATTGTGAGAATGGCACAGTACTGGGCAGTGTCTGGTTCTGTTGTACATAGGGTCACTATTAGTCGGAACCAACTTGACGGCGTCGAACGACAACAACAACGGGCAAAATATTGAACGACACAGGAAGCATCAAAAGTAGATGGAAGAAATGCACAGAGTCACTGTACCAAAAAGAATTGGTTGACATTTATCCATTTTAGAAGGTAGCACATGATGAAGAACCAGTGGTACTGAAAGAAGAAATCCAAGCGGCACTGAAGACATTGGTGAAAAACAAGGCTTCAGGAACTGATGTTATCAGCAAACAGATACAGTGCTGGTGGTGCTCACTTGTCTATGCCAAGCAATTTTGAAGACAGCTCCCTGGCCAACTGACTAGAAGAGATCTGTATTTATGCCTGTTCCAGAGAAAGCTGATCCAACAGAATGCAGAAATTATGGAACAGTATCATTAATATCACACACAAGTAAAATTTCGCTGAAGATCTTTCAAAAGTGTTTGCAGCAGTACATTGACAGGGAACTGCCAGAAATTCAAGCTGGATTCAGAAGAGGATGTGGAACCAGGGATGTCATTGCTGATCTCAAATAAGTCTGGCTGAAATCAGAAAATACCAGAAAGATATTTATCTGTGTTTTATAGACTGTGCAAACACATTTGACTGCGTGGATCATAATAAATTATGGATAACATTGGGAAAATGGGAATTCCAGAACACATAATTGTGCTCATGGGGAACCTGTACATAGACCAAGAGGCAGTCTTTTGAACAGAACAAGGGGATACTGTGTGATTTAAAGGCAGGAAATGTGTGTGTTAAGGTTCTATGCTTTCACCATACTTACTCGATCTGTATGCTGAGCAAATAATTCGAAAAGCTGGACTATATGAAGAAGAACAGGCCATCAGGACTGGAGGAAGATTCATTAACAACCTTTGTTATGCAGGTGACACTATCTTGTTTGCTGAACGTGAAGAAGAATTGAAGCACTTACTGATGAAGATCAAAGACTACAACCTTTAGTATGGATTACATCTCATTATAAGGAAAACAGAAATCCTCACAAGTAGCGATATCATGATAAATGGAAAAAAGATTGAAGTTGTCAAGGATTTCATTTTACTTGGATCTGCAATCAATGCCCATGGAGGCAGCCGTCAAGAAATCCAAGGACGCATTGCATTGGGCATACCTGGCGCAAAAGCCCTCTTTCAAGTGTTAAAAAGCAAAGGTGTCACTTTAAGGACTGAGGTGCACCTGACCCAAGCCGTGGTGTTTTCAGTTGCACTATGTGCATGTGAAAGCCGGACAATGAATAAGGAAGAATTGATGCGTTTGAATTATGGTATTCGCAAAGAATATTGAATGGACCATGGACTGCCAGAAGAATGAAAAAATCTGTCTTGGAAGATGTACCACCAGAATGCTCCTTAGAAGCAAGGATGATGAGACTTTGTCTCACGTACTTTGGACATGTTATCAGGAGTTAGCAGCTCTTGGAGAAGGACATCATGCTAAGTAGAGAGTCTGTGAAAAAGAGGAAGACTTCTAAAAAGATGGATTGACACAATGGTTGCAACAAAGAACTCAAGCATAACAATGATTATGAGGATGGCACCAGATCAGGCAGTGTTTAATTCTGTTGTACATAGGGTCGCTGTGGATGAGAACTGACTGGACAGCACCTAACAACAACAACAAGGCAGCATCGTATGCTTACTGTACAATATATAATAGATAATGAAATATAGAAAACATTATATATGATATAGACTAATACATAAGTTCATGTGTGTATAATGCATATTAACTTAAATTTATAAATACATGATATGTAATAAACATGTATAACAATATAATATGTATAATAGTATAACAATATAATTTTCAAATAGACAAATTTATATAATTTTATAGAAATAAAAGTATAACATGAAAGCAGACAGTAAATTTATAAATAATTTATAATAATGTGTATAATAGATGGAGTCCTGGTGGTGCAGTGGTTAAGATCTCAGCTGCTAACCAAAAGATCAGCAGTTCAAATCCACCAGCTGCTCCTTGGAAACCTCCAGGGTAGTTTTACTCTGTTCTGTAGGGTCGCTATGAATCAAAATCAACTTGACAGCAACAGGTTTGGTTTGGTTTATATAGTAGATAATATAGTATTTAATACTTTACATAAAATATAAACAAGTAATACATAAATATAAAATATTATATTTAAAGCCTTTAATAATTTATATCCTAAACAGTGTGCATAAATATTTAGCATGAGATAAAATAATGCTCATACAGAACATAACTAGTATGACAGAGAACTTGCGTTAAAGGATTTGTTTTAATACATTCAGATCCTGTTTTTGTGTGCTTTCTAGTCAATTCTGACTCATAGGGACCCAATAGGACAGAGTAGAACTGCCCCATATGCTTTCCTAGGCTGAATTCTTTATGGGAGCAGGTCACCCGGTCTTTTCTCCCTCTGAGCTGCTAGTGGGTTCTAAAACACCAGCCTCCAAGTGCTTAACCACTGCACTACTAGGGCTCCTACTCAGATACTACTCCTTCGTTATTTCTTTTGCTGCTCTGTGGGTTTTTTTTTTTTTTAATTTTTACCTTATTATGAAATATAAAACACATATTGAAAAAGTCAAAATGTACAGCTGTAAAGAAAATAATTGCATAGGGAACACTCATATGAAGGTCGTCCAGATTGAGAAGTAAAACTTTTCAATTCCCCAGGAGGCCCTGCTGGGTTATTCCAGTCACCTGCCTCCCTTCTCCCTAAAGTTAAACTTAGGTTAAGTTGAAAAGTAGTGGGGTAAAAGTAAGGGTAATGATTACTAATTAAGTGTGACATTTAGGAATGGGGTAGAGATTAGCATTAGGTTTAGGATGATTGTTGGGATTAGGGAGCCCTGGTGGCACAGTGGTTAAGAACTCAGCTGCTAACCAACAGGTCAGCAGTTTAATCCACCACTTGCTCCTTGGAAACCATATGGGGCAGTTCTGCTGTGTCCTGTAGGGCGCTGTGGGTGGGAATCCACTCAACAGCAATGGGTTTTGTTTTGGTTTTTAGGTTAGGATTAGAGTAAAGATCGTTGCTAGAATTAAGATTAGCAAAGGTGTTAAATTTAGGGTAAATATAGTAGGTTTGGAAACCCTGGTGGCATAGTGGTTAAGTGCTATCTATGGCTGCTAACCAAAGGGTCAGCAGTTTGAATCCGCCAGGCGCTCCTTGGAAACTCTATGGGGGCAGTTCTACTCTGTCCTATAGGGTCGCTATGAGTCAGAATCAACTCGATGGCACTGGGTTTGGTTTGGTTATAGTAGGTTTAGGATTAGAGTTTGGTTTATATTAAAATAGATACAATTGTTAGAGTAAGAGTTAGAGGGTTTGAGTTATGCTTAGTGTTAAGGCTAGAAAAAGGAAAAAGAATAGGCTATGAATTAAGGCTAGAGGTCAGGTTAGAAAAAGGGATGAGGATAGGTTTAAATTGAGAATGATGTATTGGAAGAAGTACAGTCAGAATGCTCCTTAGAAGGGAGGATGGTGAGACTTTGTCTCACTTACTTGGCACATGTTATTAGGAAAGACTACTCCCTGGGGAGGGACATCATGTTTGGTAAAGCAGAGAGGGTTAATGAAAAAGAGGAAGAACCTCAATGAGATGAATTGACACGGTGGATGCAACAGTGGGCTCAAGTTCAGCAACGATTGTGAGGATGGTGCAGGATCGGTCAGTGTTTAATTCTTTTGTGCATAAGGTCGCTGTGAGTCAGAACCGACCAGACAACATGGAACAAAAACAGCAAAGGTTAGTGTTTGGATTAGGGTTGAGCTAGGGGAAACATAAGGTTGTTGGTTAAATTAAAGTCAGCATTAGGTGAAACCCTTTGGTTAGGTTTAATGTTAGTGTCAGAGTTAAGGTTTGAATAAAGGTATGGTTTAGTGCAAATTTAGGGTTAGGATAAAGGTTAGAATTAGAGTCACTGTAGGAATAAGGATTTAGGATAGGGCTAAAGTTAGGGTTTGGAGTAGGTGTAGGGTTAAGGAAAGAGTAAGTGTTAGAGTTAAAATTAGGGTTATAGTAAAAGTTAATTTTACTGTTAGGATTAGGGTTAGGATCAGAATAAGGTAAGATTTAGAAGGGTAGGTGATTAGGTACAGGGTTAAGTTTAGGATTAAGATTAGAATAAGGATTATGTTTAAGTTTGGGATTCCCACCACACTGCTATCGGGTCTATTCCTACTCGTAGCGACTCTATAGGACAGGGTAGCACTGTCCCATAGAGTTTCCAAGGAGCGCCTGGCAGATTCAAACTGCCAACCTTTTGGTTAGCAACCGCAGCACTTAACGACTATGCCACCAGGGTGTCTGGTTTAGGGTTAGAGTAAGGAAAAGAGTTAGCATTAATTTTTTGACTTAGGGTAAACACCTTAGGGTTATACTTAGCTTTAGAATAGGAAAAATTTAGTTTTTGGGTTATGATTAAGTTTAAGGCAAGTGTAAGATTGAGAGAGAAAATTAGGTTTAGGTTTAAGGTAAAGTTTAGGTCTAGGGTTAAGGTTAGGTTTAGGATGAATGTTTCCAACCCGCAGCTGTCAAGTCGATACCGACCCATAGCAACCCTGTAGGACAGAGTAGAACTGCCGCATACAGTTTCCAAGGAGTGCCTGTTGGATTCGACCTACTGACCTGTCTTAGTTATCTAGTGCTGCTATAACAGAAATACCACAAGTTGATGGCTTTAACAAACAGAAGTTTATTTTTCTTACAGTAAAGTAGGCTAAAAGTCCAAATTCAGGGTGTCAGCTCTAGGGGAAGCTCTTTTTCTCTCTGTTGGCTTTCTCATCAATCTTCCTCCAGACTGGGAGCTTCTCTGTGCAGGCACCCTGGGTCCAAAGGATGCGCCGTGCTCCCAGTACTGCTTTCTTGGTGGTATGAGGTCCCCGGTCTCTGTGCTCACTTCTTTCTTTTGTATCTCAAGAGATTGCCTCAAGATACAATCTAATCCTGTAGATTGAGTCCTGCCTCACTAACAACTGCCGCCCATCCTCCCTTATTAACATCATAGAGGCAGAATTTACAACATATAGGAGACTCACACAATGCCAGGAATCATGGCCCAGACAAATTGATACACACATTTTTGGGGGGACATAATTTAATCCGTGATATGACCTTTTGGTTAGCAGCTGTATCATTTAACCACTACACCACCAGTGTTTCCAGGATTAATGTTACGGTTAGAATAAAGCTTATAACTCTGGCTATGGTTAGGATATGTGTTAAATTTGGAGCTAGAATTTAGTGTTGGGGTAAGAATTAGAATTTAGTTTAGGATTATGGTTAAGGAAATTTGAGGTTTTGTTCTAGGATATGGATAGGTGTTAGTTTTATAGTTATGTTAGTTGGGTGTTACAGTTATGGTTTGTGGCTGAAGTTAAGAATTAATTTAGGGTCGGTGTTAGTTTAAGGTTATAATAAGGGTAAATTGGAAACCCTGGTGGCTAGTGGTTAAGTGCTGCGGCTGCTAACCAAAGGGTCGGCAGTTTGAATCTGCGAGACGCTCCTTGGAAACTCTATGGAGCAGTTCTACTCTGTCCTATAGGGTAGCTATGAGTCGGAATCGACTCGATGGCACTGGGTTGGGTTCTGGGAAGGGTAAATTACAAGGTTAGAATTGAAGTGAACGTAAAGCTTAGGGCTAGTGTTAAGTTTACGGATACATTTAAGGTAACTGTAAATGGCAAGGTTAGAGTTAGTATTAGAGTTAAGTTTAAGTTCAAGTTTAGGGTTAGTTCATGAGTAAGGGTTGGGTTTAGGTCTCATTTACTTTAGACATGTTATCAGGAGGGACCAGTCGCTGAAGGAGATCATGCTTGGTAAAGGGTCAACAAAAGAGAGGAGGACCCTCAATGAGATGGATTGTCACAGTGGCAGCAACGATAGGGTCAAGCAGAGCACCGATTGTGAAGATGGTGCAGGACTGGACAGTGTTTCCTTCTGCTGTACATGGGGTCGCTATGAGTTGGAACTGACTCGGTGGCACCTAACAAAAACAACAAGTGTTAAAATAAGGATTAGGTTTAGCATTAAGGTTATTTTTAGGCGTAGAGTTAGAATGAGGGTAATAGATTTGGATTTGGGTTCAGATTAGTTTTATGATAAAATGAAGAGTTAACATTAGGGTGAGGATTAGATTTAGATTTAAGATTAGTACATTTGTAAGGGTTCAGTTTAGGATTAGGTCGAGGCTTAGATTAGAATAAATTTAGGGTTAGCGTTGCAGAGATTTATGTTAAGGTTTATGATAAGAGTAAAAAGAACTAGGATTAGAATTGGTTTTATGGCTCTGGTTAGAGTAAGAAAAGGATACAGATATTGGTTTAGAATGTAGAGAAGGCTAGTTAGAGAACTCGATTTAGATTTACCATGATAGAGTATGAGTTTGGATTATTGTTCAGCTTAGGGTGTGTGTGATTGAGGATTAAGGTTTATGTAAAGTTTAAGGTAATGTTAAGTTTAGGGTAAGGTTAGGGTAAGTTAATACAAGCATACCTTGGAGATATTGCGGTTCAGTTCCAGATTGCCGCCGTAAAGCCAGTATTGCAATAAAGTGAGTCACATGAATGTTTTGGTTTCCGAGTGCATATAAAACTTATATTTACATTGTTCTGTAGTCTGTTAAGTGTGCAATAGCATTATGTCTAAAAAAAGTACATACCTTAATTAAAAAATATTTTTTGCTAGAAAATGCTAACTATCATCTGAGCCTTGAGAGAGTCATGAGCTTTTTGCTGGTGGAGGGTCTTGCCTTGATGTTGATGGCTGCTGACAGATCAGGGTGGTGGTTGCTGAAGGCTGAGTTGGCTGTGGCTGTTTCTTAAAATCAGACAATAGTGAAGTTTGCCACATCAGTTGACTCTTCCTTTCACAAAAGATTTCTCTGTAGCATGCAATGCTGCTCGATAGCATTTTACCCACAGTAGAACTTCTTTCAGAATTGAAGCCAATCCCCTCAAACCCTGCCACTGCTTTATCAACTAAGTTTATGTAATATTCTAAATTCTTTGTTGTCATTTCAACAACATGACAGCATCTTCACCAGGAATAGATTCCATCTCAAGAAACAACTTTCTTTACTCTTCCATAAGAAGCAACTCCTCATCCATTAAAGTTTTATGAGGTTGAAGCAATTCAGTCATCTTCAGTCCCTACTTCTAATTCTAATTCTTTTGCTCTTTCCAACACATCTGCAGTTACTTCCGCCACGGAAGTCTTGAACCCCTCAATGTCATCCTTGGGGTTGGAATCTAGTTCTTCCAAACTCCTAGTATGTTAACATTTTGACTTCCTCCCATGAATCATAAGTGTTCTTAATAGCATCTAGAATGGCGGATCATTCCAGAAGGTTTTCTGTTTACTTTGCCCAGATCCATCTGAGGAATCACCGTGTGTGACAGCTATAGCCTTATGAAATGTATTTCTTAAATAATGGGACTTGAAAATCAAAATTACTTTGTAATCCATGGGCTGCAGAAGGGATGTTGTGTGAGCAGCCATGAAAACAACATTAGTCTCCTTGTACATTTCCATCAGAGCTCTTGGGTAAACTGGTGCATTGTCAGTGAGTAGTAATATTTTGAGAGGAATCTTTTTCTCAACAGCAGCTCTCAACCCTGGGCTTAAAATACTCAGTAAACCATGTCATAAACAGATGTGCAGTCATCCAGGCTTGTTGTTTCGTTTATAGAGCATAGGCAGAGTAGATTTAGCGTAATTCTTAAGGACCATAGGATTTTAGGAATGCCGAATGAGTAATGGCTTCAACTTATAGTCATCAGCTGTATTAACCCCTAACAAGAGAGTCAGCCTGACCTTTGAAGCTTTGAAACCAGGCATCGACTTTTCTCTAGCTATGAAAGGCCTGGAGGGCATCTTCTTCCAATATAAGGCTGTTTTGTCTACACTGAAAATGTGTTGTTTAGTGCAATCACCTACATCAATTATCTTAGCTAGACTTTCTGGGTAACTTGCTGCAGCTTCTACATCAGCACCTCCTGCTTCAGCTTTCACTTTTGTATTGTGGAGGTGGCTTCTTTCCTTAAACCTCATGAACCAACCTCTGCTGGCTTCAAATGTTTCTTCTGCAGCTCCCTCACCTCTCTCGGGCCTCAGAGAATTGAAGAGAGTTAGGGCCTTGCTCTGGATTAGGCTTTGGCTTAGAGGAGTGTTGTGGCTGGTTTGATCTTCTGTCTATGCCACTAAAACTTTCTCCCTATCAGCAATAAGGCTATTTCACTTTCTTATCATTTGTGTGTTCATGGGAGTAGCGTTTTTTTTTTTAATTTTTATTGTGTTTTAAAGGGAAGCTTACAAATCAAGCCAGTCTTTCATACAAAAATTTATATATGCCTTGCTATATACTCCTAATTGCTCTTCCCCTAATGAGACAGCAAACTCCTTCCCTCCACTCTCTCTTTTCGTGTCCATTCAGCCAGCTTCTGACCCCCTCTGCCCTCTCATCTCCTCTCCATATAGGAGATGCCAACATAGCCTCATGTGTCTACTTGATCCAAGAAGCTCATTCTTCACCAGTATCATTTTCTACCCCATTGTCCAGTCCAATCCCTGTCTAGAGAGTTGGCTTTGGGAATGGTTCCTATTTTGGGCTAACAGAAGGTCTGGAGACCATGACCACCGGGGTCCTTCTAGTCTTAGTCAGACCATTAAGTCTGGTCTTTTTATGAGAATTTGGGGTCTGCATCCCACTGCTCTCCTGCTCCCTCGGGGTTCTCTGTTGTGTTCTCTGTCAGGGCAGTCACTGGTTGTAGCTGGGCACCATCTAGTTCTTCTGGTCTCAGGCTGATGTAGTCTCTGGTATATGTGGTCCTTTCTGTCTCTTGAGTTCATAATTACCTTGTGTCTTTGGTGTTCTTCATTCTACTTTGCTCCATATGGGTTGAGACCAACTGATGCATCTTAGATGGCCGCTTGCTAGCATTGAAGACCCCAGACGCCACTCTCCAAAGTGGGAACCAGAATGTTTTCTTAATAGATTTTATTATGCAAATTGACTTAGATGTACTTTGAAACCGTGGTCCCCAAACCCCTGCCCCTGTTGCATTGGCCTTTGAAGAATCCAGTTTGTTCAGGAAACTTCTTTGCTTTTGGTTTAGTCCAGTTGTGCTGACCTCTCCTGTATTGTGTATCATCTTTCCCTTCACCTAAAACAGTTCTTTAATCTACTAATTAATGAGTACCCCTCTCCTTCCCTACCTCCCTCCCCCCTCTCAACCGTCAAAGAATATTTTCTTCTCTGTTTAAACTATTTCTCAAGTTCTTATAATAGTGGTCTTATACAATATTTGTCCTTTTGCAACTGACTAATTTCACTCAGCATAATGCCTTCCAGGTTCCTCCATGTTATGAAATGGTTCACAGATTTATCACTGTTCTTTATCAATGCTTAGTATTCCATTGTGTGAATATACCATAATTTATTTATCCATTCATCTGTTAATGGGCACCTTGGTTGCTTCCATCTTTTTGCTATTGTAAACAGTGCTGCAATGAACATGGGTGTGCGTATATCTGTTCGTGTCAAGGCTCTTATTTCTCTAGGATGTGTTCCAAGGAGTGGGATTGCTAGATCTTATGGTAGTTCTATTTCTAGCTTTTTAAGGAAGTGCCAAATAGAATTCCAAAGTGGTCGTACCATTTTACATTCTCACCAGCAGTGTATAAGTGTTTCAGTCTCTCCACAAACTCTCCAACATTTATTCTTTTGTGTTTTTTGGATTAATGCCAGCCTTGTTGGAGTGAGGTGGAATCTCACCATAGTTTTGATTTACATTTCTCTAATGGCTAATAATCATGAGCACTTCCTCATGTATCTTTTAGCTACCTGAATGTCTTCTTTACTGAAGTGCCTGTTATATCTTTTGCCCATTTTTTAATTGCATTATTTGTCCTTTTGTAGTTGAGTTTTTGCAGTAGCATGTAGGTTTTATAGACCAGATGCTGATTGGAAATGTCATAGCTAAAAGCTTTTTCCCAGTCTGTAGGTAATCCTTTTACTCTTTTGGTGAAGTCTTTGGATGAGCACAGGTGTTTGAATTTAGGAGCTCCCAGTTGTCTAGTTTCTCTTCTGCATTGTTAGTAACATTTTGTATACTGTTTATGCCATGTATTAGGGCTGCTAACATTGTCCCTATTTTTTCTTCCATGATCTTTGTCGTTTCAGATTTTATGTTTAGGTCTTTGATCCATTTTGAGTTAGTTTTTGTGCATGGTGTGAGGTATGGGTCTGGTTTCATTTTTTGCAGATTGATATCCAGTTATGCCAGCACCATTTGTTAAAAAGACTGTCTTTTCCCCATTTAACTGACATTGGGCCTTTGTCAAGTACCAACTGCTCATATGTGGATGGATTTATGTCTGGATTCTCAATTCTGTTCTGTTGGTCTGTGTGTCTGTTGTTGTACCAGTACCAGGCTGTTTTGACTACTGTGGCGGTATAATAGGTTCTAAAATCAGGTGGAGTGAGGCCTCCCACTTTGTTCTTCTTTTATAGTAATGCTTTACTTTTCCGGGACCTCTTTCCTTTCCATATGAAGTTGGTGATTTGTTTCTCCATCTCTTTAAAAAATGTCACTGGAATTTGGATCAAAATTGCGTTGTATCTATAGATGCTGATACTCTGCTGAACTCTTCTATTAGTTTCAGTAGTTTTCTTGAGGATTCCTTAGGGTTTTCTGTATGTAACATCATATCATCTGCAAATAGAGAGACTTTTACTTCTTCCTTGCTAATCTGGATGCCCTTTATTTCTTTGTTTAGCCTAATTGCTCTGGCTAGGACTTCCAGCACAATGTTGAATAAGAGTGGTGATAAAGGGCATCCTTGTCTGGGTCCCGATCTCAAGGGGAGTGCTTTCAGGCTCTCTCCATTTAGGGTTATGTTGGCTAATGGCTTTGTATAAATATCCTTTATTATGTTGAAGAATTTTCCTTTTATTCCTATTTTGTTGAGAGTTTTTATCATGAATGAGTGTTGAACTTTGTCAAATGCCTTTTCTGTATCAATTGATAAAATCATGTGATTCTTGTCTTTTATTTATATGATGGATTATGTTAATTGTTTTCTAATGTTGAACCACCCCTGCATACCTGGTATGAATCCCACTTGGTCATGGTGAATTATTTTTTTGATGTGTTGTTGAGTTATATTGGCTAGAATTTTGTTGAAGATTCTTGCATCTAAGTTCATGAGGGATATAGGTCTGTAATTTTCTTTTTTGTGGTGTCTTTACCTGGTTTTAGCATCAGGGATATGCTGGCTTCACACAATGAGTTTGGGAGTATTCCGTCCTTTTCTATGCTTTGAAATACCTTTAGTAGTAGTGGTGTTAACTCTTCTCTGAAAGTTTGGTAGAACTCTGCAGTAAAGCCATAAGGGCCAGGACTTTTTTTTTTTGAGAGTTTTTGGGTTACCCTTTCAATCTCTTCTTTTGTTTTTGGGTCTATTTTGTTATTCTACTTCTATTTGTGTTAGTTTAGGTAGGTAGTGTGTTTCTAGAGTTCATCCGTTTCTTCTAGGTTTTCAAATTTGTTAGAGTACAGTTTTTCATAGTAATCTGATACGATTCTTTTAATTTCAGTTGGGTCCGTTGTAATATCGCCCATCTCATTTCTTATTCGGGTCATTTGCTTCCTCTCCTGTTTTTCTTTTGTCAGTTTGGCCAGTGGTTTATCAATTTTGTTTTTTCAAAGAATCAGCTTTCAGTCTTGTTAATTGTTTCAATTATTTTTCTGCTTTCTAGAATTCTACTCTAATTTTTATTATTTGCTTTCTTCTGGTGCCTGAGGGTTTATTTTGTTGCTCTCTTTCTATTTGTTGAAGTTGTAGGAATAATTCTTTGATTTTGGCCCTTTCTTCTTTTTGGATGTGTGCATTTATTGATATAAATTTATCTCTGAATACTGCTTTCGCTGTGTCCCAACGGTTCTGATAGGAAGTGTTTTCATTCTCATTGGATTCTCTGAATTTCTTTATTCCATCCTTCATGTCTTCTATAACCCAGTCTTTTTTACACAGGGTGTTATTCAGTTTGCAAGTGTTTGATTTCTTTTCCCTGCTTTTTCTGGTATTGATTTCTACTTTTATGGCCTTATAGGCAGAGAAGATGCTTTGTAATATTTCAATGTTTTTTGATTCTGCTAAGGCTTGCTTTATGACCTAATATGTGGTCTATTCTAGAGAATGTTCCATGTGCACTAGAAAAGAAAGTATACTTGGCTTCTGTTGGGTGGAGTGTTCTGTATATGTCTATGAGGTGAAGTTGGTTGATTGTGGCATTTAGATCTTCCGTGTCTTTATTGAGCTTCTTTCTGTATGTCCTGTCCTTCACCGGAAGTGGTGTGTTGAAGTCTCCTACTATTATTGTGGAGGTGTCTATCTCACTTTTCAATGCTGTTAGAGTTTGTTTTATGTATCTTGCAGCCCTGTCATTGGGTGCGTAAATATTTAATATGGTTATATCCTCCTGGTATATTGTCCCTTTAATCATTGTATACTGTCCTTCCTTCTCCTTTGTGGTAGATTTAACTTTAAAGTCTATTTTGTCAGAAATTAATATGGCCACTCCTGCTCTTTTTTGATTGTTGTTTGCTTGATATATATTTTTTCCATCCTTTGACTTTTAGTTTGTTTGTGTCCCTAAGTCTGAGGTGTGTCTCTTGTGGGCAGCATAGAGATGGATTGTGTTTTTAATCCATCCTGCCACTCTCTGTCTCTTTAGTGGTGCATTTAGTCCATTTACATTCAGGGTAATTATGGATAGGTGTGAATTTAGTGCTGTGATTTTGATGTCTTTTTTTGTGTGTTGTTGACAGTTTTTTTTTTTCATTTAATTTTTTGTGCTGAGTAGTTTAAATATTGTCTTATCCTCCTATTCGTTGTTGTTGATTTTGTTTCTACTGAGTCTCTATTTTTTTCTTGTATTTTATTTTGATCTGTAGGATAGTTTGTCTCCTTTGTGGTTACCTTCATATTTACCCCTATTTTTCTAGATTTAAACCTAAATTTTATTTCTTTGTATTGCCTTGTCTTCCTGTCCATATGAGAGATGTATGACTGCATTTCTTATTCCCTCTTTATTGTTTTACTGTTGTCTTCTTTTACATAATGACATCGCTGTTTCCCTGTTTTGAGCATTTTTTTTTTTCTGGATTTATTTTTGTGATTTCCCTGTCTGGACTGACATCTGATTGCTCTGTCCAGTGTTCTAGTCTTGGGTTAATACCCAATATTATTGATTTTCTAACCAAAGAACTCCCTTTAGTATTTCTTACAGTTTTCGTTTGGTTTTTACAAATTCCCTAAACTTCTGTTTATCTGGAAATGTCCTAATTTCACCTTCATATTTCAGAGACAGCTTTGCTGGATATAGGATTCTTGGCTGGCAGTTTTTTTCCTTCAATACTTTATATAAGTCATCCCATTGCCTTCTTGCCTGGATGGTTTCTGCCGAGTAGTCCGAGTTTATTCTTATTGACTCTCCTTTATAAGTGACTTTTCATTCATCCCTAGCCAGTCTCAAAATTCTCTCTTTATCTTTGGTTTTGGCACGTTTGATTATAATATGTCTTGGTGATTTTCTTTTTAAAATCTACCTTACGTGGAGTCCTATGAGCATCTTGAATAGATATCTTCTCATCTTTCATGATATCAGGGAAACTTTCTGCCAACAAGTTTTCAACAATTCTCTCTGTATTTTCTGTTATCCCTCCCTGTTCTGATACTCCAGTCACTCGTAGGTTATTTCTCTTGATAGAGTCCCACATGATTCTTAAGGTTTCTGCATTTAAAAAATTTTTTTTAATCTGATTTTTCTTCAAATATATTGGTGCCAAGCACTTTAAGTTCCCTAATTCTGCCTTCCAGTTGCTCAATTCTGTTCCTCTGACTTTCTACTGAGTTGCCTAATTCTGTAATTTTATTTTTAATCTCCTGAT
Source organism: Loxodonta africana (assembly GCF_030014295.1). Lineage (NCBI taxonomy): Eukaryota > Metazoa > Chordata > Mammalia > Proboscidea > Elephantidae > Loxodonta > Loxodonta africana. Next base: position 41,032,402 of record NC_087362.1, read on the forward strand.
TGCTGTCTCTCAATGGATCCATTCTGAATTGTTCATTATGTTTTTGAATAATCTTTTTAATTTCTTCAACTACTCTATGTTTTTGTTCCTTGGCTTGTCCTGCGTATTACCTGATCTTCCTAATTTTGTTCCTGATGTCTTGAAGAGTTTTGTATGTTCATCTTTTGAATTCTGCATCTGGTAATTCCAGGAAAGCACCTTCATCCAGAATATCTGTTGATTCTTTTTTGTAAGAGCTTGTTGAGGCGATCGTGGTCTGTTTCTTTATGTGACTTGATATTGACTGTTGTCTCTGAGCCATCTATAAGTTATTGTATTAGTTTATTTTATGTTTGCCCACTGTATCCTGGCTTCTTGTTTTGTTTTGTTTTGATTTGCCCAAATGGGTTGCTTTAGTGAGCTAGCTTGATTATTTTCGCCTTTGAAGCTCTGACTTCTGTCACCAGATGGCTAGAGGTATTGTCAGGTATATCAGACTAGGAGTCTATTCACTTTTCTTGTATGAATTCAGCTCAGGTGTCCAGGTAGCTGATCATCAAGTGTGTGGTACAGGCTCTGTCCTACAGTCTTAGAGGGGCAGGGGTAACTGGTATAGGTACCAGTATCTTGTTGCAGCAGGGGGTTACCCTCTGAACAAGGCAGGGAGCTGAGAATCATCCCCCAAGTGTCTCTGAGGAAAGCACATCCCTCTTCCCTAGAGTGTACAGGTGGGTGGATTCTGCAGATGGACCATGGGCACCCAGTACTTTTGGTTGTAAGGACTGGGAGGTACCAGTTATCCTTGGACCACTTTCGCGGGTAGCTGGGTGACCTGCGTGGAGCCGCCGCTAGACCTTAGGCCCCTGATGTGGGTAGTGAGGACCCTGTTTAATAGGCAAAGCGGTGTCAAACATCAAACACCCACTTCTCCACTGCACAGCTGAGACCGTTGTAGTCTGCCAACAAGGGCCTATTCTCCTGAAACAGGCCCATACAGGTCCATGCGGTAGGGACAGGTATTCGCAGTCCATGGACCATTAATACCTGGACAGGAGCTACTTCTGTCCTGAGCTCCCCAGATTAGTGGAGCTGGAAAATTATCTTTTCCCCCAGTTGCGAATTTATGCCTTCTCCAAGGCCGAGAGGATGGCGCTAGGTGCTCAACAGGGCCTATCTCAGGGCCAGGGAAATCAACAGCCACTGAAGCCGGCTTGGGCCTGGGGATGTGGTAAAATGATCGCAAATATTCAGCTTTTGCCGAGAGTGCCGTTCTTCTCTGGGTCTGGAGGTGTGAGTAGGCTGTGCGGCTGGCTGCTTTTTTCTGTGGAAACTTTGGCCGAATGCTACTATCGGCCTGCCACAGCCGCTCCCAGGCATGGTGCCTGAGGGATCCTGGTGATTCAGGTCCGGCAACTCCTCTCCGCTTCTGAACAGACTCTTCCTCTCCCTACTGCTCAGTTTGTTTTCTAACTTTGCCTTTGATGTTCAGGGCTCCTAGGTTGTCATAAATATTATCGTTTCACTTGTTTTTTTTGGTCTTTGTTGTAAGAGGGATTCGCAGGAAGCGTCTGGCTATTCTGCCATCTCGGCCCCACCTCTCCTGGAGTAGCACTTTTAATTTCCTCCCAGAACTTTTCCTTTGTATTCACAACTTGGCTAACTGGCACAAGAGGCCTAGCTTTTGGCCTTTTTGGGCTTCTGACCTGCCTTCCTCATTATGCTTAATCAGTTCGTGCTTTTGATTTAAAGTGAGTGATATGTGACTCTTCTTTCACTGCAACACTTAGAGGCCATTGTAGGGTTATTAATTGGCCTAATTTCAATATTGTTGTGTCTCAGGGAATAGGAAGGCCCAAGGTGAGAGAGAGAGATGGGGGAAGGGCTGGTCTGTGGAACAGTCAGAACACTCACAACATTTATCAGTTTAGTTCACTGTCTTATATGGGCATGGTTTGTGCTGCCCTAAAACAATTACAATAGTAATATCAAAGATCACTGGTCACAGATCATCATAAAAGATACAATAATAATGAAAAAGTTTGAAATATTGTGAGAATTACCAAAATGTGACACAGAAACATGAAGTGAGCACTTGGCTGTTGGAAAAATCATTTTGATAATTTGCTTGAGGTAGTGTTGCCACAAACCTTCTATTTCTAAAAAATGCAATATCTGCAAAGCGCAATAAAGCAAAGCACAATAAATCGAGGTATACCTGTGCATATTATTTGTTTAGAATTAAGTATACATGTAAGATTAGGATTAGTTTTTGGAATAAGATTATGATTATGGTTATCATAAAGTAAAGGTTTAGGGCAATTTTTAGTGTTTGGGTTGGGTTAGCTTTAGGATAGGACAGAGTAAATATAAATTTAGTGATAGGGTGAATGTTAAGGTGGGGTATTATTAGGGCAATGCACGGATTCTTAGTGGGGAAGATATTGCCCCAAGGTGTGAAAGTTGGTTTTGTGGAATGAAAAAATATTTTATATTAAGGCCATAGCACATAAACAGATATACAGTATAGTTCATGTTACTGTCGTTGTTGTTCGTTTCTATACAGTTGATTCCAATTCATGGTGACCCCATGTGTGCAGAGTAGAACTGGTTCATAGGATTTTTCAATGCTGTGACCTTCCAGAAGCAGTTCTCTAGGCCTTATTTCCTTTATGGGTTTGAACCACCAACCCCTTGGGTAATAGTCCCATGCTTAACCATTTGTGCCATCCAGGGACTCTTAGTTTATATTATACATATATATAAAGATATATATATAGTATATATTGTCTTTTTGTTATTGAATTATGGGGTTTCTTTATATATTCTGGATATTAAGTCTTTATCAGAAATATGATTTGAATTTTTTTTCTCCTATAGGTTATTTTTTCACTTTTTGATAATGTCCTTTTGTTTTTAATTTTGAGTCAGATTTATCTATTTTTTTTCCTGTTTCTCATGCTTTTGGTGACATATCTAAGAATCCAATTTTTGAAAACTGCACAGTGAATAAGGAACACCAAAGAATTGACACATTTGAATTATGGTGTTGGCAAAGACTACTGAATATATCAGGGACTACCAGAAGAACAGACACATCTGTCTTGGAAGAAGTACAGCCAGAATGCTCCTTAGAAGTGAGGATGGCGAGACTTCGTTTCATGTATTTTGGACCTGTTATCAGGAGGAACCAATCCCTGGAGAGGGACATCATGCTTGGTAAAGCAGAGGGTCAGTAAAAAAAAGAAAAGGAAGACTCTCAATGAGATGGATTGACACAGTGACTCCAACAGTGGGCTCAAGCACAGTGATGATTGTGAGCATGGCACAGGATCGGGCAACATTTTGTTCTGTTATACGTGGGGTTGCTATGAGTTGGAGCTGATTCGATGGCACCTAACAACATCATCTACAAATGGAGATAACTTTACCTCTTCTTTCTAATTTGGATGCTTTTATTTCTTTTTCTTACCTAATTACTCTGTCTAGAGCTTCCAGTACAATGGTGAAAGCAAGCATCCTTGTCTTGTTGCTGATCTTAGGCAGAGAGCTTTAGGTCTTTCTCGATTAACTATGATGTTAGCTATGGGTTTTTCATAAATGTTGAGGAAGTTCCCTTTTATTCCTAATTTTTTGAGTGTTTTTATCGTGAAAAAGTATTGGATTTTTTTCAAATGCCTTTTCTATATCAATTGAGATGATCATGTGTTTTTTTTTCTCCCTTTTGTTTTGCTAATGTGGTGTATTACATTGATTTTTCTATGTTGAACCACCCTTGTATTCCTGGGATAAATCCCACTTGATCCCACAGCATCAGCCAGGTGAGAAGTAAGCAGTGGAGGGTAGAAGGACTTGGCTTCAAAGAGCCTTGCTGGGTCACACACTGTCATTGGTAACTCTTCAGACATGAGTAAATGAAGGAAGCATCAGAGGTTTTTGGTGTCCTCCAGCATGGGCAGAAATACATGTGAAGACTGAGCCACTGCCCCATCACCCCAAAATACAGGGAAATGGGGTAAGACTAACTGCCAAAAGGACTGCCAGATATCCAGGCCTGAACTTTTTGGCCCATATTGTGGAGTAGGGCAACTAAGAAAGAAATGATTTTGTGAATTAGAGTCTGAAATTCTAATACCTTTATCACCCACCCTATCATAAAACACGAATATTGACTTCCTTTTTGCTTTTGAACATCCTGCTTTCACTGCCCTTACTTGTGATCTGAAGCCCTGGTGGTGCAGTGGTTGAGTTTGGCTGCTAACCCAAAAGGTCAGCAGTTAAAAATCTGCAATCCACTCCTTGGAAACCCTATGGTGCAGTTCTGCTCTGTCCTGTGGGGTCTCTATGAGTCAGAATCAACTCGGCGGCAACAGGTTTGGTTTATTTGTATTCTACTGTAGTGAAAAATGCCTCTGTCTGCATTCATATACCTAGTCCTTATAATGTGAGTTAGACTTGGGTCAGTACAGAGAACCCTCCCACTGAGGACCACAGCAGGCTCTTTGCATTCTTGATATATTAAGGTTTTCTTATGAGCTCAGTGGGATTGCATGTGGGAAGATCTTTAAGTTCTCCAGGCATTCCAGTTGTTATTGAGTCATTTCTGATGCTTGGTGACCCCATATGTTACAGAGTAGAACTGAATTACATAGGGTTTTCAAGGCCGTGACCTTTCAGAAACAAATCACAAGGCCCTTCTTCCGAGGTGCCTCTGGGTGGTTTCAAACTGCCAACCTTTCAATTAGTAGTTGAGTGCTTAATCATTTGTGCCATCCAGGACTCCCATTCTCCAAGCATAAGGACCCTAAAATACATTCCTAATTTTGTCTCAGGCCCACTGACCTCACTGAAAAAACTTATAATTGTTACATAATCCCTGAAGGAACATGAATTTACCAATTCTGGTACAAGACAACTTTCACCTCTTTGCATTTTTCCTTGTATGAGACAGGGGCCTCTGTACCCGGCCCTTGGGGGATTAGAGTAGATGGAATGTTAGTGACAAGTAATACCAGGCAGTATTTGCTGAGTTTTAACTAATGATTTCTGACACTTGGAGAGTTCAAAAATGTTTATAAATATACTTCAAAACACTTTCAAAGGACTTGAACTTCCTATTCCAGCAATGATGGACTAAGCCCTTACTGGATATCTTTTCTGCAGAAAACGACTAGGGAGGCTGTACTGGGTAAGTGTTCATCTCCCAAAGTTAAGCCTGTGGCTAACTGCAGTGTGGCACATTTGAAATGGTGGGGTTACTGGTTGAAATATTGTATGTCTTCTCCTAGGGAACTAGAAAACTAAATCTCAGGAGACTATGTTATCTTAGTTATCTAGTGATGCTATAACAGAAATACCACAAGTGGGTGGCTTTAACAAACTGGAATTTATTTTCCAACAGTTTAGGAGGCTAGAGGTCTGAATTGATGGTGCCAGCTTTAGGGGTAGGCTTTCTCTGTCAGCTCTGGAGGAAGGTCCTTGTCGCTTTGAGCTTCTGGATCTTCCTGTGGCTTGTCATCTCTCTTCCCCCATCTCTGCTTCTTTTGCTTGCTTGTCTAACCTCTTTTATATCTCGAAAGAGATTGACTCAGGATACACCCTACACTAATCCTGCCTCATTAATATAACAGAGGCAACCCACTCCCAAAGGGGATTGTAACCACAGGCAAAGAGGTTAGGATTTACAACACATATATTTGGAAGACTTAATTCAACCCATAAATATGGCTTCTGAAAAGATAGTTGATTCTGACTCATGATAACCCCATGTGTGTCGGAGTAGAACTGTGCACCATAGGGTTTTCAGTGGCTGATTTTTCAGAAGCAGATCACCAGGCCTTTCTTCGAAGGCTCTTCTGAGTGGTCTCAAACCTTCAAGCTTTTGGTTAGAAACCAAGATGTTAACCGTTTGCACCACCCAAGGACTCTGTCCTTACCCTACCAGGGTCATAAAACCCTGGGCCAAAAAGAAGGTATAGGAGCTCTGCTGGTCCAGTGGTTAAGCAGTTGGCTGCTAACCAGAAGGTCAGTGGTTCGAACCCACAAGCTACTCCGAAGGAGAAAAGACCTGGCAATCTGCTCCCATAAAGATTACAGCCTAGGAGACCCTACAGGGTAGTTCTGCTTTGTCACATAGGGTCACTATGAGTCAGAATTGACTTGATGGGATGCAACAACAACAAAAAAGGTGTTAGATTCAGAAATCTGTGGGATCAGACTATAATGGGCATACCATGAACACTTCTTAAAGATCTCTGGAATATAAAAATCCCTGGGCTTGGGGTCCAGGAATGAGACTTTGAGTGTGTAGACTGCTCAGTCCTAGGTTGAGCTGTCTTCCCAGAGGATCCATGAGGCCTGAATGGAGTTGGCTGCAACCCAAGGGGCAGAGTGACGCAAAGTATGTGTATGAGGGATATAACCATTTGCCCTTGACATGCCTGTGGCGTCCCACCGTCTGGCTACTGGAGGGGACTGGGAAGTGAATGATGTCTGTCTCTGCTCTTTCCAGGCCTGGTTCCCCACTCCCCACTTGACTCAAGTTCTCTGCCTACACCAAGACACGTGATATCTACACTTGCTGTGTGTTGATCCATGACATGGCCAGTTGTTGTTGTTGTTAGGTGGCGTTGAATTGATTCTGACTCATAGCGACCCCTGTGTACAGTAGAACAAAACACTGCCTGGTCCTGCACCATCCTCAATCATTGCTATGTTTGAGCCCATTGTTGGAGCCACAGTGTCAGTCCATCTCATTGAGGGTCTTCCTTTTTTTCGCTGACCCTCTACCAGACTTGATGTGCTCCAGGGACTGGGTCACTACCGATAACATTTCCAAAGTATGTGAGACAAAGTCCCCCGCCCCCCCTTGCTTCTTGATTTTGTTGATCTTTTTAAAGAACCGGCTTTTGGTCTTGACTCTTTAAATTGTTTTTCTACTCTCTATTTCATTTATTTCTGCTCTAATTTTTATCGTTTCCTTTCTTCTGGTACCTGAGTGCTTCTTTTTGCTGCTCTCTTTCTATTCGTTCAAGTTGTAGGGTTAATGTTTTAATTTCGACCCTTTCTTCTTCTTGAATGTGTGCCTTTATTGGTATAAATTGACCTCTAAGCACTGCTTTCCCTGTGTCCCAAAGGTTCTGGTAGAATGTGTTTTCATTCTCATTTGATTCTTGGAATTTCTTTATTCCATCCTTAATTTCTTTTGTAACCCAGTAGTTTTTGAGCAAGGTGTTGTGCAGTTTCCATGTATTTGGTTTTTTTTTTCCTTGCTTTTTCTGTTATTGGTTTTTACTTTTATGGTTTTATGGTCAGAAAAGATGCTTTAATATTTCAGTGTTTTGGATTCTGTTACGGCTTGCTTTGTGGCCTAATTTGTGGTCTATTCTGGAGAATGTTCCATGTGCACTGGAAAAGAAAGTATACTTGACTACTGTTCGGTGGAGTGTTCTGTATATGTCTATGAGTTCAAGTTGGTTGATTGTGCCATTTAGATCTTCTGTGTCTTTGTTGAGCTTGTTTCTGGATGTTCTGTCCTTCACTGAAAGTAGTGTGTTGAAGTCTCCTACTATTGTTGTGAAGCTGTCTGTTTTACTTTTCAATACTGTTAGAGTTTGTTTTATGTATTTTGGAGCCCTGTCATTGGATGTGTAAATATTTATTGCGGCTTATTGACCCTTTAATCATTATATAGTGTCCTTCCTTATCCTTTGTGGTGGATTTTGTTTTAAAGTCTATTTTTTCAGAGATTAATATTGCAAGTTCTGCTCTTTTTTGATTGTTGTTTGCTTGATATATTTTTTCCCATCCTTCAAGTTTTAGTTTGTTTGTGTCTCTAAGTTTCAGATGTATCTCTTGTAGGCAGCATGTAGACAGATCATGTTTTTTAATCCATTCTGCTACTCTCTGTCTTTTTATTGGTGCATTTAGTCCATTTACATTCTGCATAATTATTTATAGGTATGAGTTTAGTGCTGTCATTTTGATGTATTTTTTTGTGTGTTGTTGACAGTTTCATTGTTCCACTTATTTTCCTGTGCTGAGTTGTTTTTCTTTTCATCTTTTTCATTGTTGTTGATTTTGTATTTACTGAGTCTTTATGTTTTTCTTGTTTTTTATTTTGATGTGTAGGATTGTCAGTTTCTTATGTGGTTACCTTAATATTTACTTGTATTTTTCTAAGTTTAAACCCATCTTTTATTTCTTTACATCACCTTGACTTCATCTTCATGTGAAAGCTCTGTAACTACGTTATTAGCCCCTCTTTTTTGTTTGTTAATGTTGTCATCTTTTACATTTTGACATCTCTATTTTCAGTGTTTTAGCTTTGATTTATTTTTATGGCTTCCCTATCTGGGTTGATATCTTGTTGTTCTGTCCTGTGTCCTAGTCTTGGGTTATTATCTGATTTTATTGATTTACTAACCAGATGACTCCCTTTAGTGTTTTTTGTAATTTTTGTTTGGTTTTTACAGATTCCTTAAACTTCTCTTTTTCTGGAAATGCTCTAATTTCATTATTATATTTGAGAGACAGTTTTTCTGGATATATAATTCTTGGCTGGCAGTTTTTTTCCTTCAAGGCTTTATATATGTCATACCACTGCCTTCTTGCCAACTTTTGCAGTCTAAAATTGATCAAACATGCAATCAAGATATAGTGATAATTACTGGTGATTGAAATGGGAAAATTGGAAACAAGAAAGAAAGATCGGTAGTTGGAAAATATGGCCTTGGTAATAGAAACTGTCAGAGATTGAATGATGGAATTTTGCAAGACCAGCAACTTCTTCATTGCAGATACCTTTTTTCAGTAACATAAACGGTGACTATACACATGGACCTCACCAGATGGAATACACAGGAATCGAATCGACTACATCTGTGGAAAGAGACAATGGAAAAGCCTCAATATCATCAGTCAGAGCAAGGCCAGGAGTCAACTGTGGAACAGACCATCAACTGCTCATATGCAAATTCAAGTTGAAGCTGAAGAAAATTAGAATAAGTCCACGAGAGCCAAAGTGTAACCATGAGTATATCCCACCTGAATTTAGAGACCATCTCAAGAATAGATTTAATGCATTGAACATTAACGGCCAAAGACCAGACGAGTTGTGGAATGGCATCAAGGACATCATACATGAAGAAAGCAAGAGGTTGTTAAAAAGAAAGGAAAGAAAGAAAAGCCCAAAATTGATGTCAGAAGAGACTCTGAAACTTGCTCTTGAATGTAGAATAGCTAAAGCAAACTGAAGAAATGATGCGGTAAAAGAGCTAAACAGAAGATTTCAAAGGCAACACGAGAATACAAAGTATTACAATGATGTGTGCAAAGACCTGGGGTTAGAAAACTGAAAGGAAGAACTGTCTTGGCTTTTCTCAAGCTGAAAGAACTGAAGAAAAAAATTCAAGCTTCAAGTTGCAATATTAAAGGATTCTATGGGCAAAGCTGAAAGAACTAAAGAAAAAATTCAAGCTTTCAGTTGCAATATTAAAGAATTCTATGGACAAAATACTGAATGTCACAGGAAGCATCAAAAGTAGATGGAAGGAATACACTGAGTCACTGTACCAAAAAGAATTGGCTTACATTTAACCGTTTCAGAAGGTAGCATATGATCAGGAATCGATGGTACTGAAGGAAGAAGTCAGAGCTGCACTGAAGACATTGGTGAAAAACAAGGCCCCAGGAATTGGTGGAATACCAATTGAGATGTTTCAATAAAGTGATGCAGCACTGGAAGTGCTTGTTCGTCTATGCCAAGAAATTTGGAAGACAGCTGCCTGTCCAACTGACTGGAAGAGATCCATATTTATGCCTATTTCAAAGAAAGGTGATCCAACAGAATATGGAAATTATTGAACAATGTCATTAATATCACACACAATTAAAATTTTGCTGACAATCTTTCAAAAGTGGCTGCAGCAGTATATTGACAGGGAACTGTCAGAAATTCAAGCTGGATTTAGAAGAGGATGTGGAATGAGGGAAATTGTTGCTGATGTCATATGGATCCTAGCTGAAAGCAGAGAATACCAGAAAAACATTTACTTCTGTTTTATTGACTGTGCAAAGGTATTCAACTGTGTGGATCGTAACAAATTATGGATAACATGGCGAAGAATGGAAATTCCAGAACACTTAATTGTGCTTATGAGGAACCCCTACATAGACCAAGAGGTGGTCATTTGACCAGAAGAAGGGGATACTGCATGGTTTAAAGGCAGGAAAGGTGTGCATCAGGGTTGTGTCCTTTCACCATACTTATTCAATCTGTATGCTGAACAGATAATCTCAGAAGTTGGACTGTGTTAAGAAGAACGGTTCATCAAGATTGGAATAAGACTCATTAACAACCTGATTTATGCAGGTGACACAACCTTGCTTGCTGAAAGTGAAGAGGACTTGAAGCACTTACTGATGAAGATCAAAGCCTACAGCCTTCATTATGGATTACATGTCAACATAAAGAAAACAAAACCCTCACAACTGGATTGTAATATCATTGTAACATCATAATAAACAGAAAAGATTGAAGTTGTCAAAGATTTCATTTTACCTGGATTCGCAATCCATGGAAGCAGCCTTCAAGAAATCAAATCAAATCAAATCAAATCAAATCAAATCAAATCAAATGATGCATTGCATTGGGCAAATTTGCTGCAAAAGACCTCTTTTAAGTGTTAAGAAGCATAGATGTTACTTTAAGGGCTAAGGTGTGCCTAACCAAGCCATGTTCAGTCACCTGATATGCATGTGAAAACGACAATGCATAAGGAAGAGAGAAGAAGAATTGATGCTTTGAATTATGGTGTTGGGGAAGAATGTTGAATATACCTCTGACTACCAAAAGAAACAAATCTGTCTTGGAAGAAGTACAGCCAGAATGCTCATTTGAAGCAACAATGGCAAGACTTTGTCTCACATACTTTGGACATGTTATCAGGAGGGACCAGTCCCTGGAGAAGGATATCATGCTTGGTAAAATAGAGGGTCAACAAAAAGAGGAATACCCTCAATGAGATGGGTTGACACAGAGTCTTCAACTGTGGGCTCAAGCAAAACAATGATTATGAGGATGGCACAGATCCAGTTAGTGTTTAATTCTGTTGTACATAGGGTTGCTATGAGTCAGAACTGACTCGAGGGCACCTAGCAACAACAAGGTTATAGTAAAAGAAGCCCTGGTGGTACAGTGGTTAAAGCGCTCAGCTGATAACCAAAAAGGTCAGTGGTTGGAACCCACTGGCCACTCTGCGGGAGAAAGATGTGGCAGTCTGCTTCTGTAAAGATTATAGCCTTGGAAACCCTATGGGGCAGTTCTGGTCTTTCCTATAGGGTTGCAATGAGTTGGGAGTTACTCGATGGCAGTAGGTTTTGTTTTGTTTTGTTTTAATGTGATGATATTTTTTACTACAGAAAATGGAAGCTAGCATAATGAGTATGAAGAAATTAATAAAAACAACAATAGCAGCAACATGTATTGAGGGATATTACTGTGTGCCAAGTACTGCTTCTTGTCTTGTATGTTCTTTAAATTATTTAATAATGTATTCCTAATGAACTTGGAAGACAAAAATATTCCCATTTTACATTGAAGAACCTGAGGGACGGAAGTGATGTCCTTTCCAAAACCAAACCCACTGCTGTCAAGTCTATTCCATCCCATAGCAACCCCTTGTGTTACAGAGTAGAACTGAGCTCTGTGGCAGGAATGATCATGTCCTAACTTGATCCTAGCTTGAAGCCCTGTGTCCATCTTCTTCACCACTGTAATTCCAGAGGAATTAAACAATAACTCGTTATAAGTTTCTAGTATCTATAATTTGTCCACATTATGCTGATATAGTTTTGGTGATGGTATCAGCAAGGTCAGATGAAAATATGAAGCTTCATGTGTTAACAACAGGAAGAAAAATCCATTGATACTTTGCCATTTTTTTCTTCCTACAACACACATTCTCTTGACTCTGCTGTGCCTGAGGAATTGATTAAAGTCTCTGATGTCCAACAGATCTTAGTGATGGATTAAGACACTTGTTTCTTATCTAACAGAAGCTCCCCAGTTCATTTTCATGCATCAGTTTTTACTCATTGGTGATCAAAAGCCCTGAGAGAGAATTTGATATCTTCAGATTAGCTAAGTCAGTGATTCTATGTGATAACCCCAGTGACTTTAGGTTCCCCAGGAAGGAATTTCTCACATGAGGCTTGTAGACATTTGCCAAGATTTTGTCCTCTTATCTCTCTGCATGGACCCCTGCAACTTGGGTTCCATCCATGTACCAGGTACACAAGGTCCCCTACCCCAGGTGTCCCACCCACTGAGTTATCCCCCAGGTACTGTGTTCACTGAATTCACAGACTGTAGTGGATTCTGTACCTGCCTCAGGGTGTTCTGAGCTTTTTGGAATGACTATCTATGACCCACAGTGTGTCCTTGTCCGTGAACATCTGGGCATAATCTGCTTACCTTTTTGCTATAGTATCCGTTCCAACATGGCGATCTGTAAAATAAAACAACTGTTTGACAAAATGTGACATGATTTCCTGAGGGAAGGTCAACAAAGCTTTGAGACAAAGGACAAGGAAGAATGTAACCATTTTGTAGGTACCCTGGACCTGTTCCTGTAAATCCCGGGCCTGTTACTTATTTTTTTCTTTCTATTGTTTGTTTCCCCTCCCTGTTCCTAGCTCCCACAACACGGACGTGCTCCTTACTTCTCTTGGCACACCTGCTGTTTGCTCTGGGATATGCCATGCTTCTCATTTTCAAATGTGGCGGGAACCACGGGCAGAGGAATGGAGAACTTAACTTTGCTGTGGCTCCTCCACTTCCCCCCCAAAATCCAAAACCATTGCTGTCTCGTCAGTTCTAACCCCTAGCAACCCCTTGTGTTAGAATAGAACTGAGCTCCTCAGGGTTTTCTTGTCAGTAATCTTTACAGAAGCAGATCACCAGGACTCTCTTCTGAGGTTTCTCTGGGTGAGTTCAAACTGCCATCCTTCCAGTTAGCAGCCAAGTGTAAACTGTATGGACCACCCAGGGACCTCTACCCAGGTTTGTCACAACACCTATGTGACCTGTGTGAGTGTCCTCAACCAGTGATGCTGCTGGCGCCTCATCGGTCCCAAGGGCTGGCAGTGCTCACACTTGTCGAGACCTGTGTCTTTGTCCCCCTGTCTCATCATGTCTGGAAATGAGATGTAAGTGAGGATATCTAACACCTCCCTCTAGTTCTTCCAGGTCATGCCATCTCACGTACCTTCTGAATGTCTCCCTAAAGTCTGTGAGACTCTCAAAAAACACTAATTCATGGACCACCGAAGCCTTTCAAATATCATCTTTTCCTGGGGTTCTCCTCATGGACTTTCTCTTGTTCTGGGTGCTGGAATTAGAGATGTGTTACCTTTGGCAAGATGAGTATACATACAAACTGATGTACACGCATTTTCTTCTCTTGAATATGCATCCACAAACTTCAAAAGAAAATTCAAATATTAATAGTCTGCAAAAAAATGGCTGAAAATTCACTGTTGACAGATCCTATGCTTCAATTCCTTTCTCACCTGTTAGACTCTCTCTGCTACTTCTTATACTGAAGATCATTGTCTCTGCCTTACCTGACTTAGGCTGTAAACGCTGGGCCTATAACAAGTGCTGGATCCAGAGATCAATGAGTATTGAATAGACAGAGCATGCCATGAACATTCTCCAAAAATCTTAGCAATTTAAAAATTACTGTTGTCTGGGTTCCAAAGAGGGGACTTTGGATGTGTGCTGGGCAAAGTTCTTGGTGGGACCTTCTGTCTCCCTAGATGATAAACTCAGATCCAGACAGTGGGATCTGGAAAGTAGCTGCAGCTTGAACGGCCAGGCCAGGACATGTGTACATGGCAGAAATATGGGTAAGAGAGAAGATGGTTTGAAAGTCTGACTAAGAAACTTTTAGAGTCTCAGCTGCTGTCACCCATTGCCTATTTCTTACTCTTGTAAACTCTAGAAGGGTTGACAGCAGGGGTGTGGCTCACGATCCCATGATGCCCAGGCCACTCCTCCTAGTGATGACTATTTATCCTCCCCTTGAGCTTTGGCTTCCTGCGGAACCTTCGACATGCCATATTCCAGACTGGTAGAGGCAGACCATTTGTGCTAGGGACACAGTGCCTTTTCTGGCATGAGTTCTTGGGGGAAAAACGCCACCTTTCCCAACACCACAGAAATCAAGGAGGGTAGATGCTTTCGTAAAATCAGCTCTATCTCAGATATGAGCGGGTAGAGTAAATTTTGTTTTGTGAGTGGGTGGTGATTCTCCTCCTATGTCTTTCAGGTCTCCAGCATGGAGGCAACCTTCCTGCTGACTTCTGCCTCTGTCACTGTTTGTCCCCACTTCTGTACCGTATTGTAACTGTGTTATTGAACATCTTCAAGTGGTTTACAACAACAATGGTGTTGGAAGTCTGTGTAGACCTGAGAGGGACCACCACCTCGGGGATTCTCATTTTAGGTAAATATCCTGTGTCTTCTGGCCCACAAAGTAGGCTGGACATGGAAGGTCATGGGTTTTCATAAATGGGGTCATTTTGAGGCTTGAATACAAGTGAATAATTAGAATCTTGAATGCCTAAATACGTATAGGTCAGGGTTTCTCCTGAATATTTTCTTATCCACAGTATTTCTTGCTAAATATGAGGGAGCCAGGAATGTAATTGGAATGAATCATGTTTATGACTTTAACATCATCAAGGTAAGTCCGTCAATCCTCCCAAAATTCATCTTCCCATAGACAAACAGCCCCTTGACCCTGCTGTGGCTGAGAGAGTAAGGGGGATCTCAGGAGTGCAACCACCCTGGAGGAGTAACAAGTTCCTGGATTCCACAATGAAGCTCTGCAGTCCCATCACTCTTCCACTGTCTTCTCATAAAAGGACCTTACACCCTGTAATCTATGAATATACACAAAGGCACTGCCCTGTTATATATGAGCTACTGTTACCTGGGAAAGTAATACTTACATGGGGTAAGCTGACCCACCCCAAGCTCCTGGCCCTCTCATGCTTGTGTGAATCCCTCCAAACTGGGTCCCATTCATGAACCTGGTAACACAGGATCACAACCCCAGAACTTCGCCCCATTGAGTTTTCCCCAGGACACTGTATTCTCGGACCTGGCAGTCCTGGTTGCTTCTGTACATGCTTCAGGTATCCTAAGACTGAGTGTGAACACCTATGGGCTACAATGTGTCCACACCCTTTTGATATAAACCAAAAAAATCAAACTCTTTGCTGTCAAGTCGATTCTGACTCATAGTGACCTTATAGGACAGGGTTGAACTGCCCCGGTGAGTTTCCAAGGAGCGGCTGGTGGATTCGAACTGCTGACCTTTTGGTTAGCAGCTGAATGCTTAACCACTGTGCCACCAGGACAGCATCTCTTTTTTCACGGTCATTTCTGTGGCAGTGATAACATATTACCCAGTGCTGTTGAGTCGATTCCGACTCATAGTGACCCTATAGGACAGAGTAGAACTGCCCCATAGAGTTTCCAAGGAGTGCCTATTGGATTTGAACTGCCAATCCTTTGGTTAGCAGCCGTAGCACTTAACCACTACCACCAGGGTTTCCAATAACATATTACATGTGTCAAAATGTGAACTGATGTTCTGGGAGACTGTCAATGAAGACCAGAGAAAAGCCTTAGAGGAAGACTACAAAGACGACTGTAGCTGTACTGTAAGTAGACCTCTCAGCTGTTCCTACAGCTCAGGATTGGTTGATCTTTTCTTCTTACTGCTGGCTTTCTCTCCCAGATCTTTGTTTTTTCAATTTGGAACATCTCCTTTCTATGCTCTTTGGACCCACTTTTGGTTCACTATCACCTACCACATTTCTCTTTCCTTTATGGCATGGGTCCTAGGACTGGAAAGAAGTGGGAGCTGAACTTTGCTGTGGTTTTTTTCACTCCCCAGGCACAGTATGACGTTTACTGGCCATGTGACACTAAACTGAAGCAAGCTTGCAGAAGCATCCCTTCTGCCATTGTGAATATCTATACGTGCACTTGTAGTACACTAGTACCTTCATCCCCATCTCTTCTGGTGTTTGTGAATGGAGACATATGAATGAGTCCATGCAACATATCTCTCCAGTACCCTCATTTTCTACTTTAGAAAACATGTGCAATGACAGAATCCTAACCTAATGAGACACTACCTGTCATAGATTAAATTATGTCCCCCCAAAAATGTGTGTATTAACTTGGTTAGGTCATGATCCCAGTATTCTGTGGTTGTCCTCCATTTTGTGATTGTAATTTTATGTTAAAGAGGATTAGGGTGGGATTGTAACAGCCTTACCAGGTCACATCCCTGATCCAATGTAAAGGGAGTTTCTCTGGGATGCGGCCTGCTCCACCTTTTATCTCTCCAGCGATAAAAGGAAAGGGAAGCAAGCAGAGAGTTTGGAACCTCATACCACCAAGAACACAGCACCGGGAGCAGAGCGCATCCTTTGGACCTGAGGTTTCTATGCTGAGATGCTCCCAGACCAAGGGAAGACTGATGACAAGGACTTTCCTCCAGAGCTGACAGAAAGAGAAAGCCTTCCCCTGGAGCTGGCTCTCTGAATTTGGACTTCTAGCCTACTGGACTGTGAGAGAATAAACTTCTCTTTGTTAAAGCCATCCACTTGCGGTGTTTCTGTTATAGCAGCACTAGATGGCTAGGACACTGCTGGAGAACACTATACTCATAAAGCCCATGCAGCACCCAGGTACTTCAGTTATTGTCTTTTATTGTGCTCTCCATGGAGTGTCTCTCGATCTGGCTGCTGCAGTGAGGGGTATGCAAACTCTGTCATGATGAGTACGCATGCACTCTTCCCTTGTGCATATATTTTGTTGTGTAGTTAGTTTAGTTTATGTATCAGTAAACTTCAAAACATTTCAAATATCAATAAACTTAAAAAAGATGGTGGAAAACTCACATTGTTTACATTTTCACAGTTTTTATTTCCTGTCTCTCCACTGCAGGTTCCCATTCATCCCAGAATCCCATCCATAACTGTGCACCTTCTTATTCTGAAGTATACTCTCTCCTCACCCTACAGAGGCCCTAAATAAACCCTGGGCTTAAAGAAGGTACTAGACCCAGACACCCTTAGGATCAGACCAAACGGCAAGTCATGAACCTTCCTGAATAATCTTAGAATGTAAAAGCCCTTGAGGCTTGGGGACCAGAAAGGGAATTTGGATGTGTGGAGCTGAGTCTTAGCCCGGGGGCTGCTCTTCCTTAGAGGATGTGCACAGTCCTGGACAGGTGGGCCTGGGAACTGGCTGCATTCAGAGGGCTCAGCCAGGCCAGCTATGCGATTCCTCTCTAAATGTGTATTCCATCTGTCTTCTTTTTCACCTTGGAGAGGGTCTGGGGGACTGACCATCTGTGTTATGACCAGGGGATTTAGAGGCTGTAGGGGCAGGCCAGATGGGCCAGGTGAAAGCAGAGGAGGTCTCCATCACACACATGAGTTTAAGACTGAGCTGGGCCCCTCTCCCAGGAAGAAGCTGTTGATAATCCTGCCTGTGAGTGGGCTGGAATGTGAGATATAGCCACAATTGCTGGCCTAGTCTTAGATATGCACTTGGGAGGGGAAGGTCTAGGAGTGGCCATCCACTGAGTGTCCTGCCCAGAGGGGACAGCAAGCTTTGTCCTGTGTGTGACCTCCTGGGATTGCCCACCGTTTTTCATGAGGCTTAAATGCAGTAGAAACTCATTTATAAAGCTTTTATTTATTGCTGCACTTTTATACCTAGTAAATAACAATAGTAGTCATATTTGGTAATCTGAATAATGCCCTCCCCCCAAAAAATCTGTATCTAAAACCTCTGAACCTGTGTATATGTTATCTTATACGGTAAATGGACTTTTTAGAAATTGATTAAAGTGAAGTCATTGAGTTGGGGAGATTATCCTGGAATATATGGGTTGGCCAAGTGTTGATATATGGGTCCTTAAAAATGGAGACCATTCTCCAGATTGAGTCGGAAACTGCTGTGAAAATGGAAGATGCTTCAGAGGTTTTGCACATTGCTGGCTTTGAAACAACAAAGGGGGCCAAGAGTCAAGGAATGCAGTGACCTCTGGATCCTCAAAAGCAAGGACAAAATTGTCCTCTAGAACCTCCATAAAGGAACTCAGGCTTGCTTACGCCTTCATTTTAGCCTGGGAGGCCCATGTTAAGTTTCTGATGTACAGAAATGTAAAATGATAAATTTGTGTTCTTTAGGCTGCCGAGGTTGTGGTATTTTGTTACAGCAGAAAGAGAAGATGGATACATAAATGAGTATGAAGAAATTAGTAAAAACAATAGTAAGAGCAACCAACATCGAGGGATACCGCTGTGTGCCAGGTATTGCTCCCTGTCCTGTATGTATTTCGAGTGATTTACACTTGACAGTCCTGGAAGGCAAAACTATTCAATTTTACACTGAAGAGCCTGAGGGACAGAGATGATCAATGCCCTTTCCTGAGATACCAAAGGCTGAAATGACCAAGTTCTGATCCATCCTGGAGCAGTGAGAGGCTTGGCTCCATCCTCTTCAACGCTGTTTGTCCAGGTAATTAAAGAGAAATTTAATCCAGGTGTCTGCTGTCTATCCTTGGTGCACATTACGTTGATATAGTGTTGGTAATGTCGTCAGCAAGGTCAGGTAGAAATATAGAGCTTTATGAGTGTAACCACAGAAGATAATTACTTCAACACTTTCCCGTTGTCATCTGCCCAAACACACAACCCCTTGATTCTTGCTAAAGTTTGAAACTCAGCAGTAAATTTTGGCTGTCCTGACAGTAACCTTGGGCATTTTCCTAGGGCTATCTTTCAGAGCAGCACCAAATTTATGCCTAGTGTCCTGCGTAAAATCAGACTTCTTTTAAGAGATAGCATTCTAAATACTTTAGGATGTGCTAACTGGAACATGTTGTTGTTGTCTTGTGGCATTGAGTCAATTCCAACTTATGTTGATCCCATGTATTAGAGTAGAATTGCTCCATAGGGTTTTCTTGGCTGTAATCTTTATGGAATCAGATTGCCAGGCCTTTCTTCTGTGGTGCTGCTGGGTGGGTTCACCAGTCAAATGCAAACTGTTTCTATCACCTAGGGACTTTTTGGGACATGAGAGACTGGTTTTTATCAGTTTGGCAGTTTAAAATCCTTTAGACTAACTCAACAGAGGCCGAACCAATCATAAAGAAACAAAATCCCAAAGTAACTAATGAATTCTCTTTCCCCACTTCTATAATCCTTCCCCCAAATTAAATACTTCTCACTTAAACCCATCACTCAAAACATCTTTGTTTGAATTTCCTCACCGCCCTTAAAACCCTTTCTTCTACTTCCCGAGCCTGAGCTTTGCACTATTTTGGGGCCCAGGTGTTCCTCTGCTCACAGATTAACCACTTAATAAACCTTGTTCAGAGAACTCTTAACTTTCTTTTTTCTTTTTTTTAGATTTGACACATCTGTGGCTAAGGGAGTGTTGAGGGTCTCAAGTTTCCAACAGGTCCTGGAGATATGTCAAGCCCTCGTTCCCTACCTCACAGAAGGCCCTCAGTCCCAGAGAAGCATCTGTTACTCTTCATAGGAGATCAAGAGTCCTGAAGGAACAGCTGATATTTTTATATTGGTTAAGTCAGTGATTCTCTGTGATAAACCCAGTGTTGTATTCCCCAGCCAAGATTCAAAGATTTTCTCATGTAGGGTATGTGGACCCAAGCCAAAGTGTTTGTCCTCTTATCTTTCTGCATGGACTCCTGCAGCTTGGGTCCTATCCATGCCCCAGGTGCACAGGTCCCCCACCCCAGGCCTTCTACCCACTGGCAGCGCTTGCCTGATTCTGTACCTGATTCATGGCATTAGGAGTCTCTGACTGACCACCTGTGACCCACAGTGGACATCTGGACACACTGTGCTTACTGTTATAGCATTTGTTCCTATCTGATGATCTGGGTAGCAGTAAATTACAATTGGTAGCGAGTGACATGATTTTCTGGGAGAAGGTCAACAAAAACCAGAGACAAAGCTTTGAGAGAAAGGAGGAGGAAGGGTGTAACCATTTTGTATCCACCCCTCAACCTGGAGTCCTGGACCTGTTGCTCATTTTTTCTTCCTAATGTCTGCTTCTCTTCCCTGTTCCTTGCTCCCTTCTTCTGAACCTGCTCCTTCTCTCTGCTCTTGGCACGCCTCACTCCCTGTTCTCTGTAGCATCCTCCACACCTCTGTTTTCCAAAAGATGGGACCCAGAGCAGGTGATTTTGCACTGCTATGCCGGGACATGGAAGCCCTGGTGGCGTAGTGGTTAAGAGCTACAGCTGCTAACCAAAAGGTCAGCAGTTCAAATCCACCAGGCATTCCTTGGAAACCCTATGGGACAGTTCTACTATGTCTTATAGGGTTGCTGTGAGTTGGAATCGGTTGCACTGCACTGCTCTGCTCTTGGCCTCTGTTCACCTTCAAAGTATCTCTTTACCTTTCTTCTGTTGTTGCAACTCTAACTGCACCTAGGAAAGTTCTCCATTTTTAAGTGCTCACTGTAAGATTGGGCCACCCAGATAATCCAGGATAATCTCTACAACTCAAGGCCCATAACCCTCAGTACTTTATAAGAAAATCCTCATGTTTATAGCAATATTAATTGCAATATATGAAAAAATAACTACAATATCGATGAAGCATCATATGCTTGCTAATTTCACAAGTGGTGGTAGAAAACAGCAGGATTGTCAAAATGGCACCGATTTCTGCTATAAAGGAACACAATGCAAATAATAAAAACGATGGCAACGGGTTTTTGTTTTTCTGCCAGGACATATCTCTTTTTTTTTTTTAATTAATTTTTATTAAGCTTCAAGTGAACATTTACCATTCCAATCAGTCTGTCACGTGTAAGTTTACATACATCTTACTCCCTTCTCCCACTTGCTCACCCCCTATTGAGTCAGCCCTTTCAGTCTCTCATTTCGTGCCAATTTTGCCGTCTTCCCTCTCTCTCTATCTTCCCATCCCCCCTCCAGTCAAGAGTTGCCAACACAGTCTCCAGTGTCCACCTGATTTAATTAGCTCACTCTTCATCAGCATTTCTCTCCCCCCCGCTGACCAGTCCTTTTCATGTTTGATGAGTTGTCTTCGGGGATGGCTCCTGTCCTGTGCCATCAGAAGGTCTGGGGAGCATTGCCTCCGGGATTCCTCTAGTTGCAGTCATACCACCAAGTATGGTCTTTTTATGAGAATTTGGGGTCTGTATCCCATTGGTCTCCTGCTGCCTCAGGAGTTGTCTGTTGTGCTCCCTGACAGGGCAGACATCGATTGTGGCCGGGCACCAGCTAGTTCTTCTGGTCTCAGGATAATGTAGGTCTCTGGTTCATGTGGCCCTTTCTGTCTCTTGGGTTCTTAGTTGTCGTGTGACCTTGGTGTTCTTCCTTTGCCTTTGCTCCAGGTGGGTTGAGACCGATTGATGTATCTTAGATGGCCGCTTGTTGGCATTTAGGACCCCAGACGCCACATTTCAAAGTGAGATGCAGAATGTTTTCATAATAGAATTATTTTGCCCATTGACTTAGAAGTCCCCTCAAACCATGTTCCCCAGACCTCAGCCCCTGCTCCGCTGACCTTTGAAGCATTCATTTTATCCCGGAAACCTCTTTGCTTTTAGTCCAGTCCAATTAGGCTGACCTTCCTTGTATTGAGTGTAGTCTTTCCCTTCACCCAAAGCAGTTCTTATCTTCTGATTGATCAATAAAAAACCCTCTCCCTCCCTCCCTCCCTCCCCCCTTTGTAACCACAAAACTATGTGTTCTTCTCTGTTTTTTCTATTTCTCAAGATCTTATAATAGTGGTCTTATACAATATTTGTCCTTTTGCCTCTGACTCATTTCGCTCAGCATAATGCCTTCCAGATTCCTCCATGTTATGAAATGTTTCAGAGATTCGTCACTGTTCTTTATCGATGCACAGTATTCCATTGTGTGAATATACCACAATTTATTTACCCATTCATCCGTTGACAGACATCTTGGTTGCTTCCAGCTTTTTGCTATTGTAAACAGAGCTGCGATAAACGTGGGTGTGCATATATCTGTTTCTGTGAAGGCTCTTATATCTCTAGGGTATATTCGAAGGAGTGGGATTTCTGGGTTGTATGGTAGTTCTGTTTCTAACTGTTTAAGATAACGCCAGATGGATTTCCAAAGTGGTTGTACCATTTTACAATCCCACCAGCAGTGTATGAGAGTTCCAATCTCTCTGCAGCCTCTCCAGCATTTATTATTTTGTGTTTTTTGGATTAATGCCAGTCTAGTTGGTGTGAGATGGAATCTCATTGTAGTTTTAATTTGCATTTCTCTAATGGCTAATGATCGAGAGCATTTTCTCATGTATCTGTTGGCTGCCTGAATATCTTCTTTAGTGAAATGTGTGTTCATATCCTTTGCCCACTTCTTGATTGGGTTGTTTGTCTTTTTGTGGTTGAGTTTTGACAGAATCATGTAGATTTTAGAGATCAGGCGCTGGTCTGAGATGTCATAGCTGAATATTCTTTCCCAGTCTGTAGGTGGTCTTTTTACTCTTTTGGTGAAGTCTTTAGTTGAGCATAGGTGTTTGATTTTTAGGAGCTCCCAGTTATCTGGTTTCTCTTCATCATTTTTGGTAATGTTTTGTATTCTCTTTATGCCCTGTATTAGGGCTCCTAGGGTTGATCCTATTTTTTCTTCCATGATCTTTATGGTTTTAGTCTTTATGTTTAGGTCTTTGATCCACTTGGAGTTCGTTTTTGTGCATGGTGTGAGGTATGGGTCCTGTTTCATTCTTTTGCAAATGGATATCCAGTTATGCCAGCACCATTTGTTAAAAAGACTATCATTTCCCCAATTGACTGACACTGGTCCTTTGTCAAATATCAGCTGCTCATACGTGGATGGATTTATATCTGGGTTCTCAATTCTGTTCCATTGGTCTATGTGCCTGTTGTTGTACCAGTACCAGGCTGTTTTGACTACTGTGGCTGTATAATAGGTTCTGAAATCAGGTAGAGTGAGGCCTCCCACTTTCTTCTTCTTTTTCAGTAATGCTTTGCTTATCCGGGGCTTCTTTCCCTTCCATATGAAATTGGTGATTTGTTTCTCTATCCCCTTAAAATATGACATTGGTATTTGGATTGGAAGTGCGTTATATGTATAGATGGCTTTTGGTAGAATAGAGATTTTTACTATGTTAAGTCTTCCTATCCACGAGCAGGGTATGTTTTTCCACTTAAGTATGTCCTTTTGAATTTCTTGTAGCAGAGCTTTGTAGTTTTCTTTGTATAGGTCTTTTACATCCTTGGTAAGATTTATTCCTAAGTATCTTATCTTCTTGGGGGCTACTGTGAATGGTATTGATTTGGTTATTTCCTCTTCGGTGTTCTTTTTGTTGATGTAGAGGAATCCAAGTGATTTTTGTATGTTTATTTTATAACCTGAGACTCTGCCAAACTCTTCGATTAGTTTCAGTAGTTTTCTGGAGGATTCCTTAGGGTTTTCTGTGTATATAATCATGTCATCTGCAAATAGTGATAACTTTACTTCTTCCTTGCCAATCTGGATACCTTTTATTTCTTTGTCTAGCCTAATTGCCCTGGCTAAGACTTCCAACACGATGTTGAATAAGAGCGGTGATAAAGGGCATCCTTGTCTGGTTCCCGTTCTCAAGGGAAATGCTTTCAGGTTCTCTCCATTTAGAGTGTTATTGGCTGTTGGCTTTGCATAGATGTCCTTTATTATGTTGAGGAATTTTCCTTCAATTCCTATTTTGGTAAGAGTTTTTATCATAAATGGGTGTTGGACTTTGTCAAATGCCTTTTCTGCATCAATTGATAAGATCATGTGGTTTTTGTCTTTTGTTTTATTTATGTGATGGATTACATTAATGGTTTTTCTGATATTAAACCAGCCTTGCATACCTGGTATAAATCCGACTTGATCAGGGTGAATTATTTTTTTGATGTGTTGTTGGATTCTATTGGCTAGAATTTTGTTGAGGATTTTTGCATCTATGTTCATGAGGGATATAGGTCTATAATTTTCCTTTTTTGTAATGTCTTTACCTGGTTTTGGTATCAGGGAGATGGTAGCTTCATAGAATGAGTTGGGTAGTATTCCGTCTTTTTCTATGCTTTGAAATACCTTCAGTAGTAGTGGTGTTAAGTCTTCTCTGAAGGTTTGGTAGAACTCTGCAGTGAAGCCGTCCGGGCCAGGAATTTTTTTTGTTGGAAGTTTTTTGATTACCGTTTCAATCTCTTTTTTTGTTATGGGTCTATTTAGTTGTTCTACTTCTGAATGTGTTAGTTTAGGTAGGTAGTGTTTTTCCAAGAATTTATCCATTTCTTCTAGGTTTTCAAATTTGTTAGAGTACAATTTTTCGTAGTAATCTGAAATGATTCTTTTAATTTCATATGGCTCTGTTGTGATGTGGTCCTTCTTGTTTCTTATTCGGGTTATTTGTTTCCTTTCCTGTTTTTCTTTAGTCAGTCTAGCCAATGGTTTATCAATTTTGTTGATTTTTTCAAAGAACCAGCTTTTGGCTTTGTTAATTCTTTCAATTGTTTTTCTGTTCTCTAATTCATTTAGTTCAGCTCTAATTTTTGTTATTTGTTTTCTTCTGGTGCCTGATGGGTTCTTTTGTTGCTCACTTTCTATTTGTTCAAGTTGTCGGGACAGTTCTCTGATTTTGGCTCTTTCTTCTTTTTGTATGTGTGCATTTATCGATATAAATTGGCCTCTGAGCACTGCTTTTGCTGTGTCCCAGAGGTTTTGATAGGAAGTGTTTTCATTCTCGTTGCGTTCTATGAGTTTCCTTATTCCCTCCTTGATGTCTTCTATAACCCAGTCTTTTTTCAGGAGGGTATTGTTCATTTTCCAAGTATTTGATTTCTTTTCCCTAGTTTTTCTGTTATTGATTTCTAGTTTCATTGCCTTGTGGTCTGAGAAGATGCTTTGTAATATTTCGATGTTTTGGATTCTGCAAAGATCTGTTTTATGACCTAATATGTGGTCTATTCTAGAGAATGTTCCATGTGCACTAGAAAAAAAAAGTATATTTTGCAGCAGTTGGGTGGAGAGTTCTGTATAAGTCAATGAGGTCAAGTTGGTTGATTGTTGTAAGTAGGTCTTCCGTGTCTCTATTGAGCTTCTTACTGGATGTCCTGTCCTTCTCCGAAAGTGGTGTGTTGAAGTCTCCTACTATAAATGTGGAGGTGTCTATCTCCCTTTTCAATTCTGTTAAAATTTGATTTATGTATCTTGCAGCCCTGTCATTGGGTGCATAAATATTTAATATGGTTATGTCTTCCTGATCAATTGTCCCTTTTATCATTAGATAGTGTCCTTCTTTATCCTTTGTGGTGGATTTAAGTCTAAAATCTATTTTGTCAGAAATTAATATTGCTACTCCTCTTCTTTTTTGCTTATTGTTTGCTTGATATATTTTTTTCCATCCTTTGAGTTTTAGTTTGTGTCTCTAAGTTTAAGGTGTGTCTCTTGTAGGCAGCATATAGATGGATCGTGTTTCTTTATCCAGTCCGTGACTCTCTGTCTCCTTATTGGTGCATTTAGTCCATTTACATTCAGCGTAATTATAGATAAATAAGTTTTTAGTGCTGTCATTTTGATGCCTTTTCATGTGTGTTGTCGGCCATTTCATTTTTCCACATACTTTTTTGTGCTGAGACGTTTTTCTTAGTAGATTGTGAGATCCTCATTTTCATAATGTTTAACTTTATGTTAGTTGAGTCGTTACGTTTTTCTTGGCTTTTTTCTTGAGTTATGGAATTGATATTCCTTTTTGTGGTTACCTTATTATTTACCCCTATTTTTCTAAGTAAAAACCTAACTTGTATTGTTCTATATCGCCTTGTATCACTCTCCATCTGGCAGTTCAATGCCTCCTATATTTAGTCCCTCTTTTTGATTATTGTGATCGTTTATCTATTGATTTCCATGATTTCCTGTTATGTGTATTATTTTGTTTATTTATTTATTTTTTAGAATTAATCTTAATTTGTTTTTGTGCTTTCCCTATTTGAGTTGTGTTGATATCAGGACGTTCTGTTTTGTGAGCTTGTATTGTGCTGGTACCTGATATTATTGGTCATGAGGCCAAACAATCTCCTTTAGCATTTCTTGCAGTCTTGGTTTAGTTTTTGCAAATTCTCTAAACTTGTGTTTATCTGTAAATATCTTAATTTCGCCTTCATATTTCAGAGAGAGTTTTGCTGGATATATGATCCTTGGCTGGCAGTTTTTCACCTTCAGTGTTCTGTATATGTTGTCCCATTCCCTTCTTGCCTGCATGGTTTCTGCTGAGTAGTCAGAACATATTCTTATTGACTCTCCCTTGAAGGAAACCTTTCTTTTCTCCCTGGCTGCTTTTAAAATTTTCTGTTTGTCTTTGGTTTTGGCAAGTTTGATGATAATATGTCTTGGTGTTTTTCTTTTTGGATCAATCTTAAATGGGGTTCGATGAGCATCTTGGATAGATATCCTTTCGTCTTTCATGATGTCAGGGAAGTTTTGTGTCAGGAGTTCTTCAACTATTTTCTCTGTGTTTTCTGTCCCCCCTCCCTGTTCTGGGACTCCAATCACTCGCAAGTTATCCTTCTTGATAGAGTCCCACATGATTCTTAGGGATTCTTCATTTTTTTAAATTCTTTTATCTGATTTTTTTTCAGCTATGTTGGTATTGATTCCCTCGTCCTCCAGATGTCCCAGTCTACATTCTAATTGCTCGAGTCTGCTCCTCTGACTTCCTAGTGTGTTGTCTAATTCTGTTATTTTATTGTTAATCTTTTGGATTTCTACATGCTGTCTCTTTATGGATTCTTGCAACTTATTAATTTTTCCACTATGTTCTTGAATAATCTTTTTGAGTTCTTGAACAGTTTTATCAGTGTGTTCCTTGGCTTTTTCTGCAGTTAGCCTAATTTCATTTGTGATGTCTTTAAATATTTTGTAAATTAGTTTTTTATATTCTGTATCTGATAATTCCAGGATTGTATCTTCATTTGGGAAAGATTTTGATTCTTTTATTTGGGGGGTTGGAGAAGCTGTCATGGTCTGTTTCTTTATGTGGTTTGATATGGACTGCTGTCTCCGAGCCATCACTGGGAAATTAGTTTTTCCAGGTAATCAGCTAAAAAAAACTGCAGTCAGATCCCTATCTGAATTCTCCCTCTGGCTCAGGGTATTCGGATGTTAATGGAGCCGCCTGGGGAGGGTGGGGGAGGGATCAGAGAGGTAGGAGTGTAGCACCTCAGAATGTAGAGCTGATCCCTGCGTTCACGCTCTGCCCACGCTCGCCAAAATCCCGGCGGGACAACTCCCCGGCTGGGACGCTGCTCTCCCCGCTCCAAGACCAGTCACTTCCTCTCGGGGACTTCTCCCTCCGGCGCGCCGCTCCGCTCGCGCGAGCTGGGTGGGCGTCACCCGCACGAAGGGCTGGGCCCGCCTCCGGGGTCAATTCAGGGGAATATAACTGGTCCCCGCGCTCACGCCCTGCCCGCGCCCGCCAAAATCCCAGCGGGACGGCTCCCCGGCTGGGACGCTGCTTTCCCCGCCCCGAGACCAGTCACTTCCTCCCGGGGACTTCTCCCTCCAGTGCGCCGCGCCGCACGTGCGAACTGGGTGGTCGTCGCCCGCACGAACGTCTGGGCCCCTCCCCGGGGTCTCTTTAGGGAAATATAGCTGATCCCCACGCTCGTGCCACGCCCGCTCCCTACCAGACTCCCGGCGGGACGGCTCCCCGGCTGGGACGCTGCTCTCCCTGCTCCAAGATCTGTCACTGCCTCCCGGGGACTTCTCCCACCGGCTGCGCCGCTACGCCGCCCGCGCCAACCGGCTAGGCTCCCTCCCGGGATGGGTTCGGGGGCTAGGGCTGGGCCCCTTGTCTGTGCCGTCTGCCCCCCTGGGCTCTGCCCCAAATCAGGCTCCGAAGATCACCTGCCTGGTACGCTGGCTCCTGGTTCTGAAAATGATCACTGTCTGCCCGTATTTGTTCGTTCTCCATCTCTAAGTCTGTGTTTGTTGTTCAGAGTTCGTAGATTGTTATGTATGTGATTGATTCACTTGTTTTTCTGAGTCTTTGTTGCAAGAGGGATCCGCGGTAGCATCCACCTAGTCCGCCATCTTGGCCCCGCCTCCAGGACATATCTCTTGCGTCTGGTCCTGGGAGGGGACTAGGGCAATTGACCAGCTATGTAGGGATCAGGGATGAGGAGGCTGTGGGTACAGGACAGATGGTCCAGGTGAAAGCAGAGCAGGCCTTCATCACACAGACAAGTTTAAGGCTGAGTCCAGGTTCCTCTCCCACAAGAGGGTGGGACCTAATCTAGGGTGAGGCTACTATGTGGCCATGCCTGGGGTGGTGTGGATTGGGGAACATAGCAGAATCACGGACCTGTGTGCTGTCTCCGTGCCTAGTCCTGGATGCGCACTGAGTAGAGGAGGGCCTGGGGCATGGCCATCCCCTAGTGCCTGCCCAGTCTTGAGTGGGAGGGCCTAGTTGGGACAACAGGCTTTTCCCTGTGTGTGTTAGGCTGCCCGCTACTGTGTGTGCTTGTACTTGGTGAAAGATGTCGCTGTCAGCACTTGTCTTCTTTGTTCTCTGCTGTGAAATGGGCGTGCACTCTTTTCATTATTTGCATTGTGTTCTTTTATAGCAGAAATCAGTGCCATTTTGACAATCCTGCTGTTTTCTACCATCACTTGTGAAATTAGCAAGCATATGATGCTTCATCGATATTGTAGTTATTTTTTCATATATTGCAATTAATATTGCTGTAAACATGAGGATTTTCTTATAAAGTACTGAGGGTTATGGGCCTTGAGTTGTAGAGATTATCCTGGATGATCTGTGTGGCCCAGTCTTACAGTGAGCACTTAAAAATGGAGAACTTTCCTAGGTGCAGTTAGAGTTGCAACAACAGAAGAAAGGTAAAGAGATACTTTGAAGGTAAACAGAGGAGGCCAAGAGCAGAGCAGTGCAGTCACTCAATACAGGCAAAAAGCAAAGAACAGACTAGAATTTAAAAAAAAGAAGTCAGATAGTAACAAATGTTGGTGAGGATATGGAGAAATTGGAAACCTCATACCCTGCTGGTGCGAATGTCAAATGGTGCGGCTCTTTTAGAAAACAGTATGGCCGTGCCTCAAACGATTTAACATAGAGTTCCATATAGCCCAGTGATTAACCAAGAGAAAGGAAAACATATGACCACAAAAAAACTTGTACACAAATGTTTATAGCAGCATTGTTCATAATGGACCAAGATGGAAACAACCCAGATGCCCATCAGTGGGTGAATAGATTAAAAACAATGTGGTATATACATACAGTAGAATATTTTTCAGCCATAAAATGCATGCTGATATATTCCACACTTTGAACGAACCTTGAAAACATTATGCTAAGTGAAAGAAGCCAGTCATAAACGAACACATTATGTGGTTCTATGCATGTGAAATGTCTAGAACAAGGAAATCTATATACTCTAAATGTGGGCAGAGGGTGGGGGAAAGGGTAGGGTAGGGATAGAGAGGTGTTATGGATTGAATTGTGTCCCCCCAAAATGTGTGTCAGCTTGGCTAGGCCATGATTCCCAATTTTGTATGGTTGTCCACCATTTTGTGAACTGATGTGATTATCCTATGTGTTGTAAATCCTAACCTGTATGATGTTAATGAGGCAGGATTAGAGGTAGTTTTGTTAATGAGGCAGGACTCAATCTACAGGATTAGGCCGTATCTTGAGTCAATTTCTTTTGAGATATACCAGAGAAAATCAAGCAGACAGAAGAGAGGCCTGCTATAGCCAAAAAAGAAGAACCAGGATATGTCTTCTAGCCTCCTAAACTATGAGAGAATAAATTTCTGTTTGCCAGAACCATCCACTTGTGCTATTCCTGTTATAATAGCAGTAGATAACTAACACAAGGGGTAATAGGTAAATAGTATGGGGTTTCTTTATGAGGTGATAAAAATGTTCTAAAATTGACTGTGGTGATGGTTGCACATATTTGTGAATATAACAAAAATACTGAATTCTGCACTTTAAATGGGTGAAGTATATGGTATATGAATTATATATCAATACTGTTCAAAAAACAAAACAAAAACATGCAAAATATATGTATACATTTGGAATGTATGCCTGATAGTGTACAATGAGATGGAAATTGTATCTGACAGGGATAATAAAGGGGATCATTTGCTGTTTATGTGTTGTTTTAATATTTTATAATAAAATAAATTCCCATCTGAAAAAAATACAGAAATTATCCCTAGAACCTCCATAAAGGAACATAGACCTGTTGATAGCTTGATTTTAGCCAGGTGAGACCCGTGTTAAGCTTCTGACCCAGAGACCTCTGAGATAAAATATTTGTGTTAGTTAAGAGGCTAAGGTTGTGGTTATTTGTTACCACAGTAAGAAAAAACTGATACGACATGAGTATGAAGAAAGTAATAAAATTAATAGCAACAGCAGCATATATTGAGGAATTCCTGTGTACTAGGCTCTACCCCACGTGCTCCTAATGCTTTAAGTTGTTTAACATTGTATTCCTACCAATCCTGAGGGGCAAAATGATTGCAATTTCACGCTGAAGAATCTGAGGAACAGAGATGATAAATGTCTTTTCCTGAGATACCACAGGCAGAAATGAACATATCCTGACTTGATCCTATGGCAGTTGGAGGCCTGGCTCCATTCTTTTCAACACCGTTCCTCTCAGGTTGATAAAGGAAAACTCGTCGGAGGTCTCTAGTATTTATATCGTGTCCATGGTGTATGGATATGGTGAGGTTGGTGTGTCAGCACAGTCAGCTGAAAATCTGCACCTCTGTGAATTCAGCATCAGCAAGGCTAACCCATCGGTGCCTCCCTATACTCGTCTCACAGACACAAAAACCCCTTGACGCTGCTCTGGCTGAGGGATTGAGGAGGGTCTCCAGTGTCTGAGAGATCCTGGAGAAATATTAGCACTTTTGTCTCCTCACCCCAGTGAAGCTCCTCAGTCCTATTTTACTCATTCAGTTCCTCCTCACAGATGACCAAAAGCCCCGAGAGACAATTTGGTATCTTCAAATGAACTAAGTCAGTGATTCTGTGTGATAACCCAATGACACTGGATTCCCCAGCAAAGATTTTCTCACATAGGGTATGTTGACCTCTGCCAATCTTTTTGTCCTCTTAACTTTCTGCATGGAACCGTGCAAATGGGTCCCATCCATGCCCCGGGTACACAGGGTCCCCACTCAAGGCATTCCACCCACTGAATTATCCCTCAGGTACCTGTGTTCATAGAACTGGCAGTGCTTGCCTGATTCTGTACCTGATTCATGGCATTGTGAACCTTGGGACTGACTGACCACCTGTGGACCCACAGTGTGCCCTTGTCAGTGGACATCTGGACACACTGTGCTGACCCTTTGGCTATGGCATCTTTCCTGCATGGTAATCATGGATAGTAATAAACTGCAGCTGACAAAGCGTGATGTAATTTTGTTGGAGAAGGTCAACAAAGATCAGGGGCAAAGCTTTGAGAAGATTGTAACTGTTTTGTGGGCACCCCCACAGTTATTCCTGCAGCTCAGGGCCCATTGCTAATGTTTTTTTTAATCATCTTCTCCTTTTTTTTCTCCCTATTCCCTGTTCCCTTTACCTGAACCTGCACCTTCCCTCTGCTCTTGTTGTTCTCTCTAGAATCTCCCGTGCTTCTTTTTCCAAATGTGGTAGTACCCGGGGAAGGAGGAATGGCCTGTCCTTGGTATGGTACAACAGGGTATGAAAGCTATATGACCTGTGTCAGGGTTCTCCAGTGATGCTGATGGCCCCCATCCGCTCTGAGGGCTTATAGTGCCCTGCCTCTTTCTGTCTGCAGATGGTGATACTTAGGGTACCATCCCCTGCCTCCGTCCAGTTCTCTCAGGTCATGCTATCTCATGTACATTTCAGGATCTTCCCAAAGACCACAGGCCTCTTGAAAAGCTACACCCATCAAGCTTAAGAACCACACCAAGGATATCAAAATTTTGTTTCGAGGTTTCCTTCAATGGACAGTCTCTTGATCTGTGAGCTGAAATGAGGGGTGTGTAACATTTGTCAAAATACACAGAAATGTATGCTTTTGCTGTGCACCCCTTTCTTATGTGATGTATACGTCAATAAACTTCAAAACATTTCAAATAGCTGTAAACTTCAAAAAGATGTCTGGTATTTCACACTGTTGACAGATCCTATCTGCATACTTTTTCCAATTTTTTCGCCCTTCGGTCTCTCCTTCGTCCAGGAGTCCCATCTCTGCTCCATCTTACCCTTAGGCACTGTCTCTTTCGCACTGAGGCTGTAATCCCTGGGGCTAGAGAAGTTGTTGGATACAGACGTTTCTGGGATCAGTCTAGATGAGGCATGCCACCAACACACTGCTAGAAATCTTAGGAATATAAAAATCCTTGTGGGTTGGAGTCAGTAGTAGGCTGAGTCTTCTGTCTGCCCAGAGCTTACATGCAGGTGTACTTTTGGGCCTAGAAGGTGTCTGTGGCCTAAGGGGCAGGGTGAGGCCCTGTGCGAATAAGGAGTATGGAGAGCTTTGCCAACATGCCTGTGAGCTTCTACCTCTCCTATGAGATGCTTGCCTGACTCAGGGTGAGGCTACTGAATGGCCATCCCTGGGGTGGTGTGGATTGGGGGGCATAGTCACAATCACTGACTTGTATGTAATGTCCCATTTCTAGCCCTAGATATGCCCTGAGTAGAGGTGGACCTGGGGCGTAGATGTCCCCTGGTGTCTGTCCAATCTTGAGGGAAGGGTTCAGTTGCCCTGTGTGTGACCTCACAGATCTCCTACCAGTCCATGAGATTGTGCCTGGTGAAAGGCATCAGAGTCAACACTTGCCTTTTTTGTTCCCTGCTGTGAAAGTGGGTACTCTTTCAACATTCATTTGCAATTTGCTACTTTTATGACAAAAATTTTTTACCATTGTGACAACTATGTTATGCTCTACTATCACCTGATATAGATACAAATGTAATGTTTTACTGACATTACAGTTACTTATTATCTCTATAATTGCAAGGAATGGTACTTATTTTTATTAGGTGAAAGTTTACAAAGTAAATTAGTTTCTCATTAAACAGCTAATACACAAATTGTTTTGTGACATTGGTTACCAACCCTGTGATGTGTCAACACTCTTCTTCTCTGCCCCCATTTCCCTATTGCCATTCATTCTGTTTTCCTGTCCCTTCCTGCCTTCTCATCCTTGGTTTTGGGCAGGTGTGCCCATTGGTCTCCAGTGCATGAAGTGAACTACGAAGCATGTTTCTGATGTTATTGTTGTCCGTATAAAAAAAATTGTTGTCCCTATAGGCCTGTCTAATCTTTTGCTGAAGGGTGCACCTCAGGAGTGACTTCAATAGTGAGTTAAAAGGGTGTCTACGGGCCATACTCTTGGGATTTCTCCAGTCTTTGCCAGACCTGGCAAGCCTTTTTTTTTTTGTACATTTGAATTTTGTTCTATATTTTTCTCTCGCTGTGTCTGGAACCCTATATTGTGATCCCTGCCAGAGCAATTGGTGGTGGTAACCAGGTACCATCTAGTTGTTCTGGGCTCAGTCTGGTAGAGGTTATGGTAGTTGTTGTCTGTTAGTATTTGGACTAATCTTTCCCTTGTCTTTGGTCTTCTTCATTTTCCTTTCTTCCAGCTGATATGGGACCAGTAGATGTATCTTAAACGGCTGCTCGTAGGCTTTAAAGACCCCAGACGCTACACACCACAGTCGGATGTAGACAATTTTTTTATAGACTATGTTATGCCAATTGAGTTAGATGTCCCCCGAGGCCATGGTCCCTAGCCCTCAGCCGAGTAGCTTGGTTTCTCAGGACATTTGGGTTTGTCTATGAAGCTTCTATGACTTTCCCCTGGTCAAGTTGTACAGATTTCCCCAGTACTGTGTAATATTTTACCCTTCACCAAAGTTACCACTTACCTACTATCTAGTTAGTGTTTTTCCCTCTCCACCCCTCCCCTCCCTTGTAACCATCAAAGATTGTTTCTTTCTGTGTGGCAACATTTTCATGAGTTTTTATAATAGTGGTCTCATACAGTATTTGTCCTTTTGTGGTTGTCTTATTTCGCTCAGCATATTGCCCTCCAGATTCATCCATGTCATGAGATGTTTTGCAGATTCATCATTGTTCTTTATTGTTGTGTACTATTCCATTGTGTTTACGTACCATAGTTTATCCATTCATCTGTTGATGGATGTCTAAGCTGTTTCCATCTTTTTGCGATTGTGAATGATGCTGCAGTGAACATGGGTGTGCATATGTCTGTTCGTGTGATGGCTTTTATTTCCCTAGGATATATTCCTGGCAGTGTGCTTGCTGGATTGTATGGTGTTTCTATCTCTAGCTTTTTAAGGAGGCTCCGTATCATTTTCCAAAGTGGTTGTACCATTTTACATTCCCACCAGCAGTGCATAACAGTTCTGATCTCCCTGCAGCCTCTCCAACATTTGTTTTTTTCATTTTTGTTGTTGTTGTTTGTGCCAGTAATGTCATTGTTTGTGCCAGTAATGTCAGAGTGAGATGGTATCTCATTGTAGTTTTGATTTGCATTTCTCTAATGGCTGGTGATCATGAGCATTTCCTCATGTGTCTGTTAGCTGCCTGAATGTCTTCCTTGGTGAAGTGTCTGTTCATATCCTTTGCCCATTTTTTAATAGGATTATTTGTCTTTTTGTTGTAGAGGTGTTGGATTTTCCTGTAGATTTTAGGGATTAGACCTTTGTCAGATCTGTCATAGCCAAAAATTTTTTCCAGCGTGTAGGTTATCTTTTTACTCTTTTGCTGAAGTCTTTTGATGAGCATAAGTGTTTAATTTTTAGAGGACCCCAGTTATCTAGCTTATCTTCTGGTGTTTGTGTATTGTTAATTATGGTTTATAACCTGTTTATGCTTTATATTAGGGCCCCTCGTGTTGATCTTATTTTTTTTCCATGATTCTTATAGTTTTTGGTTTTATACTTAGGTCTTTGATCCATTTTGACTTAGTATTTGTGTATGGTGTGAGGTATGGGCCCTGTTCCATTGTTTTTACAGATGAACATCCAGTTTTGCCAACACCGTTTGTTAAAAAGATTGTCTTTTCCCCTTGTAATGGACTTTAGCCCTTTGTCAAAGATCAGGTGGCTGTAGGTAGATGGATTTAGATCTGGGTTCTCAATTCTTTCCCATTGGTCAATGTGCCTGTTTTTGAACTAGTACCAGGCTGTTTTGACTACCATGGCTGTATAGTAGGTTCTGAGGTCAGGTAGTATGAGGCCTCCTAGTTTTTTCTTCCTTTTCAAAATGCTTTACTTATCCAGGGCATCTTTCCTTTCCAAATAAAGTTGATGGTTAGTTTTTCCATCTCGTTAAAAAATGCTGTTGGTATTTGGATTGGGACTGCATTGTACTTGCAGATTGCTTTGGGTAAAATTGACATTTTTACAATGTTGAGTCTACCTATCTGGGAGCATGGTATGTTTTTCCATTTATGTAGGTCTCTTTTGGTTTCTCGCAGTAGTGTTTTGTAGTTTTCTTTATATAGGTCCTTTACGTCTCTGGTTGGATTTATTCCTATGTATTTTATTTTCTGGAGTCAATGAGAATTTGAAATTCTATTCAACATTTTCCCCCTTTTGATCAGGATTCTTCTGTAGACTCTATGATCAAAACGTTTAGAAATGGTAGCCAGGCACCATCCAGTTTTTCTGGTCTCATGGCAGAAGAGGCAGTTGTTCATGAAGGCAATTAGCCACACATTCCATTTTTTCCTCCTATTGCTGACCGTCCTTCTTCCTCTGTTGCTCCGGGCAGATAGAGACCAATTGTTATGCCTTAGATGGCCGCCTGCAAGCTTTTAAGATCCAAGGAACTATGCAATGAACTATGAGGTAGAACAGAAGCACTGAACACATTGTTAGGCCAGTTAACTGGGATGTTCCATGAAACCACGACCCTAAACTTCCAAACCAAGGAACCAAATCCCATGAAGTGTTTGGTTGTTCATAAGCAGCCTCAGCAGCTACTCTTTTTTTTTTTTTTGTCATTGTTGTAAATGTCTGTCACACGTTTGCTAATTCAACTTTTTACAGGTGCAACCCTACTGTTAATCAGTACAATTTTTCCATCACCATAAACCAAAACTCAGTACTCTATAAGCAAAAGCCCCTCACCCCTCCCTTTTCCCCTCTCTCTTGCCTCTGGTAACCACTGATAAACTTTGGTTAGAGAATTTTTTTGTGACTTTTAAATGGTAGAATCTCATTTGTAAAGCAGTGTTAAATATTGCTATAGTTTTATCCCTCATAAATAATGATAGTAATGTGTGCAATTTAGAGTAATGTCTCCAAAAGCTGTCTACATCCTGTTCCCCAGAGCTATGAATATATTACCTTCTATTATTGCAGAAGGGTCTTTGCAGATGTGATTAAGGTTAAGAACCTTGAGAATGGTGATTTTTATGCATTAACTGGATTGGTGCAATTTTATGACATGCATCCTGGAAACAAAGTACTTTTCTGACTGTTAATTGTTTTGACACTGGAAGGAGAGTCAGAGAGATAGTACATTGTTTACTTTGAAGACAAAGGAAGAGGCCCAAGAGCCAAGGAATATGGTGTCCTTCAGAAGCTTCAAAGAACAAGGACACAGATCCTCCCCTAGAGCTGGCAGGGTTGAACACAGCCCTGTGGATAAATTGACACAGAGACTGCGGAGGCTTGTGATGAACTTCTGACTATGAGAAATGAAAAATAATCAATTTGTGTTCTTTTAAGCTGTGTAGGTTGTGGTGATTTGTTATGGTAGCAAGAAAAAATAAAAATGATGATTTTGAAATTAATAGAAATAACAACGGCACCAATATGGGCAGTTCATATATGCTGGGCACATCTCTATGTGCTTTGTACACCTGCATTATTTAACACTGTATAGTCTTGTTAATTGCCATCAAGTCAATTTCAACTTATGGCGATCCCATGTGTGCTGAGTAGAATTGCTTTACAGGGTTTTCAGTGCTGTGAACTTCCGGAAGCAGATCACCAGGCCTGTTTTTCTGGGCTCCTCAGGGTGGTTTCAAACTACCAATCCAAAAAAAGGCATTGGTGGCATGAG
The DNA here is from genome assembly GCF_030014295.1 of Loxodonta africana. Classification (NCBI taxonomy): domain Eukaryota; kingdom Metazoa; phylum Chordata; class Mammalia; order Proboscidea; family Elephantidae; genus Loxodonta; species Loxodonta africana. The sequence goes on from NC_087362.1 coordinate 41,069,624, forward strand.
TTCTCTTTAAAAGTAAGGGTTCATGTGAAAAAAAAAAGGGTTCATGTGAAGCTAAGAAAAAAGGGTGGTTTGAAAGTCTGACTAAGAAACTTACAGCTACTGTCACCCTGTCATAGATTGAATTATGTCCACCTAAAAACGTCTGTATCCATTTGACTGGGCCATGATTCCCAGTATTGTGTGATTTTCCTCTATGTTGTAAATCCTGCCTCCTTGATGTTAATGAGGGAGGATGGGCTGCAGTTGTGTTAGTGAGGTAGGACTCAATCTACAAGATTGGATTGTGTCTTGAGGCAATCTCTTGAGATATAAAAGAAAGAAGCCAGTAGAGAGTTAGCAGGACCTCATACCACCAAGAAAGCAGTGCCAGGAGCAGAGTGCATCTTTTGGACCCAGGGTTCCTGTGCAGAGAAGCTCCTAGTCTGGGGGAAGATTGATGAGAAGGTGAACAGAGAGAGAAAGATTTCCCCTGGAGGTGACACCCTGAATTTGGACTTTTAGCCTACTTTACTGTGAGAAAATAAACTTCTCTTTGTTAAAGCCATCCACTTGTGGTATTTCTATTATGGCAGCACTAGATAACTAAGACACACCCATTGCCTATCTCACACTCTGGTAGATGGCTAGTGGCTTCATCTCTAGAAGGGTTGATCAGCAGGGGTGTGGCTCATAATTAACATGATGCCGGGGCCACTTCTCCTCATGATGACTGTGTATCCCCCTCCTTAAGCTTTGGCTTCCTGCAGAACCTTTGGCGTATCATATTCCAAACTGGTAAAGGCAGACCATTTGTACCTGGGACACAGTGCATTTTCTGCCATGAGCTCTTGGGGGGAAAATTCCACCTTTCCCAACACCACAGAAGTCAAAGAAGGTAGATACTTTCATAAAATCAGCTCTGTCTCAGAGATTAGTGGATAGAGTAAGTTTCTTGTTGAGTTGGTCATGATTCGGCTCCTACTGTGTCCTTCAGGTCTCCAGCATGGAGCCAACTTTCCTGCCGACTTCTGTTCTGCTCCTGTTACTGTTTGTCCACCTTTCTGTACCGTATTGTAACTGTGTTATTGAACATCTTCAAATGATTTACTGCAATAATGATGTTGGAAGTCTGTATAGACCTGAGAAGGACTGCCACTATGGAGTTCCTCACTTTAGGTGAATATCCCATGTTTTCTGGCCCACAAAGTAGACTAGACATGGAAGGTCATTTTGAGGCTTGACTAGAGGTGAATGATTAGACTCTTGAATGCCTGAATATGTGTAGGTCAGGGTTTCTCCTGAATATATATATATATTTATCAGTAGTGTGTCTTTTTGATTACATGGGACTTAGTAATGAAACTGCAAATGGGCTTTATGCCTTTAACATCACCAAAGTAAGTCCATAAACTCATCAAATTCATCTCCTAACAGACATATAACCCCTTGACCCTGCTGTAGCTGAGGGAGTGGGGTGGGGGGGGGGGTCTCAGGAATGCAGCATCCCTGGTAGAATGACAAGTCCCTGTATCCCCAACCCACTGAAGCTCTGCAGTCCTGTATCACTCTTCTACTTTCTTCTCATTGATGTTGAAAGGACCTTACACCCTGTAATCTATGAAAATCCAGGAAATGGATATGCTATGTCTTATGAGGACCTGTTACCTAGGGAAGTAATTGTCATGTGGGGTAAAGTTACCCACCCCACTCCATTGGCCCTCTCACCCTTGTGTGAATCCCTCCAAACTGTGTCCCATTCATGAACCTGGTAATGTGGGATCCCCACACCAGAACTTTGCCCTGTTGAGTTTTCCCCAGGACACTGTATTCTTGGACCTGGCAGTCCTGGCTACTTCTGTACCTGCCTCAGGTGTCCTAGACTGAGTTTGAACACCTATGAGCTACAATGTGCCCACACCCTTTTGGTATAGCATCTCTTTTTTCAAGGTTCTTTCTATAGCAATGATAATATATTACTTGTGTCAGAATGTGAAATGACATTCTGGGAGACTATCAATGAAGACTGGAGAAAAGCCTTTGAGGAAGACTACAAAGAAGGATGTAGCTGCACTGTGAGGAGACCTCTCAGCTGTTCCTACAGCTCAGGCTTTGTCAATTCTTTCTTTCTTATTGCTGGCTTCCTCTCCCAGATCTTCGTCCCCTCAACTTAGAACTTCTCCTTTCTATGCTCTTTGGATCCACTTGTAGTTCACTACCACCTACCACATTTTTCTAAATGGCATAGGACCTAGGTCTGAAAAGAAGTGGAAGCTGAACTTTGCTGTGGTTTTTCCACTCCTCAGGTATAGCAGGACGTTTACTGGCCATGTGACACTGATCTGAAGCAAGCTTGCCGATGGCATCCCTCCTGTCCTTATGAATTACTAGAGAAACACTTGTACCACACCAGTGCTTGCATCCCCATCTCTCCTGGCCTTTGTGAAGATTTATAAATGAGCCCATGCAATACATCTCTCCAATACTCCCACTTTCTATGTTACAAGACTTTCACAGAGAATGGACTGCCCTCTAAGTATAAGACACTACCGAATAACAGTGCACTCATAAAGCACATGAAGCACTCCAAGTACTTCAGTTATTGTCTTTTTATTGTCCCCTTCATGGACTGTCTCGATCTGGCTGGTGCAATGAGGAGTGTGCAACCACTATCACGATGCGTACACATATACTCTTATCATGTGCACATATTTTGTTGTGTAGCTTATGTGAAACATTTCAAATATCAATATGCTTCAAAAAAGATGATGGAAAACTCACATTGCTTACAAATCTGATTTGCACATTTTTTTCAATTCATCGCTCCTTCTGCAGGTGCCCATTCACCCTGGAATCCCATCCCTAACTCTGCTCCTTCTTATCCTGAAATACACTCTCTCCTAACTCGACAGAGGCCCTAAACCCTGAGCCTAAAGAAGGTGCTGGACCCAGACACCCCTAAAATCAGACCAAACAGGGCATGTCACGAATATTCCCTCATAATCTAAGAATGTGAAAACCCCTGAGGGTTGAGGATCAGGAAGGGAAATTTGGATGTGTGGAGAGCTGAGTCGTAGCTTGGGCCCTGTACTTTCCTAAAGTATATGCATAGTCCTGGACAGTTGGGCCTGGAAAGTGGCTGTGGCCAGAGGGCTGGGCCAGGCCAGTTATGTGATTCCTCCCTAAATGTGCATTCTATCTGTCTTGTTTTTGGCTTTGGAGAGGGTCTAGGGGACCCTCTGTTGTGACCAAGGGATTTGGAGGCTGTAGGGGCAGGCCAGATGGGCCAGGTGAAAGCAGAGGAGGTCTTCCTCACATACATGAGTTTAAGACTGCGCTCGGCTCCTCTCCCAGAGCCCTGGTGGTGTAGTGGTTAAGAGTTCGGCTGCTAACCAAAAAGTCAGCAATTGGAATCCATTCTTTGGAACCCTGTAGGGCAGTTCTACTTTGTCCTTATAGGGTGGCTGTGAGTTGAAATCTACTTGATGACAGTGACAGTTTTGGATTTTTTTTTTTTGGTGGGGGGACTCCTCTCCCAGGATGAAGCTATTGATGGTCCTGCCTAGGGTGGGCTGGAATGTGGGGTATAGCCACAATCACTGACCTACTCTTGGATATGCACTTGGGAGGGGGAGGACCTGGGAGTAACCTTCCACTGAGTGTCCTAACCTGAGGGACAACAAGGTTTGCCCTGTGTGTGACTTCCTAGGAGTGCTTTCCACTTTTCGTGAGGGTAAATGCAGTAGAAATTCATTTATAATGCTTTTTTTATTTATTGCTGCAATTTTACTCCTACTAAATATTAATGGTGATGTTAAGGTCCCTGGGTAGCGGAAATGATTTGCACTTGACTGCGAACCTAAAGTTTGGCGGTTCAACCCACCCAGCGGTACTGAGGGAGAAAAAGCCTGGCGATCTGCTTCCTTTTAGATTACCGCCAAGAAAACCCCATGGAGCAGTTCTACTCCGTAACGCAGGATGCAACCATGAGTTGGAGGTGTCTGTATGGCAATTAACAGTAAGGTTAGGTAGTCTGAATAATAAAAAACCAAACCCAGTGCCGTCGAGTCGATTCCGACCCTATAGCACCCCCAAATATCTCTATTGGAATCCTCTGTACCTGTGAATGCTATTTTACGTGATAAAGGAGACTGCAGAAATGACTAAGGTGAATTTCTTCAGCTGGGGAGATTGTCCTGGATTATCTGGGACTCATACAGCCAATTTGTGGCGTATGTAATTTTCTGCTCGGCCTCCATTTATTCTTCCTACTTGCCCTGTCTCCATTTTCGGACATGGCTGTTCTTTTCTTTTCACTGAAGTCTCAGCAGTTTGAGGCTCTAACTGATCCTCCTGGCCTGAGAACCCGAGCTTCTCGGGTAGGTATTACCTTCTAACCCACCAACTCTCCACAGCCCTAGTTACCCTTACCCTGCCCACCCGTGCCCCACGTGACTCCCTGGATAGTGCGCTGGACTTTTAAACTAATTAGGCTTCACCGCGCTGACCCCAAGCTCCACCCTGCTTGACTGACACCAGCGACTCCTACGATTCCGGCTTGTCGAGTGCAAAGGCAGCAGTTTGCAATCTGGGATGGTGAGTACTAAATCCAGTTCATTTTTGGCCTTCCTGCGTGGTCTCACTTCCTCGTGCCGCACCTGGCAGAAGATCCAGTACACCTCCAGGACCCTTTTGAGTCTAACTTAATACATGGGTTGGCCCAGCAATGATTAAAAAAAAACCAAAAAACCCAAACCAGTTGCTGTCCAGTCGATTCTGACTCATAGCAACCCTATAGGACAGAGCAGAACTGCTGCATAGGGTTTCCAAGGCTGTAATCCTTATGGAAGCAGACTGCCCCCTCTTTCTCCTAGCTGATGGGTTCCAACTGCTGACCTGTCAGTAAGTAGCCAAGTGCTTTAGCCATTGCACCACCGGGGCACCTCCTGAGGGACAGAGGTGGTCAGTGTCCTATCCTGAGATAGCACAGGCAGGAATGACCACGTCCTGATTGGATCCTAAGGCAGTTGGAGGCCTGTCTCCATCCCCTTCAACACTGTTCCTCCAGGAGATTAAACAGAAACGGTGTAAGGGTTTCGTGTCTATCCGTGGTGCACATTACGTTGGTATAATGGTGGTGGTATCATTAGCCAAGTCAGGTGAAAATAAGGAACTTGTGTTTTATTTTAATACTTCCCCATTGTCATCTGTCCAAACACACAACCCCCTTGACTCTAGCTAAGTGTTCCAATTCTGGAAATAAATTTTGGTGATCCTGATAGTAACCTTGAGAATTTTCTTAGGGCTGTCTTCCAGAGCAGTACTAAATTTATGCCAGGTGTCCTGCATAAAATCAGACCTCTCTCAAGAGATAACATACCAAAATACTTTGGAATGTGCTAACTGGGACTTGTTGTTGTTGTGGTGTTGAGTCCATTCTGACTCATGGTGACTGCATGTGTTACAGAGTAGAACTGCTCCATAGGGTTTTCTTGGCTGCAATCTTTATAGAAACAGATTGCCAGGCCTTTCTTTTGTGGTGCTGCTGGGTGGGTTATACCAGCTAAATGCAAACTGTTTCCACCACTCAGGGAGTTTTTGGGACATGAGAGCCTGGTTTTTATCAGTTTGGCAGTTTAAAATCCTTCAGGATAAATCGGCAGAAGCCAAACCAGTCTTAAAGAAACAATATTCCAAAGTAACTGATGAATTACCTTTCCACACTTTTATAATCCCTCCCCCAAATTAAAGACTTCGTGCTGAAACCAGTCACTCAAAACATCTTTGTTAGAGTTTCCACACTACCTTTAAAACCCTTTTCTTCACTTCCTAAGCCTGAGCTTTGCGCTATTTGGGCCCAAGTGCCCCTCTGCTCATAGATTAACCACTTAATAAATCTTGTTCAAACTGTCTTTGTCTTTTTAGATTTAACACATCTGTGGGTGAGAGAGTGTTGAGGAATTATCCTGAATTATTTGGGTAGCCCAATTTTATGATGTTGTTGTTAGGTGCCGTCGAGTCGGTTCCGACTCATAGCGACCCTATGCACAACAGAACGAAACACTGCCCGGTCCTGCGCCATCCTCAGAATTGTTGTTATGCTTGAGCTCATTGTTGCAACCACTGTGTCAGTCCACCCCGTTGAGGGTCTTCCTCTTTTCTGCTGACCCTGTACTCTGCTAAGCGTGATGTCCTTCTCCAGGGACTGATCCCTCCTGAAAACATGTCCAAAGTATGCAAGACACAGTCTCACCATCCTTGCCTCTGAGGAGCATTCTCGCTGCACTTCTTCCAAGACAGATTTGTTTGTTCTTTTAGCAGTCCATGGTATATTCAATATTCTTCGCCAACACCACAATTCAAAGGCGTCAACTCTTCTTTGGTCTTCCTTATTCATTGTCCCGCTTTCACATGCATATGATGTGATAGAAAACACCATGGCTTGGGTCAGGCACACCTTAGTCTTCAGGGTGACATCTTTGCTCTTCAACACTTTGAAGAGGTCCTTTGCAGCAGATTTGCCCAATGCAATGCATCTTTTGATTTCTTGACTGCTGCTTCCATGGCTGTTGATTGTGGATCCAAGTAAAATGAAATCCTCGACAACTTCAATCTTTTCTCCATTTATCATGATGTTACTCATTGGTCCAGTTGTGAGGATTTTTGTTTTCTTTATGTTGAGGTGTAATCCATACTGAAGGCTGTGGTCTTTGATCTTCATTAGTAAGTGCTTCAAGTCCTCTTCACTTTCAGCAAGCAAGGTTATGCCATCTGCATAACGCAGGTTGTTAATGAGTCTTTCTCCAATCCTGATGCCCCATTCTTCAACAAACAGATGCAGCGCTGGAGGTGTTACACTCGTCTATGCCAAGAAATATGGAAGACAGCTTTCTGGCCAACTGACTGGAAAAGATCCATATTTATGCCTATTCCCAAGAAAGGTGATCCAACCGAATGTGGAAATTATAGAACAATATCATTAATATCACACACAAGCAAAATTTTGCTGAAGATCATTCAAAAACAGCTGCAGCAGTGTATCGACAGGGAACTGCCAGAAATTCAGGCTGGTTTCAGAAGAGGACGTAGAACCAGGGATATCATTGCTGATGTCAGATGGATCCTGGCTGAAAGCAGAGAATACCAGAAGGATGTTTACCTGTGTTTTACTGATTATGCAAAGGCATTCGACTGTGTGGATCATAACAAACTACGGACAACACCGCAAAGAATGGGAATTCCAGAACACTTAATTGTGCCCATGAGGAACCTTTATATAGATCAAGAGGCAGTTATTCGGACAGAACAAGGGGATACTGATTGGTTTAAAGTCAGGAAAGGTGTGCGTCAGGGTTGTATTCTTTCACCACACCTATTTAATCTGTATGCTGAACAAATAATCAGAGAAGCTAGACTATGTGAAGAAGAACAGGGCATCAGGATTGGAGGAAGATTTTATGATTCATGCTTAAAAATGCACTTCACGTTTCTAACAGACCCTGGAGATATGTCAAGACCCTTGTTCCCGTTCTCACAGAAGCTCCTCAGTCCCATTTAAAGCATCAGTTTCTCTTCAGAGAAGATCGAAGTCCTAGAGGAATATTTGATATTTTTATATTGGTTAAGTCAGTGATTCTCTGTGACAAACCCAATGTCGTTGTTTTCCCCAGTCAATATTAGAAGATTTTCTCACATAGGGTATGTTAACCTGAGCCAAACAGTTTGCCCTTTTATCTCTCTGCATGGACTCCTGCACCTTGGGTCCTATCCCTGCCTTGGGTACACAGAGTCACCACTCCTGGTCTTCCACCCACTGAGTTACTGCAAGAGAAAAGTAATACATCGTGAGTATGAAGAAAGTAATAATAGCAACATGCACTGAGGAATAACTGTGTACCAGGCTGTACTCCATGATTTACATTATTTAACACTGTATTCCTAACAGTCTTAGGGGCAAAATGATTGCGATTTCGCACCAAAGAACCTGAAGAACAGAGGTGATAAACACCACAGGCAGAAACGAACATATCCTGACTGGATTCTATGGCAGTTGGAGGCCTTGCTCAATTCTTTCCAATAGTGTTCCTCTCAGGTTGATAAAGAAAAACTCATTGGAGGTCTCTAGTATTTCCATTGTGTCCATGAGATGTGGATATGGTGAGGTTGGTATGGCAGCACAGTCAAGTGAAAATCTGCACCTCTGTGAGTTCAGCATCAGCAAGGCTAACCCATCAATGCCTCCCTACACTCATCTTCTCACAGGCACACAACCATCTTGACTCTGCTCTGGATTGAGGAGGGTCTCCGGTGTCTAAGAGATCCTGGAGAAATAATAGCAGTTTTGTCTCCTCACCCCACTGAAGCTCCTCAGTCCTATTTCGTTCATTCAGTTCTTCCTCATAGATCACCGAATGCCCTAAGAGATAATTTGATACCTTCAAATTAACTGAGTCAGTGATTCTGTGTGATAACCCAATGACACTGGATTCCCCAGCAAAGATTTTCTCACATGGGGTATGTTGACCTCTGCCAATCTTTTTGTTCTCTTACCTTCCTGCATGGACCCGTGTAAGCGGGTCCCATCATGCCTAAGGTACACAGGGTCCCCTCTTGAGGCTTTCCACCGGCTGAGTTATTCCCTAGCAACCTGTGTTCACAGAACTGGCAGTGCTTGCCTGATTCTGTACCTGATTCATGGCATTGTGAACCTTGAGACTGACCGCCTGTGACCCAGAGTGTGTTCTTGTTCGTGGACATCTGGACAGTGTGCTGACCCTTTGGCTATGGCATCTTTCCTGCATGGTGATCATGGATAGTAATAAATTGCAGCTGGTAAAGTGTGATGTAATTTTGTGGGAGAAGGTCAACAAAGATCAGGGACAAAGTTTTGAGAGAAATGATGAAGAAAGTTAAAACTGTTTTGTGGCACCTCCACAGCCATTCCTGCAACCCAGGACCTGCTGCTAATTTTTTTTTTTTCTGTCTCCAATCATCTTCTCCTTGTTCCCTGTTGCCTTTACCTGATTCTGCACCTTCCCTCTGCACTTGCTGTTCTCTCTAGCATCTCCCATGGTTCTTTTTCCAAATGGGGTAGTACCCAGGGAAAGAGGAGTGGGAGCTCAAACTTAATAAGGTTCCTCCTGTCCCCAGGTACAGTACCACACCTGTGATATTTAAGGTTGTATGTCAGTTTGGCTAGGCCATGATTCTCAGTGGTTTGGCAGTTATAACATAATTTGGGAAAGCCCTGGTGGTGTAGTGGTTAAGAGTTCAGCTGCTAACCAAAAGGTTGGCGGTTCGAATCCACCAGGCGCTCCTTGGAAACCCTATGGGGCAGATCTACTCTGTCCGTGTCTTCTCCCTTTTTCTTGCTCCTTACACCTGAAAAAAAAAAACAAAAAAAAACATAAGCTACTACTTTTTTAGGTTTTTTAGATATACTTTCAGATATCTAGCATCTGCCATCCACTTTTTTTTTTTTTAAATAAGATGGTTCCCAGGACTGGGAGGAATTGGAAGCTGAACTTTGCAGTGGTTCCTCCACTACCCAGGTACCAAAACCCACTGGCAACCCCATGTGTTACAGATTAGAACTGCTCTATAGGTTTTCTTGGCAATAATCTTTACAGGAGCAGTTTGTCAAGCCTTTCCTCAGTGGAGCCATTGGGTGGGTTCAACTGCTAACCTTTAGGTTAGCAGCTGATTGCAAACTACTTGTGCCACCCAGGGACCCCAGTACAGTACGACACATGATTCGTGATTGGGTTCTAATCTAATCGTGCCTGCCCTGACAGTATGCACACGCGTCTACACCCGTGCCTGCATCCCTGAGTCTCCTGGTATCTGCAAATGGTGATCTCTAGATGAGGCCGTCTGACACATCCCTCCATTTCTTAAAAGCACACGCTTTCCTATGTAGGTGTGAAAGATCCACTCAAAGACCATTAAACTCCCAAAGACCTTGTCACTCATGAAGCCATGAAACCCTTCAAATATTTCAAAATATCATCTTTTTTTGGGTGCTCTTCATAGACAATAACTTGATATGGTTGCTGCATGAGGAGTGTGTAACTTTTGCCAAAATGAGTAGACATGTATGCTTATGATGCGAATATATTTCTTGTTTAGATTACATATCACTGTACTTTGAACAACTTCATATAATAATAAGCTCCAAAATATACTTCATATAATAATAAGCTCCAAAATAAATAGCTGAAAACTCACTCTGTGAAAACTTCTTTCACCTTCGTGCTCTCCTTCATCTGAGAATCTTGTCCCTAACCCTGTTCCTGCTTACCCTGAAGTGCTCTGTCTCCCTCCTTACCCTACTGAGGGCGTAAGATCTGGGCCTGAAGAAGGTGCTGAATCCAGAGATCTCTGAGATCTGACGCGCCAGAGCATGCATAAGCCTTCATTCATGATCTTTGGAATGTAAAAGTCCCTGTGCATTGGGGTCTAAGCAAAGGACTTTGGATGTGTAGAGGGCACAGTCCTAGGCTGGACCCCCTCTTTCCTCTGAGGACACATACAGATCTGGTCAGTTGGGTCTGGGAGGTGACTGTAGCCCGAAGGCCAGAACCAGGCCGAGTATGTGTGCTGGGTGAATGGCGCTTTCATCTGACATGCCTGTGACATTGCTTCCTGCGAGGGGGACTGGGATGATTGACCTGTGTAGGGATCAGGGATATTGTTCCCCACTGTGAAATGGGGCTCCACTCCTTTCATTATTCATTTACATTATGCTATTTTATAGCAATAATCAGTACCACTTTTGACCATCCTGTTGTGATTTACCGTCACTTTTGAAATAGTGATAAACACTATGCCTCACTGAGGTAGCTATCTTTATTCTTGTAACTGCAATGAATACTACTTTAAGCATGCAGTGGTTCTGATAATATAGGGTTAGATAATCCATTCTTTGCAGTATTTTTTTGAGGCTTAACTGATGCAGAACCTTATTTACAAAGCAGTGTTAACTGTGGCTCCAATTTCTTCCTAACATAATAATTTTCCATAAATTATTATGAAAAAAATAAAAATAATACTTAGAGCCACATGTACTGTGTACCAGTTGGTGCTTCATGCTCTGTACATGTTTTAGTTGTTTGATTATTTAATAACTGTATAATTATTCATAGCACTTTAGACAAGCAGATTTATTCACATTTTAAATGGAGGACTTTGTGGGACAGAAGTGGTAAATGTCCTGCCTTGAATCTCCACAGCCAGGAGTGAATATCTCCTGGATTTGACCCTAAGGCAGTTTGTGCTGGCTCCATTCTCTTCAGTGCTGTTCCTCTCAGGGAGATTAAGTGGGAGCTTGTTATAAGTCTCTGGTATCTGTATTTCGTCCATACTGTATTGATATACTGATGGTGGTGATGTCAGCATGTTCAGGTGAAAACACGTTCTTAATGAGTTCTGTATCAGCAAGATTGATCCATCAGTGCCTCCCTATACTTATCTCCTTACAAAGGCACCGCACCCTTGAGTTTTCTGTGGTTGAGGGAGTGAGGAGGGTCTCAGGTGTCCAGCAGGTCTTAGTGAAATAACAAGACTGTGGGTCTTGAGTTCCATTTCATGCGTTCAGTTTCTCCTCATAGACGATGAAAAGTGCTGAAGGAAAATTAGCCAAGTCAGTGATTCCGTGTGGTACACCGATAAGGCTGAATATCCCAGCAAATAATTCCCCACAAGAGATATGTTGACCCATGCCAAGCCTCTTATCTCCCTCCATGGTAGGTCCCCGTAACGAACCTGGTAACATGGCATTCCTTGGCTCAGATACCCTGCTCTCTGAGCTATACCCAGGATACTTTGCTGTCCAAACTGACAGTCCTTGGTGGGTCCTATACCTGCTTCAGGTTGTTCTGAGTCTCTGGGGTTGACCACTTGTGAACTGCATTGTGTCCTTGACTGGGGGTGTCTGGACTTATTGTGCTCACTCTGTTGTTGTATCTTGCACACCCACAAAGTCATCTGCATAATGATGGAAAGAGGGATAACATCATTAGCCATAAGGGAAAGGTCGAAGGTTTGAGTCCACCAGAGGTGCCTTGGAAGAAAGGCCTGGGGATCTACTTCTGAAAAATCAGCAGTTGAAAACCCTGTGGAGCTCAGTTCTACTCTTGACACACATGGAGTCACCATGCTGTGGAGCTGACTTAATGGCAACTTTTTTTTTATTTGTTTTACAGTTTGTACCCCTTTCTAATGTGATACCCTCTAAGGGTATATTGTAAGGTTAAACGAATAATTTCTTTTATAAGGATCAGCACAAAGCTGGTTCCTGTGAGGTGGAGCTTAAAGATGTCCCAAATGTCCAACTTTTCCAAACCGTTGTACCACTCCATCATGTCTAATATCAACTGCTCCCTCTCCGCTGAGTACTCTCCCTCCCACCTTTGGGTTCCCTAATTCACTGCAACATCTCGTAGACCTTACAAACTATATAAAGGAAGTGGGTCACTCGCTTGTGGAGGCTGGTAAGACCCAAATTTGTGGGGCAGGCATAGGCTTCTCCCTACCCATGTGGCCGCAGGGGCTGACGCACCCAAACTGGCAGTTCAAACTAAAGCTGCTGGGTCGCAAGGTTGCAGACACTGGCTAATCAGGCCACACAATAGGCTGCTGGCCAGTAAATCCCAGAATTGGCAGGTCAGACTGCAAGACTCTGGCTCGAGTCCCAAGAAATGGAGGTCAGTTGATCATGAACCGGACATGGGATCCAGATGCAGAGAGAGAGTGAGAGCCCTGCCGGGACATACACATATATCTTAGATGCAGACCACACCCTAGGGAAGGGTGTAACTTGAGTAAGGGTGGGACTTGAGTCATGCCCTCACACAAGGCTGTGACTCAAGACACACCCTACACCAATCCTGCCTCATCAACCTGTAGAGGACAACCACACAATATTGGGAATTATGGCCTAGCCAAGTTGACACACAACCCCAACCATCACTGAGTGCATATACTTTATTTGCATAGTCCTGCTCAGTCATTGTGAGTCACAAAGACCACAGCTGGAAGGGGAATATTAAGTATTTCATTACACAGCATTCCACTACCTGGCTCTTCTAGCCATTGACCCTTCCATACCTGAAGGATTAACTTCCCCCTCCCAGTCATCCTACCAGTCCAAAACAGTCCTACCAGTCATCAAGAGCTAGTTCTTGAGTAAGGCAAAAGAGTCCTAAGGATGAAGTTACTCTGATACCAGCTATTCAGTTCAGGTGCAGATGTCCATCTGATCTGGTCAGGTTCTCTAAAAGTTCATCTCGTCTTTACCCTTTCTAGCCTCCGACAAAATTCAACTGAGAGACGATTATTCCCTTGCTTTGAGTCTCTCTCAAGATATTATCATAATGTTAGGTTTCCCCTGCCGCATAACCCATTTATTCATTCCTTTACCTTCAGCTATTATTTCTCTTTTCTTCCATTTGTCATTTATTTTTACCCAAACTTTTCTATCTTGGGAAGGAACATCAGGTTCAGCTGCTGTTCCAGTCCAGATTGCTGTAACAAGACTAGTCTAGCAAATGCTTTCGCTCAGTTCACTCCCATTCATGTTGGGTAGGGTTACACAGGTACGATATTAGTGGCCTACTAGGCAATACGACAGTATTCATTATCAACCTCAATTTTGCCAGATGGGGGGAAGGTACAACCCATCCCACTAGGCCCTTGGGAATTCTGGCGTACACGTTCAAAGGTATAGTTACAGTCTCTTGCTTAGGCATCACCCCTGCTTCCGGCACCTGCAGCTGCATCCCTGGTCCTAGAACTGCAGCATCTGCCAGGAAAAAAGCAATTTTAGGTGATGTGGGGAAGAACTGTACAGTGGCACTGGCATGCTTCCCCAACCCTTCTTCCCTAGATCTCCCAGAGAAGTGATCCTCCTTTGTCCCCTTCATGTTGAGTAAGAGCACACAGTCATGAAGGTCTGTGAGCCAGCCCTTCATGCCTTTACCTCCTCCCACCCATTTTAGATAACAAATGTTTTAATTTCCCAGTTCAATTCTATATCAAACCATTACTTTGAGGGTGATATGCAACATGGTTTATCAATTTAATATGATGTTTCTTGGCCCATTGCTGTATCCTGTGGGCTGTAAAGTGGGTTCCTTCGTCTAATAAAATATAACTCGGTGGCCCAAATTGGTACAGTAACTTTTGTTCCAATCCCTTAATGGTGTTTTTGGCATTTGCATCTGTCACAGGAAATGCAAAGCCCGGGAAGAGTAAGTATCTATTCCTCTGAGGACTCATTTGTAGCCACCTGCTGCCACCAGTGTCATTGGTCCAGTATAATCAACTTCCCAGCTATGCAAACAGCCTCCCCCAAGGGAATCTGTCCCAAAGTCATTTGCAACCTCTCTCTTTCTTGCTGGTAGGCAGAGCAGTCCTTACTGGCATTTTGTGCCTCAGAGGGTGCAAGGGGGATGTGTCTATATTCAGCCCATCCCTGCATTGCTGCAGCACCCCCATGTCTGCTCATTTCGTGGACCTAATTAGCCAACTGAAGTGAGCATACCATCAGGCCAACTTGCTGATTCCAACTGCCTTCCCATCGGAAGGGGATTTTTCTGATGGTTATTGACATGTCCTACTCTGACGTGCCCTCTAAGTTCCTAGAATGCTGTCCATAGGTTCATGCCCCACATGGGTGTTCCCTTAATAGTCCCAATTTTCCATCACCCAGTTTCCTGACCGTATAGCCAGGCCATCGGCCACTGCCTATGAATTGGTAAAAATCCAAATATATGGTCTCTGACCGTTGTGCAGTTCTTCCATCACAGCTAGGAGACAGCATGCAGTTCAGCCCATTGAGCTGACCTGTTCTTACCTTCTTCAATCAGAGTCTTCCCATCTGCTGGGTGTAATGCAGCAGCTTTCCACATCACATGTTGTCCATGTACCCTGGAATTTCCATCCATGTACCAAGCAGCCTTCTGCTGGTCAGCAGAAAGTTGTTCACAGGGCACTGTCTATGTAGCAATGGACTCTGGCAGCTTCTCGGGTGGTTCCAGGGTAGGACCTATGGGAAAAGAGGCTACCTGCTTGTGGATATGGTGGTTGCCTCCCTGCATTCTCCCAGTAGCTTGTTCTTGTATGAACCATTCCATTTTATTGTGGAAATATTTTGGGTACCACCTTCCTTATTAGTGTTTCTCTGATACCATTTAAGACACTATAGGTATTTCAGGTTTCATGATGATTTATTTGCCTTTCTCCCATTGAGGTAGCCTCAGTCAATGCCCAATAGTAGGCATGGAATTGCCTTTCAAATGGCGTGTATCATGCTGCAGCAAGTGAAAACTCTCTAGTCCAGAATCCCTGTGGTGGCCTTAGGGCAGCATTCTCAGGTTTTTTGCCATAACCACCAGTCTGCATAAGCACGTGTGGCAGACGCCTCCAAAATCATGTCTGAATGTGGATCATAAGGGCCTAAAGGTAGGGAAAGTGAAACCGCTTTTTGGAATTCAGGTATAGCCTGCTGTTACTCTGGGCCCCCTTCAAATGCAGTTTTCCTCCAAGTGGTTTTATGGATGGGGCCCAGCAATATTTCCAGATGTGAAATATGCATTCTCCAAAATCCAAATAAACCAACCAAACGTAGGGTCTTCTGCTTAGTCTTGGAGGTAGGCAGTAACAACAACTTATTCCTGCTTGCCTGTGGAGTGTCATGGGTGGCTCCTGCCCAAGTTATTCCCCAAAATTTCACCATTTGAGCAGGGCCCTGGATTTTTGCTGGATTTATTAACTAGCCTCTGTTGCTCATATGGGCCACTACTGTATTCAAATCAGCTCTCGCCTGTTCTTCGGTGTTTGATATTAACATAATATCATCAATGTAATGTATCATTATACTTGAGATCCACACCAAGGCCAAGTCTCTTCTAACCAAACTATGACAATAAGCTGGTGAATTCAGGTATCCCTGAGGCAATGTAGTGAAAGTAAGTTGAGATCCTTCCCACGTGAAAGCAAGCTGTGGCTGGCTGTTTTCTGAGATTGGTATGGAGAAAAAGCCATTTCCAAGATCAGTCACTACCAGTCTCCTTTAGCCTGCTGCATTTTCTGCAGCATTGATACCATGTCTAAAACAGCTGAAGCCACAGGTAACACTACTTTATTTAGGTCTTGATAGTCTACTGTCAGCCTCCATCAGCCATCTGTCTTTTTCATGGGCTGTACAGGGCTGTTATACAGAGAATTTATTGGCACCAATACTCTAGCCTTTAGCATGTCTTTAATCAAGGCAGTAATCTCCTTTTGTCTACCAGGTATCCTATACTGTTTCAGATTAACAACCTGGATGGGTTCAGGCAATTCCAGTGGTTCCCATTTGGCATGTCCAATCAATTCTGGCCTAAGGGCAGACTTACACGCCTTCAGTTTTACAATATCAGGTAGATGGAATGTTCCCCAATTAGACATAATATCCCTACCAATAATACATTAAGGTAAGGGAAATACAACTACTTCATACAAGATCTATTTAAATCTTCTAATTCTCATCCAAACTTTCACCTTAGCCCCATCAATCATTGCACCCTGATATCTCCCCAGTCTAACTTTAGGCCCCCTTAAAATTTTATTGACAAATTTTGAGGTTATAGTACATTGGGCTTCTGTGTCCAGGAGCCCCAAGAAGGCCTCTTCCTCACCCCTGGACCATTTCACCCACATGTGCATATGGCCTTGGGGCCCCTGCTAGGGGCTGGACCAGAAGACCCTGACCCCCTCGTCAATCCTTATCTTGATCAAATAGCTGAGCCTCTGAGTCAAATTAAATACCTCCTGACTGGGGTGAATAGGATGGACTTGTTTAGGCATCTTTAATGTTGGGGGACCAGCGGAATTTCCATCGATCCACCCAACCTCCTGTAGTGCTGCACTGGAACCTTTGTCTCAACTCCCTTGATGTCCAGTATATTCATCCCATTTCTTAGTAACCATTTAAAAATTTCTATCCTGCTGGGGTAAATTCTTTCCCCATTGCCTCTTCCCATTCTTCTGTGAATCACCCTTATGTTTCTTGCATCTGTAAAACCCATGTGGGGAAGCTGTACCAATAGATCCAACCAGCTTCTCAGGGTGTTGCTTTGTTTCACAATAGCAGGGTTACATGGGTTGCCCATGCAGAAGGGGCTCCACAGATTACTGTGTCTACCATGACCTGTGTAAGGGGCATACTCACTGGATGAATATCATGATCACCATAAAGCCATTCCAGCATGGCTTGCATAAAAGCACATCAGCTGCTTCCTCTGGAGTGTTCCACTGGGTATTTATAGGGGGAGAGGGGCAGTTTTCCTTCTCAGGGTAAACAAGCTAGACTGCAAATTTTATCCCCAGTTACCAGGTTGGCTGTCCCTTCTGGGTTAATCTACTGTGTAACTGGATCTTGTGTCATCATTCATGACTGTTCTACAATGAGTTGTGGGTCTTGCATCAACCAAAATACACTCTTCTGTTCTGCAGCATTCAAAACAAAAGGCATTGACCCCTAAATTAGTTGCTGGTGCATTCTGTCTTAGTAACAGTTGAAGGATCCAAAAAACCCCATTGCCACTGAATCGACTCTGACTCATAGTGGCCCTATAGGACAGAGGAGAACTGCCCTATAGAGTTTCCAAGGAGCACCTGGCAGATTTGAACTACAGACCTCTTGGTTAGCAGCTGTAGCACTAACCACTAGCCACCGGGGTTTCTGGTTGAAGGGTACTGATATACAAATTGAAGCAACTTTTTACACTATACCCCCCCCCCCTCAGTTTCTGTAGTTTCTTGGTTTTGTCCTTTTCCCTTCTGGATTACCCTCTTGGTAACCGATATTCATTCAGGAACTTCCTGTTGTTCGGACGCAATTTTTCCTTTCCGAGTCGACCCTGAGACTAGTGGTCATAGTTCTGACTGGACCAGCTGTGGGCTTGGTTCAGTGATAAAGTCAGCCCCTACATTCTTTTTCCCTGACATTGTAGCTATTACTTATAACAGAAGCCAAGGAATTGTTATGTCTGACCCTTTCCTTTTATCTGTACTTCTATATGCATCCAACTAACCAATTTCTCAGGAGTTAGATTCCCTCCTAAGTCCCATGAATAGCTTTTGCCTTGGGTAACTGCAGCATAACAGCTGCTTCAATCCATGTGTGCTTTTTATTTCACCCAGAAACCAAAGGTTTCTCATTCTCTTTGTTTATCTGTTTATCCCCTTTTCCCCAAAACCATATTTTCCAGTGAGTCTGGGCTGTTGCAGTGAAACCCACCATTCTGACATCAACTAAACGAATAATTTCTTTTATAAGGATCAGCACAAAGCTGGTTCCTGTGAGGCAGAGGTTAAACCCATTGCCTTCAAGTCGATTCCAACTCATAGCGATCCTGTAGGAGTGGTGGAAGTGGTTAAACATTCAATTGCTAATTAACTGAAAGGTTGGCAGTTCAAACCTACCCAGAGGTGCCTCAGAAGAAAGGCCTAGCAATCTACCTGAAAACCTATGGATCTGCTCTGCACACATGAGGTTGCCATGAGTCGGAATCAACTTGATCAACTTGATGGAAACTAGTTTTTTTTTTCTTTTAGAGGCTGCTAACATAACACTGCTTGGCTGGCTCCAGGCCCCCTTACTTCTTCAAAGCCATTTATGGCCATTTGAGTCTTTCTCATACTATATCAGTCTAACACTGACTCTTCTGTCTTCTTCTTCTACACTTAAAACCAAAAAACCAAATCTGTTGCTGTTGAGTCAATTCCAACTCATAGCGACCCTATAGGACACAGTAGAATTGCCCCATACAGTTTCCAGGGAGCGCCTGGTGGATTCGAACTGCCAACCTTTTGGTTAGCAGCCATAGCTCTTAATCACTACACCAGCTGTAATTACACTGGACATATCCAGGTAACCCATAATAATCTCCTTGTTATAAATTCAGCTGATGAGCCACCTTAATTCCATCGGAAAGCTAATTCTTCCCTGCCATATAACATATTTACAGGTTCCAGAAATTAGGACAGGGATTTCTTTTGGTATGACATTATTCTATTTACCACAGTGCGGGTGAGAGAGATTGCCTTAAACGCATACAGTTACAGTAAAACGTGTGAAAGCCAGAATCTGTGTAAGGCAGAAACCTGTCAGAGAAGGAAAATTGAAATAAAATAAGCAATAGAAAAGTGTTAAGACTGTCAAAGGTGGAAAGGTTGCAAGACCTGGAAAAACAAAGCAGTTGCGAGTTCTGGCCCTCATGGATTTCGCTGTGTTTAGAAAGCACTGACACTCTTCCTATGCAAGAGCAGACAAAGTCACAACTCTGCTGGACCCCTCTCATCCCTTTGCTAAGCTCTTCATTGGCTAGCCCCAGGCAAATGGAGCCTCATCGCTGTGGATTGTGTGGCCTGTGTGCACAGCCAGAAGTGCGGGCATTTAGTTCTGTTTTGGGGATGGCTATTTAACAGTGGATGTCAAGCAAGGGAGTATGATAGCCAAGGTGCCTTCTTTAAGATTAGAATGACTTTGAGGCAAAACTTAGACACCAGAGTCCACTGTAGGATAAGCCTGAAGCCTGGTGTCAATGGTCCTTTGGCCTGAGATTGCCCCCTGGTTTGGCTTCCTTCCCTGTACTGCTTGTTTAACTCTCTTGCTGGTTTTATCTGGAGCATGTCCTTCATAAATAGTGAGAACCTGAATTTTCATGTCAGAGTCTAGTTCTAGAGAACCTCAGACACAATTTCTGTCCATTTATTCACGTTTATTTACATTTACGTTTGTTCACATTTTTGAAAATGTTTATACCTTTATTCCCTTATGTTTTGGAACTTTTATTTGTATAATGTAGTGTTTTTAATCTTTTTAAGAATTAACATGCATGTTTTATTGTTGAACTGCTCTGAAGATAAATTGCAGATATCACAATATTTCACCCTTGAACAAACATATCTCCTAAGAACTAGGATATTTTCTTAAACAGCCAAGAAATTTTACATGGATTCAATAAGCTTATCTAATATATAATCAGCTTTTCAATTATTTATTGTCAATGTATTGGCTTTATAACTGGATTTAAAAAAAAAAGTAAGACTACACAAGGATCTTTAATTGTATTTAGACTTTTTTATTAGGAAAAGTCCCTTAGTTCTTTTTATTTCATGCCTCTTCACACTTGAACAGTTCAGTCTTGTTATTTTTGTAGAAAAAGTTTTTGTAGAGTCTCCCTCAATTTTGATTTACCTGATATTTCCTGTGATTAAATTCAGAGTTTGCATTTTTGCCAAGAATTTCAGTTAGGTAATAGTGTGTCCTTGTGTTGATCCTTTTTTGTTATATTTATACCTAGATAATTTTTTTATTATTCTATTTATGATTTCATTCATTCATTCACTTATGTACTTTTTGTGATGGTCAATTTTATGTATCAATGTGGCCAAGCACTAATCTAGATGTTGCTGTGAAGGCATTTTGTTGATGTGATTAACATTTACATTCAGTTGACTCCAAGAAAAGGAGATGGTCCTCTATAATATGGGAGAGCTTTATCCAAAAGTTGAAGTCCTTGTCTTAGGCCAGGTTCTCTAGAGAAACAAAACCAGTGAAGCATATAAATATATATAGAAAAAGATTTATATCAAGGACATGGCTCATGCGGTTGTGGTGGCTGGAAAGTCCCAAGTCCATAGGTCAGGCTGGGAGGTTTCTCCTGATTCACATAGCTGTAGGAGCTGGTGAACCCAAGATTGCCAGGTAAGATGGCAGGTCTCTGGTTCACAGACTGCAGAGGCTGACAGATTCCAAGATTGGTAGGTAAGCTGCTAGCTCAAGTCCCAAGAACTGGAGGTCAGATAAACCAGAGCCAGCTGCAGGATCCAGAGTGAGTGAGCTTTGCAGAAAGTCCACCTATATTGAATGCAGGCCACACTCCCAAGGGAACTCCCTTTCAACTGATTGGCTGCTCACAACAGATTTCATCATGGAGGTGATTATATAATATCAAATCTCATCATGGCACTGATTAAATCATTACATAGCTGCCAAACTACATCATAGCTTCCAGACAACTTGAGAGTCATGGCCCAGCCAAGTTGACACACAACCTTAACCATCACAGTCCTTAAGATAAAAAACTGAAGTTTTTAGAGAAGGATTCTGCCTTCTGCCTCAAGACATTAATATAAATAACCTGCTGGAATCTCCAGCCTGACTGGCCTATGGATTTTGGACTTGCCATCCCTCACAGTCATGTGAGCTAATTCCTCCAAAAAAAAAAAAAAAGCAAAAGAAAAAAATCAATTTCTCTTTCTATCTCGAAATAAACAACTTACTCACTACTGAAGATGATGTCAGAAACATGATACTTAACCACCTTGATTGTCCCAGGAAAGAGCACTTTAGTTAATTGCCTAAGCATTGTAATCTCTCCTTGATTTTGTTTTATTAATGAAAAGCGTACACATATGCTTGTTCAAACAAAGATTAAAATCTGAAGGACTCTAGAACCCTAGGATATTAGAGCTAGCAGGGACCAGTCAATGTAGCCGGTCATTTTATAGATGAGAAAACAGGTTGGGAGAGAGAAGTGACCAGCTTGAGGCCACCCAGAGGACCAGTGAGTCAGCTACACATCTAACAGCCACCACTGGGCTCACGCCTCCCTGCAGATCCAGGTCTTTGTTTTTCTTCCCACATCAGAGGGGATCTTAGGGGCATCCCCTGAAAAAAATAAACTAAAGAAGGTGCCTGGAGGCAGTCAGGTTCATGTGCAGGGCCTGGGATGGGCCAAGAGAGGAGAGATCTCAAAGACCCCACTATAGGTACAAACATCTTTGCTTACATAAAGACTGTTGTCCTCAAAATGACCACTAGATGGCAGACAACAAACGTGTTGCATAGAGTATAGCGCTTCAGAGTCTTTCTGAGGTGACCAGCTCATCTCCCTGGTGAATGCTGAGAGTTAGGGGTCTTTGTGATACCAGCAAGTTCCCCAACAAGACTCTCCCTTCTCAGGCTTTGCTTCCACCACAGCCTACTGCTATGACACAGCCTACCTCACCCCATGTCGCTCACCACAATTGCACCTTTCTCAAGGGTCCTGTACTTAATCTCACCCTTCCCTTCATCAGAACACATCAGGAGAAAAGTATCTACTTTGAAAACTATTTTATAACAGGCTTGAATGACCAAGAGGTGATATTTTGTATTTCCTACTCGAGTTTTCTACATTATAGTGCAGATTATTTGATAATCCAAAGTGATGATGCTGTAATGGTCGGAGTGGTATATGAGATATTTCTGGACAAGGGAACATTCACCTGACTCTGAAATCAAGTCAGTGGAGGCAACCAGGCACTTATGAGAACAGAGCATTTACTATACTCCAGGTACTGTGTCGGACACTTTATATGGGTACGTTTACTTACTCTTCACAATAACCCTAAGAAGTAATACATATTTATCCTTTTTTACTGAGTTTACTGACGTATTTATCTTTTCAGCATACCAGCTTTGGTTTGATTGTTTTTCTGTTTACAATCTCATTGATTTCTGCTCTCATGTTTATTATTTCCTTCTTTCTGCCTGCTTTAACTTCTGTAGTCTTGCAGATTTTTTTGTTTGTTTTATTGCTGAGAAAGGAATGTTGACATCTTCAAATATAAATGTCTGTTTTCCCTTTCAGATCTGTCTCTTTTTTGCTTCATGTATTTTGTAGTATTTTTGTTGGGTGCTTATACATTTAAAATTGTATGTCTTGTTGGTGAATTGACTTTTATTATTATACTGGAATGTGTTGTAAGGAGCCCTGGTGGTGTAGGTTAAAAAAAAAAAAAAGCACCCAGTTATTAATTGAAAGATTGGCAGTTCGAGCCCACCAGCTGCTCCATGGGAAAAAGACCTGGCAATCTGCTCCTGTGAAGATTTCAGTCTAGGAAACCCCATGGGGCAGTTCTAGTCTGTCACATGGGGTTGCCATGAGTCGGAATCGACTCGATGGCACACACAACAACAGCCACACATTTTGTCGACATTATAATGTTTATATCGGTGAAGAATTACAAGAAAGTCATTCCTTGAATCCCCCCTTGTCCTGTGGGCTCCAAGCTGACTCCCGCTTTCCTGATGGCATCTGTATGTCCTGGACGCTCTGTCCCCATGCCTGAGCAGGCCTGCTCTTGTGCACTTTTGTACCTGTTGGTTGTTTACCTAGAAGTTGGCAAGTCTGGAAGGAACACGGAGAGTCCATCACCACTGGGTTATGAAGGGATGAGAATTCTCCCTGCTCTGGTGGCTGAGTCAGGGACCTCTGGGTGTGAGTGGAGTGGGGCTGCACATTATGCCATTTTGAGACTTGGCCAGAGGCATAGAGATGGAATCCTGAGTACCGACACATGAGGGCCCCTATGAGTATTCTTTCCATCCCTTACTCATTACTTTATGCCAGGGGTTGACCGTGTTGGCAGGAAATGCAGTTCTATGCGACTAGGTACTAGGTACACTCATCCATTCCTCCCTAAATGTATCTCCCCACCAAAACAGGATTCTCACTCCTGCTCTGACAGAGGGAGTGTGGCAGTGTCTGGAGTCCAACAAGTCCTGGTTAAACACCAAGGCCACAGTCTCCCCACCCCCAAAATACTGTTCAGTTGTATATATATATTTTTCTCTTTCCTCCACAGATGGTCAAGGACCCTGAGCAGAAATTCATTTACACAATTGATGAAGAAATATATTGTGTTTATATTGATAAAGAGAGATTCTCCAAAAGAAAGAACTCATCTAGGGTGAGCTCACGTACCCTTTGCCTTTTCTGATCCCCCTCATGGAGCCCTCAGTATTGGTCAACAGACCAGAAACACAGGCATTCTCTCACTGGTGCTTTAGGACTCTGCTCCCAAGGCTGCTCAACCATGGCTGACTGTGTGCCCTGCTCAGGGCGTCCTGAGGCCCTGGGGCTGGACACTCATACACCACAGAGTGGACATAGTGTATGATTCCTGTCTCCTTGAGAAGTTCTGAATAACAGACATTAGAATGGAATAGGTGAAGTGTGAAATACTGAAAAGGGCACAGAAGGTAGGCGAAAGAAGCCATCTTGGGATCTACAAGATGCAGATTACTCTACCAAAAGTGGTCCACCAACTGTTTTTGCAGCCCAGGATCTGTTTCTCATTCTCTCCCCACGTTCCTTTCTCTCCTCTGTTCCCCTGCTCCCTCTCCTTTTCCTGTTTCTTCTCCCTGTTCCCTCTTCTCTAACCCTGCTCCCTTCCTTCCCTGCTCTCTTCCCTTTTTTTTTTTTATCCTTTCCTTCTTCTATTTCTTGCTTCCTCTCCTTACCCTGCTCCCTCTCCTTTTTCCTTCTCCTTCTCCCTGTTGCTTTCTTCTGTCCTCTATTCCCTGATTCTTCTCACTTTTTCTGGCCGTTTCTCCCAATTGCATGAACTCTGGTATTTTCCCTTTTCTCTGTAACTCCTGCCCACTTGTACTAGCTACTATCTGCTCCTTTTCTTGTCCCCCGCCTCCCCCGTATTCTGTCCCATTCTCCTTCTCTCTGTTCAAGACTCTTCCTGTCCTTCATCTCCTGCCGTTGTCCACATAGGGCAGGGTGCAGAATAGAGGGTCTAAACTTTGTTTTAATACCTTGCAAAAGACTCCAAGCACATATTGGTCTCTGCCTACCCAGGTAGTCAGCCTGTGGGTAGAATCTCTTCTGCCTTGTACTGAAGGAGTAAAAACAATTTACCAAACTAACCACCTGTCCACACTTGGTGAACAGTCATTTCAAAATACCCCACTTAAATGAGACCCCATAGATTCCACTACAACTTCCCCAAATCTATCAATACTTAACTGTTTTGTATTCTGTTACTTGAAGTAGGTTCTGGTGAGAGGTGTAAGAGTTCTCAGTTTGTAGAACTGTGTGCTTAGGACACACATTTCTGTACAGAGTTTTTTTTAATTGATAAATTTAAAAGTGCCTCAAAGGCCATAGTAATAATTTTTATCTTCATCTTAAGTACGATAGGAAACTATAAAAGTGTTTGGTTAGTGATGGTAAGGCAGAGGTGGTTGTTGTTAGTTGGGATCCAGTTGATTCTGAGTCATGGCAACCCCATGTGTTACAGAGTAGAACTGCTCCGTAGGGTTTTCATAGCTGTAATTGAAAAAAAAAAAAAAAATTAATGAGCACCTCAAAATTCAGTCGTTAGTATTAACCATGAAGGTCGTGAAAAAGGCTTTCTGAGATTGGCAAAGTGATCATGAGGGGTAGTTGGAGGCCAGTGTACAGGTCCTCAGCTAGTTGACTGGTTAGGGAATGGCACTCTAGTGGGTCCGCATCCAGACATTGGACCACAAAATCAAAGAGAAGCGAGTCCTCACAACCAAGACTGTGGGCTTGAAGCCCACTGTATAACTCTTTGTCTTAGCTCAATTACTCTGCATCTGATGTTTTCCGGTAAGATGAGTTTCCCTCCCTGCCCAATCTCAGAGTCCTCATTGTCCCTTTTAGGGACTTGGAAGTAGTAACTTACCAGGTAGAATTATTCTGGAAATCTGTATTGAGTTTTAGTTTGGGAATCACAACAAAGAGTCACTCTCAGAAGTAAGCCAGGGTGCAACCCCACTGTAGAAGAAAGTGTGGGTTTAGGAGAAGGTGAAAGGCATATTTTAGAGTCATCTTGGTTCAACTGAAAGATAGACATGAAAAATCCCCAAAGGTAGGGTCTGGAGACCATGGTTTCAGGGGACATCTAGATTAGTCGGCATAACAAAGTTTATTAAGAAGATGTTCTGCATCCTACTTTGGTGAGTGGCGTCTGGGTTCTTAAAATTTTGCATGCAGCCATCTCAGAGGCATCAATTGGTCCCAACCCACCCGGAGCAAGGAGAATGAAGAACACCAAAGACCCAAGGAAAATATTAGCCCAAGAGACAAAAAGGCCACTTAAACCAGAGATTCCATCAGCCTGAGACCAGAAGAACTAGATGGTGCCCAGCTACCACCAATGACCACCCTGACAAGGAAAACAACAGAGAGTCCCTGACAGAGCAGGAGAAAAGTGTGGTGTAGAACTCAAATTCATGGAAAAAGACCAGACTTAATGGTCTGACTGAGACTAGAGGAACTCTTAAAGCCATGGCCCCTGGACCCTGTGTTAACCCAGAACTAAAACCATTCCTGAAGCCAACTCTTCACACAAAGATTAGACTTTACTATAAAATAATACTTGTGAAGAGTGTGCTTCTTAGCTCAGGCAAATACCCGAGACCAAATAGACGGCTTCTGTCTGGAGGCAGGATGAGAAGGCAGAAAGGGACAGGAGCTGGTTAGATGTACACGAGAAACCCATAGTAGAAGGGGGGAGGGTGCAATTATAGGGATTGCCACTAGTGTTGCATAACAATATGTGTATAAATTTTTGTATGAGAAATTAACTTGAGCTGTAAACGTTCACCTAAAGTACAAAGAAAAAGGAAAAAAAAAAGAAGAAGAAGAAGAAGAAAGAGCCCCAAAGGGAAAGGAGAAAAAAAAAAAATGGCCACCACTAATGGCGAAGCACTTACTGGTGAAGATCAAAGACTGCAGCCTTCAGTCTGGATTACACCTCAGCATAAAGAAAACAAAAATCCTCACAGCAGAACCAATAAGCGACGTTATGGTAAACAGAGAAAAGATTGAAATTGTCAGGGATTTCATTTTACTTGGATCCAGAACCAATGCCCATGGAAGCAGCAGTCAAGAAATCAAACAATGTATTGCATTGGGCAAATCTCCTGCAAAAGACCTCTTTAAAATGTTAAAAAGCAAAGATGTTCCTTTGAGGACTAAGGTGCACCTGGTACAAGCCATGGTATTTTCAATCGCCTCATATGCGTTTGAAAGCTGGGCAGTGAATAAGGAGGACTGAAGAAGAATTGATGCCTTCGAATTGTGGTGTTGGTGAAGAACATTGAATATCCCATGGACTGCCAGAAGAATGAACAAGTCTGTCTTGGAAGAAATACAGCCAGAGTGCTCTTTAGAAGCAACAATGGAGAGACTTTGTCTCACATACTTTGGACATGTTATCAGGTGGGATCAATCCCTGGAGAAGGACATCATGCTTAGTCAAGTAGAGGGTCATTGAAAAAGAGGAAGACCCTCAATGAGATGAATTAACACAGTGACTGCAACAATGGGCTCAAACATAGCAACTGTCGTGAGGATGGCACAGGGCCAGGCAATGTTTTATTCTGTTGTTCATAAGGTTGCTGTGAGTCGGAACTGACTTAATGGCACCTAACAACGACAACAATGGAAGAAAAGAGGGGGCTTGAAGTCTCAAGAAATGATTAAAACTCCTTCAAAGTTTTTCTGAAAGTCATTGCTTACAGCTTTGTCACCTGAGATAGAAACTCTTATGTAGTTAGCATATCATGTGGTCTTCATTTCAGTGACATTAAACCAAAGTACCTGCTGCTGTTGAATCAGTTCTGACTCACAACAGTCTCATGTGTTACAGAGTAGACCTCCGTAGGGCTTTCTTGGCTGTAATCTTTATGTAAACAGATTGGCAGGTCTTCTTCCAAGGTGTTATTGGGTAGGTTCAAACTGCCAGTCAGTAGTTGAGGGCAAACATTTGTGTCACCCAGGGACCCTTCAATGACATTAGGTCTGTGGTCATTTGTGTTCTGGAGTAAATCAAAGCCTATAGTAAGGCCTAGTGGAATGTATGCTCTGGTCAGAAGAACAGGACATTATTTATTCCACCATCAAAGCTCCTCTTGTTTGTACATCACCTATGATGAACTGAGAATGTTTGTACACTTGGAATTGTGGCAGAAAATGATATAAAATATACTATGTTGCACGCATCCTAAAACAAATTAATACATGACAAATGTATACATGTATACATTAATAAAACAAAATTAATACATGACAAATGTATACATGTATACATTAATAAAACAAAATTAATACATGACAAAACATTTTTGCATGTAGTTGTCACGTGCTTCCAGAGACTACCCTCACTCTTTGGTGGTGCTCCTATAGAGAAAGAGAAAAATGAAAGGGCAGATGGAACTGTGGATCAAGGAAAATGGCATGACCAGCAAGATAAAACACTTGAATGAATCTTTGCACATCATGAAGTCAGGGCAGCATGCATGAAAAGGGGACCCCAGCTTCAGAAACACTGTCCACAGAACCATCTATATGTATTTTGCTCTAACCATGGGTCTCTTGAGCCCACTGTCCTGAGCCAAGTCCTGACACTTGGATGGGGACATCTGAGTTGATATACCCTAAATCTTAAGTCCCCAGATTCCTGGTAATGTTTTAAGCCTACAGAATTGGTTTACTCCTTATTAAGGGCTAGTATC
The DNA here is from genome assembly GCF_030014295.1 of Loxodonta africana. Classification (NCBI taxonomy): domain Eukaryota; kingdom Metazoa; phylum Chordata; class Mammalia; order Proboscidea; family Elephantidae; genus Loxodonta; species Loxodonta africana. Next base: position 41,097,972 of record NC_087362.1, read on the forward strand.
ATCCCCTTAGGAGCCCTGGTGGTAACGGTGGTTGAAGTGCATGGCCGCTAACTGAAAGGTTGTATTTCAACCCACCGGCTGCTCTGAGGGAGAAAGATGTGACAGTCTGCTTCTATAAAGATTTACAGCCTTGGAAACCTTAGGGAGGTAGTTCTACTCTGTCTTACAAGAGTCACTATGAGTTGGAATCAACTCGATGACAATGGGTTTTGGTTTATCATCCCCTTGCTTGAACTTGGTGTAGAGGCTTTACCGCTGTCCCCAAAGGAACTTCCTTTACTTTCCATCCTGAGAAGTAAGCCAATACATGGACATACTGAGCCTGCTCAGGGACAATAGGGACCAAGCTCAGTGGAAGAACAGTATGAAGATGTCATGTACTGGCAAGATCAAGGGAATGGACATAGAATTGGTCAGTGAGGATACTGACCAAGTGGGATGGAAGATTAAATTCAGTTGGGAATACATGATTTACCCCTGTGGCAGGAACTCCATGAGATGATATGAATATGTTAGTGGGATGGTTCCTAGAAGCATGACATGATTAGAATATATGAACTGTAAAAATTATTCCTCTTTGCCAGGCTGTTGTTGTTAGGTGCCGTTGAGTCGGTTCCAACTTCTAGCAAACCTGTGTACAACAGAATGAAACACTGCCCAGTCCTGCACCATCCTTAAAATCCATATGTTTGATCCCGTTGTTGTAGCCACTGTGTCAGTCTATCTCATTGGGGGTCTTCCTCTTTTTTGCTGACTCTCTACCAGAGTTTCTTCTGACATCCATTTTGATCTTTTCTTTCTTTCCTGTCTTTTTAATGACCTTTTGCTTTCTTCATGTACGATATCCTGGATATCATTCCACAGCTCATCTGGGCTTCAGTCATTAGTGGTCAATGCATCAAATCTATTCTTGAGATGGTCTCCAAATACAGGTGGGTTATACTCAAGGCCATATTTTGGATTTTGTTGACTTGCTTTAATTTTCTTCATCTTCAACTTGAACTTGCATATGACCAGTTGATGGTCTGTTCCTTAGTTGGCCCTGGCCTTGTTCTGACTGATGATATTGAGCTTTTTCATATATCTTTCCACAGATGTAGTTGATTTGATACCTGTGTTTTCCATCTGGTGAGGTCCACATACATAGTTGCCATTTATGTTGTTGAAAAAATGTATTTGCACTGAATAAGTTGTTGATCTTGCAAAATTCTATCATATGATTTCAGGCATCGTTTCTGTCACCAAAGCCATATTTTCCAACTACTGTTCCTTCTTTGTTTCCAACTTTCGAATTCTAATCACCAGTAATTACAAATGCATCTTGATTGCATGTTTGATCAATTTTAGACTGCCGACATTGATAAAAATCTTCAATTTCCTCATCTTTGGCCTTAGTGGTTGGTACATAAATTTGAATAGTATTAACTGGTCTTCCTTGTAGGTGGATGGGTGTCCTATCATTGAGTGTTGTACTTCAGGATAGATTCTTAAAATGTTCTTTTGGATAATAACTACAATGTCGTTCCTCTTAAATTTGTCATTCCCAGATTAGTAGTCCGTATTTTTTATGATTGTCTGATTCAAAAGGCCAATACCAGTCCATTTCAGCTCACTAATGCCCAGGATATCGATCTTTATGCTTTCCATTTCATTTTTCACGACTTCCAATTTTCCTAGGTTCATACTTAGTACATTCCATGTTCTAATTATTAATGGACGTTCACAGCTGTTTCTTCTCATTTTGAGTCATGCCACATCAGCAAATGAAGGTCCTGCAAGTTTTGCTCCATCCACGTCATTATGATCGACTTTACTTTGAGGAGGCCTGATGGTACAGTGGTTAAGTGCTACGGCTGCTAACCTAAAGTTCAGCAATTTGAATCCACCGGCCACTCCTTGGAAACGCTATAAGGCAGTTCTACTGTGCCCTATAGGGTCACTGTGGGTCGAAATCGACTCGATGGCAACTGCCTTGGCTTGGCTGCTTTGAGGAGGCAGTTCTTGCCCAGTTGTATTTTGAGTGCCTTCCAACATGAAGGGCTCATCTTCCTGCACTATATCAGATACTGTTCCGTTTTTATTCATAAGGTTTTCAGTGGCCAGTGTTTTCAGAAGTATACCGCCAGTCCTTCTGCCTAGTCTGTTTCAGTCTGGAAGCTCCACTGAAACCTTCTACCAGGGGTGACCCTACTGGTATTTGAAATACTGGTGGCAAAGCTTCCAGTATCATGGCGACATGCAAACCACCACAGTATGACAAACTGACATACACGTAGTGATCTTTGCCAGGAATGAAACCTTATTCTGAGATTTTAAGGGGAAGGCCTCGCTTATTCAAAGGGTGAAATCTGGGCTCTGGGTAAGTGGGGTGGTGGTTGGAGATGTATAACTATCAGGCAGTACCTGTATCCGTGACACTGTACCTAAGCTCACTCAGAATTCCAAGCCTGTTCCAGGAGCACCCTCTTTCCTGCAGAGATTCCCTTACAGAGCAGACCCTGGTGCTCTTTGGTAACATTTGGGACTTGAAAGTAGGGACTGTGTGTATTTAAGCTTCAGCATATATACTCAAGTTGAACAAACAAGTAAATAAATATTATAAAATGGAAGCCAGATTTCTTGTTGTCAAAAAAAAAAAAAAAAAAAGGGAATATAAGCACGATGAGAGGGTTATAATGAGCCCTGTGTTTCTGCTTAGGGTTGGAGATATCAATAAGGATTCATGCATATTTTAACATACCTACTGAGAGAGATACCTAAATCATTATAAATGTGTGTTTATGCATGGAGTCCTGGTGGTGCAGTGGTTAAGAGCTTGGCTGCTAACCAAAAAGGTCAACAGTTCAAATTCACTAGATGCTCCTTGGAAACCCTATAGAGGAGTTCTGCTTTGCCCCTATAGGGTCACTATGAGTTGAAAGTGACTAGACAAAAATGTTTTTTTTTAATACATGGTTTGAAGTCCCTGGGTGCTGCAAATACACTTAACGTGCTCACCACAGTTCGAGGGGCACCTCAGAAAAAAGACCTGGCAATTTATTTCTGAAAATCCTAGCCATTGAAAGAAAACCCTATGGAGCATAGCTCTTCCCTGACACACATAGGGTTGCCATGAGTCGGAACTTACTCAGTGGCAACTAGTTTATATTTTTAGGTTCCCTTCTCCCCTCTTCATGAGGTGGAACTTAATTTCCTTCTCTTTGAATGTAGCCCTGATCGAATGACTCACATTCAAAGAATAGAGCGTGGAAAGGGGAAAATAGGGGCTTTACATTGGCGAAGCCTGGCAGACATGACCTTAACCAAGTGATCTAGGTTAATGTCACCAGTGACATCTGTGGATGCCATGGGCGGTGGCTTGATGCAGTGAGGAGGGTATTTCCTATTTATGGTATCCTTCCCCCAAACCCATAACCCCAGTCTTATTGTGAAAATAGGACAGCAGACAAACCCAAACTGAGGGACATTCTCAAAAACACCTGGCCAGTACGCTTCAAATCATGAGAAGCAGAGTAAACCTGAGAAACTGTAATAGACCAGAGGTAAGGAGGAGACAGGATGCCTAATTCTTGTGGTATCCTGGATTGGATTGTAGCACTGAGAAGGGACTTCAGGGGAAAGACCGGTGGAATCTGAATAGAGAACATTGTTTAGTTAATAATACTGTGCTCATGTTAATGTCTTGTGTTTTGATGATTTCACTGTGGTTATATGTAAGATGTTATCAGTAGAGCAAACTAGGTTAAGGGTGTACAGGTATTTTATGTACCATCTTCGTACCTCTCTTTAAATCTAAAATTATGGAAAAATAAAAAATTTAATAAAATAAAACAAAGAGAGAAGGTATTGTTTTTGGGAGGACTCCAAAAAAATTTTAATAAGTTATGCTCAAAGGAAAACTTTAATCAACTCTCCAGAATATTCATTTGCAGACCTCATTTGTACCATCAAGCTGTAAATCCTCTCTAGTTTTAACATTGCCAGCATCTTATTTTTTCAAAGTGTTTATGGTGTTTTATTTTTAATTTGGAAGTAGATGTTTTATCTAAAAGTAGTCAAATTTATGAATATTTTTCCTACCTATTTTGTGCCTTTCATGGCCTATAGTCCTAAAAAATCTTCTCTGTGTTCTTAGAAAAGTTTAAAAGCTTTGCTCTTCTACTCCCTGGCCTTTAATCTTCCAGGCAATGATTTTTATGTTTGCAGCAGAGTCTTGATGCTGCAGGAACAAAAAAAATCCTCCCTATTTAGCAAATCATTTAGGGAGGGTCAGGGCATGTCTGATGGAGCCTGACTCCAGTCTTTCTGGATTTATTCCTTTTTCTGGGCTCAGGGCAGTTGGTTTGAGTGAGGGGATAGGTGGAAGGAGCTTTGGAATGAGAAGAGTCAAGGTCAGGCATGCAGTTGCTGAATAAAAAGTGATGGAAGAATTGAGAATTTGTCACCATGGTAGATACTGTCAGCCTGGAATTTATTTTTTTAGGTTTTATTGATACATACATACACTACTTGCAGAAAGTGAGCCAGTCCTAAGTGTATATCTCAATAAGTATTTACAAAATGAGCTCAGTTCTGTCAACATTACCAGATTCAGAAACGGATTATTAAAACCCTGTGGCCTAGTGGTAAGCGGAGAAGTTGTTGGATTCTTGGTCTAGCTTTGACTGGTATTCTGGACTCTGGTCCATTCACATCTACCAGACTTGGAGGGGAGGCATGTGGACAATAAGGATTGGTCTCCTTCCCATATGTCATAGTTACAGTTTCTTTGTCTCCACAAACAGTCTTTAACGTCAGGCTGATGGCAGGTACGTGAGCAGATGGTGCAGGGTTCAATCTGGAGGTGGAAGGGAATCAATTTCTGTCAACACACTCCATCCTTAGAAGACAAGGGTAATGGGTCTGGGGACACGCAAGGGCTAAAGGAAAGAGTACCAGGGGACAGGGAACAGGAAAAAAATCGGGTGAGGTGGCCAGGGAATTGGAAGAAGATGAGGGAGCAGGGGTCAGCTAGAAAGAGAGAGCAGGGAGAAGGATCTGGGAGCAAGAGAGGGAGCAGGACAAGTGCCTAGACTGAAGAAACAAACATAAAGCCACTCACTTGACAGCCACATCCTTTGCTGTACTCTGATTGGAAACCTAATTTCTGTTCTTTGGTGAGCCGGTACCAGAAATATACCAGTTGGCATCTTGTAAATCGCACTGTCCCGTTCCTCAGAATGCCTGCAGGGGTCAGAGAGCGTGTTCCGAGAATTAGCACACCATGTCTGGGTGTCCCCTGCTGAGGACATACTGTGGCCCATAGGTTGTCAGACCCAGGGAGTCTGGGAACCCTGAGATGATTGGCTGGTCCAGCATTTTCCCAGGAGGAATCTGCCAGCCTTGGGGAAGGAGCCCTCGGTCCTTGGTGGTACTGGAGTTGCAAAAGTAAAGAGGTCCTTTCAGGGGATGGTAGTGAGGATGAGGGGCTGTGCGTGGATAGGGGCTTACCTGCGATAAGTAATTGTGACTGTTGAGGAGTCCTCAGCTCATAACCACAGTCTTCTGAAGAGATGGGTGTGTAGATAACATTGATGGGTGGGGCCTCTTCAGGAAGCTTGAGTGCCTGTGAGGGGGACACAAAGGGGAACTAGAATCTTAGGTTTTCACAGAAGATTATGGACACAGAGACTACCCAACTCCTTCAGCAAAAGTAGGTTGGAGGTACTTGGGGTTCTTTGGGGGTGGGGTGGGGGATAGGTAGAAAGGAAAGAGGCGTTGGGTTTACCTTAATGACGTTGACTCTGAAAGCTCGTTTTCTGAAGGTGTTGTTTCCCGGGCCCAGTATATTTAGCAGTAAGACTGGGAGGAGGAAGAGATGGGTCAGGGGGCCATGAGGTTCACGGATTTAGGATTCCTCCATCCCAAGCCCTGGAAGCAGTGCTCAGATTGACAGCTCCCTGCCTCTGCATTTTCTCAACCCCACGGCGAGACCTTCACCTTGGAGGGCACTTCTCTGGTGTCTCCCATGACCTACCAATGTCTGATGCGCAATAAACAGCCTGGGGGTGTTGTAGTTTACATTCACAAGTACGGCAAGGTGTTGACAGGGCCAGGAGCAGAGGAAAGGCCAGCAAGAATGAGGGGTCCATGGTGGGATCTAGGGACACAAAGCATAAATTGAGCTCAGTCCCGCCGACTGTAGTCAGAAACGGGTGGGTTTGGAGGACCCTCTACCTTCCTCGGAGTGTATGGGTGTTGCAGCGGTTAAAGTGATCAGCTTCTAACCGAAAGGTTAGAGTTTCAAATTCACCCAGAGGCTCCTCCAGAGAAAGATCTGGTGATCTACTTTTGAAAAAGCAGCTATTCAAAACCCTTCGGATCACAGTCCTACTCCGACACACGTGGGGTTGCCAGGAGCCGGAACTTGAAGGCAACCAGCAACAGCTGCCTCCCTTAGTGTCCTGGGGCCTGGAGAAAGGGGTGGGGTTGGCCAGCTCTCACGGTCTGTGGACGAAGGGCACCAAGTCTGTGCCCCATGTCTAACATGTCTTACCTCTGTCAGACTGACCCCAGGTGAGCCACAGCTTCTGCAGGAAGGAGGATGGAGGATAAATCGTCACCTGCATTTCCTTTTCAAACCCTGGGGCGGATCCATCAGGGAGGTACAATCTGATTTACTGAATGCACTAGTCACTCAGAATTGTTCTTCTCTCATCTGCATTTCCTTTTCATCCTCCAAGCATGTCAGGCAGGGAAGTATGGGCTGATTATGGGTCTTATCACTTGGAATCCTTATTTTCTGTGCTTCCACCAACAGCCACCAACTGCATCCACTCTTGGACTCCTTGTGTGTGTTCTCACCTGTCATGTAGGTGACCCAGGTTTATTCTTGGCCAGTAGACCTCATTCACAGCCACCACCCATCTGTGGAGGCTTGTGTGTTGCTGTGATGCTGAACAGATTTCAGCAGAGTTTCCAGACTAAGATGCTAGGGAGAAAGTCTTGGTGATCTCCTTCTGAAAAATCAGCCAGTAAAAACCCTATGGATCACAATGGTCTGATCCTATTGTGCATGGTTCGCCATGAGTTGGCCAACTCTGCAGCAGCGAACATACATATATGTACATACATACATACACACACACACACACATATATATACGTATGTATAAAATAAACTTATTTATATTTTTATTCATATTATACTGCTGGTTATATCTGGAGCATGGCTTTCATAAATAATGTGAACCTGAATATTCATCTCGGAGTCTAATTCTGGAGAACCTCAGATATGCTGTGTCTTTCCATTCATTCAGGTTTATCTTTGTGTCTCTGGAAAATGCTTATAGTTATATTCATGTATGTTTTGGAACTTCTTATTTGTATGATGTAGTGTTTTAATTTTTGAAAATCACATGCACATTTTATTGCTGAACCACTTTGAACTAAAACTGCAGACACCAAGATAATTCACTCCTGAACACACGTGTCTCCTAAGAACTAAGATAGTTTCTTACACAGACTAAACATTTCTCCTTGACTCAACAAGTTTACCTAGTACATTATCAATTAAAAATTTTTTTGTATCAGTAATGGCTTTATGCCTGGATTCGCTCAAGACTCTCATCAAGAAACAACCATGATATTTAGTTATCATACCTTTTTAGACTATGAAACAGTTCCTTGGTTGTTCTTTTTATTTGATGACTTCCACATTTTTGAAATATTATGTTTGGTTATTTCATAGAATCTCCTTAAATTTGCTTTGTCTGATCATTCCTTAAAGTCCATTGCTTTGGCTATTGTGCCCATCCATCTCATTGAGGGTTTTCCTCATTTTCACTGACCCTCTATCAGCCATGATGTTGTTTTCTAGCAATTGATCATTCAGATGATGTGTCCAAAGTGAACAAGCCTAAGTGTCAGAATACTCACTTCTAAGGAGCGTTCTGGCTGTATTTTTTCTAAAACCAATTTGTTCCTTGTTCTGGCGGTCCACAGTATATTCAATTGTCTTCACCAACACCACAGTTCAAATGCATCATTCTTCTTATGTCTTCCATTTTCATTGTCTAGCTTTCTCACGCATATGAAGTGATTGAAAAGACCATGGCTTGGCTCAGGCACACCTTAGTCATCGAAGTGACGTTCTTTGGTTGTGAAAAATTTGAAGACTTTTTTTTGCAGCACATTTGCCCAGTGTAGTACATCATTTGATTTACTGAGTGCTGCTTCCATTGATGTTGATTGTTGATCCAAGTAGAGTAAAATCATTGGCAGCTTTAGTCTCGTCCTCATTTATCATCATGTTTATTGGTCCAGCTGTAAGGATTTTTATTTTCTTCAGGTTCAGGTGTAATCCATACTGAGGGAAGTCATTTAATCAAGTAAATCTGAAATTTTGCACCTCAGTTTTCATGGTGCCTAATTCCATGCCTCACCCTCTATTGTACACCACTTCGGCCTTACCATGTAGTGTTCATATTGAAATGCAAAAGCACGAGCAGTTTTCCAGAATGCAGGGACTCAAATGTCTCATTTTTCTCTTGGATGAAACTAATCTGGTCACCAAAAACTCAGAAGGTGTAAATTGCATCATGGTAATGAGTGAGCACCTCTGTTTTCACAGATCTGGCTTCCAGTACTGTTTCCCTATGGACATGATGAAGCCCGTAGAAATCATCATTCTTGAAAGAATCAGAAAAAAGAAGGAGCCCAAAATCATTTCCATGTTACCTAAAAATCATTCCATGTTACCTAGTGCCAGTTAAATAAGATTTGATCAGTTTTTCTAATGTTTCAAAGTACTTCCTTTCTGACTTCTAAGAAATTCATAAAACCAGCCACGGGAGTTATATTGCCTGCAAGTATAAACAGTTATGATAGAGGAATAACTGCCTGCACTCAGAGAGCCTTTTAAGAAGAGAAAGATAAGAGTTTATGCATCTCAGAGAGAGGGAAAGGGGCTCTTTTGATTATTCTCATGCAAATCCCGAATGGCTGACAGAGGGCTGCTTTAGGCGCTACCATATTTTCTTTTTTAAATGTGCGTGGAACATCTAGCTTAGAAGTAATGCTTTCCTTTTGAAAATTTTTTTTTTCTTAAATTTGAGAAAATTATGGGTGTTAGAATTTTCTCTCTAAGTAGAAATTTTCTCTGTAGCTTTTCCTCTGGAAAATTCCTTTAGAGGTAAAGAAAATGAAATGTAATTAGCTTCCCAGGATAATTGGATTTGTTGATCAGAATGACTTAGAGTCTCCTCCGCTTTTCATCTTGTAGTTCATCAACAGAAAGAAGCACAAAACATCAGCACTAGCTGCCTCATTCCTGTGCCTTGGATTTCGATACAGGCACACTAAATGGTCTCCCAAATCAGCTGAAGGAGTTAGAAAGCTGTGGTTAAGAGTCCTCTTCTTATTTAACTATCTGGGAAGAAAACCCTGGTGGCATAGTGGTTAAGTGCAATGGCTGCTAACCAAAGGGTCGGCAGTTCAAATCTACCAGGCGCTCCTTGGAAACTCTATGGGGCAGTTCTACTCTGTCCTATAGTGTCACTATGAGTCGGACTCGGCGGCACCGGGTTTGGTTTTTTTTGGTTTTTGGTTTGGGACGTATTTCTCCAGGTACCATCCATTCCTGGTACTGTTGCTCCTCTAACCACTGTGATGGGTTATTGGAGGCCCTGTGGGGTAGAATCCCTTATTCATGATGGGCTCTTGCCTTCTCCCTGATTATTTGGGAACAGTGACATGACTCTGTATAATACAGTGCTATTCCCCAATAAGGGAGGAAGGGAGAGGGCAGGAACACCTTTGCTCAAGCTGTTGTCTAAGCCTGAAATGCTCCCCTTCTTCCCCCTTTGCATCTCAGGTACAGCTTCAGTGTGGCCTCCTCCACTGACAGAACTCTCTCTGCCACCAGCTGCATCTCAGAACTTTTCTGAACTGCTGATAAACTTAATCATTCTCCACTTAAGGGTACCTTGCTGTTGTTGTTATTGCTCTTGAGTTGGATTTGACTCACAGTGACCTCATGTACAACAGAATGAAACGTTGCCTGTTCCTGTGCCATCTTCTTCACTGTTGGTGTTTGAGTCTATTGGGTCTCACTGAGGGTTTCTCGTGTTTCCACTGACCTGCTAAATAAAACATGTTGTTCTTTTCTAGCGATTGTTTTTTCCTGATGACGTGTCCAAAGTCAAAAAGTTGAAGTCTCACCATCCTCACTTCTATTGGATACCTTAGCTTTTTATTTATTTTATTACCTATTTAATTGAACAAGTATTTGTTGGTGCCTTCTGGGGGAGAGATTAAAGGTGAAAGGTCCATAGTCCCTGCCCTCAAGGAGCTGCTCGTTTTCTGGGAATGATATATTCTCCTCAAATTCTTATTGTTTCAAACTGAACCTCATCTCCTTCACTCAAACTTGCTTTTCCCTCAGTTAACGGCACATCAGTTAGTCCCCCAGTGTCTCAAGCCAGACACCTTGGGGTCACCCTTACCTCCGCCTCTCCTCTACCCTCAGCTACTAATGGCCAAGTCAGTACCCCAAGAACCTTGACGAACACTGCAGGGATTTCACCTATACTGTCCCTTCTGCCTGCATAGTCTCCTTTAGTCTGGCGAAATTAGAAGAAAAGAGTCTCTGGGGAGTAATGGGAAACATATAGGAAATTAACTCGGGCCCTACATGAGTTAGGAATTTTATTACTGTTATTTTGAAGGGAAGGGAACCCGATTTGAACTGCTTTGAACAGTTGTTGTTAGTTGCTGTTGTGTTAGCTCCGACTGATGGCACATTTATCCATAACAAAGAGATGTTGCCAGGTCCTGCGCCACCTTTATGATTGTTGGAATATTTGAGTCCATAGCTATAGCTCTTGTGTTAGCCCATCTCATTGAGGATTTCCCTCATTTTTCTTAACTCTCTACCAAACGTGATATCGTTTTTGGGCTAGTAGAAGAGAAGGGGGAGATCTAGCTTCCTGTGAGGCTTGATCCAGGGCTTTAATGATATGATCAGAATTCCGTTTCTCTATTTCTTGCTCTTCCTCCTTATTGTTTGTTCCGTTTTCTAGCAGTCTTTCTCCTCATGTTCCAATATGGCTCCAGCAGCTTCTGTGACTAGATGTGTACTGTTCAAGTTTAGAAGGGGTTGAAAAGAGTCTGTTTTCAGGATGCTCAATGGAAATCTCATTGACTGAGATTGGATCATGTGCCCACCCCTAAACCAATAACTGGGACCAGAGGAAATGTCATTTAGAGTGGCCTGAGCCAATTAAGATTCACCATAGCCTTGGAAGTGAGGTCAAGACCACTCAAGCCATAACAGGAAAGTACATTTCCCAAAGGAAATTCAGGGTGCTGCAGCTGGTACAGCGGGCTTGGGGAGGAGGGGAATGCTTGGAGCAGTAAACAAATGTCCTTTATGGGGCTCAATCAAGGAAAGTTTTAGATGTCATGATGTAGGAATGGACTGAATTGTGGTGTCAGAAGCCAGTGGGATAGTTGGGTGGTGGATTTTTTCAAGCTTGCTCAGTTATAATTATGAAGAGAAAGGAAAAATTTTGGAAGCAGGTAGGCTGCTAAAGAGCATATGGATGTCCTTCAAGTCACAGCTTGGGAGAGCTTAAGCCAGTGCTATGGCATGAAAAATGGAACATTGTAGTTTAAATAAATTCCAACAGATGAGTAAGTTACCGTGTATTATTGGTGTAATTAAAGCCTTTCTACCATTCATCCAGGAATATTTGAAACAAGCAACTTGCTCACTGCTAATTTGCATTTTACTTGTGGATTGATAGTTAATAAATCAATGGGCAAACAGTCATTATAAGACGATTAAAAAAGAGGATCTTCCCCAAGACAATGATGTCAGTAACATTATCTTCAACCACCTCGATTACCACTGTGTTGGAAACAGTAAATCAGTCTAACGTCTAAATGTTATCATTTCTCCTTGATTTTGTTTTATTAATAAAGGAAGTTCATGCGTGCTTGTTTAAAGAACGTATAGATATACTTGTTCAAAAAAAAAATCTGAGGGACGCTAGAACCCCAGAATACTAAACCTATCAAAGCCCAGGCAAAGTGACATATCTCAGAGTTGAGAAAATAGATTCAGAGAGAGAAGCGGCCAGCCTGAGGCCATGCAGAGGGTAAGTAGCTAAGCTGTTGGTCTTCTAATATCCTGGGCTTGTGCCTCCATGCCTTTGTTTTTCTTCCCACGTTGGAGAGGGTCTTAGGATTCCCTACCTCTGGAAATGTGAGCTGAAGAAGCTGCCTGGAGACAGTGAGGTTCATGTGCAGGGCCCAGGATGGGCTATGAGAGAGGAGAGACCACACTATGGCAATACATAGCCTTTACTCTACTTTGTTCTAAAAAATGACCACTAGATGGCAGACAACAACCGTGTTCCAAAGACTATGGTGCGTTAGAGTCTTTCTGAGGAGACCAGCTCATCTGCCATGTGAATGCTGAGAATTAGGGATCTTTGTGGTATAGGGTCGCTATGGGTCAGAACTGACTCGACGGCAATGGATTTGGGTTTTGTGATACCAGCAAGTTCCCCAACAAGACTTTCTCTTGTCAGGCTTTGCTCCCACCTCAGCCTACTGCTTATGACACAGCCTACCTCACCCCGTGCCACTCACCCACCCCTGTACCTTTCTCAAGGGTCCTATAGTTAGTCTCACCCTTCTCTTCAGCAAAACACATTAGGGGAAAATATCTACTTTGAAAACTATTTTATAACAGGCTTGAATGACCACTAGGTGGTATTTCATGTTTCCTCCTAGATTTTTCTGCATTACAGTAGAAATTGACAATCCAAAGTGATGCTGTAATGGTCAGAGTGGTATATGAGAGATTTCTGGACAAGGGAGCGTTTACCTGCCTCTGAAATCAAGTTGATCTGGGCAGCCAGAAACTTTTAAGAACAGTAACGAGAGCTGATATTTATTCATAGTTATATTTCAGGCATTGTGCTATGACCTTTATATGGGTAAATTTATTTAATCTTCATAATGTCATATGAAATAATACATGTTAAACTTGTTTTACAGAAAACTACACAGATGTTCAGAGAGTTTAAGTAACTTGCTCAAGGTCATATGTTAGAAAACCGCACATGACTGTTTTTATTTGTTTATACCACATGGAATTACCACCACACGCCTACAAGGAAGACCAGTTAGTATGACTAGTATTCAAATTTACACACCAACTACTAATGCCAAAGATGAGGAAATTGAAGATTTTACCAACTTCTGAAGTCTGAAATTGATCAAACATGCAATCAAGATGCATTGATAAATACTGGTGATTAGAATGTGAAAGTTGAAAACAAAGAAGAAGGAACAGTAGTTGGAAAATACAGCTTTGGTGATAGAGACAACACTGGAGATTGCATGATAGAGCTTTCCAAGACCAACGACTTATCCCTTGCAAATACGTTTTCTCAACAACATAAATGGCGACTATACCCGTGACGTTACCGGATGGAAAGCACAGGATATAAGTTATCTACATCTGTGGAAATATATAATGGAAAGGCTCAATATCATCTGTCAGAAAAAGGCCAGGGGCCGACTGCGGAACAGACCATTAGTTGCTCATATGCAAGTTCAAGTTTAAGCTGAAGGAAATTAAAGCAAGTCCATGAGACCAAACTATGACCTTCAGTATATCCCACCTGAATTTGGAGACCATCTCAAGAATAGATTTGATGCATTGAGCTAATGACCGAAGACCAAATGAGTTATGGGACAACATCAAGGACATCATACATGAAAGCAAAAGGTCATTAAAAAAAAAGGAAAGAAAGAAAAGCCCAAAATGGATGTCAGAAGAGACTCTGAAACTTGCTCTTGAACATTGAGTAGCTAAAGCGAATGGCAGAAATGATAAAGTAAAAGAGCTGAAAAGAAGATTTCAAAAGGTAGTTGAGAAGACAAAGTAAAATATTATGATGACATGTGTAAAGATCTGGAGTTAGAAAACCAAAAGGGAAGAACATGCTCAGCATTTCCCAAGCTGAAAGAACTGAAGAAAAAATTCAAGCTTCGAGTTGCAACTTTGAAGGATTCTATGAGCAAAATTTTGAATGACACAGGAAGCATAAAAAGCAGATAGAAGGAATACACAGTCACTGTACGAAAAAGAATTGGTTGACGTTCAGCCATTTCAGGAGGTAGCATATGATCAAGAACTGATGGTACTGAAGTACAGGCTGCACTGAAGGCATTGGTGGAAAAAACAAGCCTCCAGGAATTGGTGGAATACCAGTTGAGGTGTTTCAACAAAGAGATACAGAGCTAGAGGTGCTCACTTGTCTATGCCAAGAAATTTGGAAGACAGCTATCTGTCTTTCCAAAGAAAGATGATTCAACAGAATACGGAAATTATTGAACGATATCATAAAGTTAAATTTTCCTGAAATCAGTTAAAAGTGGTTGTGGCAGTACATTGATAGGGAGCTACTAAAAATTCAAGCTGGTTCAGAAGAGGATGTGGAATGAGAAATATCATCGGCAATGTCACATGGATCTTGGCTGAAAGCCGAGAGTATCAGAGAGATGTTTACCTTTGTTTTATTGACTATGCAAAGGAATTCGACCTTGTGAATCATAACAAATTATGGATAACATTGCAAAGGATGGGAATTCTGGAACACTTAATTGTGCTCATGCAGAACCTATACGTAGACCAAGAGGCAGTTGTTTGAACAGAACAAGGGGATACTGCATGGTTTAAAATCAGGATAGGTATGCGTCAGGCTTGTATCCTATCACCATACTTATTCAGTCTACATGCTGAGCAAATAATCCGAGAAGCTGGACTATATGAAGAAGAATGTGGCATCAGGATTGGTGGGAGGCTCATTAACAACCTGCATTATGCAGATGCCACAACCTTACTTGCTGAAAGTGAAGAGGACTTGAAGCGATTACTGATGAAGATCAAAGACTACAGCCTTCAGTATGGATAAATATAAACAAATTTACATGTGCGTGTGTATATATATGTACGTGGGTGTGTGTGTATATATATATATATATATATATATATATATATATATATATTACCCAGTACCCAGTGCCATCGAGTCAATTCTGACTGCGTGGAAATCCTGGTGGCGTAGTGGTTAAGTGCTACGGCTGCTAACCAAAGGGTCAGCAGTTTGAATCCACCAGACGCTGCTTAGAAACTCTATGGGGCAGTTCTACTCTGCCCTATCGGGTTGCCGTGAGTCGGAACCGGACAGCACTGGGTTTTTTTTTTTTTTTTTTGGTGTATGTATATGTATATCCCTGGTGGAGTAGTGGTTAAGAGCTCAGCTGCTAACCAAAAGGTCAGCAGTTCAAATCTACCATCTGCCCCTTGGAAACCCTAAAGGGCAGTTCTACTCTGTCCTGTAGGGTTGCTATGAGTTGGAACTGACTTATTGGAACGTACCAACAAAAACAGCATGTGTATTTATACGTATAAACATAGAAACAAAAACCTTCACAGCTGGACCAAAAATCAGCATCATGATAAACAGAGAAAAGACTGACATTGTCAAGGATTTCATTTACTTGGATCTACAATCAATGCCCACGAGAGCAGCGGTCAGGAAATCAAATAATGTATTGCGTTGGGCAAATCTGCTGCAAAAGACCTCTTTAAAGTGTTGAAAAGCAAAGATTTCATTTTGAGGACTAAGGCACACCTAACCCAAGCTGTGATATTTTCAGTCGTCTCATATACATGTAAAAACTGGACAATGAATAAGGAAGAACAAAGAAGAAGTGATGCTTTTGAATTATAGCACTGGCGAAGAATATTGAATATACCATGATGGCCAGAAGAACGGACAAATCTGTCTTGGAAGAAAAACAGCCAGAGTGCTCCTTGGAAGTGAGGGTGGCAAGACTTCATCTCATGTACTTGGACATGTTATAAGGAGGGACCAGTCCCTGAAGAAGGACATCATGCTTGGTCAAGTAGAGGGCCAACAAAAAAGAGGAAGACCTTTGACGTGATGGATGAACACAGTGGCTGCAATGGGCTCAAACAAATGATTGCGAGGATGGTGCAGGACCGGTAGTATTTTGTTCTGTAGTACACAGGGTTTCTATGAGTTGGAACCAACATGACAGTACCTAACAATGACAGCACCTAGCAAAAACAACAACAACAACATGGAATAAGCAGTATGGTGCTTGATGTTATTATTGGGGCTTTATGAATTCAAATGAAGAGTAATTGAAGTTTTGACCTTGTGAATCATATGTTAAAATTATATCCTCATCACTGGGCAACGAGAAAGAGGGAATCTGGGAAACATTTTCAGCTATACTACCCTGAGTAAGGGCGAGCATATATTAAGTGAATACAATATTTAGGCTGATTTAGCAGAGTATTTTAAACCATATCTGTCCTGCAGACTACAGGTTACATGGCTCCCTTTAGTGCAATGGAGAGTCCCTAGCTGGTGCAAATGGTTGATGTGCTTGGCTGCTGACTGAAAGGTTGAAGGTTCTTTTCCACCCAGAGACATCTTAGAAGAAACGCCTGTCGATCTATTTCTGAAATATCAGCCATTGAACACTCTATGGAGCCCAGTTCTACTCTGACTCACATAGGATCACCATGAATTGGGGTCGCCATAAGTTGGAGTCGAGCAGACAGCTACTAGTTTATGGTTAGTGCAATGGAATGGTTAAATCACACATTCCAGAACTTTAAGGGGCCAAGTCAAGTCTACTACCGCCCCCACCACCATTGTAGGCAAAACATCACTCAAGTCTTCCAATCTGGTATGTAGCTCTGATGGTATCACTTCATGCTGAAGAGCTTTTGTCCAACAGCTCAGCGTCCTTGGGACAGTGTGCTTTTTTGGGGGTGTGGTGTGGTGTGCCAACATCCTGTGCTTAGAAAACAGCTACCCCTCTCACTGGCTTATTTCCCCAAACTCATTATAGTGGTTAGGATTCTTGGTTAGCAAGTAAGAGAAACCAACTCCAGTCAGCTCATTAAAAAAGAAGTTATGAAATACGTTAGAGCACACCTCATGGCACACAAAGATGGAAAGCAGCTGAATCTCAGGGAGGATGGAATCAGAAACTGGAAAGACTTCTGTTCCCTTTCTGTACATTTTTATTATTCTCACCTCTTAGCCCCCAGATTTTTGTGCTTCTGAGTAAAAATCCTGGCCCCGATGGCTCTCAAACCCCATGTTATGTGGCCAGCCACGTAGGAAAATCTGACTTTCTCTGCCCCGATTCCCAGTTCCTCAGGAAGATATATGATGGTCTCAGTCCTGGGTCTGTATTATGCAAAGTCCCTAATTTTGTATGGTCTCGGGCCACAGCGTGCTTTAGAAGTGGTTTGTTTTGCTTTTTCGGTCATAATGGGGCTGCTCTTGCTCACTCAGATAAGGCCGTTATCAGTACTTTTAATACAACCTGCTAATTTCGAGGAACTTTATAAATTGGCTGGAATTCACATTCTCAGAATATGGAAAAACCTGTGTATTTTGAGATAGGAAGCTTCTTTTTCTTTTCTTTCTTTCAACTTTCGTTTTGTTCCCCCCCACCCGCCCGCCCCAAAAAAAAAAAAAAAACATGGAATGTTTTTTTCCCCTCTAAAAAACGTGTGGCTCTTTGACAATACACAGGCTGCTTTAGTTGTTTTTAATGAACATTATCTCCAGCTGCTCAGCTGTGAGACTTTGTTTTTATGTTCTCAAGAGCACCTCATAGATGGGCACCTGAATGTCACAGCCTCCATCTCTGGCAGCCGCCTGGGTACTGGGACTGTGTACTGCAGGGGGTGCTAACACACCTAACTTCTCCAAGTACGCCAGCAGATTCACTCTTGGGTAACACTGTGAAATGGGCACTGTCTTGGTTATCTAGTGGTGCTATCACAGAAATACCACACCTGGATGGCTTTAACAAAGAGAAATTTTTTCCCTCACACTTTTAGGAGTCTAGAAGCCTGAATTCAGGTGCCAGCTCCAGGGGAAGGCTTTCTCACTCTGTTAGCTCTGGGGGAATGTCCTTGTCATCAATCTTCTTTCTCCCCCCTCGAGGAGATTCTCAGTGCATGGACTCCAGGTCCAAAGCGCAGGCTATTCTCCTGGCTCACTTCTCTCTTTTATATTTCAAAAGAGATCGGCTTTAGACAAAATCTAATCTTGTAGATTGAGCCCTATCTTATTAACATAACTGCCAATAATCCCACCTCATTAACATAATAGGGGAAGGATTTACAACACATAGGAAAGTCACATCTGATGACGAAATGGCGGACAGTCACGCAATACTGGAATCATGGACTAGCCAAGTTGACACACATTTTTGGGGGATGCAGTTCAATCCATGACAGGCACCATAGATGTTTGCAGTCCCAGCTCCTTCTTACTGTGCTTTCTGTTCTGCTTGCCCACACTGGTGTGATGGAAGGTTGATCTTCAGGTGCCTGGGGATTGATAACTGGGACCCAAAGCAGACAAAAAGGAGGCATCAATGTCTAAACAACAAAGGTCCAGACCCTACCTTCAGAACTTAGTATGCTGCCTGAGTCGTCATCCCGGTTGCATTCCCCTGCCAAGCCTATGTGAACACGATTGGAGGAGAGAGATGGGGTGTGCTGTGGCTCTTCCCACTGTGATTTTCACCAGCACTTCCATTGCTTAGGGGTTCCCCAAAACCATCCCTTATAGAGGATGAGGGGCTTCAGGAGAACAGATAGGCAATGCCAGTCTTGAATGTCTGTTATCCTGGAAGCTCTCTAGAAGAGTAGGGGAGAGAACTTCACACAGGCCGCAGGAAGGAAGATGAAGGACATGGGGACCCCACAGCTTCAGATCGGTAAGGTCATGACAATGTCCCATGGAGCAAGAAGTGGCTACTGAAGAAGAACTGGGCTTGAGCCTCCTTGTTGATTTTTTCTTATAAATATTAACTGTTTTCATAAAGCTGCATCCTCATACCATAAACAGAAATCAGTGTCAGCTGGACTGTAGATCTAAGTATGAACGATAATAATGATTCTGGAATATAACATAGATGAATATGTTCATAACTTTGGCTGGCAAAAATGTCTTCAATAGTGCGGGAGTACACATTCCTATACACTTAGTGTACCAACTCTATACAGTACCAGGTGGTTTAAAAAAAAACAACAAAAAAAACCAAACCCACTGCCGTCGAGTTGATTCCAACTCACAGCGACCCTATAGGGCAGAGTAGAACTGCCCCATAGAGTTTCCAAGGAGTGCCTGGTGGATTCAAACCGCCGACCTGTTGGTTAGCAGCCATAGTACTTAACCACTACGCCACCAGGGTTTCCACCAGGTGTTTTACATAGTTTAATTTTCTACTTGCACAATCTTGTGAGGTAAGAATAACAGCCTTCTTCTGAGTCTTGGAAAATTTAAACTCCATTCTGACTGGGCAGCAGCTTTGAAAACTCATTGGGCGTGTGATGAGGGTTACTATTTTTAGGGAAATTGAGAGGCCTAATTGGAGTTCTCATCTGGATGGAAAATCAACTCCAGTCCACCCACAGATGGGCCACATGATATGTATCGTTACAATCAAAGCAAGCTTTCATCACACAGCAGTGTTAAGATATATTCAAATTAAGAGGGGGAAAAAAAAAGAACTAATATTCGTTAAGTACTTACCGTGTCAGGGATTAAGGTAACTCATTTGCATACATTACCTTTCTTAATCCTTGTAACAGTCCTGTGAGGCTGTTATAATCATGTCCATTTAGTAGCTGATGAAACTGGCTGACAGAGAAGTTAGGCATCCTGTCCAAGGTCACCCAGCTAGCATTAGAGGAGCCAGGATTGGAATCCAGATCTGTCATTTTCAAAGCTGCAAGGATATACAGTTATAGAGTTCATGAAGAAACAACTGGCTTGAGAACTTATCTTGCAAATACAATGTATTTTATTAATAGCATATTCACAGCTCAGCTGCAAGCCTTGTATTTAAGTCCTATGTAGCTCCCTCTCCTCTTCCCACCACAAAATGCTGGAGATTGTATTGGGTCAGAATTAGAGCTGGTGAAAAACTAACACCCAGTCTTTGAAATCCCCAAATAAGAGGGGCACCCTTTAGGGGAAAAGAAAGCCCTTCTATCCCTCAATTAACCAGGAAGTTCAGGCAAACCACCCAGTCTGCTGCCTGTGTTACAAAGGTAATTGAAGTTGCTTAGACATGTCACAAGAAAATAGATGTTTCTTTGAGGATAAAATTTAAGAAGTACTTTAAAGATAATTCAGAGATGTGTAGCTTCAGGCACAACATCACAACTCGATTTCATAAGGGACAGCTTGAGTGTGAAGAACTTACTGTAGCCGTGTTTCTAAAATGAAAGATGGGGGAAACCCAGGCCATCCTAGCCCACTTAACTCCCGTTTCCCAGTGCTCAGCCCCTGGCAGGGAGGTGAGGGCTGCAAGGCTCTGGAGGCAGCATCTCCACACTCAGTTAAGCTGGCCCAGGACCAGCTCAATTGTAATTTTTATAAAATACAAAGCAGATGAAATGTTTTATCTCATTTAGCTCTTTCTTTTATTCATGTTCGTACTAATATTTGCAGCCAAGGATAAGAGTCCTTCAAGTACTTTTTACAACATTTTACTGTTTTGTAAAATTGGAATATAAGGTAGATGGGTATGAGTGTAAAGGACAGAAAATGACTCTGTAGCTTCAGTGGAAAGGAAGTTATTTGAAGACTACTGGGTAGCTCATAGGATTGAAGGAAGAATTGAAAATCCATCAGGGGCAGTATGAAGGGTAGCTCCAGGGATCCAGTAGCAGGAACAAATGGTCAGTGTCTTTTGTACATTGATATAAAAATGCCTTAATCCCACCTCCATTCCTGTGATGTCCACTGCTCTGGAGACTCAGGTTCCTGGGAAAGGGAGTCTAATTGTCCTGAACGTCCACTGGGAAGGGGCAGGGTGGGATACTGAGATTGACACCACCAAAAGAATTCATCAGTTTTGCAAAGAAAAAGTAGAGTACTGTTATTTAAAGAAAACGTTGGAAGTATTCTGGGCAGGCAAAAGCTGTGCCTACAAGTCACATCACACTGGCAGGTAATGATTTTACCTGGAGTCAAGCTTTCCCAATAAATCAGTTGCTAATGATGAGTAAAGTAGATGTATAATAGCGGCTAATTATCTGACCGACATTTCACTGCTGCTAGAGTTCAGCAATAGGAGAACACTTGGCATAGGTAATCTTAAAAAGAAAGAGCAAGGAAGGAGAAAAGGAGGGGAGAAAGAAAGGGAAAAAATATGGGATCAGGTCACAGCTGCCATGACCCATCAATGATGACCGTTTTTTGTTGCCATGGAATGGGCTCTGACTCATGGCAACCTTGTGTATAATAGAATGAAAACTTATGGATAAATGAAAGCTTTATGAATAAGCTATTGAGGACTCTTGTTGTTAGGTGCTGTCGAGTTGATTTTCATCTCGTAGTGACCCTTAGCGGTTTGTAGGTTGTAATCTTTACGGGAGCTGATTTCTAAGTCTTTTCTCCTGCAGAGCCACTAGGTGGGTTTGAACTGTCAGTCTGTTATTTAGCAGCTGAGTAGTTAACCATTGCGCCATGAGAGCTCCTTCATTGAGGAGTCCTATCAAAAACAAAACCCACTGCCTTCAAGTTGATTCTGACTTGTAGTGACCCTATAGGACAGAGTAGAACTGCCCCATAGGGTTTCCTAGATTGTAATCTCTATGGAAGCAGACTGCCACATCTTTCTCCTGCAGAGCTGCTGGTGGGTTCAAACTGCTGACCTTTTGGTTAGCAACCCAGTGCTTAACCACTGTACCATCAGGGCTCCTCACTGAGGACTAGGGTGTTGGAATTCCTTCAGACCTTACATCTGCCCAGCACAATGCATATCACATAGTGTCCTTGTCCCATGCAGTGGCTGGAGGAGCATGCAGATAGATCCCATCCCCAGAAGAAAAACGTTTCTTCTAGGTCAGCACTGTCCAATAGAAATGTAACATCAGCCACTGTAGGGTAATGCCGTTCAGCTGTATGCATTCCCTCCCAATGGAGTCAGCTTTGCTCTTCCCCAAAGCATGCTAGGGATGAACTCAGGTAGACTTGGGCTAAGGTACAAGGCCGGGAGTGGCGTGACTGGCTCGTGGCCAAGGCTGAGGAATGCCTTAGCAACAAGAAGGAAAGCATCTGGGCCTGGATGTGAAGTCCCTGGGAACGCTGGCTGCCCAAGGACTTGGAAGAAAAATAAATGAGCCTTAGCCCCAGCTGGAACAGTATATAAGCTTATGTCCCTTGCTAGGTGCTTACGGAGCGCTAAACTGGTCCAGCTGCCGCCCTGGGCCGATTGTCCCATAAGTACCAAAAACCAAAACCAAACCCAGTGCTGTCAAGTCGATTCCAACTCAAAGCGACCCTATAGGACAGAGTAGAGCTGCCCCGTAGGGTTTTCAAGGAGTGCTGGTGGATTCGAACTACTGACCTTTTGGTTAGCAGCCAGACTCTTAACCACTGCACCACCAGGGTTTCCTTTAGGTTCGTAGTTGAGTGCAAACAGTTTGGAGCACCCAGGGGCCTTTTAGTCCTGGTTACTTGGAAAAAGGTGCGAGGACCCCTTTACAGATGAGGAATGTAAAGTCAGGTGAAATTTATAACTTGCCCAAAGGCTGTAGGCTGGAAAGTCATGGAGCTGGGGCTGAAGCCTTAATTTGCTTCATCCACCATGTGGCCCTGAGCTTTACTGGGCGTCAGGCCCCCTGGAGTCTGATCTGAGCCAGACCAATTTCCCCAAATCCCTGGGTCTTTGGTACCGACCTTGATGAGTAACTTACCACCTCTTGAATCCCTTGTGAGTCCTGGAAAACAGCCAGCCAGGCTGAGCTCCCCGTTTTGGTGATACAGAACTAGATGGGCCTGGAGGACAGGAGTTGGTTGTCCAGGTGGTCTGATGTCCACGTGTGCCTCTGCTATAACTTAACATTCCTTCTCAGCAGACCCACTTGTCAGGAGCAAAGAGTTCACGTTCCACTGAGGGAGAAATCTCAGCTCCCTTCTTCTAAGACTTCTAAGGGATTCATGATGCCTTCACGCCAAGAATCACTGAGAAGCAGAAAACGTTTCCTTTACTAGTTGTTTGCAGGCATGCCTGCTGACCTCCCAACATTCATTTTAACACTTCTGTGTTGGCAAGAAGTGAGTGCATAGAGATTTTCAAGCTTGCTAAGATGAATAGCAGTTTCTCTGTCTCTTCGTTTTTTTCTTTACTAACAAAATAGAATGTATTGTCCACAAATACAGAGGACGACAGGGGTGTATGCATAGATAATTACAAGAATTCGGTCCTTCATTTGTCAAGGGAAATCTACTTCGTTTCAAAGAAGATGAAAAAAGAAAAGCTTTTGGAGAGTACTTTTCCCGTGTTGAGCACCTGAATGTTGACAGTAGGTGGTTTGCCAATTTCCTTTTCCTAGAACCTTGGTGCCCACGTCAGAATTCTCTCCAAGTCTCCCTGCAGATGTATTGATTGCTTATTCCTTAAGTAAAAGAACAACCACCTTGGGTGGGCCACTCTGGCTCTGGAATGATCCAGCAGTCTACCACTTGCACACAGTATGGCTCTGAGCAAATCATGCCTCCTTCCTAAGCTAGGTTCACCTGCAAGATTCTGATGAAGGTATTTACCTCACTGGGCTGTGCTGCAGATGTATTGCGATAAACCAAAACGAGTTGCTGTCTGGTCGATCCCAACTCATGGTGACCCCACGTGTGTCAGAATAGAAATGTGTTCCACAGGGTTTTCAGTGGCTGAATTTTTGGAAGTAAATTGCCAGGACTTTTTTTCTGAGGCATTTCTGGGTAGACTCAAACCTTTAACCTTTGGGTTAGCAGCCAAATGCATTAGCCATTTGTACCACCGAGGGATGAGTACATGTTTGTTGTTGTTGCTAGGTGCCGTCCAGTCACTTCTGACTCATAGCAACCCTATGCACAACAGAACAAAACACTGCCCAGTTCTGCGCCATCCTCACAATTATTGCTATGCTTGAGCTCATTGTCGCCGTCACTGGGTCAGTCTATCTCATTGAGGGTCTTCCCCTTTCTCGCTGACCCTCTGCTTTACCAAGGATGATGTCCTTCTCCAGGGACTGATCCCTCCTGATAACATGTACAAAGTATATGAGGTGAAGTCTTGCTGTCCTTGCTTCTCAGAAGCATTCTGGGTGTACTTCTTCCAAGACAGATTTGTCTGTTCTTCCTGCAGTCCATGGTATATTCGGTATTCTTTGCCAACACCACAATTCAAAGGCATCAATTCTTCTTTGGTCTTCCTTATTTGTCACCCATCTTTCACATGCATGTGAGGCAATTGGAAACACCATGGCTTGGGCCAGGTGCACCTTAGTCTTCAAGGTGATGTCTTTGCTTTTCAACACATTAAAGAGGTCTTTTGCAGCACGTTTGCCCAATGTAATGCATCTTTTGACTTCTTGATTGCTGCTTCCATGGGTGTTGATTGTGAATCCAAGTAAAATGAAATCCTTGACAATTCAAATCTTTCTTCTGTTTATCATGATGTAGCTCATTGGTCCGTTTGTGAAGATTTTTGTTTTCTTTATGTTGAGGTGTAATCCATACTGAAGGCTGTGGTCTTTGATCTTCATCAATAAGTGCTTCAAGCCCTCTTCACTTTCAGAAAGGAAGATTGTGTTATCTGCATATCCCAGGTTGTAATGAGTCTTCCTCTAATCTTGTTGCTCTGCTCTTCTTCATAGAGTTCAGCTTCTCAGATTATTTGCTCAGCATACAGATTAAATAGGTATGGTGAAAAGATAGAACCCTGATGCACACCTTTCCTGCCTTTGCACTAGGCCGTATCCCCTTGTTCTGTTTGAATGACTGCCTCTTGATCTATGTACAGATTCGTCATGAGCACAGTTAAGTGTTCTGGAATTCCCATTCTTTGCAATATTATCCATAATTTGTTATGATCCACACAATCTAATGCCTTTAAAAAGAATTGCCTTTGCATAGTCAATAAAACACAGGTAAACACCTTTCTGGTATTCTTTGCTTTCAGCCAGGATCCATCTGTCATCAGCCATGATATCCCTGGTTCCACATCCTTTTCTGAATCCAGCTTGAATTTCTGGAAGTTCCCTGTCAATATACTGCTGTAGCCACTTTTGAATGATCTTCAGAAAAATTTTAGTTGCATGTGATATTGATGATATTGTTCAATAATTTCTACATTCTTTTGGATCACCTTTCTTAGGAACAGGCATAAATATGAATGTCTTCAATTGGTTGGCCAGGTAGCTATCTTCCAAATAACTTGGCATGGGTAAGTGAGCACTTCAAGCACTGCATCTGCTTGTTGAAGCATCTTAATTGGCATTCCATCAATTCCTGAAGCCATGCTTTTCACCAGTGCCTTGAGTGCATCTTGGAATTCTTCCTTCAGTACCATCAGTTCCTGATCATATGCTACCTCCTGAAATGGTTGAACTTGACCAATTCTTTTTGGTATAGTGAATCTGTGTATTCCTCCATCTTCTTTTGATTAATATTTTCCCCATAGAATCCTTTGCTATTGCAACTTGATGCTTGAATTTTTCCTGTAGCTCTTTCAGCTTGAGAAATGCTGAGTGTTTTCTTCCCTTTTGGTTTTCCATCTCCAGCTCTTTGTATATGTCATTATAATACTTTCCTTTGTTTTCTCAAGGTGCCCTTTGAAATCTTCTGTTCAGCTCTTTTACTTCATCATTTCTTCCTTTCACTTTAGCTGCTCTGTGTTCAAGTGCAAGTTTCAGAGTATCTTCTGACATCCATTTTGCTCTTTTTTTTCTTTTCCTGTTTTTGTAATGACCTCTTGCTTTCTTCATGTATGATGTCCTTGATGTCATCCCACAACTTGTCTGGTCTTCTGGTCAACACGTCAAATCTATTCTTGAAAACAAAAAAAAAATTCTTGAGGTGGTCTCTAAATTCAGGTGGGATATACTGAAGATCATACTTTGGCTTTTGTGGACTTGTTCTAATTTTCTTCAGTTTCAGCTTGAACTTTCGTATGAGCAACTGGTAGTCTGTTCCACAGTCAGCCCCTGGCCTTGTTCTGACTGATGATATTGAGCTTTTCCATTGTCTCTTTCCACAGATGTAGTCTATTTGAGTCCCACACATTCCATCTGATGAGGTCCACGTGTATAGTCACTGTTTATGTTGGTGAAAAAAGGTATTTGCAATAAAGTCGTTAGTCTTGCAAAATTCTGTCATGCTATCTCTGGTATCGTTTCTATGACCAAGGCCATAGTTTCCAACTATGATCCTTCTTCTTTGTTTCCAGCTATCCCATTCTAATCACCAGTAATTATCAATGCATCTTGATTGCATGTTTGATCAATTTCAGACTGCAGAAGTTATTAACATTCTTCAGCATCTTCATCTTTGGCCCTAGTGGTTGGTGCGTAAATTTGAGTGATAGTTTTGTTATTACAACTGGCCTTTCTTGAAGGCATATGGATATTATCCTATCAGTGACAGAGCTGTGCTTCAGGATAGATCTTGAAATGTTCTTTTTGACGATGAACGCAACACCATTCCTCTTCAAGTTGTTGTTTCCAGCATAGTAGACCATATGATGGTCCGATTCAAAATGGCCAATACCAGTCCATCTAAGCTCACTAATGCCTAGCATATCTATGTTTATTCATTTTTGAGTATTTCCAGTTTTCCTAGATTCATACTTCGTACATTCCACGTGCAGATTATTAATGGCTGTTTGTAGTTATTTCTTCTCATTTTGAGTTCTGCCACATCAGCATATGAAGGTCCCAAAAGTTTGACTCCATCCGTACCATTAAGGTCGACTTTCTTTGAGGAGGCAGCTCTTCCTCAGTTGTATTTTGAGTGCCTTCCAACCTGGGGGGCTCATCTTCTGGCACTATATCAGTGTTCCGCTGCTATTCATAAGGTTTTCACTGGATAATTCTTTTCAGAAGTAGATTGCTGGGTTGTTCTTCCTGGTCTGTCTTATCCTGGAAGCTCAGCTGAAACCTGTCTGCCGTGAGTGACCCTGCTGGTATTTGAATATTGCTGGCATAACTTCCAGCATCACAGCAACATGAAGCCCCTACAGTACAATAGACTGACAGATGTGTAGGAGTACATATTACCAAAAACCAAACCAAACCCGTTGCTGTTGAGTCGATTCAGACTCACAGTGACCCTATAGGACAGAGTAGAACTGCCCCGTAGGGTTTCCAAGGAATGCCTGGTGGATTTGAACTGCTGACCTCTTGGTTAGCAGCCAAACAATTAACCAACGTGCTACCAGGGCTCCAGGAGTACATGTTAGGCACTCAAAAATGTCTTCCTTTCCCCTCAAGGAGACATTGCCTGTTTCACGTGTCTCTGACTCCAGAGCAGGTAGAAACCAGGCTCCCCCTGTCTGATGGAAGACTCCTTTTCAAGAGAGAGAGACCCAGATTGCCAGGTCCTGGGGCATCCTCTGTCCTTCAAGGAGCAGCTGAACTCTCACTCTCTTGTTGTACAGTTTCAGAAGCTCACTGGAGAAGTCACCCTGCCCCCTGGGACAAATTAGAAGGATGGTGAGTTAGCCCTGGGAGAACCAAAACTTCCCTTGCCAGTCCTTCTCCGTGCTATCAACACATGTTGCCCAGAAGCTGCCCCTTCGTCTGAAGTCTTAGCCCATTGACTTGAAGTATTTTAAGAATCCATGGTAGCTTACCCTGCCACAATGATGCTTTGTAGAATTTTCCTTTGAATCACTGAATTCCTTCTTGGGCCCAGCCCTGTGTTAGAAGCTGGAGGTTTAATGCAGAGGTGTAGCAAGGGCGGGGGCAGAGGGGAGCATTTGCCTCCCAGGCATAAGTCCAAGGGGGTGCCTGATGAGGCTCAGAATGACATTCTGAGGTGCCACAAATATGAAAGGCCTCTGACTGAGGCAGCTGGACAAGAGGGGAGAGGGTGTTTCTGCTGACCCCTCCTTGCTATCAGCATCTATTCATTCTTGAAATGGGGGGTGGGGGTGCAGTTTAGAGATTGCCCCTGGGCACTCATTACCATTACTGTGCCTCTGGTTTAATGGTGGTCCAAGCAGGCAATGTGAGGAGTGCTACCCTCTCTAGTAGGAAGAAGAGACATTAAGCTAAATATTCCAAGTAAGTATTTGGAAGAAATCTGAGAGCAGTTATGAAAACTGCAGTGTGCATATGATCACAAAAGAAGGTGCCTAAAAAGGGGCTGTATTTCCTATTAATGCTGTAATAAACTATCGCAAACTTAATGGCTTAAAATGATAAAAATTTATTATCTTACAGTTCTGGAGGTCAGACATCTGAAATGGGTTTTATGGAACTAAAATCAAGGTGATGTTTTAAGGTGCCATTGATTTGATTCTAACTCATATTGACCGCATATGACAAAGTAGAACTGCTCTGTAGAGTTTTTCAGGCTATCTTTTTTTTTTTTTTTAATAATTTTTATTGTGCTTTAAGTGAAAATTTACAAATCAAGTCAGTCTCTCACTCAAAAACCCATATACACCTTGCTACACACTCCCAAATACTCTCCTCCTAATGAGACAGCCCCCTCTCTTCCTCCACTCTCTCTTTTCTTGTCCTTTTTTCTAACCCCCTCCACCCTCTCATGCCCCCTCCAGGCAGGAGATGCCAACATAGTCTCAAGTGTCCACCTGATCCAAGAAGCTAACTCCTCACCAGCATCCCTCTCCAACCCATTGTCCAGTCCAATCCATGTCTGAAGAGTTGGCTTTGGGAATGGTTCCTGTCCTGGGCCAACAGAAGGTCTGGGGGCCGTGACTACCGGGGTCCTTCCAGTCTCAGTCAGACCATTAAGTCTGGTCTTTTTATGAGAATTTGGGGTCTGCATCCCACTGCTCTCCTGCTCCCTCAGGGGTTCTGTGTTGTGTTCCCTGTCAGGGCAGTCATTGGTTGTAGCCGGGTACCATCTAGTTCTTCTGGTCTCAGGATGATGTAATTGCTGGTTCATGTGGTTCTTTCTGTCTCTTGGGCTGGTAATCACCTTGTGTCCTTGGTGTTCTTCATTCTCATTTGATCCGGGTGGGTTGAGACCAATCGATGCATCTTAGATGGCTGCTTGCTAGCGTTTAAGACCCCAGACGCCGCTCTTCAAAGTGGGATGCAGAATGTTTTCTTAATAGATTTTATTATGCCAATTGACTTAGATGTCCCCTGAAACCATGGTCCCAAGACCCCTGCCCCTGCTACACTGGCCTTCGAAGCATTCAGTTTATTCAGGAAACTTCTTTGCTTTTGGTTTAGTCCAATTGTGCTGACCTGCCCTGTATTGTGTGCTGTCTTTCCCTTCACCTAAAGTAGTTCTTATCTATTATCTAATTAGTGAATATCCCTCTCTCACCCACCCTCCCTCCCCCCCTCATAATCACAAAAGAATGTTTTCTTCTCAGTTTAAACTATTTCTCAAGTTCTTATAATAGTGGTCTTATACAATATTTGTCCTTTTGCAACTGACTAATTTCACTCAGCATAATGCCTTCCAGGTTCCTCCATGTTATGAAATGTTTCACAGATTCCTCACTGTTCTTTATTGGTGCGTAGTATTCCATTGTGTGAATATACCATAATTTATTTATCCATTCATTCATTGATGGGCACCTTGGTTGCTTCCATTTTTTGCTATTGTAAACAGTGCTGCAATAAACATGGGTGTGCATATATCTGTTCATGTGAAGGCTCTTATTTCTCTAGGATGTAGTCCGAGGAGTGGGATTGCTGGATCGTATGGTAGTTCTATTTTTAGCTTTTTAAGGAAGCTCCAAATCAATTTCCAAAATGGTTGTACCATTTGACATTCCCACCAGCAATGTAGAAGTGTTCCAGTCTCTCCACAGCCTCTCCAACATTTATTATTTTGTGTTTTTTGGATTAATGCCAGCCTTGTTGGATGAAATCTCATTGTAGTTTTGATCTGCATTTCTCTAATGGCTAATGATCGTGAAGATTTCCTCATATATCTGTTAGCTACCTGAATGTCTTTAGTGAAGTGTCTATTCATATCTTTTGCCCATTTTTTAATTGGGTTATTTGTCTTTTTGCAGTTGAGTTTTCAAAGTATTATGTAGATTTTAGAGATTAGGCACTGATCAGAAATGTCATAGCTAAAAACTTTTTCCCAGTCTGTAGGTGGTCTTTTTACTCTTTTGGTGAAGTCTTTGGGGATGAGCATAAGCGTTTAATTTTTAGGAGCTCCCAGTTATCTAGTTTTTCTTCTACGTTCTTTATGTTTTCTATACTGTTTATGCCATATATTAGGGCTCCTAACGTTGTCCCTATTTTTCCTTCCATGATATTTATTGTTTTAGATTTTATATTTAGGTCTTTGATCCATTTTGAGTTAGTTTTTGTGCATGGAATGAGGTATGGGTCTTGTTTCATTTTTTTGCAGATGGATATCCAGTTATGCCAGCACCATTTGTTAAAAAGACTGCTTTTCCCCATTTAACTGTTTTGAGGCCTTCGTCAAATATCAACTGCTCATATGTGGATGGATTTATGTCTAGATTCTCAGTTCTTTTCCATCGGTCCATGTATCTGTTGTTGTACCAGTACCAGGCTGTTTTGACTACTGCGGCAGTATAATAGGTTCTAAAATCAGGTAAAGTGAGGCCTCGCACTTTGTTCTTCTTTTTCAGTAATGCCTTATTTTTCTGGGGCCTCTTTCCCTTCCATATGAAATTGGTGATTTGTTTCTCCATCTCATTAAAGAATGTCGTTGGGATTTGGATCAGAATTCCATTAAATGTGTAGATCGCTTTTTGGTGGAATAGACATTTTTATAATGTTAAGTATTTCTATCCATGAGCAAGGTATGTTCTTCCACTTATGTAAGTCTCTTTTGGTTTCTTGCAGAAGTGTACTGTAGTTTTCTTTGTGTAAGTCTTACATCTCTGGTAAGATTTATTCCTAAGTATTTTATCTTCTTGGGGGCTACTGCAAATGGCATTGATTTGGTGATTTCCTCTTCGATGTTCTTTTTGTTGGTGTAGAGGAATCCAACTGATTTTTGTATGTTTATGTTGTATCCCGATACTCTGCTGAACTCTTCTATTAGTTTCAGTAGTTTTTTGGAGGATTCCTTAGGGTTTTCTGTGTATAAGATCATGTCATCTGCAAACAGAGATACTTTGACTTCTTCCTTGCCAATCTGGATGCCCTTTATTTCTTTATCTAGCCTAATTGCTCTGGCTAGGACTTCCAGCACAATGTTGAATAAGAGTGGTGATAAAGGGCATCCTTTTCTGGTTCCCGATCTCAATGGGAATGTTTTCAGGCTCTCTCCATTTAGGGTGATGTTGGCTGTTGGCTTTGTATAAATGCCCTTTACTATGTTGAGAAATTTTCCTTCTATTCTTATTTTGCTGAGAGTTTTTATCATGAATGAGTGTTAAACTTTGTCAAATGCCTTTTTTGCATCAATTGATAAAATCATGTGATTCCTGTCTTTTGTTTCATTTATGCGGTGGATTACATTAATTGTTTTTCTAATGTTGAACCACCCCTGCATACCTGGTATGAATCCCACTTGGCCATGGTGAGTTATTTTTTTTGATGTGTTGTTGAATTGTATTGGCTAGAATTTTATTGAGGATTTTTGCATCTGCATTCATGAGGGATATAGGTCTATAATTTTCTTTTCTTGTGGTGTCTTTACCTGGTTTTGGTATCAGGGATATGGTGGCTTCATAGAATGAATTTGGTAGTATTCCATCCTTTTCTATGCTCTGAAATACCTTTGGTAGTAGTGGTGTTTTGGGTCCTGGATTGGGTTAGTAGTGGTGTTAACTCTTCCCTGAAAGTTTGTTAAAACTCTGCAACGAAGCCATCCGGACCAGGGCTTTTTTTTTTGGGGGGAGTTTTTAAATTACCTTTTCAATTTCTTCTTTTGTTATGGGTCTATTTAGTTGTTCTACCTCTGTTTGTGTTAGTTTAGGTAGGTAGTGTGTTTCTAGAAATTCATCCATTTCTTCTAGGTTTCCAAATTTGTTTGAGTATAGCTTTTCATAGTAATCTGATATGCTTCTTTTAATTTTATTTGGGTCTGTTGTAATATCACCCATCTCATTTCTTATTCGGGTCATTTGCTTCCGCTCCTGTTTTTCTTTTGTCAGTTTGGCCAATGGTTTATCAATTTTGAGTTTTTTGAAAAACCAGCTTTTGGTCCTGTTAATTCTTTGAATTGTTTTTCTGTTTTCTATTTCTTTTAGTTCAGCTCTAATTTTTATTATTTGTTTTGTTCTGGTGCTTGTGGGTTTCTTTTGTTGCTCTCTTTCTATTTGTTCAAGTTGTAGGGATAGTTCTTTGATTTTGGCCCATTCTTCTTTTTGGATGTGTGCATTTATTGATATAAATTGGCCTCTGAGCACCGCTTTTGCTGTGTCCCAAAGGTACTGATAGGAAGTGTTTTCATTCTCATTGGATTCTCTGAATTTCTTATTCCATCCTTAATGTCTTCTACAATCCAGTCTTTTTTGAGCAGGGTATTGTTCAGTTTCCAAGCATTTGATTTCTTTTCCCTGCTTTTCCTGTTATTGATTTCCACTTTTATGGCATAATGGTCAGAGAAGATGATTTGTAATATTTCAGTGTTTTGGGTTCTGCTAAGGCTTGCTTTATGACCTAATGTGTGGTCTATTCTAGAGCATGTTCCATGTGCACTAGAAAAGAAAGTATAGTTGGTTCCTGGTTGGGTGGAGTGTTCTATCTGTGTCTATGAGGTCAAGTTGGTTGATTGTGGCATTTAGATCTTCTGTGTCTTTATTGAGCTTCTTTCTGGTTGTCCTGTCCTTCACTGAAAGTGGTGTGTTGAAGTCTCCTACTATTATTGTGGAGGTATCTATCTCACTTTTCAATGCTGATAGAGTTTGTTTTATGTATCTTGCAGCCCTGTCATTGGGTGCATAAATATTTAATATGGTTATATTTTCTTGGTGTATTGTCCCTTTAATCATTATATAGTGTCCTTCTTTATCCTTTCTGATGGATTTAACTTTAAAGTCTATTTTGTCAGACATTAATATCGCCACTCCTGCTCTTTTTTGATTGTTGTTTGCTTGATATATTTTTTTCCATCCTTAGAGTTTTAGTTTGTTTGTGTCTCTAAGTCTAAGGTGTGTCTCCTGTAGGCAGCATATAGACGGATCTTGTTTTTTAATCCATTCTGGCACTCTCTGTCTCTTTATTGGTTCATTTAGTCCATTTACATTCAGGGTAATTATGGATAGGTATGAATTTAGTGCTATCATTTTGATGTCTTTTTTTATGTGTTGACAGCTTCCTTTTTCCACTTGATTTTATGTGCTGAACAGATTTTCTTTGTATATTGCCCTTTTCTCATATTTGTTGTTGATTTTGTTTCTGCTGAGTCTCTATTTTTCCCTTGCATTTTATTTTAATGAGTAGGATAGTTTGTCTCCTTTGTGGTTACCTTATTATTTACCCCTATTTTTCTAAATTTATAACTAACTTTTATTTCTTTGTATCGCTGTGTCTTCCTCTCTGTATGGAAGGTGTATGATTACGTTTCTTAGTCCCTCTTTATTATTTTAATGTTGTCTCCTTTTATATAATAACATTGCTGTTACCTGGTGTTGGTCTTTTTTTTTTTTTTTTTTTTTTGGATTTCCCTGTCTGGGTTGACTTCTGGTTGCTCTGCCCAGTGTTCTAGTCTTGGGTTGATACCTGATATTATTGATTTTCTAACCAAAGAACTCCCTTTAGTATTTCTTGTAGTTTTGGTTTGGTTTTTACGAATTCCCTCAACTCATATTTGTCTGGAAATGTCTTAATTTCACCTTCATATTTAAGGGACAGTTTTGCTGGATATATGATTCTTGGCAGGCAAATTTTTTCCTTCAATTTTTTAAATATGTCATCCCATTGCTTTCTTGCCTGCATGGTTTCTGCTGAGTAGTCCGAGCTTATTCTTATTGGCTCTCCCTTGTAGGTGACTTTTCTTTTATCCCTCGCTGCTCTTATAATTGTCTGTAGGTTCTCTTTTTACTCTTTTGGAGAAGTCTTTTGATGAGTGTCATGGATTGAGCTATATCCCCCCAAAATGTGTGTCATATTCTTGCTTCAACTTACCAGAAGGGTGAAGGGTGGGAAAGTGTGTTTCTCTGGTTACTGGGTGCTCTGTCTCCTGTGGGGAGTTCTGTGAAGTTGCCTTCCCATACACCCTGTCGGGGGTTGTTGCTAGCTGTGTTCCAAGATGGTAATGCTATGCTATGTTAGTTGGCAGGGTACCTCCACTCTGAATCTCTCCTTATTCTCTGTTTTCTGTCAAGTTTTTCTTCTATTCAGGGTTTGATTTAGTTCTTTGTTCCCTCGTTTGATGCTTAGGGTTCCATGATTGATGTCTGTATCTGTTTTACTTAGTTTTTCGGGTCTTTGCTGCAGAGGGATGGCATGGTGCATCTGTCTAGGGTGCTAGTTTGATTGTCTTTTGTCATCCAGAAAGTTTTCCATAAAATTGCTTTCTCTAATATGCTTCTGGTGAGAGTGTAACTTGTTAAAGCTTATTTAGATTGACTTACTGGTACTAGTCTCAGTTAAAATTAAATAGGTGCAGCCATTGCATCTGGAGTCTGTTTTACTAATTTTTTTTTTTAATGTGTACACAAATAAGTACTGTATGAGGTGGCCTAGAAATAAAGACATTAAGATTAAACAAAAAAAGCACTTCGAAGATATGTATATATACTATGATTCCATTTTGTAAAAAGACAACTATATGTCATGCGTGTACATACATTAGTATTCAAATGCAAAGAAAAGGAATGAAAAGAATACAAATCCAATTACAGCACACGTTTACCTCTGAGGAGGGGAGTGAGGCTGGACTTAGGTGAGACATGGTGGTAAAAGGAAAAGTCCCTGTTTAAGTCTGTATACTTGTGTATTATATGCATCTTTTCCACTAAGAATTCATTTTACTATTAGAAGAAATAAGGCACTTCTCAATTAAAAGATATTAGAATACGGTTCGTGCTTTTAAATTATTTGTTTTCTTTTTTATTCATGTTGTTGAGTTATTTGTA
This sequence comes from Loxodonta africana, assembly GCF_030014295.1. Taxonomy (NCBI): domain Eukaryota; kingdom Metazoa; phylum Chordata; class Mammalia; order Proboscidea; family Elephantidae; genus Loxodonta; species Loxodonta africana. The sequence continues at coordinate 41,133,095 of NC_087362.1, forward strand.
TAATTGCTTTATATCTCACAAGGGCCTAATCTCTATAATATAGAGTATAGAATACTTAATATATAGACAAAAAGACAAATAATCCAATTAAAAATGGGCAAAGGATATGAGCAGACACCTTACCAACGAAGACATTTAGGTGGCTAACAGACACATGAGGAAATGCTTATGATCATTAGAGAAATGCAGGTCAAAACTACAATGAGATACCATCTCACCCTGACATTACTGGCACGCACACACACACACACACACACACACACCCCAAAAAACCCGGGAAATAACAAATGTCGGAGAGGTTGTAGGGAGACTGGAACTCTTATGCACTGCTGGTGGAGAATATAAAAGGGTATAACCACTACGAGAAATAATGTGGTACCTCCTTAAAAAGCTAGAAACACCATACAATCCCGCAATCCCACTCCTAGGAATATATCTTAGAGCAATAAGAGCTGTCATATGAATAGGCATCTGCATCCCCCTGTTTATTCCAGCATCATTCACAAGAGCAAAAAGATGGACACAACCTAAGTGCCCATCGACAAACGAATGGATAAACAAATTATGGTACATGCTTTAATGGAATACTATGCAACAGTAAAGAACAGCGATGAATCCGCAAAACATCTAGCAACAAGGATAAATCCGGAGGGCATAGTGCTAAATGAAATAAGCTAATCACAAAAGGACAAATATTGTATGGGACCACTATTATAGGGTAGCTGTGAGTCAGAATCAACTTGACGGCAGTGAGGTTTTTTATTATAAATACTCAAGAAAAGGTTTACACACAGAAAATAACCATCTTTGATGGTTACAAGTGAGGGGGGTGATGGGAAGGGACAATTGCTAACTAGATAGTAGACAAGTGTTAATGTTGGTGAAGGTAAAGACAACATACAATATAGGGTAAGTCAGCATAAGGCAGTTATAGAAGCTTCCTAGACACATCCATACACCTTGAGGGACCAAATTACTGGGGCTGAGTTCTGGGGACCATGGTCTCATGGGACACTTAGGTCAATTGACATAGCATAGTTCATAAAGAAAATATTCTACATATTATTTTGGTGAGTAGCATCTGGGGTCTACATTTAACTTACATCTATTGGTCCCATTTTGTCCAGAGCAAAGGCGAATGAAAAAAACCGAAGACACAGGGAAAATATTAGTCCAAAGGACTAATGGACCGCATGAACCACAGTCTCCACCAGCCTGAGCCCAGAAGAACTAGATGGTACTCAGTTACCACCACCAACCGCTGTGACAGGGATCACAATAGAGGGTCCTGGGCAGAGTGGGAGAAAAATGCAGAACGAAGCTCAGATTCACACAAAAAGACCAGACTTACTGGTCTGTCAGAAGCTGGAGGAACCCCTGAGACTATGGCCCCCGAACAGTCTGTTAAGTCAGAACTGAAGTCACTCCTGAAGTCGACCTTTCAGCCAAAGATTAGATTGGGCTGTAAAACAAACAATAACACGTGTGAGGAACATGCTTCTTAGTTCAGTCAAGTTTGTAAGACTGAATGTGCAACATCTGCCCAAAAGCAAAGATGAGAAGGCAGAAAGGGACAGAAAACCTGGACAAATGAACATGCGGAACCCAGGGTGTAAAGCCAAAGAGGAAGAGTACTGACACATTGCGGGGATCGCAACCAATGTCACAAAATAATTTGTGTATAAATTTTTGAACGTGAAACTAATTTGCACTGTAAACTTTAATCTTAAACAAAATAAAATAAAAAGGACAAAACTAATAAGTTGTTTAGTAATATGTATCTGATTTTACATGTGTATACTCTTTGACATGGCAATTCCACTTCTAGAAATTAATCTTTCAGAAATAATTACACAAGTGGACAAAGATATAGCATAGGGGTGGCAGATACAGCCTTAGCTAAAATCTTGAAGAATTGGAGACCACTAAATGTCTGGCAAAAGGCAATTGGTTAAATGAATTATGATACAGATGGGCTATGTACTCAAGAAGAGAGATTTGATATGTCAAATAACCACCCAGCTCAGGGAACATGTGTTGAAAGATTATAAACCCTAAAATCTAATGCTTTTAGCTCCAGCTGCCTATGGGCAGTACCATAAACACTTATCCTACACTGATATGAGGTTAGGATCTAATAAACATGGCAATGAAATATAGGATTTCATATTTATATTCTGAAAAAGTTTTTTTTGATAATTTTTGAAAAAAGACAAAAAAATATACAAACTATTTGACTGCAGAACTTGAAAAATGAATACCAAAATAAACCAATAGAGAGTAGGAGGAAAAATTAATTCAGATGAAAGCCGAGGCATATGAAAATTTAAAATAGAAACAGAAGCAGAAATATTTTCTAGGATGCTTGAAATCGTAGCATGTGCTTCCAGTTCCACTTAGCATCCCCTCTCCTTATCTCCCTTGGTAAGAGAACTTCCATTATTTTCAGGTTGGAAGTCTATTCGGGCTGCATTCCCAGCCGAGGCCTCTAGTTATGGCTGTATGACTTGACCAGTTGGCCATGGATTCTACTGAGACTCATGGCGACCCCATGTGTGTCAGAGTACAGCTGTTCTCCATAGGTTTTTCAATGGCTAATTTTTTGGAAGTAGATTTCCAGGCCTTTCTTCTGAGTTGCCTTCAAGTGGACTCAAACCACCAGCAGTCAGTCTCCTGGTTAGCAGCCAAGCAGTAACTTTTATTGCCACCCAGGGATTCCTGCTGTGTGACTAGATTCTGGCAAATAATAAATAAGCAGAAGTATGATATTGGACTTTTAAAGGGACTAACAAAGGGAGCCGAATTATTGGTGAAGTGATACCTCTTCTTTTTCCACCTGCTGCTGATCAGGGACATAGATGTCCTGGCTGGTACTCCAGCAGTCATCTGGACTATAAGAGGAACACAAGGATGGGAGCCAGGCACTGAGACTTAGGAACCAAGTCTGGGTCCCTGATAATGCCAGGTGGGACACAGCAGCCTTGGACTGCACACCTCTGGACCTATTTCACCTGAGAGAAAAATAAACATTTATCTTGTTTAAGACACTGCTACTTTTTTTTTGATAATATACTACATGGTCTGTGTTATATGATACAAGATACGAAATTAGTTGTTTGGAAAGAATAACAAGATAAAAAAGGAAATACCTTGCAATCTTATCTGAGAGAGAAAGCGTCCAAATCTACAAATTTAATGATAAGGTGATACAATTTTAAAATACAGAGATTAGAGATTTATATTACAGCATCTTATGCAAATCTATGAGAATAAATTTCAAAAATCTAGGAAAAATGGGCGACTTGTTACCAAAACATGAAATATCCCATTTGACCCAAAATGACATAGAAAATCTGAACAGACCAATATCCCTAGCAGAATTTGGTGGCAGGCTCAGATGGTTTTACTGCTGAGTTTAATCTAAATTCATAAATCATATAATTCCTATGTTATTTCAATAATTCCAGATCACAGAAAAAGATGAATGGCCTGTATAAAATATGATAAAGCTAGCACAAAGGAGGAAATTTGACCCATTCCACTTAGAAATACTGAAGCAAATACTTCAAATAACAGAAGCCTAAATGTAGCTATCCAGTTATAAAATAATATGGTATAAACATACAGGATTAATTCCAATCATGCAAGGACTTTACAACAGGAACTTTATCACCATATTTCATTATATCAAAATATTAAAGAATATCAAGAGATGCTGAAAAGCGGTTTAATAAAATGTAGAGCTGTTGTGAACAGCTACAAAAAGAAGAGGGTTCAAAGGAAGCTAAACCAAAACTAAACCAAACCCGTTGCTGTCAAGTCAATTCCTACTCATAATGACCCTAAAGGACAGAGTAGAACTGTCCCATAGGTTTTCCAAGGCTGTGATGTTTACTGCCACGTCTTTCACCTGCAGAGCAGCTGTTGAGTTCCAACTGCTCACCTTTCGGTTAGCAGCCAAGCACTTTAACCACTGGGACACTAGCGTTCCTCAAAGGAAGCTGCTTAAATAAATACATGCTATACGCCAAAGGAAGTCTTCATCAAAGGAAGCAAACAGTATTTTAAGTGGTAAAATATTAAGACCATTTCCATTAAAAATTGGAATCACTCTATCATTACTGAATTTTTTTTTTTTTTAGCATCAGCTAATGCAATATATGAATGCTCCTTAGAAGCAAGGATGGTGAGACTTTGTCTCACGCACTTTGGACATGTTCTCAGGAGGGATCAGTCCCTGGAGAAGGACATCATGCTTGATAAAGTAGAGGGTCAGCAAAAAAGGGGAAGACCTTTTTTCTTGACGAGATGGATTGACACAGTGTCTGCAACAATGGGCTCAAGCATAGCAACGGCTGTGAGGATGGCGCAGGACCAGGCAGTGTTTCCTTCTGTCGTACATGGGGTTGCTATGAGTCGGAACCGACCTAGCAGCACCTAACAACATCACTTGCAACATGAACAAAAAATGAAGTATTTTTAATAAATACTGAGGAAAAGAGACATGTTGATGACATGATTGTAAAAATAGAAAACCCACACAATTCTACCATAAAGTATGAAAATGAAGTACATAATTTGATAAGGTAGTGGACACAGGATACACAACTGCTCTTGTCAGTGTTTACAGTACTAAATTAAAAAATGTAAATGGGAAAATTAATACTATTCAGAATAACAACAGAGGCATGAAATTCCTGGGAACTGATATAACAAGAAAGGTCTAGGATATATACAAAGAAAACCACAAAGTGTTAACAGAAGGACATAAAAGAATGCTTGACCAAAAGGCAAGACCAATCAAGATTCTGGATGGAAAAACTTAATCAAGCAAAAAGAGCAATTCATGTCAAATTGTGAACATAAAATGCCATTCTCTGAATCCTAAGAGTGTTTTTTTTTTCTTTTTAAGCAGGGAATGCCCAAGGTAAATTAAAAAGCTAGGTGAGAAATGATAGTGTTATCTCCATTTTTATGATTATAATATGAATTTATTTTCTTAAAGTATAAAGGAGGGAGAAAAGGGACGATTTCAGTTCACAAAGGGGGATTGATACGTTTTTATAACAAATGAGTCTGTGACCGCCCCTCCTGACTAGATGGCTCTGTCAGATGAAAAAAACAGAATTAGACTAGTTGTCATTGAGTCAGTTCTGACTCATGGTGACCTCGTGTGTGTCAGAGTAGAAGTGTGCTCCGTGGGGTTTTCAATGGCTGATTTTGTGTGAAGGAGATCACCAGGCCTTTCTTCCAAGATGCCTCTGGATAGGCTTGAACTGCCAACCTTTTGGTTAGTAGCAGAGTGCATAACTATTTTTGCCAGTTAAGGGTATCTGAGTGAGTGATAATGCCTTTCTCTGGCAGTTTTAATTACAATTTACCCAGTACGCATTGCCCTCTAGTCGAATCCAACTTATAGCGACCCTATAAAAAAAAAACCCCAAAACCAAACCCACTGCCGTCGAGTCGATTCTGACTCATAGCGACCCTATAGGACAGAGTGTAACTGCTCCATAGGGTTTTCAAGGCTGTAATCTTTACGGAAGCAGACTACCACATCTTTTCTCCCAAAGTGTGACTGGTGGGTTCGAACTGTAGACCTTTCTGTTAGCAGCTGAACGCTTAACCACTGCACCACCAGGGCTTCTTAATTTACAACCTAGTCTGCATTAAATGCTCCCATAAACAGGCCCATTGTTAATTAAATGCCAGATTGAAAGTAGGGACTGGTTGTATGTTGTTATACTAAAACCGTATCTATGGTATTTGTAAATTTTTTAAAAAATGGTTTGATATACAGAACCCAACAACTCATTTTACCTCACATGTGGTTTTGTGTTTGCCAGGGAATGGGTTCTCCACTTTATTTGGAATCTCTTGGATTTATTTGATTTCCCGGTAGTCAATTTGTACGATTTTATTTATTTATTTATGTTGTTGAGATTATACACAGTAAAACATAAACCAATAAAACTGCTTCTACATGTACAATTCAGTAACATTGATGACATTCTTTGAGTTGTGCAACCATTTTCACCTTCCTTGTCTGAGTTATTCCTCCCTCAGTAACATAAACCCACTGACCCCTAAAGTTCCTATCTAATCTTTTGAGTTGCTGTTGTCACTTTTATTCCATATAGATGTTAAAAGAGCATAATGCTCAAGGCAGACATTTTTTACTAGGTGAGCTGTTGTTTGGCTTTAAGAAGACTTCAGGGCATGTTTTTGATTTAAGGTTTAAAGATAACTCAGGGCAATTGTTTCAGGGGTTCATCTAGCCCCCATGGCTCTAGAAAGCCTAGAGTCCATGAGAATTTGAAATCATGTTTTGTGTTTTTCCCCTTTTGATCAGTATTCTTCTATGGAAGCTTTGATCAAAATGTTCATTAATGTAGCTGGAGGCCATCCAGTTCTTCTGGTCTCATGGCCAAGGGGGCAGTTTGTTCATGAAGGCAATTAGCCACACATTACATATCCTCCTCCAATTCCTGACTTTACTTCCTCTCTTGCTCCAGGTGAATAGAGACAAATTGTCATGCCTTGGATGGCCACTCGCAAGCTGCCACTATGCTACCAACTAGGAGGTAGAAGAGAGGCACTAAACACTTTATTATGTCAGTTAACTAGGATGTCCCATGAAACCATGACCCAAAATCTCCAAAAGAAGGAACTAAATCCTGTGAGGTTTTTGATTGTACAGAAGCAGCCGAAGCAGCTACTTGTTTTTTTCTTTTTGTAAATATGTCTATCACACAACTTTTGATAATTCAACTTTTTGCAGATGTGTAACTTATTGACATCAATTACAATATTGGCTGTGCAGCCATACCCTCAATCAATGTGATTTTTCATCACTGTTGTCTTAGGCTGGGTTCTCTAGAGAAGCAAAACCAGTAAAATGTATATATAAATATGTATATATATAAAAAAGAGATTTATATCAAGGAAATGGTTCATGAGGCTGTAGAGGCTGGAATGTCCCAAGTCCATGGCTCAGGATAGAAGTTTCTCCTGATTCATGTAGCAGCAGGGGCTGGCAAACCCAAGATGGGTGGGTCAAAGGGTAGGGCTTTTGTTCACAGGCTGTGAAGATAGACAAATCCCAAGATTGGCAGCCAAGACCACAGGCAAGCTGCTACCTCAAGTCCCAAGAACCAGAGGTCAGACAAATAGGAGCCAGCTGCAGGATCCAGCTCAAGTAAAAAGCCCCTGAGCCCTGCCAGAATGTCTGCTTATGTTCAATACAGGCCACACACTCAAGGAAACTCCCTTTCAACTGATTGGCTACTCATAACAAATCCCATCATGGGGTTGATTACATATCAGATCTAAACAGGGAAGTGATCACAACATACAACCGCTGAAACACTTCGAACCATGGCCCAGCCAAGTTGACACACAATCTTAACCGTCATAACCATTAATTCCCCCCTTTTCTCCTCCTTCCTGCCTCTGGTAACCACTAGTAAACTTTGGTCTTTATGCATTTGCCATTTGATGTCTTTTTATATAAGTGATGTCATGCAATATTTGTCCATTTGTGATTGACTTATTTCGCTCAGCGTAATGTCAGCATGTATCAAGACTTCGTTTCTTCTGGCTGAGTAGTATTCCATTGTGTGAATGTACCACATTTTGTTTATCCATTCATCTGTTGCTGGGCATTTAAGTTGTTTGTACCTTTTGGCAATTGTGAATAGTGCTGCAATAAACATCGATGGATATGTCTGTGTTTGAGTCTCTGCTTTCCAGTCTTTTTGGGTATATGCCTAGGAGTGGAATTGCTGGGTCACATGGTAGTTCCAATTTTAGTTTTTTGAGGAACTGCAACAGTATTTTCCACAACGGCTATACTATTTTGCATTCCTACCAGCAATGGATAAGAGTTCAATTTCTCCACATCCTCGCCAGCATTTGTTATTTTCTGTTTTTTAAATCTTAGTTATTTTAGTGGCAGTGAAACAGTATCTCACTGTGTTTTTGGTTTGTATCTCTCTGATGGAAACCCTGGTGGCATAGTGGTTAAGTGCTACCGCTGCTAACCAAAAGGTCAGCAGTTCGAATTCACCAGGTGCTCCTTGGAAACTCTATGGGGCAGTTCTACTCTGTCCTATAAGGTCGCTATGAGTCGGAATTGACTTGACAGCGACGGGTTTGGTTTTGTTTTTTTTATCTCTCTGATGGCTAATGACACTGAGCATTTTTTCATGTGTTTGGTAGCCATTTGAATGTCCTCTCTGGTGAAATGTCTATTCAAGTCCTTTGCCCATTTTATGATTGGGTAATTTGTCTTTTTGTTGTTGTCAAAGTTTTATATGTATTTTGGTTATTAGATTCTTGTTGGGTATATGATTTCCAAAGATACTCTCCCAGTCAGTAGCTTGTCTTTTCACTTTTTTGGTAAAGTCTATTCATGAACACAAGTTTCTAATTTTTATGAGGTCCCATTTATTTATTTTGTCTTTTGCTGTTTGTGCTTTTGTTATTATATTAGATAACCCATTGGTGAAAGCTAGACCTGACAGCATTGCCTTGCCTTTTCTACTAAGAATTTTATGATTTTAGTTGTACTTTTTTTTTTTAGGTCCTTCATCCATTTGAATTTGTTTTTGTGCATGGTATGAAGCATGAATCCTGTTTCATTTTTCTGCATGTGGAAATCCAGTTCTCCCAGTACTACTTATTGAAGAGACTCTTCTTTTCCCTTTGAATGGACTTCACACCTTTGTCAAAAATCAGTTGACCATAGGTATGTGGGTTTATTTCTGGACTCTCAGTTCTGTTCCATTAGTCTCTGTGTCGGTTGTTATACCAGTACCAGGCTGTTTTGATTACTGTAGCTGTATAGTGTATTTTAAAATCAGGAAGTGTGAGTCCTCCTATTTTGTTCTTCTCTTTTGATATTGTTTTAGCTATTCAGGACCTCTTGTTATTCTATATACAGTTGTGTTTTGGTTTTTCTATTTCTGTAAAGATGGCTGTTGGCAGAGATTTTTTTTTTTTTTTTTTTCAGCTTGTGATTGTGCTGAATGGTTCTTAGGAAGGACTAGGGGAAGCAGGCGTCAGCTCTGAATTTTTTGCTGTCTGAAGGGTAACCTTTGTTCGTGAGGTGTAAGCTGCAGAGCAAGGCTGGATATCTTTTGAGAGAAATCTGTGGTCACTCAGTGAAGGGGGTCATTACGCTGTCCCACAGCTGCAGCATGAGCTTTGGAGGAATATGCCTTACTATTAGCTTTGCAGTTGGCATTATCTGTGTCTGTTATCACACTCTGTTTAATGACAGGACTGATATTTACTATCTCAGAGACAAAGTGTAAAACATCCCTGATTTTTTTTTAGAAAATCAGAGCTGTAATCAACAGTGTTTTTAGTCCCAATTTGTGCCTATAGTGCTGAATAAACCCAGTGAATACCCACAGACTAGCTTGAGTTTGACTACCTCGTATCCATGTCACAGCAGCCCTGATTGGGACTGCGCTCTGAATTGGGATGGCCTATTTTGCTGAACTGCAAACTGAATCTAACTACCTTTTTTTTTTTTTATTGAACCAAAAAGAATTTGCCAAAAATATTACCCAAGGAAAAACAACCTAATAGGCCAGTTAAAATGAAAATTTAATCAATCTGCTTTTTAAAACTAGAACATCGAAACACTCTCTACTTAAGTAAGTTATGTACATTTAAGTGCATTTAGCACAGACTTTGCAGAGAAGCTGTTTGGCTGGAAATGCCTGGAAGAGATTTACAGAAAAGTACGAACATATATTGGAAGTTTATTACACGGAGACAGAGTGCTTCTCTCCCTCCACTGTGCTCCTTTTCAAAAACATTATGGACAAATATTTTCAGATGTGCCAGGTACTGGGGAAACAAAGAATGGCACTGCCCATTCCCTCAGTTTACAGAAATATAAACCAAGGTTCAGAAAAGTTAAGGAACGTGACCAAGAAATACACCTGGTAATTGACTAAGATGGGATTTGAATTCATCCCTGCCTGATCCCGATCCCTCCAAGAAAAGCTTTGTTAGAAGCTGTAGGCAACTATTACAATCTTTTCCCTTCACACAATCCTCTTTAAAATCTTTTGTCTCCTCTGCTTCTCTCCCCAAATGCCCTTTTGTCTTGCCCACCTCCACCTGGAAGCCCAACATAGATTTGTATGAAGGGATATTCTGTTTGTTCTAAGAAAGAGGCTGTCCTGAGCTTCCTCCAGGTTCTAAGGGGGAAATTAGGCTTCAGTAGAGACCCAGAAGTTGACAGAGCTGATATATGATTTTCAATAGAGTAGCCTATATATTTTCTTGGCTCTGGGATTCTTTTCTTCTGTTTATAAAATAAGGTTTAGTGAAACTTGGCTCCCAGTGAGAGCTTCTGCCCTCGAGATTGATAAACTCAGTGGAGGCAGCATGAACATTTCAAAGAGCTGCACCTTTGAGCATCTCTGTAGTTTCCAATTATAAGGTTACTGGAGATGTGGCTGTCAATGTAGGAAAAAAAAGTCTTTGAATGTCCACTCAAGAATTTAGGTGGCTGGCCTGGGAGACCTGTGGGGATTAGGCAGCCATTATTAGAAGAAACACCACCTCTTATTTTACTCTAGTAAGAGGTTTAAGCAGACAGATGGAGAGAGAATGAGATTCAGAGTGCTGCTTTTGAAGGCCTCCAGCCAAGAGAGGATGATCTTGCGTTTACATCCTGGACGAAGCACTAACACAGTGATCAACAGGAAGGTACTTCAGCTGTTTGGTAATTAATTTTGGTTTTGGTTCTAAGGTAAAACTAATGAGGGAATGAAATGCAAGGGAGTGACAAAACATTTGATTGATAATTCTCTCTGGGGTTTTCCATCTTCCTTCCAGTGAGTGGCTGTTCATGGAGAGAGTACTTAATGAACTACAGCAACAGATACCTGCTCTGCTATATGGTTCTTCAGTTGATAGAGTTGCAACAAACCTGAAAAAGTAATTCGAGTCTATTTAGAACCAACCTAGAATTGAAGCCACTTGTTATTTCTTTGAAGGAGCCCTGATGGTGCAACGGTTAAGCATTTGACTGCTAACCTAAAGATTAGCAGTTCAAACCTACCCGGCAGCTCCTCAGGAGAAAAGATCTGGTGATCTGCCCCTGTAAAGATTACAGTCTATGAAACCCTACGGAGCAATTCTACTCTGTCATACAGGGTCACTATGAATTGGAATCAACTCGATGGCAAACAACAACAATGCAACTGCTTTGGGGGACAGGTGACTTTCTCTGGATGAGGAGGATGACGTTATATGGGTGGTTAAGGAAGATTATCTTTTATTTTTGTAAATAGAAAGAACCAGCTAATATATGGGGCACTTGATTCTTATGCAGAGAATCGCAACAGTGGGCATTCTTGTGTCTCCCAGGGCTTTTAGTATTCCTACTTTGAAACTAATATACACAACTAAAGCTGTTATGAGACATTATTTACTAGGAAAAAAAATACTCTTATCAAAATATCTTCAAGTTCTGTAAAACAAAGATGACTGATTACTTTTTGTAATGCCTGAGGGGAAAATTATATATATATACACATATATATTTTAAGTAAGGAGTTCCTGGGTGGTGCAAATGGTTAATTGTTGGACTACTAACTGAAAGGTGGGCAGTTCAAACCCACCCAGAGGCACCTCAGAAGACAGGCCTGCTTCTGAAAAGTCACAGCCTTGAAAGCCCTGTGGAGCACAGTTCTACTGTGCACACTTGGGGTTGCTATGAGTTGGAATTGACGCAGCAACTAAAAGCAAGAAAAAGGTTTTGTTTGTTTTAGTAAGGTTTGTTTACTGTACTGCTTATAATTGGAATATTACCATACAGTGAAACTTGTGAGAGCCATAACTCAATCGCACTACTGTATGTTGTTTTTCTGGGCCTCGAAAGTTTTTCATCTTTGACAGGTACAGTCTTTTCTATCGCTTGTTTTAGTGGAAAATGTTTTCATTTTCCTTCTCTGGCAGGTTTCTGCCTTATACAGGTTCCAGCTTTCGCAGGTTTTACTGTATTTGGGATATCTAGGATGTTAGATCTCAGTTCCTCAAAACAATCCCTTACTTAAAATGTGAGGCAACATGTATATGCCATATTTTCAAAATGAAAATGAATACTTCTTGGTTTGCTTTTAACAAAGATTAAAAAAAAAAGAGAGAAAAACTAAACCAGTTGCTGTGGACTCGGTTCTGACTCATGGTGACCCATGTGTTGTGGGGTAAAGCTGTGCTCCATAGGATTTTCACGTTTTGGAAGCAGATCGCCAGGCCTTTCTTCCGCACTCTGAGTGGGTTAAAACTGCCAACCTTTTGGTTAGTAGTTGTACTAGGCAGGGACCCCTACACATTAGCAGAATCTCAGTGAATGTATGAGGGATGAACAAGAGAACTTTGGGTGCTAACATACAATGAGGAAGTAGATAATTCACCTCCAAGATTTCAAGAGAAATTCTGTATACGCAAGCATTTAGCAAACTGAAATATGCAATATATTTATGATGATACCCATAGTACTCATTAGTCTAAACAGGCATTGTTTTTCCAGACTCGAGTGTGCTATAGAAGAATCCGATCTGACTGTGCACTTATCTGTGTGGAAACCTCATATTGTCAGAATGTCCGCAAGGGTTTGTAACTCTGGCCCTTGTTGACCCAGATGGGGAGACTTTGTGATCAAGAGTACATAAGGGGTTGGCCTCAGAGGCAGGTAAAAGCCAGGAATTTCATTTCACATTTTGGGTCAGTGAACAATAAGATGTCCTCAGAAATTAGGGACAAAAATCTGAACATGAAAACGGGGTGAAAATTAACAAATAAAGCTGAACAGCAATCTGCGGAATGGTTTACCCTCAACCAGGTTAGAAATGGGCTGTACCTGGGACTAGTTGGGATTTGTGCCAAGGCTTAGTGGAATGTGGTCCCCAGCTCAGCAACATCAGCATCACCTGAACCTTGTTACAAATGCAAATTCTCGGCCACACTCCAGACTTACTGTCTCAGAAATTCCATAGAGGGGTCCAGCAGTCTCTGGCTAAACATGCCCTTCAGGCACTTCTGATGCACTCTGAAGTCTGAGAGCCTTTAGCCTATCTCACTTAAAGCCTGCTTTCCCTCGTTCCCTTTCTCCTTCTACGCTGCTACCTTAGTCACAGGAGCTGGTCCCGCAGAGGAGCAGCCTCTAACTCCTAGGTCCCAGAGAGTCTTCCAAAGGGTGTCATGCTTGAGACAGGTTCTTAAAACACAAGTATTAGGAGCAGGAGTTATCCCTGTGAAAAGAAACTCACCAAGCCACCCTTCTGATGAAGTGTAAGTTCTGGGCCAACCTTCTTGTGGGAGGATGAAAATGCTGTCCAGGTTCCCTTGGTAGTCAATTTTCTTGTTGTAAATAAAACCTAGAGGAAACTATTTTTACTCAGTCTTTGGTGAATTTGGGTAAACTGAGTCAGTCATGTCAAGCAGTGGATGTTATGTCGCTTCAAAGTGGATGTTACGGGGTCGTGCATACCCTGGGAATGAACAAAAGGATCCTCTGGGTCTGGGAAGAAAATATTAGGATTTACATACTTTTTAAAATGTAAGAATGAAGAAAAGAAATTAAGCTTTAACTATTAGTCACTACAATTTTATCAAATCTAAAATGCCATTATGTTTAAGATGTACCATTTTTTGATACTCCACCAAAAAATAAAACAGTGTTGCTAATTAAACCATGACACAAAGCCTTCTTTTGTAGTCTGAAACTTAGTGAAAGAAGTCTTTTGGAGTTATTTAAACCGAGTATAGTAGGTAGTTTTATCATGTATAGCTCTTGTGCACACATTAAAAGGAGACGTAAAGTTTAGGCAATAATATGTCAGAGCACTGCCTGGCCAACAGGGATCAATCAAAAGACATAGCCTGATTTCAGAGTCGTTAAAATGTGAAAAATGTGTGAAATACAGAGTGACGCTCTATCTTTTGCTAAAAGGGCTGCACATGGTCCTAAGAAATTCTAAAGGATGAAGATGGTGCTATAACATATTGATTGTGCCCCAAAATGTCTGTGGGATTCCCATTCTTGTTTCACCTGTGGTGTTGACAATACAGTTGGATGAAGTGGGTGGGGTGACCTGGAGTTGGCCATGCCCTTGGCCCATCTGTCCTGACCACAGGGCAGTTTGATGATAATGGGGATGTGGGATCAAGGCGCCCCCAAGACATGGCTACTTCCTTTCCCAGCTCTGTCCTTGGATTTTACATGAGGGTCTAAATTTATTATCCTGAGGCTCAATACAATTATTGTTGTTGTCAGGTGCTGTAAAGTCAGTTCTGACTCATAGTGACCCCAGGTACAACAGACGAAAATATTGCCCGGTCCTCCACCACCCTCACAATTCCTACTGTGTTTGAGTCCATTGGTGCAGCCCGAGTCAATCCATCTCATCGAGCGTCTTCTTTTTCGCTGACCCTCTACCTTACCAAACATGCTGTCCTTCTCCAGGGATTGGTCCCTGCATGCCCAAAGTATGTGAAATGAAGTCTCTCCATCCTTGCTTCTAAGGAGCATTGTGGCTGTACTTCTTCCAAGACATATTTGTTCCTTCCTCTGCAGGCCAGGATATATTCAATATTCTTCAGCTAGTCTATAATTCAAAGGCATCAATTCTTCTTCGGTCCTATTCATTGCCCAGCTTTCACATGCATATGAGGCAATTGAAAATACCTTGGCTTGAGTCGGGCATGCCTCAGTCCTCAGGCTGACATCTTTGCTTTTCAACGCTGTAAAGAGATCTTTTACAGTGGATTAGCCCAATGGAATAAGTTGTTTGATTTCTTTTAAATCTTTTTTTTTTTTTAATTGTGCTTTAGGTGAAAATTTACAGCTCAGGTTAGTTTCTCATTCAAAAATTTGTACACCTATTGTTTTGTGACATTGGTTGCAATCTCCACAATGTGACAGCATGCTTCCTCTTTCTACCCCCAGTTCCCTGTGTCTATTCGTCCAGTTCCTGTCCCTTCCTGCCTTCTCATCTTGCTTTTGGGCAGTAATTGCCCATTTGGTCTTATGTATTTGGTTTAACTAAGAATTACATTCCTCACGTGTGCTATTGTTTGTTTTATAGGTCTGTCTAGTCTTTGTCTGAAAAGTGGGCTTCGGGAGTGGTTTCAGTTCTGAGTTAGCAGAGTGTCCAGGGGCTGTAGTCTCAGGGGTTCCTCCAGTCTCTGTCAGACCTGTAAGTCTGGTCTTTTTTTGTGAATTTGAATTTTGTTATACATTTTTTCCCACTTGGTCCAGGACTCTCAATTGTGATCCCGCTCAGAGTGGTCGTTGGTGGTAGCCAGGCACCATTTAGTTCTTCCGGGCTAAGGCTGGTGGAGGGTCTGGTTCATGTGGTCCTTTTGTCCTTTGGGCTAGTATTTTCCTTGTGTCTTTGGTTTTCTTCTTTCTCCTTTGCTCTGGATGAGATGGGACCAATAGATTTATCATAGATGGCCATTTGCAAGCTTTTAAGGCTTCAACATCATGATAAACAGAGAAAAGATTGAAGTTGTCAAGGATTTCATTTTACTTGGATCCACAATCAACAGCCATGGAAGCAGCAGTCAAGAAATCAAAAGACTCATTGCGTTGGGTAAATCTGCTGCAAAGGACCTCTTTAAAGTGTTGAAGAGCAAAGATGTCACCCTGAAGACTAAGGTGCTCCTGACCCAAGCCATGGTATTTTCAATCACATCATATGCTTGTGAAAGCTGGACAATGAATAAGGAAGACCAGAGAAGAATTGATGCCTTTGAATTGTGGTGTTGGCAAAGAATATTGAATATACCATGGACTGCCAAAAGAATGAACAAATCTATCATAGAAGTACAGCCAGAATGCTCCTTAGAGGCGAGGATGGCTAGAATGCGTCTTACATACTTTGGACATGTTGTGAGGAGGGATCAGTCCCTGGAGAAGGACATCATGCTTGGCGGAGTACAGGGTCAGCAGAAAAGAGGAAGACCCTCAATGAGATGGATTGACACAGTGGCTGCAACAATGAACTCAAGCATAACAATTGTAAGGATGGCTCAAGACAGGGCAGTGTTTCGTTCTGTTGTGCATAGGGTCGCTATGAGTCGGAAGCGACTCAATGGCACCTAACGACAACAACAAGGCTTTGGATGCTGCTCACCAAAGTAAAGTGTACAGCATTTTCTTTATGAATTATGTTATGCCAGTTGACCTATACGTTCCCCAAGACTATGGTCCTTAGCCCTCAGCCCCAGCAACTCAGTCCCTCAAGGAGTTTGGATGTTTCCTGGAAACTTCTATGACTTTGCCTTAGTCAAGTTGTACTGAATTCCCTATACTGTGTGCTGTCTTTCCCTTCACCAATGTTGACACTTGTCTACTGTCTAGTTAGTGATCTCCCCCTTCCCCCCTCCTCACCATAGTAACCATCAAAGAATATTTTTTTCTTTGTAAATCTTTTCTTGAATTCTTAGAACAGCAGTCTCATACAATATTTGTCCTTTTGTGACTGACTTATTTCACTCAGCATAATGCCATTCAAATTCATTCATGTTATGTTTCCAAATTCATCATTGTTCTTTAGCATTGCATAGTATTCTATTGTGTGTATGTATCATAATTATCTATTCATCTGTTGATGGGCACTTAGATTGTTTCCATCTTTCTGCTTTTGTGAATCGTGCTGCAATGAGTATGAGTGTGCATATGGCTATTCGTGTAACAGCTGTTATTTCTCTAGGATATAGTCCTAGGAATGGGATTGCTTCATATGCTATTTCTATTTCTAGCTTTTTAAGGAGGCACATATCGTTTTCCATAGTGGTGGTTATGGATTGAGTTATATTCCCCAAAAAATGATTCCGAGTATTGTGTACACTATTTTGTCATCTGATGTTATTATTGTGTTGTAAATTCTAACCTCTATGATGTTAATGAGGCAGGATTAGAGGCACTTATATTAATAAGGCAGGACTCAATCTACAGGATTAGGTTATATCCTGAGTCAATCTCTTTTGAGATAGAAAAGAGAGAATCAAGCAGAGAGAAGAGGGACCTCATACCACCAAGAAAGCAGTGCCAGGAGCAGAGTGTGTCCTTTGGACCGAAGGTCCCTATGCTGAGAAGTTCCTAGACCAGGGGAAGATTGATGACAAAGACCTTCCTCCAAAACCAGCAGAGATAGAAAGCCTTCCCCTGGAGCTGGTGCCCTTAATTTGGACTTCTAGCCTGCTAGACTGTAAGAGAATACATTTCTGTTTGTTAAAGCCGTCCACTTGTGATATTTCTGTCATAGCAGCACTAGATTGCTAAGACAGTGGTTGTACCATTTTACATTCCCACCAGCAGTGCTTAAGAGTTCCAGTGTCCCCTCAACTTCTCCAACATTTGTTAATTTTTGTTTTTTTGATTAGTGCCAATAATGTCGGAGTGATATGGTATCTTGTTGTAGTTTTGATTCGCATTTCTCTAATGGCTAATGATCGCAAGCATTTCCTCATATGTGTGTTAGCTGTCTGAATATCTTCTTTGGTGAAGTGTCTGTTCATATCCTTTGCCCATTTTTTAATTGGATTACTTGTCTTTTTGTTGTTGAGGTATTGAAATATTTTGTAGATTTTAGACATTAGACCTTTGTCAGATATGTCATAGCCAAAAAATTTTTTTCCAGTCTGTAGGTTCTCTTTTTACTCTTTTGAGAAGTCTTTTGATGAGCATAAGTGTTTAATTTTTAGGAGCTCCTAGTTATCTAGTTTCTCATCTGGTGTTTGTGCATTGTTAGTTATGGTTTGTATTGTATTTATGCCATGTACTAGGGCCCCTAGTGTTGTCCCTATTTTTTCTTCTGTGATCTTTATTGGTTTCATATTTAGATCTTTGATCCATTTAGAGTTGGTTTTCATATATGGTGTGAGGTATGGATCTTGTTTCTTTTTTTTTATGATGGACATCCAGGTATGCCAGCACCGTTTGTTAAAGAGACTGTCTTTTCTCCACTTAATGGTGTCATGGATTGAATTGTATCCCCCCAAAATATCTGCCAAGTCAACTAGGCCATGATTCCCAGTATCGTATAATTGTCTACCATTTTGTCATCTGCTGTGATTTTCGTAGGTGTTGTAAATCCTATCACTATGATGTTAATGAGGGATTAGTGGAATTATATTGATGAGATCTACAGAATTTAGATAGTGTCTTAAGCCAATCTCTTTTGAGATATAAAAGGGAGAAGTGAGCAGACAGACGGGAATCTCACACACCAAGAAAGCAGTACCGGGAGCAGAGCAAGCCCTCTGGACCTGGGGTTCCTCCGTGGAGATGCTCCTGTTCCAGGGGAAGGTTGATGAGAAGGACCTTCCTCTAGAGTTGACAGAGAGAGAAAGCCTTCCCCGGGAGCTGACGCCCTGAATTTGGACTTGTAGCCACTAGACTTTGAGAAAATAAATTTATCTTTGTTAAAGCCATCCACTTGTGGTATTTCTGTTATAGCAGCACTAGATGACTAAGATAAATGGACTTTGGTCCCTTGTCAATTAAAAGCTCCTCATGGATGGATGAATTTATGTCTGGGTTCTCAATTCTGTCCCACTGGTCTCTGCGTCTGTTGTACCAGACCAGGCTGTTTTGACTACCTTGTTTGTACAATAGGTTCTAAGATCAGGTAATATGAGGCCTCCCACTTTGTTTTTCTTCAATAATGCTTTACTTTTCTGAGGCCCCTTCCCTTTCTGTATAAAGTTTGATTCGTTTCTCCATCTTGTTAAAGAATGCTGTAGGGAATACGGATTGGGATTGCATTGTATCTATAGATTGCTTTGGATAGTATTCACATTTTTGCAGTGTTGAGTCATTCTATCCATGATCATGGTATTTTTTCCACTTAGGTAGGTCTTTTTTGGTGTCTTTTATTTATTTATTTTAAAACTTTTCATTGTAGTTTAGATGAAGGTTTACAGAACAAACTAGCTTCTCATTAAAAAGTTAGTACATTTATTGTTTTATGACATTGGTTAATGACCCCATGACATATCAACACTCCCTCCTTGACCTTGGGTTCCCTATTACCAGCTTTCCTGTCCCTCCTGCCTTCTAGTCCTTGCCCCTGGACTGGTGTGTCCCTTTAGTCTCGTTTTGCTTTATGGGGCTGTCTAATCTCTGGCTGCAGGGTGAACCTTTGGAATGACTTCATTACTGAGCTAAAAGGGTGTCGGGGGCCCTATTCTTGGGCTTTCTCCAATCTCTGTCAGGCCAGTAAGTCTAGGTTTTTTTTTTTTTTGTGAGTTAGAATTTTGTTCTACATTTTTTTCCAGCTCTGTCCAGAACCCTCTATTGTAATCCCTGTCAGAGTAGTCAGTGGTGGTAGCTGAGCACTATCTAGTTGTACTGGACTCAGTCTGGCGGAGGCCATGGTAGTTGTGGTCTGTTAGTCCTTTGGACTAATCTTTCCCTTGTATCTTTAGTTTTCTTCATTCTTCCTTGCCCCTGAAGTGGTGAGACCAGTGAAATATCTTAGATGGCCGCTCACAGGCTTTTAAGATCCCAGACGCTACTCACTAAAGTAGAATGTAGAACATTGCCTTTATAAACCGTGTTATGCCAATTGAGCTAGATGTTCCCTGAGACCATGGTCCCCACAGCCCTCAGCCCAGCAATTCGATACCTCAGGGAATTTGGATGTGTCTATGGAGCTTCCATGACCTTGCCTTGTACAAACTGTGCTGATGTCCCCAGTACTGTCTTACCCTTTACCATCTTTTGGTTTCTTGGAGTAGTGTTTTGTAGTTTTCTTTACATAGGTCTTTTACATCCCTGGTTAGATTTATTTCTAGGTATTTTATCTTCTTGAGACTATTGTAAATGGTATTGATTCACTAATTTCCCTTTTTGAAATTCTCTTTGTTGGTGTAGTGCAATCCAGCTGATGTTTATATGTTAATCTTGTATTCTACTTTTCTGAAATCCATGTAAAATGAAATCCTAGACAACTTCAGTATTTTCTCCATTCATCATGATGTGGTTTATTGGTCCAGTTGTGAGGATTTTTGTTTTCTTTATGGTGAAGTAATCCATATTGAAGGCTGTGGTCTTTGATCTTCACCAGTAAGTGCTTCAAGTCCTCTTCACTTTCAGCAAGTAATAGTGTGTCATCTGCATATCACAGGTTGTTAATGAGTCTTCCACCAATCCTATGCCATGTTCTTCTTCATATAGTCCAGCTTCTCAGATTATTTGCTCAGCATACAGATTAAGTATGGTGAAAGGATGCAACCCTGAAGTACACCTTTCCTGATTTTAAACCATGCATTATCCCCTTGCTTTGTTCAAATGGCTACCTCCTGGTTTATGTTTAGTAATGTAACTGAATTGTACACACGATGAACGTTGAAAAGGCAAACAAAGATAAATAAATAAATAAATATATATTTACAAAAAACATTTTCTGTTCTGGGAGTTTATAACTGATCACAGCAGAGCCTCACACTGGAGAATGTGTGACAAGCAGAACAGGGATCTGCTGTTATCTTCATTTGGGATGCTTGTTTTAAGTACATCATAATCACAATATTAGCTAGGGCTGTAGGAAAAGGAAAAAAAAAAAAAAGTGAAATATTCTCTCCATAAAATAACAAAGCTGTTTTTAAGAAAAAAAAAAAAAAAGTAGAGGAAGTAAAATCATCTTCGTTGGGAAATATTTCTTATCTTTATAGTTTGTGCCCATTTGGACACAATGAAAAAATATCCTGTGTTCAGTTTCCCATTATGATGAAAACCTAGTATTTTTAGTATTTTTAGAATAGGCAATGAAAATGAAAGGATAGAAATAAAGCATTTCTTACAGTTTCCTAAATCTGCAACCCCAGACTACATAAATAGAAACCTAAGAAATAATAAATATATTTTAATTAACTAAGCTAAAATATAAAATAATCGTATCATCAACAATTCACTCGTGCATGAAGCTTATCTTTAAAAAATAATAAATATATTTTTATACAGGAATTATTGTGTTATTTGTAGATTTTGATAAGTGTTGTAGTAGCTAATTATTCTAAAATTCCTAATGTGTCAAGAAGTCAGAAAAAGAATGTGCAGTTACCTTAGTTAAGAGGAACACTCATGCATGTAGATCAGTTGATTCTGATTGTTTTTAAAATTTCCTATTGGCTCCCAAATCTAGGCGATCTCTGATTTTACTTCTTGTGGTTGTCCCAGAAGAGTTTTCCACTGACACTGCTAGAACAAGGCTCTCTTCTCTCATTAGTGTCTTCAGGACTCCAAGAAAGCTGAGTCTGAGCAGCCCTTGCATATCAAGGTAAGTTACTCAGAACTGTGGTGGGTGCATCATGAGAGAAGATGGGAAGATGCAGGAGACCCTGCAACCCTCCTCCCTCAGGCTGGTCCCCGGCCCCAGTGGTAGAATAACCCTGAGTTATGCTGGCTGAAGATTTCCAGAAAATGGTGACCCTTGCTCAGGCCCAACTACTGGTGGCAAAGCCCCCAGATCACCCTTGCTGATTCTCTCATGAACATATTTACAGGGCTGATAGCAGTAGAGGTGGTAAATTCATCTTACAAATTATTAAAAAAAAAAAACGCATAGCTGTTGATTCTGACTCATGGCGACCCCAGGAGTGACAGACTAGAACTGCTCCATAGGGTTTTCAATGGCTGTAATCTTTACAGAAGCAGATTGCCAGGCCTTTCTTCTGCAGAGCCCCTGAATGGGTTTGAACTGCCAACCTTTAGGTTAGTAGTCAAGCACAAACCATTTGTGTTACCCAGAGATCTAAAACTTGCAAAACAAGGAGGCAGTCATTTCCCGCACCACAATAAATATCCAAAATCAACCTCCCCATAACAAAAAAGTCATAACAGGTAATTGATTTTATTAGTATTGTGCTGTTATTAGAGATTGTCAAAAACATAAATATGCAGAGAAACACCAAAAATTAGTGTAAGAGAATATATATATCGTGAGTAGATACAATTCGAATTGGGCAGCGTCAGCCAGAAGGCATTGGGAGGGCACTTTGAAGACTGGGAGGTGAAAACAGATTATATAGGCAGGGTCTGGGCAAAGTAGTCTCCTGAAGCTCATTGTGATTCTCCAAAAAAGGCCACTGCTTAAGGCAAAATGATCTCCACTAAGCCCTTTACTAGGAAATTGTTTGACTTGAAGGTAACTTTAGGAAAAGAGTTCCTTAAAGGGTCAAGGTTCAAAAGGACAGCTAAGGATAGGTGGCCTGAGTAGGTCACCCCAACTCCATAGACCCAGAAATCTGGATTCCAGGAGACTTAAAACAGTTTCTCAAGATACTATGTGGCCAAGTGATTTTGAGGGATTTTGAAATGCATGTGGGTATGACACTGACAGAAACATGCAACACATTGCAGAGATGATCCAAAAATGCATGTACACTGTAAATACTCGAATATACAACTGTGTATTTACAATGCTTCCTTTCTTCTCCTGACCAGCATGGGCTTGTCAAGTGCGCATCAGCCACTGCAGGCTTGAGCGAGATGTGTTTGGTGCAGCAAAAACCAGCAGTGCTTTCAGTGATCCGTTTACAGCCTGGGAAAGAGCAGAGAACCAACAAAAGTGTTTGTTAAGTAAATAAATGAGTTCAGAGTCTAATTTGACCGTGTTTATCCCAGATACTCCATTTTTTTTTAATTGTGCTTTAAGTGAAAGTTTACAATTCAAGTCAGTTTCTCATACAAAAACTTAGACACACATTGTTATGTGACCCCAGTTACTGCCCCTACAGTATGACAGCACACTGTTCCTTTCCACCCTGTGTTTCCCGTGTCCATTCAACCAGCTCCGGTCCTCCTCTGCCTTCTCATCTCGCCTACAGACAGGAGCTGCCCACTTAGTCTCATACTAGACCCCACATTTTTATCTGACATTTTGAAGAAAGCAGACTTCCATAATGGAAAGAACGTGCGCTTGGTCCCGTACACTTGCATTTCCCTTGGTTACCCTTGAATCTCTCAACCAACCTTTATGCATTTGTAAATTGGGGGAAAAGATACCCACCTTTTATCTGGGGAGGGAATGAGATAAGGAAAGTTTCCAGCCTAAGAGCCTGGCACTTAGCAGATGTTCAGTACATGCTAGTTTTTCTTTGCTCCTCTCTTTTCCTCTCTTCACAGATAAACCAAGATATCAGAAGTGCAGGCGTTATGTTGGAAGGTCATGTAGCAAAAGGCAGTGCAGAGTGGCGGGTAAGAGTGTGAGTTGTAATGAATGCCAGCTGTCTGGGATGAAATCCCAGTTCCTCAGCCTACCAGCTGTGCAACCTCAGGCATGTTTATCTAATGGCTCATTTTTTGCAGAAATGTGATGCAAAATACCGTCTACATTTTTTTAAAAAAAACTTTTTTGATGGAAACAGTATGAAACAGAAATTTCCATGTTTTTAAGGCACACACCTGTCGTGGTACTACAAACAGAAGGTATGTGTGTATGTGAAGTTACATGTTTTATGCATACCAGCGATCAAAACAAATAAAATAATTCAATCAACCATGCTAGAGGAAAGACAATTCTCTTTGTCTTAGAGAAAATAAAACTATAAAATTGTTTTCATATGAGAAAGCCATCAAAAAGTAAGCAGGTTAAAAAAAAAGATATTTTATGGAGGTGTGTTAGGCAGTTAATTAGTAAAAATATTATGTTTACAAATTTTGTGATTAATAGTATTTTTCAGCTTTCTATAGGTAATTTTTGTGTTTTTTTCTCATTCTAAATATTATATATATTTATGCATGATTTTGTAATTGTCATTTTATATTCTTTTTCTTAAATTGGGCACCAGAATTGGTTCCTGAAAGTGCCTCTTACCAGATCCTTGTGAAGTGAGTTGATGAGGCAATCCAGGCTGCAGGAGACAGTCAAGGCAGGATTCCACCTACAGAATCATGTCACTTTTTTATAATTATCCCTCAAAACCTTAAGTGATTAAAAATCAAACATAAGGAAAGTAATATGCACAACTCCTTTTTGAACGTATGTTATTATTATTTTCATATTTTGAAACATTTTTGTGCCAGGCATTGTGAGCACTTCGCATTCATCACCTCACTTAGTAATTACAGCCCCGTGGGTACAAGCTGCTATTGTTTCTATTTAGTGAGTGCGGGAACTGAGGTTTGGGAAGGTAAAAATCCTTGCCCACCTTTACCACACTAGAAACCACATTATCAGGCTTTTGAAAGCATGAAATGAACATAAATTATGAGAAGTCGGGAGGGTAGCAGGAATGGACTTTGAAAGCACATGTATGCAGGTACGATGGTGAGTTACTGCATGCTATTTTCTACTTCTGCTCTGGGACCACGAATGAAGCAATTTGGGAGCCTCTGCTGAGACTTTCTAAGCCTAAAATTTTCTAGTTGCTGAATAGAGACTAGGACACTTTTGTTACCTTTCATTTATCGCACATAAACCCTTTGCTGTCAAGTTGGTCCGGACTCATAGCGACCCTACAGGACAGAGTAGAATTGTCCCCTAGGGTTTACAAGGCTGTGAAGCCGACTGCCACATCTCTCTCCCACGGAGCAGCTGACAGGTTCGAACCGCCCACCTTTTGGTTAGCAGCCAAGCGCTTAACCACCATGCCACCAATTAGAGGAAGAGGCCAAGGCTTTTTAAATGTTTGTGATTTTAATATGAAAAAATGCTTTCTAAAACTAGTATGTTTAAAATGATCTTCTAGGATTAAGATTATCTTTCTGCATCATTTTTTTTTAAGTTTTATATATACAAGCTGTACTCTGTGACATTTCCTGTCTGATTAAAAGAGTTTACAAATTAAGTAAACAAGTGAATTGACCGTATTGAGTGTAATATTACAATTTTGTGACCCAGATTGAGGTCAACATATGTAAATGAAGCAAAAGAAAGGGAAAAATCTCGTTGCCGTCCAGTGAATTCTGACCCACAGTGACCCCATAGGACAGAGTAGAACTGTCCCATAGGGTTTCCAAGGAGCAGCTGGTGGATTCCAACTCCTGACCTTTTGGTTAGCAGTGGAGCTCTTAACCACTGCGCCGCCAGGGCAGGGGCTCATATTTCTTTGGACTGTGAAAAATGATATCATGAGTCAAGTACTTCATTTTTTGAATCAATTTTTAGATTACTTTATTGTTCATGATTTAAAAAAAATAAACAGAAACACGTCTTATGACTTATAGTGAGTAGATGGAGCCCTGGTGGCTCAGTGATTAAGCGTTCTGGCTGCAAATCAAAAGGTTGGCTGTTCGAACCCACCAGTTGTTCCACAGGAGAAAGATGTGGCAGTCTGCATCTGTAAAGATTTGCAGCCTTGGAAATCCTATGGGCCAGTTCTGCTCTGTCCTATAGGGTCGCTATGAGTGGGAATTGACTCAACAGCAATGGGTTTTGTTTTTTTGGTTATAGTCAATAGCAACTTTTGTGTAGGCAGTGGGTGTGTTAAATGGTTTATATTTAAAAAAATAAAAGCAAATATGTGCAAAGGGAATGAATTTGATGATATAGTTTGGAAAAGAGTTCAAGAATATGATATACAGAATGATTTTTAATCCAAACCTTTCTAATAATAATATTTCATAAATGACACCTAGTTGTCTTAAAGTTTTCACAATTCCTTTTTCCATAACTTTTTATTATGGGAAATTTCAAAAATCACAAAAAAGCATGAAAATAGTATTAAAACATCCCCACACATTGAGTGAAATAAGTGTATCACAAAATGACAAATACTTGTATGACCTTACTAATATGAAAAGACAAGAATAAGTAAATATATAGACTATTAGCTATTAATGGTTACTTTTTTTAGGAAGTAGTGGGTTTATGTTTATGGGGATTGGAAAATTGGCATTGATTGAGGGCTATCCTTGTGTAACCTGATAAGCATAACTGATATCACTAAGTTTTATGCCAGACAAAGGGCACAATGGCAAATATTGTGGTAGTTGTAATTCTATGATAACAATAACTACAAAAAATTCCCCACACACTATCATCCACATTCAACAAATATGAACATTTTACCTATCTTTTATTTTTTCTACCCTCCCCCCATATTTTTTGCCAGAGTATTTTAAAGCAAATCCCAGATACCATGTCATTACACCCATCAAATGTAGATTTGATAACATGGATGGCTGATGTAACACGTAGTCCCTAGATGCCAAGGTTTACAGTCTGGTTGAGGAGCTATCACTCACATACTATAGATCACTCCCATTTGTCTGTCACTTTGTCATAATGTGGGTACTTGTGTGTTTCTGTGATGCTGGAAGCTATGCCACAGGTATTCAGATACTAGCAGGGTCACCGATGGAGGACAGGTTTCAGCTGAGCTTCCGGACTAAGACAGACTAGGAAGAAGGACCCGGAAGTCTACTTCTGAAAAGCATTAGCCAGTGAAAACCTTAGGAATAGCAGCGGAACATTGTCTGATACAGTGCTGGAAGATGAGCCCCCCAGGTTGGAAGGCACTCAAAAGATGTCTGGGGAAGAGCTGCCTCCTCAAAGTAGAGTCAACCTTAATGACGTGGATGGAGTAAAGCTCTCGGGACCTTCATTTGCTGATGTGGCATGACTCAAAATGAGGAGAAACAGCTGCAAACATCCATTAATAATCAGAACCTGGACTGTACAAAGTATGAATCTAGGAAAGTTGGAAATCGTCAAAAATGAAATGGAATGCATAAACATAGATAACCTAGGCATTAGTGAGCTGAAATGGACTGGTACTGACCACTTTGAATCGGACAATCATATGGTCTCCTATGCCGGGAATGACAACTTGAATAGGAATGGTGTTGTATTCATTGTCAAAAAGAACATTTCAAGATCTATCCTGAAGTACAACGCTGTCAGTGATAGGAAAATATCCATATGCCTACAAGGAAGACCAGGTAATATGACTATTATTCAAACTTACGCACAAACCACTAAAGCCAAAGATGAAGAAATTGAAGATTTTTATCAGCTTCTGCAGTCTGAAATTGATAGAACATGCCATCGGGATGCATTGATAATTACTGGTGATTGGAATGCGGAAGTTGGAAACAAGGAGGACTGGTAGTTGGAAAATAAGGCCTTGGTGAAGAAACAATGCCGGAGATCAAATGATAGAATTTTCCAAGACCAGCAACTTCTTCATTGCAAATACCTTTTTTCACCAACATAAATGGCGACTGTACACGTGGACCTCACCAGATAGAACACACAGGAATCAAATTGACTACATCTGTGGAAAGAGATGATGGAAAAGCTCAATATCATCAGTCAGAACCAGCCCAGGGGCCAACTGTGGAACAGACCATCAGCTGCTCATATGCAAGTTCAAGCAGATGAATGAAGGTGGGGGGTGCAGAAAAAGGGGGAGAGTGAGCCTTGCCAGTCCTCGAAGAATCAGAGAGATTTAAAGAGGAGGAAAAAGGATGTACCAGCAATTTGAAGAAATTCTGCTAACAAGAAAGAAGGAGTCAGGGATGATGGCTAGGTAAGCAACTAACGTAGTCCATGGCAGACAGGAAATCATCCTTTCAGAGATTTTGTTGAGAGTAGAAAATATTCGCTATTTATCTTTCAACTTCATGTTTCTTCAGCACTCAGTAGAACGCCTGGCAGATGGTACCTACATTTTTAGTTATAGTTTGAACATGTAAACAAATGAATAAAATGCTTGGTCTTTGAAACTTGTGATTTGGGCTGAAAATTACTCAACCCACTGATAGGAATAGAAAATCAGGAGGCAGAGGGTGAATACCCTGAAATCTTGTGTCAGAGAAAATTTTCAGTTATAACTGAAGAGACTCTAAAGTACCGTATTAACTAATTTTCTAGCTTATGTAAGTAGAAAAGCTCTGGAAGCATCAAAGATTTCGCATCCCTCAGCAGTACTTGAGCCTCAGAGTAGACACAAATGGGCCCTTTACCATCTTCCCACTTAATCACCAAACACTGAGCAAGTGCGTGTTTCAGACCTCTTTCCTGGAAATGCTGCTATGTCAAGACCAAAGCATCAGGAGTACCAGAATTTAATCAGCAAGTTATTTGCAGCGTGCTTACTGATGCTGTGCCCTAGAATAAAGCTTCGTTGTAATGGTTTCCTGATACACCGGAGAGTAGGTGACCAGATGTGTAGTTCTCCTATTTGTGTGAGAATTTGAGGCTTGGTCTGTTACAATCGATTTTACATGACACATCCAGATAATGTGCAATGTAGTTTCTTCTGTTATATAAAACTTGAGATCTAAAGGGACAAGCATTTAAAATAAAAATTTTGGGGAACTGTCGTTGTTATTGTATGCTCTCAATTCGATTCTGACTGATAGTGACCCTGTAGGACACAGTCAAACTGCTCCATAGGGTTTCCTAGACTGTAATCTTTATGGAGGAGTCCTGGTGGCAAAAGGTTAAGCACTCAGCTGCTAACTGAAAGGTTGGCAGTTCGAACCCATCAGCCGCTCCTTGAAAGAAAAGACCTGGCAATCTGCTTCTGTAAAGATTAAAAAAAAAAAACAAAAACAGCCTAGTAAACCCTATGGAGCGGTTCCACTCTCTCCTACAGGCTCGCTATAAGTCAGAATTGACTTCATGGTGCAGAACAATAACAGTCTTTACAGGAACAAATCACCAAGTCTTTTCTCCCACAGAGCTACTGGATGAGTTCAAACCACCAACCTTTTGGTTAGCAGCCAAGCCGTTAACCATTGCACCACCAGGGCTCGCTCTTGGGAACTGTAGTGGAATATATTTTTGCTATCAATATACAATTTAGGCATTAAATATTAAATATCAGTATGAAACTCTCATAATTGTACGATCAACGAGACAACTGCTGCTAACGTCTTGGTGAATTTCCTTACTGGATCTATTTTGGTGTAATTTAAAAGTATAAAATTAGTGTATATTCACTGTAAGAAATAAAAGTGGTACAAAGGTAGAAATCAATTGCTTCCCCAAACTCCAAGGCCTACTCTCCAAAATTAACCAGTGGCAGTGGTGTCACTAGGGGGGTGTGGGGGATACGGACTGCACAGGGTGACACTGTCAGAGGGTGCTGACACCGAAATGACTGTCCATAAAATTTTTGTGGAGTATTTCAGCAGAAATTTATTACTTTTCATAAAAATATCCCTGGAGTTAGTTATAACAAAAATTTTTTGTAAGTCAAGCTTACATGCATGCATCAATATACCTACAAACTCTATGCTAATTTACTTTTCGAACCTTCTCATGTGCTCTGGTCAGAGCTGTCATTATTACCCAATTACAGTGATGCTTCGAATCACGTGGTTTTGTCTGCATGTGCTACAAGCATGTGCTGTTTTCATTGCTGTTGGTGTTTTTTATAGTTGCTGATTTTGTCAAATTTTCTGGTGTTTCAGCTACAGTACTGTGGTAATTAGCATGGGGGTGACACTAGGAGTTACTGCACTGAGGGACACCAACCCTAGTGATGCCATAGCTTAATGGTTTAGACAGCCTATTTTTCCAGGCATTTTACTGTGCTGATTTTTAAAGCTCAGAAACCACTCACCAGCACCCATCGTGTTATTTCATGGTTGAAAAGAATCATTGAATTTGAGTCAGTGGAAAAAGACTGTTTCAAAGGTCCTGATAGAAAATGCCTTCAACTTGGATATGCAAATCTTTTATATCCAGCTCAGCCTAAGACCAACTTCCGCCAGTCACTTAAGTTTTTTGTGCCATTTATCCATTTACAAAGTGGTAATAATACCTTCTGAATTCATAATTCAATTATTTCATAAATATTTATTGCACAACTACAATGTGCTTGGCATAGTACTAGGTACTTAGAGGGCTATGAAATAAACTTACTAGGCCAAGTTCTTACATTCAAGGCAAAAGAAAAAGTGAAAATTTGGTGACCTGGATTGTTCCAGTTATCTATTTTTACATAACAGATGTCCCCAAATTAATGCCTTAAAACAAGTGACAAGCATCAGCTCACAAATGAGCAATTTGGGCAGGGCTCAGCAGGGAAGGCTTGTCTCTGCTCCATGCAGCATCAGCTGGGTCAGCTTGATGGCGGACTGAGGATACACTTACAAGATGTCTTACATGGCTGGCATGTTGGTCCTGGCTGTTTACTGAGAGCTCAGCTGAAGATGAGGCTCTCAGGCCTTCATTCCTCTCTGCATGGGTCTCCCCACAAACTTCCTTGGACTTCTTTGGAGCATGGTGACTAGCTTCCAAGAGTGAGCATCCCAAGAGATAAGAAATGAAGCTGACAGTTGCTTAATTTTTTGGAATGGAAACTGGACAATATATTCTATCGGTCAAAGGGAAACAAAAATAGCTTTAAGTAGAAGGAACATAAATCTTTGGATCCACCTCTCAATGGGAGGATGTTAAAGAAATCTGAGGTCCTATTTTATTAGTGGGCATGTGTGTGTGTTATTTAACAGCATCCTCATCCTTCCTCTGGTACGATCACTCCTCTTTCTATGGGGAGCTTCTTTAACCTTTCTACCCATTCTACATAATGCTGGTGTAGTTTCCAATCACGGCTTTCTGTTCATTGATCACCAGGTGGATATATGACCTCAGTCTGGCCAATAATAATACAATATACTTATGGCCACAATGTTTGGTCCTGCAGGTGAGCTCATGCCCCAATAGGCCAATCATATTCCTTCACTATTATTATTAAAACCAGAACCAAATATAGTACATTCCTTCCTGGTTCTTCTGGTGTTGCTCATGGAGATCATAAAAGCCTGTGGCCATGTCTTTACTCCTTGTCATATAAAAAGAGCTTGTCTGTGATAGGTTTAGAACCGGTATGTCATGTATATACTTGGGCATGTTAGATAATTTCTCAGGGTGTGAATTTCTCCCTTGGTAACAACATCTACCTTGCAGTGTTGTTATGAGGTCAGAATGGAACATGGTAGGCACTCACTAGAAGGAAAATATGATTATCATAGAATGATTGATTTATACAGGTATTTGTTGTTGTTAGGTGCTGTGGAGTTGATTCCAACTCACAGCAACCCTATGTACAAAAAAATGAAACACTACCTGGTCCTCTGCCGTCCTTAAAATCATTGTTACATTTGAGCCCATTGTTGTAAACACTGTGTCAGTCTGTCTCATCAAGGGTCTTCCTCTTCTTCACTGACCTTCTACTTTACCAAGCATGATGTCCTTCTCCGGGGACTAGTGCCTCCTCATAACATGTCCAAAGGACATGAGATGAAGCCTCGCCATCTTCACCTCCAAGGAGCACTCTGGTTGTATTCCTTCCAAGACAGACTTGTTTGTTCTTCTGACAGTCCATAGAGTATTCAATATTCTTTGCCAACACCACAATTCAAATGCATCATTCTTCTTTAGTCTTCCTTATTGCTTCCTTATGCTTTTGCATGCATAAGAGATGATTGAAAATATCATGGCTTGGGTCAGGCACACCTTAGTCCTCAAGGTGACATCTTTGCTTTTCAACATTGTAAAGAGATCTTTATTATTATTATTTTAAATTTTTATTGTACTTCAGATGAAAGTTTACAGAACAAACTAGTATCTCACCAGTTAGTACACACATTGTTGTATGACATTGGTTAAGAACCCCATGACATGTCAACATTCTCCCTTCTCAACCCTGGGTTCCCCATTACCAGCTTTCCTGTTACGTTTCTGCCTTTCAGTCCCTGCGCCAGGGCTGGTACACCCTTTTAGTCTTGTTTTATTCTATGGGCCTGTTCAATCTTTGGTTGAAGTGTGAACCTCAGGAGTGACCTCATTACTGAGCTGGAATGGTGTCTGGGAACCATACTCTCAGGGTTTCTCCAGTCTCTGTCAGGCCAACAAGTCTGGTCTTTCTTTTTGTGTTAGAATTTTGTTCTACATTTTTCTCTAGCTCTGTCCAGGACCCTCTATTGTGATCCCAGTCAGAGCAGTCAGTGGTGGTAGCTGGGCACTACCTGGTTGTACTGGACTCAGTTTGGTGGAGGCTGTGGTAGATGTGGTCCATTAGTCCTTTGGACTAATCTTTCCCTTGTATCTTTAGTTTTCTTCGTTCTTCCTTGCTCCTGAAGAGGTGACACCAGTAGAGTATCCTAGATGGATGCCCACAGGCTTTTAAGACCCCAGACGCTACTCACCAAAGTAGAATGTAGAACATTTTCTTTATAAACTGTGTTATGCCAATTGAGCTAGATGTTCCCTGAGACCATGGTCCCTACAGCCCTCAGCTCGGCAATTTGGTCCTTCAGGGAATTTTGATGTGTCTACGGAGCTACTGTGACAGGTTGTGCTGGTTTCCCCAGTACTGTGTACTGTCTTACCCTTCACCAAAGTTACCACATACCTATTAAGTGTTTTTCCATCCCCACTCCTCCCCTCCCTCATAACCATCAAAGATTGTTTCTTTTTGTATGTAAACTTTTTCATGAGTTTTTGCAGTAGTGGTCTCATACAGTATTTGTCCTTTTGTGATTGACTTATTTCACTCAGCATAATGCCCTCCATATTCATCCATGTTATGAGGTACTTCACAGATTCACTGTTGTTCTTTATCGTTGTGTAATATCCATTGTGTGTATGTACCACAGTTTATCAATAAATCTGTTGATGGGCATCTAGGTTGTTTCCATATTTTTGCTATTGTGAACAATGTTGCAGTGAACATGGATGTGCATAAGTCTGTTCGTGTGATGACTCTTATTTCTCTAGGATATATTCCTAGGAGTGCGATTGCTGGATCATATGACATTTCTATTTCTAGCTTTCTAAGAAAGTGCCATATCGTTTTCCAAAATGGTTGTACCATTTTGCATTCCCACCAGCAGTGCATAAGAGCTCCAATCTCCCCGCAGCCTCTCCAACATTTGTTATTTCCTGTTTTATTGATTCGTGCCAGTAATGTCGGGGTGAGATAGTATCTCAAAGAGATCTTTTGCAGCAGATTTACCCAATGCAATATATTGTTGGATTTCCTGACTACTGTTTCCGTGGGAGTCAATTGTGAATCTGAGGAAAATGACATCCTTGATAATGTCAGTCTTTTCTCTGTTTATCATGATGTTGCTTATTGGTCCAGTTGTGAGTATTTTTGTTTTCTTTACGTTGAGGTGTAATCCATACTTAAGGCTATAGTCTTTGATCTTCATCAGTAAGTGCTTTAGGTCCTCTTCACTTTCAGCAAGCAAGGTTGTGTCATCTGTATATCTCAGGTTGTTAATGAGTCTTCCACCAATCCTGATGCCACATTCTTCTTCATATAGTCCAGCTTCTCAGATTATTTACTGAGCATACAGATTGAACAAGTATGGTGAAAGAATGCAACCCTGATGCACACCTTTCTTGATTTTAAACCATGCAGTATCCCCTTGCTCTGTTTGAATGACTACCTCCTGGTCTATGTACAGATTTCGCATGAGCACAATTAAATGTTATGGAATTCCCATTCTTCACAATGGTATCCATAACTTGTTATGATCCCCACAGCTGAATGCCTTTGCATAGTCAGTAAAACACAGGTAAATATCTTTCTGATATCCTCTGCTTTCACCTATGATCCATCTGACATCAGCAATGATATCCCTGGTTCCATGTCCTCTTCTGAATGTGGCTTGAATTTCTGGCAGTTTCCTGTTGATGTACTGCTGCAATCACTTTTGAATGATCTTCAGAAAATTTTACTTGCATGCAATATTAATGATATTGTTTGATTATTTCTACATTCTGTTGGGTCACCTTTGTTTGGAATGGAAAAAAATACGGATCTGTTCCAATCAGTTGGCCAGGTAGCTGTCTTCTAAATTTCTTGGCATAGATGAGTGAGCATCTCCTGTGTTGCATCCATTTGTTGAAACATCTCAATTCCTGGGGCCTTGTTTTTTGCCAGTGCCTTCAGTGTTGCTTGGACTTCTTTCTTCAGTACCTTCAATTCTTGATCATATGCTATCTTCTGAAACAGTTGAATGTCAACCAATTCTTTTTGGTGCAGTGACTCTGTGTATTCCTTCCATCTTCTTTTGATGCTTCCTGCGTCATTCAAAATTTTGCCCATAGAATCCTACGAAATTGCAACTGGAGGCTTGAATTTTTTCCTCAGTTCTTTCAGCTTGAGAAATGCTGAGCATGTTCTTCTCTTTTGATTTCCTAACTCCAGGCCTTTGAACATTTCATTATAATGTTTTACTTTGTCTTCTTGAACTGCTTTTTGAAATCTTCCATTCAGCTCTTTTACTTCATCATTTCTTCCATTTGCTTTAGCTACTTGATGTTTGAGATCAAGTTTTGGAGTATCTTCTGACATCCATTTTGGTCTTTTCTTTCTTTCCTGCCTTTTTAATGACCTTTTGCTTTCTTCAAGTGTGATATGCTTGCTTTCATCCCACAACTCATCTGGTCTTCTGTCGTTAGTGTTCTATGCATCAAATTTATTCTTGATATGGTCTCCAAATTCAGGTGGGGTATACTCGAGGTTGTATCTTGGCTCCCGTGGATTTGTTTTAATTTTCTTCAGCTTCAAATTGAACTTGCATATGAACAACTGATGGCCTGTTCTGAAGTTGGCCCCTGGCCACATTTTGACTGAGGATATTGAGCTTTTCCATTGTCTCTTTCCACAGATGTAGTTGATTTGATTCCTGTGTTTTCCATCTGGTGAGTCCATATGTATAGTCACTGTTAATGTTGAAAAAGTTATTTGCAATGAAGAAGTCGTTGGTCTTGCAAAATTCTTTCATACCATCTCTGGCGTCATTTTGTCACTAAGACCATATTTTCCAACTACCAATCCTTCTATATAAATGGGTGAAAATCTTGAACTTTCATAAAACAGAAGTTTTCAAAGGGGATATTATATACCCTTTATCTTTTGGAAAGCGTGAAAGCTTGATCAAAGGAAGAGGTATTAATGCTCTGTGTTAGCAAATGTGGGCACACATAGAAAATGTACTGTGGGTTACATCCAGACATCCACATTATGAGAAGTCTTAAATAACCATACTTATTAGAGTAATTAAACATTACTTATTAGAATAATTAAATATTACTTATGTAATTGTAATATTTAATTTTCCATCTGTGTTTTCTTTATCTAAAGTATGATAAAGCAAATGAACTTTATGTACACATGTGACAATAATGATAATATTTACTTTCTGCAGATAGAGTAGTTCATCTAGAAGATATGCACTGTAATGGAAATGAAAACCCCAAAACCAAACCAAATACCGTTGAGTCAGTTCTAACTCATAGCGATCCTACAGGACGGAGTAGAACTGCCCCATAGGATTTCCAAGGCTGTAAATCTTTACAGAAGCAGACTGCCACATCTTCCTCCCACAGACTGGCTGTTGGGTTCAAACCACCAGCCTTTTGGTTAGCAGCCGAGTGCTTTAACCACTGTGCCACCAGGGCTCCTTATGGGGATGAAGGGAGAGTATAATGTCAACATAAAAGAATAAGATTGGGTTCAGAAATGATGCCTTCACAAAAAACTTGAAATATAAACATTTAAAAAAAAAATGGGAATATATCTACAACTGTAGATATGACCACAATTAAATGATTCTAACCTGTTTTTCTGGTTTCTACATTTTATAAATAACCAATGATTGAACACATCTCTCATCTGTGATAAACTCTATTTTCAGTTTCAAAACCATATGTGGCTTAATTGTGTATTCAGATCGTCCCCCAAAATGCCTTGGTATTCTTTCGACTATACTTTATTTATA
Organism: Loxodonta africana; assembly: GCF_030014295.1. Classification (NCBI taxonomy): domain Eukaryota; kingdom Metazoa; phylum Chordata; class Mammalia; order Proboscidea; family Elephantidae; genus Loxodonta; species Loxodonta africana. Next base: position 41,168,832 of record NC_087362.1, read on the forward strand.
TGTGCCAAATGAATTTGTCCGTAGAATAAATATTGTTGCTTCTCAATGACCATAGTAAACACAGTTCAGCATAAAGCATGGGGTTAGACCATGGTTGAAACAATTGTTTTCATTGGGTTATTCACTTACTGTAAAGCATAGACACATATCCCAATGTTAGTAAATGAAATATGCCTGCAGGAGGAAGCAAAGAAGCTTAGAGAGAGGGAAAACATATGGTATGTACTCCCTGGAAAATTTATGTAGCAGTGAAAAGTATCATGGTCCATTGAATGTGCTCATTATGCTTTGTATCAGTGAATCCCCATGCAGAAAAGCTGGGTCTCTAGATGTAGAAGATGCAGAGGAGTCTCAGATGGATGGATGGATGGAAACCCCTGCAGGGATCTATCCATCTGGCCTCTGTGCTGTGCTCTGGTCTCTAACCCACAGGACAGTCTGTTCTGTGACACATAGGTCTGCAATGGCATGATGTATCTTTGCACAGAATCTGTGATCCATGACAGTCTTACTATTCTGGCTTGTAGTTTTTAGCCTTCATCTTCACCTTTTTCTGTTGCTGTTCTCAATGTTCCCATGAGGGATGGACTTACTGTCCATAGCATTTTATATATGAGGACACATAAATTATAAAGGCCTTTTTCTTTCTTTCTTTCTTTTTTTTTTGTCATTAAGTCTGAGGGAATAGGGAAAAATCAATGGAAAACTAGAACTCAGGATAGCTAGAGAAATCACTCTGCATGTGTCCAAGTTTCCTGGTGCTTCTGGCTTGCATCACAGGGTTCAAGAGCTCCTGTAGATGAACTTGCTAAATCCAGAAGGGGGGTGGGGGAATCTGAGAATGAAACCAAGACAGGGGAGGTAGATCCAAGAGGCGGGTCAGCCCTTACCCGAAGCCAGTCATTTTTCTGAACTTTGCAGTTTTGTGGGCCTATAGTTACCCTTTTCAGCTTATGCCAGCTTTTTTTTTTTAAATCACTTTCAACCTCTAAGATGCTTGACTTCTAATAGGCATAGTAAAGTCTATTGAAGACTAAGATATGGCTGGTTTGAGAGTGTTTAGAAGACGAATGGTGTTCACCATCACTAGGATCAAGCCAGACTAAACTCATTTAATTTTTTTTGACTAGGTCAATAGATTGGTACATCAGGTGAATGTTACCCACCAGTGTTTCCCAGAGTGGGATGTTACTTGGTGTTATGGTTTAAAAAAAAAAAAAAAAAAAGGATCCCTGATGGCACAACATTGAAGCATTAGACTGCTGTATTAGGCTGTGTTCTCTAGAGAAACAAAACCAGTAAAGTGTGTATGTATGTATGTATGTATCTATCTGTATGCATATGTATATAACCCTTTGCCATCGAGTCAATTCCGACTCATAGCAACTCTATATAGGACAGGGTAAAACTGCCCATATGTATGTGTGTATATATATATATAGAGAGAGAGAGAGAGAGAGATTTATCTCAAGGGAATGGCTCATGTAGTTGTAGAGGCTGGCAAGTCCCAAGTCCATGAATCAGGAGTCAGGCTGGAGGCTTTTCCGGACTCATGTAGCTGCAGGGGCTGAAGAGCCCAAGATCCACAAGTCAGACAAGAGGCTGCTGGCTCACAGGTTGCGAAGGCTGACGAATCCAAGATTGGTAGGTAAAACAACAGACTGCTGGCTCAAGCCCGAGAACCAGAGATCGGATGTCGAGGAGCTGAAGGCAGAATCCAGAGCAGAGCAAATGCTGGTGAGCTTTGCTAGAAAGTCCACATACATTGGATGGAGGCCACACTCCAAGGAAACTCCCTTTCAACTGATTGGCTACTCAGCAGATCTCATCATGGGAGTGATTACATTATATCAGGTTTTATCACAGAGGTGATTATATTGTTACCCAACTGCCAATCTACATCATAGCTGCCAAACCACTGGGAATCATGGCCCAGCCAAATAGACACACAACCAAAAACAAAAAACCAAACCTGTTGCTGTCAAGGCAATTTTGACTCATAGCGACCCTGTAGGACAGAGTAGAACTGCCCTGTGTTGTTTCCAAGGAGTCACTGGTGGATTCAAACTGCTGACTTATTAGTTAGCACTCAAACTCTTAACCGCTGTGCCACTGGGGCTCCTCCGTAAAGATTCCAGCCTAAAAAACCTATGAGGCAGTTCTACTCCATCACAGCACCTCACAACAATAACAACAACAACATGATAAAAAAAAAAAAAAAAATATGGGGCTTTATGGCCAAATGTGTTTTGTGGATTCTGAACTCAATAAAAATAAGAAGTTTTGTTTTTATTTTCTCAGAGGCTTTGATACACTAGGTATATGTTATGGAGTGAATTGTGTCCCACACACATATGTGCTGTAAATCCTAACCTCTATGCCTGTGGTTTGGAAACCCTGGTTAAGTGCTACGGCTGCTAACCAAAGGGTCGGCAGTTCAAATTCACCAGGCGCTCCTTGGAAACTCTATGGGACAGTTCTATTCTGTCCTATAGGGTCGCTATGAGTTGGAATCGACTTGATGGCACTGGGTTATACCTGTGGTTGGAGTCCTGGTGGCACAGTTTTTAGAAGCTCAGGCTGCTAACCAAAAAGGTCAGCAGTTCTAATACACCAGCTGCTCCTTGTGAACCCTATGGGGCAGTTCTACTCTGTCCCGTAAAAAAAAAAAAAAAAAAAAAAAATTTTTTTTTTTTTAGGGTTGCTATAAATCCAGAGGGACTCAGTGGCAAGGGGTAAGCCTGTGGTTATAATCCTGTTTGAGAATGGACTGTCTTTGTTATGTTAATTAGGCAGGATTAGTATAGGGTGTATCTTGAGTGTCTTGAATCAGTCTCTTGAGATACAAAAGAGATTAAATTAAACAAGAGATGTGAAGCCACATGAAGATTGTCCAGAAGCAGAAGCTTTGAAGAGATGAGGACATTCCTCCATTGCCAACAAAAAGAGAAAGACTTCCGCTAGAGCTGGCACTCTGAATTGGGACTTCTAGCCTCCTAAACTGTGAGAAAATAAATTTCTGGTTGTTAAGGCTGCCCATTTGTAGTATTTCTGTAATAGTAGCCCTAGACATCTAAGACAGTACGTAATCACAGACGGGACATACTCAGCCCTAGACATCTAAGACAGTACGTAATCACAAATGGGACATACTCAGCACTAGACATCTAAGACAGTACGTAAATCACAAACGGGACATACTCAGAGCTTCTAAGGTCGAATGACTGGAGGAGCATGCTTTGGGAAGTGCTGTAGTAAACACAGAACTTGGATTCAACAAAACCGAGTTTCTGTTAAGGTGATAGGAAAATTTGGAAACTGATAATGGGAATTGTTGAACATGATAAACATAAGGAATGTTAGTGAATTATACCTGTGAAGAATGTTAAAATGGCAAATGATTTTTTACATATGTATTTCCCAAAATAAGAAAAAAGAAAAAAAAATTGACAAAATTCCACAAACTAATTTTGCATATGAGATAAAAAAATGTGGGCAGGATGGCAATGCTATTAGGTGGCTTCATAACTAGCTGAGAGCTAGTTAACATGAACCTGGGTAGAGTGTCAGCAGTGGAGTGAGTGGTGTGAGCTCTCTCCTTGGTCTATTCTTCAATATCTCAGTGAGAACTTAAGTGACCATTTTAATATTTTTTAGGTGAGAGTGACCTTAACAAGCTTGGATCATCTCCTGGGTTGCGTTGATAAGAACATAGTAATGGGTATGTATGGAATGACATCTTTACTTAGATTGTTAAACTAATTGTGCTCTACAAAAAGTGAGAAACACTTACCATAGATATATATAGATGCTCCCTGGGTGGTGAAAACCACTTGCGCAAGGCTATCCACTGAAAAGTTGGTAGTTTGAACCCACCCAGCAACATCATGAAAGAAAAGCCTGGTAATCTGTCTGCCTCCATAAAGATTACAGCAAAGAAAACCTTATGGAGTCAGTTTTACTTTGTAACACGTATGGTCTCCATGAGTCAGAACTGACTCGTTGGCAGTGGGTTTGGGCTTTTGGTTAAGACTGATAAATACCCTGCTTCCATTAGTAAATTCTTTTTTTTTTTTTTTAAGCAGCTCTAAGTTATTGAGTATAAAATTGTGGCTGAAGAATTCTAACTGCATCAGTCTGTGTGCTTCCGCCCCCACCCCCCCTCCTTTTTAACTACACTGTAAGACAGATTGGATGCTGGGGAAAGTGGAGTCAGCTTGGTATTAAACAAATGGGCACAGACAGTCTTCCCTACTTACCTTCACGTTTCCTCTCAGTGCTAAAGCTGAGCCAGCAGAGTCCCCAAGACAATGTATCTTAACAGCATTTAAAGTCACTTTTAAAGAAGAGGAAATCCTGGCGGCGTAGTGGTTAAGAGCTACGTCTGCTAACTAAAAGGTCAGCAGTTCGAATCCACCAGGCACTTCTTGGAAACTCTATGGGGCAGTTCTACTCTGTCCTATGGGGTTGCTATGAGTCGGGATCTGACTTGACAGCAGTGGGTTTTGGTTTTGGTTTTTTTAAAAAAGAAACAAACAACCTCTATCTGAGTTGCAAATTGTTCTTGCTTAAGCTCTAGCTCCCACACAGTGGGTTTTCAGAACATTTTCTATAGCTCATGCACTGCTCAAGGAGATAGAAGCTACAAGGAGGGAACGTATTAAACACCTGCTGCAGTGGAACTGCACATCATTCCCACACCTGCCGAAACAGCCGGACTACTGCTTGGGGAGAAAGATACACAGAGAGCACGTTTTCATGACTTACCTCTTTTGATGGGAGTCTAAAGAAAATTTAGTATATTGGAAAATAAAAACCACAAAGGTTTTAAGCAAAAGTGTAGTATCTATAGATGGAATATAGCTTGATAGATGTTAATAATGGTTATCTTTGGATGGTAGAATTCTGATTCCTTTAATACTCTTTGTACTTTCTTGGGCTTCTCATGTTTTCTACAATAGATATTAATGTATTTTATAATCAGAAAAATATTTAGAAGAATTTGTGCTCTTATCCAAGCATCTCATATTTAAAAGAATCCTAGGAAATTAATTTTCCATCTGAAAACAACATACATACCTACCGAAGGAATAAAAAACAAGAATGTCAATATAACTTTTGTATTTAGAGTACTGGGAAATTTTAGACATGAGAATTTTTAGTCCTTTGATACAAGGTACTGAAGAGTGAAGTCATGTAAAGAAATCCTGTACCCAAACTTTTACAAAAATGGAGCTAATGAAATGATTGTAATAGGAGCCCAGAGAAAAATATCTGCTCATCACAACTAGGCCACAATATCTGTGGAAATCTTAGGTGTCAACGATGCCAACATGGACCGTTTCTCAAAAAGCTAGGTTTTATGAACACAGACTCACAGTGTGGGGGGAAAGAGAAAACAGATAAGAGAATATGTGCTTACTTTAAACTCCTACTTCTCCATTCCCCTATAATGGGGTCTGTTTTTAAGCTCCATCACTCCTTCTTCCCCTCCTGATCGACATCTGGGCAAGCTGATAAGAGAGCCTGGATGCTCCCTTCGTTGGTGCCCATGGGAAGTTCGAATCAAGCAAACTCTTGGTCCATGCACAGGAGATTTCACTCTAGCCATGCCCCGATGAACATAAAACCTCAAGACAGATTCTTTTGTCAGCTCTCTCACCCATTCTTGGATCAGCTCAGGAGCCCACCTAGTTCTCATCATTATGTGACTAATAAACCTATTCATAGCCTCTTGCTGCATGTGTGCTGCCATAGTCCCAACACCCAAACCAGATTTGGTGTGTAGGGGGGCATCTTCTCCAAGCATGAGTCTCCCATCCTGATTAATATAATTTTCTTATGCGCATGATACTCACATGGTTTTTATTGCATAAAACAAAACCAAACCCATTGTCGTCAAGTCAATTCCGACTGATAATGACCCTAGAGGACAGAGTAGAACTGCTCAATAGGGTTTCCAAGGCTGTAATCTTTATGGAAACAGACTGTCACAGCTTTCTCCCATGGAGTGGCTGGTGGGTTCAAGCTGTTGACCTTTCAGTTAGCAGCTGAGTGCTTAACCACTGTGCCACCAGGGTCCTTTTTATTGCATGCACAGAAGTAAATAGGTTAGATTCAGAAGCACCCAGAATGCAGGTACCTTCATTCAGACAGAAAGCTTGGTTTAGCTTTTTATCTCAAATATGAGAGAGGTGGGGGAGAATATAAGCATTTCAAAACAACCAAGGAAATTTATAAATATGAAATATGGTATATTGCATCATATGCACTTGACTCTCACACAATGTGTTGTGAATGTCTACAATGAGCATTTACAAATAGCACAGAATATACATCTATTTTGGGGTATTTCTTTTGCCACAAAAAGTCATTTGACCAGTAGGATATATTTTTCATTAAGTTGCTTTAAATAAGCAGACAGCACTGTCCCAGAGCTTATGCCCTGGTGCCTGCCCATTTCCATGAGAAGGCCAAGTGAACAAGACTTCACTCTAATCAAGTCACTCTAACTATGTCTAGTTCAGTCATGCCAACCAGTTTAAACCCTGTGCCTGGTGAAAGGAGTAGGCTTGGGAAGCTGATAATGAATCTAAGATGTGTATTTGAATTGTGGTATCATTGAAGTCCAAGTCTTCCTTTTTGGGGGTTTTCAAGGTCATGGTGACCCAGCCCTTAAAGGACTCAATATAGTTATGGATTCTGCCTTTCAGACCAGATAAAAATTGTGTCAGTGACTCAAAGAATGAGAAGCCTCTTACTAAGCATCTAATCTCAATTCAAGCACTTTGAAAATAGCTATGATGAAAATCACACCGGGAGAAGGACATCAGAGGTCTGTTAGCAAAACAAAGCATAATGAAACCCTTTGCTATTACAAGGACCAGAATTACAGTCTACTGAAGAGATTTTATAGAGTGCCATTTCTTTCTTCCTTTCTCTCTCTCTCTCTTTTTAGTATCTAACACATTGATGTAACAACACAAAGTGTCAAAAATAGAAAATGTGTCCTATTATCCAATTATTTTCAATATACATCATTATTGTTCAAGCCTTGTACCTATGATTATATATATTTTAAGTAGGTATAAATCTTTTATGTTTTATTTTATTTTAATCCATCACATACTTTTCCTCTTTGAAGAATAGTTTTCAAAAAGATAATTTTGAAATAACTGCATAACAGCGCATGTTATTAGTGAATCATCTGTTATGAAACTATTTGCCTTTGGTGGAGCATTTACTTAAAAGCTTTTCATTTTTCCCATTTTAATTAACACATAACAAGAATTTCATCAGGTGTAGAGTCTATACATTGAATCTTCTCAGAAGCACTGTGAGCATCTCATAATTAGGTCTTTATATGGCCCTTTCATAAACAGGAGTAGGAAACAGCTAACAGATTTCATAGACAGTGGTTTTAATACGGTTGAAATTCTTTTAGACAAAATGATAAAGCAGAATTTAGCTGTAAGTGTGATGTTTCTATTTCCAACCAACACATTAAAGCTTTTATGTGGTCTTTAGTGCTTGAGTATAGTGATATTAAACAATACAACAAAGTAGGTCATTACTCGCAAATACAGAACTCATTTTCAAGATAAAGACATATTTGGAAAAGAAATGTCTTTCATGTCCATTGTTCACAAATATTATACTTGAAGGGGAAATAAACCCAATATACTGGTTTTAATTGACCCTAAATATTATCATCAAAAAACCAAAATGTCAATTTATTAAAGCAAAATTAATATTTAAAACAAAGACAGGGTTGGTCTCTTTCCTGAGGCAGTTGACATTTTAATAGAGGAGATGGAAAAACATTTTAATGGCAGTGACAGACAAATAAACAAGCAATTAAAATGTAGTGAGCTGTTAAACCAATTCTAACGGGACCAGCCCTTTTTTTGTGCGTATGATCAAGAATGGTTTTTAAAATCATTGTGATCTTTTGGTGAAGACTGTTAGGAAAAAAGTATAAAAGACTTTGAAATAAGCAAAAATGATAAATGGATGCCCTTTTTAGGGCACCCTTCCAGCTTATCTGTGCCTTTCATTGGCTTTGAGCTATGGCACAACTCTGTAAGTTGTAGAAAACTGATAGTAAGGCCGATAATTACTGTCCATAAAAGTGTACATAATTTTTATCTTGTAGAATACAATTCATTGTTGTCCTGTGACTGTTGACTAGCTTCGTATCTATTTGTAAATTCTTTGAACAAAGGGTAGCTTTTTTCTTTTATTAATTATTGTTCTTTCTTTAATTAATGATTTACATAAACTCTCACCAGTTTTCATTCTATATTTTCATGACAGTCATAATTTTGGCTTTTTAAAAAAAATTATCTTTTAACCCTGGGAACAATAACCACTTAGTAATTCCTTTAAACAACCTTAAATAAAGGCCACATTTGGCATTTCACAAGATTTCTAACAAGACTGACTTTCAGTGACATAATTTTTACAGTATTTCAGCCCAATTCAAGTCCACACAGATTTATTGAGCCCTTTCTCCATGCTCGAGGATCAACGATCAGTGAGATTCACTTGGGTCCTAAATAGCCCACCTGGGTACAATTATAACCCCGAGTTCAGCTATGTTATGTGTTATGTCATACATGGTAATAGAAGCCCATGCAAACTGCCTTGGAAGACTGAAGAGGGAGGAATTAATTCTGATGAAACAGAAATGTGCTTTGCTTCACCTAGAAGGCAGTATTTAAGTTGAATCTTGTAGGACAGTAAGGTTTGTACAGAGGGAAAATCAGAGAGATGGATAAATATTCTAGATAGGCAATGGGCTATGGAAGGACATTTTGGCTGGAGGATGATCTTTGCAGGAGGGTGTGAGCATAGGTAGGCGTGGGTGGGGTGGGAACATCCCTGGGAGTAAATGGAGAGATGTGAAATTTGGGAATGGGATGAACTTATGAGAGCCTTGGGTAACAAGCTATGGAATCAGACTGAATTTGAGATCTGTTAGGATCCGTCATGATTTTAACATGGAGGCTGATGCCATCAGATCGAAATAGAAGGGAGAACTGGGGTATCTTTAAATATCCCAGTTGCTAAACTGCTAAAAGAGATTTGTGCTATGACCAGTAGATCTGTGTTATTTCCACACTATATAACCTAGAAGGGTACACTAGACAAAACACTGAGTTATCATTTTAGCTCATTTTAAAGTCTTTCATATTTTTTCCTGTCTTCCTCACTATGGTCTTAATAATCTTTGAAAAAAGCTGACCTTATTAGATTTGGCCTAATGACTTACTCTCATAATTCTCTTTCTGTCAAAGTGCTGGAAAGGTTTGGGACATTTTTGAGAATCCAGCTAAAGAGAAATTAACGTGGAGATACATTTGGTTTGGGTTAATATCAAATATTATATGGATTGCAGCCACTTCTGTATATAGTCAAACTATTGCATGCCATCCCAGTATAGGAATGGCTTCCAGAAAGCCACTGAACTCGTCTACCTGGCATTACTATGTCAAAGCACAGGACCAGAAAATCTGTGGTGATAGAGCCATGTCCTCTGGCTCTGACTGTTAAGTTATGGAACAGACAAGGTATGAAATATACAGAGCCAGAAGTTAGTCTCTGGAAAACTGTTACTAAAGTTGTATCAGGCAAGTAATAAAAGTAGTATGATTTTTTTTATGGACATTTTCTGATCCTTTAAGTCCTTGTGATTTCTTATTCTAGTATAATTTTATATTTAAAAGGTATTTTTTTTCCTTAAAGGTTGTTGTTCTTGTTAGGTACCATCAAGTTGTTTTTCAACTCATAGCGACCCCGTGTGACAGAGTAGAATTGCCCCACTGAGGTTTCTAGGCCGTAATCTTTACAGAAGCAGATCACCAGGTCTTTCTCCTGCAGGCCACTGGGTGGGCTTGAACCATCAACTTTTTTTTCTCAAATGAGGTTCCCCAAAATGTACACATTTCAGGTCCCATAAAGTCTAGATCCACCCTTGGGTCTGTGCTAGTATGCTTACTATATAAATGTGCTATATCAAAAAGGCTTGGAGACGCTTTCCCTATTACCTGCTGTCTTCTGACTGCCACCCCCACTATGGCACTAAAAATTTTGCCAGATTTACCAATGACATCCTAGTTACAATATCTGATGGACAATTTTCTCATTTAATTTGAAAACAATTCCAAAACAATCCATAAACATTTTTTAAAAATCCAAGAAATGATTAAAGTAAAAGGTGTCAATTTTCCTTCATCTCACCTCACTCCCAGTTCTTTTCTCCCCTCTAGATGCAATTACAATTAATAGTTTGGAGGGTCCTTTCACACCTCTATTTCTGTGCATTTATGTGTGTATTTATACATACACGTTTATGTGTATATGTATGTGTTTGTGTTTCTGTATAGACAACTGTTTTTTTTTTTCTTCTTTTTTTATGTTATGGGAATCGCACCATACACATTATTTTGTGACTTGCTTTTTTATTAAAGAATATCTATTAGTGGCTTTTTTTATGTATGGATGAATGGATGCACCTCCATCTTTCCAGTATTATTAATATTGCATAGGATGGGCATACCGTGAATTTATTAACCATTCTCTTACTGAGAGACACTGAGGTGTTTTCTGATCATTTGCTAGTGCTGACAAGGCTGTAGGTGAGCATCCTTGGATATAGACTTCTGTGTAAAATTATGTGCATTTCTGTGGATAAACTCATAGAAGCAGAATTGCTCTTAAGGCTAGAGAAGAAGGGATGTGCCCATAAAATAGACAGGAAGAAAACTAAAAGTGTATTAAAAATAGATGGTAAGAACAAAGAGAAATGAGAAGTTGAGAAGACAAGAATTAACTTGGGGCTTGTCAAAATGGAGAGGAAATTTACAGTGTTTCCGTAGGTCTGGAAGAGAAAGAGAGAATTTGGGAATGTGATGGGGTTTGTTCTGGATATTTGAATTCCCACTTGCCTCACAGACTCAAAGACTGTCTTCAAACAAATACCTCTTTGGGATAGTGTGTACCAGGGCTTGGGAGGTTTTGCACAGTAATTGAGGTCTTGAGGACACTGGACTTGGCAGAGTGTAATTTTCCTGGGAGGGAGGACTTACAACAGAAACCCTTCCTGAGACCATAGAACACTGGCTAAGGTTGATATCTCCAGAGCCTGAGAATGCAAAACAACAATGCCTGGCAGAAGGGAGCAATTGTCAGGCACTTCTTGTAGCCCTCTAGAAATCATTGCAAAGGAGTGAATGAGTAAGAGCCTACAACATGTGTTAACTGAATCTTTGAGACTTAGGGCAAAGAGAAGCAGCTGTGTCTTGGTTTGTGCCACGAAAGCAGCAGTTCTCAAGCCTTGACTGCACTTTAGAATGACCTGGACAGCTTTTAAAAATAGTAATTCCCAGGCTGCTCCTGTTCTCCTTACCCATTCAATCGTAACTTCTGAATGTAGGACTCAGCATCGGTTTTTTTTTTTTTTTTTTTGAAGCTCCTCAAGTGATCCCAAGGTGTCTTAATGGCTAATGGAATCAGAAATTACCATGACTAACAATGGACACTTATCAGTCACAAGGAAATATAGAATATGGATTATACCAATAATTCTCCCATCTGGAACGTCCCTTCATGCTCCTTAGCACCTGGAAAGGTTTCCAAATTATAGCCCTCTGACCGTTGCAATTTATTTATTCTCTGATTTTAGAGAATTTTACTTACTATTAGCAAATGTGTGTAATTGTGGGTATTAAATCTATGGTATAGATTGGCTGATAAAAACTCTATTGTAAATGAGAATGACTAGCTCCTGTTAGCAAGTATTTTTCAATTGTGCTTTTCCTTGGGTTAATGTTTTTGGACTTGACATTTCTTTGCAGTGCCATACAGATGAAAGCCTTAGTGTTTCACACAGGGCGTCCTTGTCTGTCCGTATAATTTCTCATCTGAGGCGGGGAACTGCCTTGTATTCACCTGCAATTATTTCTTGTAATTAGAGCTGCCCCCACATGTAATGCTGTCCACATACTATTAAAAGGCAAGGATCATTTAAGTCTTACCTGGTGACCTGATCTATCACCCAAATGTTTCAATGTGTATTGAAGAATGCTACATAGGGTCAGCCCCTGGGGGAGTGTATGTTGTTCTGTTGTGTCATGAAACATTTCTGTACAAATTTTCCCTTAGTTTAAGAAATACGGACACAGCAGCAATCTGGTTATGGCAAAAATATCTGAATTTTTTTCTGATGTATTTTTTCCTTTAAAGCAAATTTTACCCAATTTTGTTTTTTTTATTCTTTGTACTTAATTATTATTTTGTGCTTACTATTATTTTTTTTATTAAGTACATAATTTAAATACTTAAATTTTTGTATTATTGTTGATGAGCCAGCAACGTGTGTTAACTGGTTCAGTGAGATTTAAGGGCAAAGAAAAGCAGCTGCATTTTGCTTTGTTGCCTCTAAAGCTGTGTAGTTTTCAGCGCTGATTAGCATTTCTTCCATTTGGTAATATTATTTTAAGTGAAATTGATTGTTAGAGATTATCTGCCTATTTATGCATTTCATTTCCCTTTCCACACCAAAGGTTTCTAAATATCCTAAAAAATTTTATATCTGTTTTTCTAATATTGTAATTTTTAAAAGCTTTTTAAACTTTTTCTAAATTAAAAAAAAAAAAAAAAATTGATGACCATGAATCCTAAGAAGTCCTTTCGCTCTTGTTCTCTTTGTTTGGGTTTTGATTTCGACTTTCAACTTTAGAACAGGAAGTGATAGTTCCCAAAAGTCAAAAGTTCATTTGCTTTGAAACATAGGATTCCTAAACCATCTATTGCCCACGTAATTTTTCTCAACGTTTGGAAACAGCCTGCACAGAAAACTTACCTGAAACCCACATAGATTGGTCTGTACCTTTTGATCTTTTTTTCTCTGTAGCCCTGAAGGTAGAAAGGGAAGGTTTCTCCCAAATGTCTGATTTTTTTAAAAAGAGGGAAGACCTAAGCAGGCTGAGAGGGAGATGGCGATAAGAAGCCAACTCACACAGAGCGATTGTGAGGCACCTCTTGTAAAAAAAAAAAAAAAAAAATTAGAAATCATTGCAAAGGAGCGAGTGAGTGAATAAGAGTCGGCAACATGTGTTAACTGGCTCAGTGAGATTTAAGGGCAAAGAGGAGCAGCTGCATTTTGCTTTGTGCCTCTAAAGCAGCAGTTTTCAGCGTTCAGCATTGTATACATTTGGTGACAAACCCTTAGGTTGACCAGAAGTTTGCAGAAGAAAAACATTCATTTTAAACTCTAGAGTAATTGCTGATATCATGACAGGATTAGGCTATTGGTGGTTGTTCAATTATTATCAGCTGCTCAATAGGAAGTGGGTTTCAGCTTGCAGCTTTATATGCTAACCAAGAATTTTGAAATGTGAAAGGCCATTTCTTCTTATATAATGAATGTTCCCCATAAAACCACATCACCACTGCTCAGCTCCAGGTTCTATATACATGTTCTTTAACCTTTAAAATAGCACTTCAAGCTAGAGTTGATGAGGACCCTAAGTCTCCATACAGACTGGTTTCCACTCTGGGTTACAATGCGATTAAGTAGTTGAGATGGGAACCCAAACATTGTCTTTCTGACTCATGTCCTTGTGCTTCTCAGCACATTTCACTGTGCTTTTAGGCACAGGTAGTTCTGAGGCCCAGCCAGGTTTCAAGATAACTCTTGAAGTGGAAAGGTAAATGGACTTTGGGTTCAAGTCTGGCTTGGCCACTTCCCAGTGGTATGTTGTTGGATGCATTGCTTAATTTTTTCAACGTCAGCTTCCTCATCTGCGCAGTTAGGGGGAAAATAGCTATTTTTAAGGACTAATTGAAGTAAATCGGTGTTGTTCAAACTTTAATTTACAGCTATGCCAAGTAAGAAGTACAGTTTGCATTGTGATCCAATATACATGCAGTGTGGGTGTGTGTTTAAATATAAATAAAGGAAATGAAAGCGTCATAAAACGATAGTAATATTTACCTTATTTGAAGCATTCTGATATTTTCAACTCTTTTCTTTGTCCTAAATATGCTGGTGAACACTTACCAAATTGAGTTGATGACTCTCTAATGTTCTGTGTTACAATTTGAAGAAATATATGCAATGCACCCAGAATGTGTTCATGTCATTTCTCTCGTCCTTTCTCTAATGCTGAAATTTCTGGTATCATGAGCATGTTAATTTAAGGTCCCAAACATTTCCTGTGCCCTTGAAATACAGGGACATAATCAAACACCTGCATACATAAGGTTAAATGGTTAATCCAAGACAGACCCAATGCTTAAATGTTGATCCAAGCTACTTCTTCATGGTGCAAAGACAGGGACTCTCCTCTAGCCTTTATTTCTCTCTCCAGCCTCTGCTTTTCCCAGTCCTCCATCTGCTTTCTGTATTTCAGTCTTAACAGCTCCTTGCTTTTTTTTTTTTTTTTTGCCAGTACATCTTTTACCACCTTGACTTTTGGAACATCTGACCCCATTACAGCCAGTTGGGCTAAATCCCAGTCATCCTTCAATGCTCAGCTAGAAAAAATGAACACTTGATGATAGTTATTTGAAGTAATAGATAGATGAGTGGATGAATGGATGCTAGCAAATGTCATAAACTTTATATCTTTATATCTTTGTCCAGTCCTGGAAGTGCAAGCCAACCATAGATTGGAGACAGTGAGATGCTAGAGTTGGTGCATTTGTGAGATGCAGTAGTGAAATTTTCAGGAATTTTGCAAGCTGGTTGATAAACTACCGATAGCTTGAAATCAGCCATGGTAGGAATATTTATACTACAGAAATTTGCCTGAGAGCGCTTTGTTACCATTAACCAGCATACCGTTAGCTAGAGATTTTTCAGTGGGATGAATACTAGGCCGTCCCAGGTTGAGTTCTTCAGATAACAGCCTGAGGCAGAGTTTGGTGAGGAGAATGCTTAATAAAGGGCGACCTTGAACAACATGTCTTGAAGAGGGGAGGGAAATTAGGAGTAGGCAGAGGGAATCAAGCTGCAATGCATGCCCAACAGGGAACTCTGAGACTAGAATGGCCATTCAGAATTGTCCTGAGTTGGGCCAAGAGAGTCAGGACTTTAAGCTTTTGCATTCTTCAGCCTTTACCTGTAGGCCACCCCAGGAAGGGGCATGGCCTAGCGCAAGGCACCTCTGCAGCTAAAACTACCCCCAAAGGGCTAATAGCACCTCTAGCAACTGGGGCTTGAGTTTTCCCTTGCAGGGTCGTCTAGGAATCATCTAGGTCATCTAGGAATCGAAGTATCCATCCCAAGAGTGAAAGCAATAATCAGTTCCTGCAGAGCCCCTGGTCTGGTGAGCTGGAAAATGAAATTATAGCTTTTAATATATTCCATGGATCAGTGCTATGATGTTGTAATAGACAGGCTGTTAAGGATGCAGGATGTATGAATATGTCCATGTAGGGGAAAGCATGGGAGGAGGAAGAGGGTCAAGCAAAGCTATGCTATTCAGCAGGCAAAGTTGCCATAACAAATTCATGAAGTCATTTGCTGACTCTGAGGGACAAGGAAAAGTTATAATAGGAACAGAGCAACAGCTTAGTACTGTGTCCAATACCTAGTTGGTATTCATTCTGTTGTTAATAGTTGCCAGGTCAACTCCCTCTCATGGTGACCTTATGTATAACAGAACAAAATTTAGCCTAGTCCTGTACCATCTTCATGATCATTGGTACATTTGAGTCTGTTGTTGTGGCTATGTGTCAATCCATTGCATTGACGGTTTCCTTCATTTTTGGTGACTCTACCAAACAACTTTAAACAGAACAAGGTACAAGCCAAAGAATTCCTTTAAATGAATGTGTGTTTTGCTGGATGGTTGGGCCAACTTTGCCTGATTTTTCTTTTCTTCCATATTTCCTAACAAGCAACAGCATCTTCTGCAATATACCAAACTGTGATCAGCAAAAGTAATAAATGTCCAAACTCAACAAACCTCCCCGTCCTTACCTTGGTGACATCGATCTGAGCATACCTGCCATGGAGAATTTGCAGCCCAATGGCGATGTCTGTCTATATAAAGACCTAAGTTGCTTTTCTGCTGACACATGTCCCACTTTCCCTCTTCCCTTGGCTAGGAGGAGGGGTAGATGAGAAAACTGACCATGGAGCAGTTGCTGATTTATACTTCTTTTCTGGACCAGGGAATTTATATTGATTAGTTGGATGAATGGGCCTGTCCCTTTGTTTCAAATGATTAGAGTGAGTGTCTGCCCTTGGAATATATCACAACTCCACTGTGACATAACGAATAAGATCCACTGTGTTTTTCGTAAATCTCAATGCCTTTACCATGCTTATGAAATATACCTGCCAATGATGCTTAACCCAGTGATGCTGAAATAGGTCTTTAGGGAGCTCTGAAGAATGTGTGTGCTAGAGGGACATCAAATGTGTTGTCAGATTTTTTTTTTTTTGAGTTCTTTCATATTGCTTAATATATTTATATTGAATTTGTCATCAAAGTTGTGGTTGGCATATTTGTTATTCAACTGGATTCAGTTTTCCCGTTATTATTCTTTGTGGGACTTTATAATTGATCAATGCTTATTGAACCTTCTTAACCTGGTTCTCTTTCAAATATTGAAGACAGTTCTAATGTCTTCCATTAATGTTCTCTTCTCCAAATATACTGTTCCTAGTTTCTTTAACCATTCATTAATTAATTCAATAATTAATATTTTCAGATGCCCAACTCCACCTGTTGACATCCTTCTAGGCAGTTAAGATCCAGAAGACACGTGCCCTGAGCTCTCCCTGCTCCACCAGCAGGAATTCATCTCTTCCTCAGTTGGGTTTTTTTTTTTCAGTTGGGTTCCAGTAGAAGTGTGCACTTCCCTTGTAGCTTTGGTCACAGACTTCCTTGGTGAGTTGTGGATTGTCTTAGCTACCCTTCCAGCAGTGTTCTGAGCTCCGTTGTTTTCTAAGTAAACTGGAGACACAGCTAATCAATTTGACATTCTCTTCTCAGAAAATTCATACGTAGGCTGGGTGAGAGAACAGGGCGTAGAATGAGCAAAGAATATTTGAGGAATACATTTCGGAAAGGGACTATCTCTTTTTTTTTGCAAAACCCTCTGGATGTCAGTGTCTCTCATACAGAGCCGTCTCAGAGTGAAAAAATAATTAACTCCAGATATGACAACTTCCAGTAGCAATTCAACTTCAAGTAATACTTTTTTTTTTCCCCATGGTACTATTTACTCTCAAGACATGGGATTAAAGTTATATTCTTGGCAACTCTTCTAGATGTGTAAAGAATATCCCTAAATCTCCACAAATGTTCCCAAGTCACATACATAAATAATTAATGTTGATGTTTCGTCATTGTCCCTACCTAATGTATCTTGATAAAATTCATGATCTCTGTCAATTCTGAGAGTGCCCTGCCTCTCCTCTACTCAATGAGTGGACACAGGATCATTCCACCCGAAGTTCAGAACACCATTTATGAAGATTTGCTCCTCTACCCTAGCCTTACTTTTATATACTTGTAATACCCTTGACTTCTGATTCAGTGAAAGATCCATGCTATGAAGCATTTATTTTTATTTTAAAATATGTGGCATATTCCTTTAAAAGGATCAGGAAGCTGTAAACCCATAGATCTCTTCATGTGCCATATGATGCGTTGCTCACAAATTGCAATTGCCAGGCTCCTTCTTCTCTGGTTTTCTTGGCATCTTCTCTCTCTAATGTCCCGCTGGCTCACACTACTTTCTCTTAGCTGAAACATCATATTCAGTCAATAGCTGGCAATTGTGATTAGTATGAAGCAGAAACTAGTGCCAAGGATCCACTGGGTAAAAAAAAAAATGAGAGAGAGAGAGAGACAGACAGGACTGAGAGCAGATGAAACAATGAGAAAGGTACAGACAAATGTGACTTGCTGCGCACTAAAACTCAAAGATAGGAGGACAGATGAGGTGAGAAGATGTGGAGATGTCTCTCTTGCCCTCATTGTGTCTCTGCAGAACATCTGAAACAGGGAGTTCTGCCCAGAGCAAGTCTCACTGACAGTGCTGGGGTCCCCAGTGGTCTTCCTACATGTCTAGATTCTCAAAGGCTTTTTCTACCCCAGTTGCAACAATTGACTCTCAGACTCTCTTTGCATACTTATCCATCCCCCAAATCTATCTGGGTCATTGAAACCCAGGAGATCTTGTAAGAAGAAATACAAATTGAAAGTAAAAGGCTTTAATTCTCCCTGTTGAAAATAAGGCAAGAGGCTCTCCTCCTCCCTGTTCTTTCTGAATTCACTTTAGGTCAATTGTAATTATAAATTCTTTCTCTGTCTCTTTAAAAGTATGCAAATCTAAGGTGTTAACTCAAGGATGTGGTAGCCATCTCTTTAAAATGTAACTTCAGGCAAACTTCCCCTACTTACCAGTTTCCTGGAAGGAAATTAGCATAACTTCAGGTGGCCAGGACCCCAAATTGCAAATCTACCTCCAGCCATAAAGATACGAGGAAAATAGCAATTTTATCTTGAAAACTTATATGTAATGGGTTGTATCCTCTCAGCTACATAAAGGATAAGTTTTATAAAGGGTGAGATTTCTTCCTGTCTTTGCAGAATTCTAGATAAATGCTTTATTCAATAATACTTTTCCTTCTATTTTTGGAAAGGTTTTCTGGGTTGGGAGTAGATTTTGTTTTTAATCGTATTTTCCCCCAAATCTTTACAACCTACCCTAGGAGATGACAGTAATATTGTTCAATTCTTGTTTCAAATCTCCGCCTAGATCTAACCAGCCAGTTGCTGGAGATTACAAACTCACCTTGTTGTTGTTCTTGGTAGCTGCCTTTTTTTTTTTTTTTGGAGTAGATTCCGACTCATAGCCACTCTCTGCTGTTTGGCTTCCTTGCTTGATTGATCGATTGCGCCACATATGATATGAAATGGTGGAATGAATCCAAACATACCCATATGTTTAGGGGTGGCCTACAAGGTGTTGGGCACTGTCCTAGAATATCTGGGGAGTGTGAGCCATGGTCCTCAGGCATCACTGTGCTTATAACCTAGACAGAGTTAGAAAAGCTATAGCAATATATTAGAGTAGCAGCAACAAGAAGATTGTAGGCAAGAAGAGATAAGTTGAAGAATTATGAGCCGTTTTTACCAGTCTGATTTAACCCTGATTTATGAAAAAATGGTTATCTGTAGGAGTAAGCTTTACAATCTGGCTGATGAATGACTGGGCTTTGGGAAGCTACAATTAATTGCACGCTTTCTCAGTATAGGCAGCCCTGGATTTATTAATGGATTGTTTTAATGTATAACACATTTTCCCATGGAAATACATGCTAAAAATGGTCGTTTAGGCCTCCAGAGGCTAATTTCATTCAAAATAGAACTGCAATAGAGTGATATAATATTACTTTTTTTTATTCTGTATTCAAGGACTAAGGGTTCTGTACTCCAGGTCAACCAGTCGCAGTCTTAGTTTCTAGGAGCACATCTCTCTTCCACTATGTCCCCAGCCTTGGGGCTTACTTTTCTTCCTCCACAAGCCTGATAGGAAATTAGGCAACAATTATGGGTGGTGGTTGCCCAGCACAGTTAATGTAACTGATATTACTAAATTGTATACCTGAAAAATGTTGAGTTGGTAAATGTTATGTTGTATATATGTTACAGATTGAATTCTGTCCCCCAAAATGTGTGTTAACTTGGCTAGGCCATAATTTCCAGTATTGTGTGGTTGTCCTCCATTTTGTGATCTGATATAATCATCCTATGTGTTGTAAATCCTAACCTCTATGATGTTAATAAGGCAGCATTACAGGCAGTTATGTCAATGAGGCAGGACATAATCTATAGGATTAGGCTGTGTCTTTACTCAATCTCTTTTGAGATATAAAAGAGAAAAGTGAGCAGAGAGGAGAGGGACCTCCTACCACCGAGAAAGAATAGCTAGCAGCAGAGTGCACCCTTTGGGCCTGGGTTCCCTGTGCTTAGAAGCTCCTAGACCAGGGGAGGATTGATGACAAGGACCTTCCCCTAAAGCCAACAGAGACAGAAAGCCTTCCCCTGGAGCTGGCATCCTGAATTTGGACTTCTAGCCTCCTAGAATGTGAGAGAATACATTTCTTTTTGATAGAGCCATCCAAGTGTAGTATTTCTACAACAGCACTAGAAAACTAAGATTATGTATGTATATATACGGAAACCCTGGTGGTGTAGTGGTTAAGTGCTATAGCTGCGAACCAAAGGGTTGGCAGTTCGAATCCGCCAGGCGCTCCTTGGAAACTCTATGGGGCAGCTCTACTCTGTCCTATAGGGTCGTTACTCGTCGAAATCGACTCGATGGCACTGGGGGCGGGGGTATGTGTACATATATATATATATATATATACACACACACACATCCCCCCACTGGTGATTTCTTTTTTTTAATTGTTGAAAATGTCCACCAATTGAACAAATTCTACCATGTACAGTACAGTGACACTGATTACATTCTTCAAATGGTACAGTCATTCTCACCCTCCTTTTTAGATTTGCTCCTCCCCTAGTGACATAAACTCACTTCCCCTGAGCTTCCTATCTCAACTTTTGAATTGTTATCAATCACTGGTTATCTCTCTTTTTTTTTTTTTAATAATTTTTTTTGTGCTTTAAGTGAAAGTTTACAAATCAAGTCAGTCTCTCACACAAAAACCCATATACACCTCACTACACACTCCCAGTTACTCTCCCCCTAATGAGACAGCCCGCTCTCTCCCTCCATGCTCTCTTTTTGCGTCTGTTTCTCCAGCTTGTAACACCCTCCACCCTCTCATCTCCCCTCCAGGCAGGCGATGCCAACATAGTCTCAAGTCAGTCTCAACACAGTCACCTGATCCAAGAAGCTTATTCCTCACCAGCATCCCTCTCCAACCCATTGTCCAGTCCAATCCATGTCTGAAGAGTTAGCTTCGAGAGTGGTTCCTGTCCTGGGCCAACAGAAGGTCTGGGGGCCATGACCACTGGGGTCCTTCCAGTCTCAGTCATACCATTAAGTGTGGTCTTATGAGAATTTGGGGTCTGCATCCCACTGCTCTCCTGCTCCCTCAGGGGTTCTCTGTTGTGTTCCCTCTCAGGGCAGTCATCGGTTGTAGCCGGGCACCATCTAGTTCTTCTGGTCTCAGGATGATGTAGTCACTGGTTCATGTGGCCCTTTCTGTCTCCTGGGCTCGTAATTGCCTTGTGTCCTTCCTTGGTGTTCTTCATTCTCCTTTGATCCAGGTGGGTTGAGACCAATTGATGCATCTTAGATGGCTGCTTGCTAGCGTTTAAGACCCCAGACGCCACTCTTCAAAGTGGGATGCGGAATGTTTTCTTAATAGATTTTATTATGCCATTGACTTAGATGTCCCCTGAAACCATGGTCACCAGACCCCCGCCCCTGCTATGCTGGCCTTCGAAGCATTCAGTTTATTGAGGAAACTTCTTTGCTTTTGGTTTAGTCCAATTGTGCTGACCTGCCCTGTATTGTGTGCTGTCTTTCCCTTCACCTAAAGTAGTTCTTATCTACTATCTAATTAGTGAATGCCCCTCTCTCACTCTCACTCCCTCCCCCCTCTCAAAACCACAAAAGAATGTTTTCTTCTCAGTTTAAACTATTTCTCAAGTTCTTATAATAGCGGTCTTATACAATATTTGTCCTTTTGCAACTGACTAATTTCACTCAGCATAATGCCTTCCAGGTTCCTCCATGTTATGAAATGTTTCACAGATTCCTCACTGTTCTTTATTGGTGCGTAGTATTCCATTGTGTGAATATACCATAATTTATTTATCCATTCTTCCGTGATGGGCATCTTGGTTGCTTCCATCTTTTTGCTATTGTAAACAGTGCTGCAATAAACATGGGTGTGCATATATCTGTTCGTGTAAAGGTTCTTATTTCTCTAGGATATATTCCAAGGAGTGGGATTGCTGGATCATATGGTAGTTCTATTTCTAACTTTTTAAGGAAGCACCAAATCGATTTCCAAAGTGGTTGTACCATTTGACATTCCCATCAGCAGTGTAGAAGTGTTCCATTCTCTCCACAGCCTCTCCAACATTGATTATTTTGTGTTTTTTTGGATTAATGCCAGCCTTGTTCTCATTGTAGTTTTGATCTGCGTTTCTCTACTGGGTAATGATCATGAACATTTCCTCATATATCTGTTAGCTATCTGAATGTCTTCTTTAGTGAAGCATCTATTCATACCTTTTGCCCATTTTTTAATTGGGTTATTTGTCTTTTTGCAGTTGAGTTTTTGCAGTATCATGTAGATTTTAGAGATCAGGCGCTGATCAGAAATGTCATAGCTAAAAACTTTTTCCCAGTCTGTAGGTAGTCTTTTTACTCTTTTGGTGAAGTCTTTGCATGAGCATAGGTGTTTGATTTTTTATAATGTTTTGTGTACTGTTTATGCCATGTATTAGGGCTCCTAACGTTGTCCCTAGTTTTTCTTCCATGATCTTTATCATTTTAGATTTTATATTTAGGCCTTTGATCCATTGTGAGTTAGTTTTTGTGCATGGAGTGAGGTATGGGTCTTGTTTCATTTTTTTTGCAGATGGATATCCAGTTATGCCAGCACCATTTGTTAAAAAGACTGTCTTTTCCCTATTTAACCATTTTGGGGCCTTTGTCAAATATCAACTGCTCATATGTGGATGGATTTATGTCTGGATTCTCATCTGTTCCATCTGTTCTTGTACCAGTTGTACCAGTACCAGGCTGTTTTGACTACTGTGGCAGTATAATAGGTTCTAAAATCAGGTAAAGTAGGCCCTCCCACTTTGTTCTTCTTTTTCAGTAATGCCTTATTTTTCCGGGGCCTCTTTCCCTTCCATATGAAGTTGGTGATTTGTTTCTCCATCTCATTAAAGAATGTCATTGGGATCTGGATCAGAATTGCATTAAATGTATAGGTCGCTTTGGTAGAATAGACATTTTTGTAATGTTAAGTCTTCCTGTCCATGAGCAAGGTATGTTCTTCCACTTATGTAAGTCTCTTTTGGTTTCTTGCAGAAGTGTACTGTAGTTTTCTTTGTATAAGTCTTTTACATCTCTGGTAAGATTTATTCCTAAGTATTTTATCTTCTTGGGGGCTACTGTAAATGGCATTGATTTGGTGATTTCCTCTTCGATGTTCTTTTTGTTGGTATAGAGGAATCCAACTGATTTTTGTATGTTTATGTTGTATCCCGATACTCTGCTGAACTCTTCTATTAGTTTCAGTAGTTTTCTGGAGGATTCCTTAGGGTTTTCTGTGTATAAGATCATGTCATCTGCAAATAGAGATACTTTGACTTCTTCCTTGCCAATCTGGATGCCCTTTATTTCTTTGTCTAGCCTAATTGCTCTGGCTAGGACTTCCAGCACAATGTTGAATAAAAGTGGTGAGAAAGGGCATCCTTGTCTGGTTCCTGATCTCAGTGGGAATGTTTTCAGGTTCTCTCCATTTAGGGTGATGCTGGCTGTTGGCTTTGTATAAATGCCCTTTATTATGTTGAGGAATTTTCCTTCTATTCCTATTTTGCTGAGAGTTTTTATCATGAATGAGTCTTGAACTTTGTCAAATGCCTTTTCTGCATCAATTGATAAAATCACGTGATTCTTATCTTTTATTTATGTGGTGGATTACATTAATTGTTTTTCTAATGTTGAACCATCCCTGCATACCTGGTATGAATCCCACTTGGTCATGGTGAATTATTTTTTTGATGTGTTGTTGAATTGTATTGGCTAGAATTTTGTTGAGGATTTTTGCATGTACATTCATGAGGGATATATGTGTATAATTTTCTTTTCTTGTGGTGTCTTTACCTCGTTTTGGTATCAGGGATATGGTGGCTTCATAGAACGAGTTTGGTAGCATTCCGTCCTTTTCTATGCTCTGAAATACCTTTAGTAGTAGTGGTGTTGGTGTTAACTCTTCTCTGAAAGTTTGGTAGAACTCTGCAGTGAAGCCGTCCAGACCAGGGCATTTTTTTGGTTGGGAGTTTTTTTTTATTACCTTTCAATCTCTTCTTTTGTTATGGGTCTATTTAGTTGTTCTATCTGCTTTTTTTTTTTTTACCTCTGTTTGTGTTAGTTTAGGTAGGTAGGGTGTTTCTAGGAATTCATCCATTTCTTCTAGGTTTTCAAATTTGAGTATAGTTTTTCATAGTAATCTGATATGATTCTTTTAGTTTCAGTTGGGTCTCATTTCTTATTTGGGTCGTTTGCTTTCTCTCCTTTCTTTTGTCAGTTTGGCCAGTGGTTTATCAACTTTGTTGATTTTTTCAAAAAACTGGCGTTTGGTCTTAATTCTTTCAATTGTTTTTCTGTTTTGTATTAGTTCAGTTCTAATTTTTATTATTTGTTTTCTTCTGGTGCCTGTGGGTTTCTTTTGTTGCTCTCTTTCTATTTGTTCAAGTTGTAGGGATAATTCTTTGATTTTGGCCCTTTCTTCTTTTTGGATGTGTGCATTTATTGATATAAATTGGCCTATGAGCACCGCTTTTGCTGTGTCCCAAAGGTCTGATAGGAAGTGTTTTCATTCTCATTGGATTCTCTGAATTTCTTTATTCCATCCTTATTGTCTTCTATAATCCAGTCTTTTTTGAGCAGGGTATTGTTCAGTTTCCAAGTGTTTGATTTCTTTTCCTTGGTTTTCCTGTTATCGATTTCCACTTTTATGGCCTTATAGTCAGAGAAGATGCTTTATAATATTTCAATGTTTTGGATTCTGCTAAGGCTTGCTTTATGACCTAATATGTGGTCTATTCTAGAGAATGTTCCATGTGCACTAGAAAAGAAAGTATAGTTGGTTGCTGTTGGATGTAGTGTTCTGTATATGTCTATGAGGTCAAGTTGGTTCATTGTGGCATTTAGATCTTCTGTGTCTTTATTGAGCTTCTTTCTGGCTGTCCTGTCCTTCACCGAAAGTGGTGTGTTGAAGTCTCCTACTGTTATTGTGAAGCTGGCTATCTCACTTTTCAGCGCTGATAGTTTGTTTTATGTATCTTGCAGCCCTGTCATTGGGTGCATAAGTATTTAATATGGCTATATCTTCTCAGTTTATTATCCCTTTAATCATTATATAGTGTCCTTCCTTATCCTTTCTGATGGATTTAACTTTAAAGTCTATTTTGTTAGACATTAATATTGCCACTCCTGCTCTTTGTTGATTGTTGTTTGCTTGATATATATTTTTTCCATCCTTTGAGTTTTAGTTTGTTTGTGTCTCTAAGTCTAAGGTGTGTCTCTTGTAGGCAGCATATAGACGGATCTTGTTTTTTAATCCATTCTGCCACTCTCTTTCTCTTTATTGGTGCATTTAGTTCATTTACATTCAGGGTAATTATGGATAGGTGTGAATTTAGTGCTATCATTTTGATGTCTTTTTTTGTGTGTTGACAGTTTCTTTTTCCCACTTGATTTTATGTGCTGAATAGATTTTCTTTATATATTTTCCTTTCCTCATATTTGTTGTTGTTGATTTTGTTTTGGCTGAGTCTGTATTTTTCCCTTGTATTTTATTTTGATGAGTAGGATAGTTTGTCTGCTTTGTGGTTACCTTATTATTTACCCCTAATTTTCTAAATTTAAAACTAACTTTTATGTCTCTGTATTGCCGTATCTTCCTCTCCATATGGAAGGTGTATGATTACATTTCTTAGTCCCTCTTTATTATTTTAATGTTGTCTTCTTTTATATAACAATATTGCTGTTAACCTGTTTTTGGCTTTTTTTTTTTTTAATAATCTTTGTTTTTTTGGATTTCCCTGCCTGGGTTGACTTCTAGTTGCTCTGCCCAGTGTTCTAGTCTTGGGTTGCTACCTGATATTATTGATTTTCTAACCAAGAACTCCCTTTAGTATTTCTTGTAGTTTTGGTTTGGTTTTTACAAATTCCCTCAACTTGTGTTTATCTGGAAATGTCTTAATTTCACCTTCATATTTAAGAGACAGTTTTGATGGATGTATTATTCTTGGCAGGCAATTTTTTTCCTTCAATTTTTTAAATGTGTCATCCCATTGCCTTCTTGCCTGCATGGTTTCTGCTGAGTTGTCCGAACTTATTGACTCCTTCATAGGTGACTTTTCATTTATCCCTGACCACTCTAAAAATTTTCTCTTTATCTTTGGTTTCAGCAAGTTTGATTATAATATGTCTTGGTGACTTTCTCCTGGGATCTACCTTGTATGGGGTTTGTTGAGTACCTGGGATACATATCCTCTCACCTTTCACGATGTCAGGGAAGTTTTCTGCCAACAAATCTTAAACAATTCTCTCTGTATTTTCTGTTATCCCTCCCTGTTCTGGAACTCCAATCACTCATAGGTTATTTCTCTTAATAGAGTCCCACATGATTCTTAGGGTTTCTACATTTTTTAAAATTCTTTTATCTGATTTTTCTTTGAATATATTGTTTCCAAGTGTTTTATCTTTAATCTCCTAATTCTGACTTCCATTTCCTCAATTCTGCTCTGCTGACTTTCTCCTGAATTGTCTAATTCTGAAATTTTATTGTTAATCTTCTGAATTTCCGATTGCAGTCTCTCTGTTGATTCTTGCAGCCTATTAAATTTTTCATTATGTTCTTGAATAACTTTCTTAATTTCCTTGAGTCCTTTATCTTTGTGTTCCTTGGCTTGTTCTGCATTTTGCCTGATCCTTCCTGATGTTTTGAAGAGTTCTGTATATTAATCTTTTGTATTCTACATCTGGTAATTCCAAGAATACATCTTCATCTGGAAGAGTCCTTGACAGTTTGTTTTGGGAGTTTGTTGAAGCAGTCATGATCTGCTTGTTTATGTGATTTGATATTGACTGTTTTCTCCAAGCCATCTATAAGTTATTATATTAATTTATTTTATGTTTGCTCACTGTGTCCTAGTTTCTTGCTTTGTTTGGTTTTAATGTACCCGAATAGGCTACTAGCGTGAGCTAACTTGGTTATTGGAGCCTTTGAAGCACTAATGTCCTGTCACCAGAAGGCTAGAGCTCTTTCCAGGTATATGAGCCTAGGAGTCCATTCACTATTCTTATATGGATTCAGCTCAGGTGTCCAAGTAGTTTGTCAACTAGTGTGTGGTGTAGGCTTTCACCTACAATATTAGAGGAGCAGTGGTGGTTGGTGTATGCGCAGGTTACTGGTAGCAGCAGGAGGTACACTCTGAGGAAGTCAGGGGACTGACAACCTTCCCTGGAGTGTCTTTGAGGAAGGCATGTCCCTGTTCTCTAGAGCACTCTGGTGGGTGGGCCCTGCAGCTGTACGATAGGCACCCGGTGCTTTTAACTGTAAGGACTAGTAGGCACGACTTATCCTTGGACCCCTGTCGCAGGTGGCTAGGTGGCATCTGTGGAGCCTCCAGTCCTCAGGCCTCTGCTGTGGGTGGGTGAGCACCCTGTTTAATAGGCAGAGTGGTATCGAATGTTGAAAACCTACCTCTCCACTGCACAGCTGAAACAATTACAGTCAGACTTCAAACAGATTCACCTTTGCAGTATAACAGCCAGATCCTATCAGCTGTAGTGGGGCTACCTGGATCCATGGAGGAGTGAAAGACGAAGTCTGTGGACCTCTTGTGCCTGGACTGGAGCTGCTTCTGCTCTGAGTTTTCAGATTAGGGGAGATGGCAGAGTATTTTTCCCCTATTTGTTAATTTGTTCCTTCTCCAATGCCAGAAGAATGGCTCAGGAAGTGCAGAAGGACCTATCTCAGGCCCAGGGAAATCAACTGTTAATGAAGCCAGCTGGGGCAGAGGGAGAAGGGATCAGATAGATAGGAGAGAGTTCTTTCAAAAGAAGGAGGTATTTGATCCACGCAGTAAATTAGACAAAATCACTTATCTTGTGCCTAGAATGCTGTTTTATCTCAGATTCTGGAGGCTTGTGTAGATTATGTGCACTGGCTCAGTCCCCGCCACGGTCACACCAGGGAATCAGGGGTTTGCCACTTCACTCGCCTTCTTTTGCTGAAGCAGCTGCATCCCTGAACACTACCGCCAGTCCTGCTGCAGTCACACCAGGGAATCGGGGCTTAGGTGCTGTCGCTAACTCAGGAACTCTTCGCTGTTTCCGCACCATCTCTCCCTCCCCATCACTTAGCCCGATTTCTTAACTTTGCCTTGTTGCTCAGGGTTCCTAGCTCGTCAGATATATAATCGATTCTCTTGTGTTTTCGGGTCTTTATTTTAAGAGGGACCACCAGAAGTGTCTGACTACTCTGCCATCTTGACCCTCCCTCCCTTGGCATTTAAATTCTTAAAACTTTGCATGCATCTAGTTTTTCGGATGGGCAAATGGAGGGATTGTTTGCTTTTTCTTTCTGGGAGCTTGTAGATTCTACTCTTTTTCCTCAGTGTTCTGAAATTTTGCAATGATATGCCTTGGTCTGGGTGTGCAGTCTCATATTGTACACTTTTAATCTGCTAACATGTGTCCTTCAGCTCTAGGAAATTTTCTTGTATGTTTAAATTATTATGTTCCTTATCTCTGGTCCTCCCCACCTCTACATACACTTTCTGACCCTCCCGTTTAAATGTTAGGGCTACTGTATGCCTCCTCTAATTTTCTAATTATTTTTCTGTTTTTCCCTATTGAATTATTTTAATTTCTACAAGATGTCCTCAACTGAATTTCTGAGTTTTTAAATGGAGTTTTCTATTTCTACTATATAGTATTTTAAATTTCCTTAGGTGTTATTTTGTTGCTATGTGTGAATTTGTTTTTATACAAATTTTATACAAATTTGTTTCTTGGCTATACTGTTTACTCTTGACTCTCTGAAGTAATGATAAACCAAAAAAACCAAATCCATTGCCAATGCGTCGGTTCCAACTCATAGCTACCCTATACTGCCCCATAGGGTTTCCAAGGAGTGGCTGGTGGATTTGAACTCCTGACCTTTTGGTTAGCAGCCAAGCTCTTAACCATTGTGCCATCCTCTCCCTATATAGTCTCATATTCCTCTCAGAGAATATAAAGTCTAAGTGTTTTTGTGGGTGTGCAGGGCAGGGAGAATCTGAACATCTGTCTGATTCTTAAACAGAGTTTCAACACGTCTTCCTACCTCTACCCCCACATTTTCATGCTCATGCCCTGGATATAATCCTGTTTTACTCCATTGCTGACTTAGGGTTCAGCTTTCTCAAGTCAGCCAAGTTAATTAATGCTTGTTCGTCAGTTTGCCAGTTCCCAGATATGGTTGTTCTTGTCACTTCTCCCTCTAGCTTTGTTCTTGTTGTTCAATGTCTAAAAATATATTTACTTTCATTTTAATGGGATTCTCAAAGGGAGCCAAAGTGTTACTGTGTGTTTAATCCATTGTCTTTATCCTACTTGTTTTTGTTTAATCCTATAAAAAAAAAAAAAATAATCTACATTATTTCTGTTAACCGAACCTGAACTCCGCCTCTGATTTTCTAATTATTTTTTTTCATTTTTTGCATATTTAATTGTCCTAATTTCTGTGAGATAGCCTCACCTGAATTTCTAAATTTTCTATTGCATTTTCCATTGATACTATTAATGTTAAATTTGCAGAATGTTTAATGGATGTACAGTATCTCACCTTTGAGATTTATTTAAACGTTGTCTGGTCTTACCCTCTATATCAGTTTCCTGGGACTGCTTAACAAGTTACCACAGTTTGATGACATAAAACAACGGAAATGTATTCTCTCACAGTTCTGAAGCCTAGAAGTTTGAAAGAAGGGTAGGTTTCTTCTGGAACCTCTGAGGGAGAACCCATTTCTTGCTTCTTTCCTAGCTTCTGATTGCTGCAGGTAATCTTTTTACATTCCTTGGCTTGTATCTACATAACTCCAGTCTTCTCTGTCTTCCCACAGCCTTCGCTCTCTGTTATGGTGTTTGTTCCTCCTTCTCTTCTCTTCTGAGGATTTGCTCTTGGATTTAGGGCCCACCCTGGTCCAGGATGATCTCATCTCCAGATCGTTAGCTTAATTACATCTGCAAATATCCTTTTTCCAGATAAGGTCACATTTACAGGTTCTGGGTAGACATATGTTTTGGGGGCCTATTCTTCAGTCTGCTACACCCTAAATTAAAAAAAAAAAATTTCCATGGATCTTAAAGAAATTTTCAAAATATCTATAGAAATCTGAATTTAATAATTGTCATCTTTTAACTTCTCAGAATTCACAATATATAGCAAAACAATTGAAAATTGTTAAGCTATATTTAATTGGAAATGGAGTGTTTTATCACTGAGAAATACTATGATTGTTAGTTATACAAAATGAAATTAAAATCAGTGGCCAGAGAAGATGGAAGTAAAATATCTATATTATAGGAATGTGGGATAATATACAGAAGTAGTTATTTGGGAATATTTGAAATTTGTTATTTTTAAGGTTTCTTATTTTATATTAGTATTTACAAATTACTTTTTAAATCTTAACAGTTATATCTGGATTACAAGTGTTGCTGCAGTTTTTCAATCTTGTTTCTTAGTAAGAGCCTAAATTCACTGATATTTTCAAGTGTTAAATTCTTAGATTAAGATAAACTGTTTTAAATGTGTAAATTAAACTAAACAGCCATCACAAAGTACACAAAGAAGCTTAAATCTGTTTTCTGATTTGTTCTTCCCACTATGGACACTACCAGTAACATTTGTTTGGAGAGAAGCATTGCAATGCCTTTTCCTAGTGATGAAAATCAAAGATGCAGGAGACAGTATTGAAAGCTGAGCAGGCTGCATTTTTAGATGGCTAGACTTGCTGAGTAAAATAGCTTATTGCTTTTTAAATTGCCTTATATTTCCTCCAAATTCTTAAACAGGCCCTAGAGAATGATTCACCCTACGTCTTTCAATACTTGTCCACTTCAAGAAATGCTGATTGAGTTTTTCAGCAAAAGTTGCAACAGTTGGGGAAGATGATCTAAGACTTTAGTCTCATTGTTAGTGAGAACTATCAGACAGCAGGCCTCTGGTTTGTTGAATGTGATGCCAGGAAACTATGAACTGGTGTAGGAAAACCAATTCAGAAGTGATCATTCTTTTCTTGTATCTTTGCGGTTCTGTTCATTTGGTTCCTTTTCTGGGAGCTTCTCCACATTTTTAGTGTTCTCTTTTATTTTATTTTGGGTAAATTTATCTTTTCTATCTGATGCAGTCGGATGCTATCAAATACAATCCAGTTGAGTTAAAGAAGCATTTGTGGTGTCAATCTCATCTTCCACTTCCCTTCACAGAGAAAATCAGGTGTTCAAACTTACTCTAATTTGTACTTGTCCTGTATCTTTCCTTCCTGTTAGTGTAGACAAACCATCCTCTCCTCATCTAGTGCCAATCTCTGTACCTGCGCCATGACTCCCATGCTTTTCCATTTGATGATTGCTGCTTTTTTTTTTTTTATTCCTGTCCTCGCTTGGATATTCAACCTCTCCTTCTCAATTGGATCCTTTCCCACCTACTTCTAAATGTTCCCAGACTTTTCATATGAAACAAAAATAAAAAAAGAAATGCTACTCCCTCAACTCCACCCCCTTGGTACAGCTCTGCTTTGTTTTAACCTACTCATCTTGGAAGTGTGGTCTGAAATTGAGATTTTCACTTACTCTCAACCCACTTAATACTCCTCTCAGTCTATTGCTCCACCGAAACACATTCGATGAGGCTCCCAACAGTGCCCATGTAGGGTAGTCCAACATGCATTTTAAGTTCCATCTTACTTGACCTCTCAGTCATATTTGATACTCGTGTCTACTTTCTCCCTGACACACTGTCTTGCTTTGACTTCCTCCTGCCATTTTGCCCTTCTCTCCCCATATCCTTTACACATTCATCCTTTTCTAGATAGCTCTGAATGTTCTTCATGGCTCCTAGTGGGCCCCCTTTCTTCTCACTTTGTACACTCTTCTTCAGTGATCTGATTCATGTGCATGGCTCTAAGTATGAGTGATTGCCGAAACCTAGGCCTTCAGATCCACATGCCCAACTATCCATCCATCTCACAGGAAGTAGTAACCTACCCACAACAAAACTCTTAACCTTCATAGAAACCTACCCCTTTTTAGTGCTCCGTCTCAGTAAAGGTTTATCTCTCCACTCAACTGCGCAGTCCCTAAACCCCTCTTCTCCTTTACCCTTAACCAATAACCTATCAATGCTCTGTGGATCAATTGAAAACACCTCAATACAAGTGATTTTGTGAAGATGTTTAATGTGAATTTAAGGAAGGGAAAAGGAGCCTTGGTGGAGCAATGGTTAAACATTTGGCTGCTAACTGAAAAACCTGGTGATCTGCTCCTGTTAGCCTAGAAAACCCAATTGGGCAGTTTCACTCTGTCACATGGGATCGCTATGAGTCGAAATCTACTCCATGGCGCTTAACACCAACAACAAATGCAGGGAGAGGCAAAGAAGATGGGAGGGGCCAATTCTTCTTTGACCTGCCCTGCCCTGAACTGGCCTTTCCATTGCCCATGTGAGCCCCCCTCATGTCGTGACTGCACAGGCCACTATCAGAAAATCTCATATCCCCAGACTACTGTTTTTACAGGCTTCATAAGATTTCAGCCCAAAGGATGGTAGATTACTGGATGAATATCTCATCTTCTAGAGTCACAAATTGCCTTGGATCTCTTTTTTTCAGTGTAAGCAACAGCATCCAACAGAGGGGCTTGTTATGGCCTGCTGTTGCGGGCAGTGTGGGATGGCTGTTTCTGGCTTGTTATCACCATCTGCTGATAACAGTGACTGATGAGGTGCTTAGTAAGAGTTCCCTTTGTGCACCAGGGGATTCCACACCCAACCGACAAAGCTTTCTCGTTAAACAATTCTTTTTTTTAATAAACTCTAAAAAAAAAAACTTAAAAAAAAAAAAAAGCACATAATACTTCCTCTTGGATAAGCAAATCTCCTTTTTACTTAATAAGACAAAATATATGAATAGTACTATGCTTGTGGGTAATAGAGGAAACCCTGGTGGTGTAGTAGTTAAGTGCTACAGCTGCTAACCATAAGGGTTAGCAGTTCAAATCCGCCAGGTGCTCCTTGGAAACTCTATGGGGCAGTTCTCTGTCCTACTGGGTTGCTATGAGTCGGAATCGACTCGATGGCACTGGGTTTGGTTTTTTTTGGGGGGGGGTGATAGAGATGAAAGAAAATGGTGGAAAAAGGAGAGAAATGCAAAGGAGCACTAACACACAATGAGTTAATGAGTGAGTTAAGAAGGCTTGATCTCAAAATGTTTGAAACTTAAGGGGCGAAAGGATATGTGTGTGTGTGTGTTTTTTGTTGTTGTTGTTAGGTGCTGTCGAGTCGATTTCCACTCATAGTGATTCTCTGTACAGCTGACTGAAACACTGCCCAGTCTTGCATCATCCTCACAATAGTTGTTATGCTTGAGCCCATTGTTGCAGCCACTGTGTCAGTCCATCTTGTTGTGGGTCTTCCTCTTTTTTTCCTGACTCTTTATTTACCAAGCATCATGTCCTTCTCCAGAGACTGGTCCCACCTGATAATATGGCCAAAGTATGTGAGATGAAGCCTAGCCGTCCTTACTTCTAAGGAGCATTCTGGCTGTATGTATTCCAAGACAGATTTGTTCTTTCTTCTGGCAGTCCACTGTATGTTCAGTATTCATTACCAACACCATAATTCACAGGGATCAATTCTTCTTTGGTCTTTCTTATTCATTGTCCAGCTTTCACATGCATATGAGGTGATTAAAAACACCATGGCTTGATCAGGTGCACCTTAGTCCTTAACAGGACATCTTTGGTTTTTAACACTTTAAACAGGTCTTTTGCAGCAAATTTGCCCAATGCAGTGAGTCATTTGATTTCTTGACTACTGCTCCCATGGGCATTGATTGTTGATTCAAGTAAAATGAAATCCTTAACAACTTCAATATTTTCTCCATTTATCTTGATATTGCTTTATTGGTCCTGTTCTGAGAATTTTTGTTTTCTTTATGTTGAGGTGTAATCCATTCTGAAGGCTGTGGTCTTTGATCTTCATCAGTAAGTGCCTCAAGTCCTCTTTACTTTCAGCAAGCAAGGTTTTGTCATCCACATAAGGCAGGTTGTTAATGAGCCTTCCTCCAATTCTGATGCCACCTTCTTCTCCATATAGCCCAGCTTCTTGGATTATTTACTCAGCATACAGATTGAATAAGCATGGTGAATGGATACAACCCCGACACACACCCTTGAGTTTAAACCACACAGTATCCCCTTGTTATGTTCGAATGACTGCCTCTTGGTCTAAGTACAGGTTCCTCATGAGCACAATTAAGTGTTCTGGAATTACCATTCTTCACAATGTTATCCATAATTTGTTACGATCCACACAGTCAAATGCCTTTGCATAGTCAATAAAACACAGGTAAACATCTTTACAGTAATCTGTGCTTTCGGCCATGATCTAGCTGACATCAGCAATGATATCCCTAGTCCCCTGTTCTCTTGTGGATCTGGCTTGAATTTCTGTCATTTCTTTGTAAATGTACTGCTACAACCGCTTTGGAATAACCTTTAGCAAAATTTTACTTGTGTGTGGTATTAATGATATTGTTCAATAATTTCTGCATTCTGTTGGATCACCTTTTTTTGGAAAGGGTACAAGTATGGATCGCTTCCAGTCAGTTGGCCAGGTAACAGTCTTCCAAATTTCTTGGCATAGATGAGTGAGTGCTTCCAGCACTGCATCCGCTTGTTGAAATTTCTCAATTGGTTATTCTGTCTATTCCTGGAGCCTTGTTTTTCGCCAATGCCTACAGTGCAGCTTGGACCTCTTCCTTCAGTTCCATTCGTTCTTCATCAAATCTATCTCCTGAAATGATTGAACATTGACCAGTTCTTTTTGGTACAGTGCTCTGGGTATTCTTTCTATCTTCTTTCGATGCTTCCTGTGTCACGTAATGTTTTCCCCATAGAATCCTTCAATATTGCAACTGCAGGCTTGATTTTTTTCTGTAGTTCTTTCAGCTTGAGAAATGCCAAATGTGTTCTTCCCTTTTGGTTTTATAATGTCAGGTCTTTGCACATTTCAGTGTAATATTTTACTTTGTCTTCTTGAGCTGCACTTTGAAATCTTCTGTTCAACTCTTTTACTTCATCGTTTCTTTCACTTTAGCTATTCTACGTTCAAGAGCAAGTTTCAGAGTGCCTTCTGACATCCATTTTGGTCTTTCTTTCTTGCCTTTTTAATGACTTCTTGCCTTTTTTTTTTTTTTTTGCTTTCTTCATGTATGATGCCCTTGATGTTATCCTGCAAATCTTCTGGACTTTGGTCGTTAGTGTTCAATGTGTCAAATCTATTCTTGAGTTGACCTCTAAATTCAGGTCTCCACCTTACCAAGCATGATGTCTTCAGGGACTGGTGCCTCCTGATAACATGTCCAAAGTAAGTGAGATGAAGCCCCACCATCCTTGCTTCCAAGGAGCATTCAGGCGGTACTTCTTCCAATTACAGACTTCTTTGTTCTTCTGGCAGTCCATAGTATATGCAATAATCTTCCCCAACACCATAATTCAAAGGCATGAATTTTTCTTTGATCTTCCTTATTCATTGTCCAGTTTTCACATGCATATTAGGTGATCGAAAATATTATGTCTTGGGTCAGGTTTACCTTAGTCCTAAAAGTAATATCTTTGATTCTCAACAATTTAAAGAGGTCTTTTGCAGCATATTTGCCCAATGCAATACGTTTGATTTCTTAAGTGCTGCTTCCATGGGCATTGATTGTGGATCTAAGTAAAAGGAAATTTTTGACAATATCAGTCTTTTCTGTGCTTATCATGATGTTGCTTATTGGTCCAGTTGTGAGGATTTTGTTTTCTTTATGCTGAGTTGTAATCCGTAGTGAAGGCTGTAGTCTTTGATCTTCATCGTTAAGTGTGTCAAGTTCTTTTCACTTCCGGCAAGCCAGGTTGTGTTATCTGCATATCGCAGGTTGTTAACGAGTCTTCCTCTGACACTGAGCCCATATTCTTATTCATATAGTCTGTCTTCTCCAATTATTTGCTGAGCATACAGATTGAATAAGTATGGTGAAAGGATAGAACCCTGAAGCACCCTGATTTTTAATCATGCAGTTTCACCTTGTTCTATTGGAACTTCTGTCTCTTGTCTATGTACAGGTTCCTCATGAGCACAATTAAGAGTTCTGAAATTCCCATTCTTTACAATGTTATCCATAATTTGTTATGATTCACACAGTCGAATGCCTTTGCATAGTCAATAAAACACAGGTTAACATCTTTCTGGTATTCTCTGCTTTCAACTAATACCTAGCTGAGATTAGCAAAGATATCCCTGATTCCTCATCCTCTTCTGAATTAGGCTTGTATTTCTGGCAGTTCCCTTTCAATGTACTGCTGCAACCATTTTTGAATGACCTTAAGCAAAATTTTATTTGTATGTGATATTAATGATATTACTTGATAATTTCTGCATTCTGTTGAATCACCTTTCTTTGGAATGGGCGTAAACATAGATCTCCTCCAGTCAGTTGGCCAGGTAGCCATCTCCCAAATTTCTTGGCATAGATGAGTGAGCATCTCCAGTATTGCATCTGTTTGTTGAAACATCTCAATTGGTATTCTTCAATTCCTGGAGCCGTGTTTTTTTTTTTTTTTTGCTTGATGTGATGCCACGACTCGTCTGGTCTTCAGTCATTAGTGTTCAATACATCAATTCTATTTTTGAGATGGTCTCCAAATTCTGGCAGGATATACTCAAGGTCTTATTTTGGCTCTCATGTACTTGTTTTAATTTTCTTCAACTTCAAATTGTTGATAGTCTGTTCAGCAGTCAGCACCTGGCCTTGTTCTAACTGATGATATTGCACTTTTCCATCATGTAGTTCTAGAGATGTTGTTGTTATTGTTGTTGTTAGGTGCTGTCGAGTCAGTTCTGACTCATAGCGACCCTATGCACAACAGAACGAAACACTGCCTGGTCCTGCGCCATCATTACAATCCTTCTTATGCTTGAGCTCATTGTTGCAGCCACTGTGTCAATCCACCTCGTTGAGCGTCTTCCTCTTTTCTGCTGACCTTGTACTCTGCCAAGCATGATGTCCTTCTCCAGGGACTGATCCCTCCTCACAACATGTCCAAAGTATGTAAGATGCAGTCTTGCCATCCTTGCCTCTAAGGAGCATTCTGGCTGCACTTCTTCCAAGACAGATTTGTTTGTTCTTTTGGCAGTCCATGGTATATTCAACATTCTTCGCCAACACCACAATTCAAAGGTGTCAATTCCTCCTCGGTCTTCCTTATTCATTGTCCAGCTTTCACACGCATATGATGTAATTGAAAGTACCATGGCTTGGGTAAGGCGCAACTTAGTTGTCAGGGTGACATCTTTGTACTTCAACTTTGAAGAGGTCCTTTGCAGCAGATTTGCCCAATGCAATGTGTCTTTTGATTTCTTGACTGCCGCTTCCATGGCTGTTGATTGTGGATCCAAGTGAAATGAAATCCTTGACAACTTCAATCTTTTCTCCATTTATCATGATGTTACTTATTGGTCCAGTTGTGAGGATTTTTGTTTTCTTTATGTTGAGGTGTAATCCATACTGAAGGCTGTGGTCTCTGATCTTCATTAGTAAGTGCTTCAAGTCCTCTTCACTTTCAGCAAGCAAGGTTTTGTCATCCACATAAGACAGGTTGTTAATGAGTCTTCCTCCAATCCTGATGCCCCGTTCTTCTTCATATAGCCCAGGTGCTCGTATTATTTGTTCAGCATACAGATTAAATAGGTATGGTGAAAGAATACAACCCTGACACACACCTTTCCTGACTTTAAACCAATCAGTATCCCCTTGTTCTGTCTGAACAACTGCCTCTTGATCTATGTAAAGGTTCCTCATGAGCACAATTAAGTGTTCTGGAATTCCCATTCTTTGCAGTGTTATCCATAGTTTTTTATGATCCACACAGTCGAATGCCTTTGCATAGTCAATAAAACACAGGTAAACATCCTTCTGGTATTCTCTGCTTTGAGCCAGAATCCATCTGACATCAGCAATGATACCTCTGGTTCCATGTCCTCTTCTGAAACTGGCCTGAATTTCTGACAGGTCCCTGTCAACATACTGCTGCAGCCGTTTTTGAATGATCTTCAGCAAAATTTTGCTTGCGTGTGATGTTAGTGATATTGTTCTATAATTTCCACATTTGGTTGGATCACCTTTCTTAGGAATAGGCATAAATATGGATCTTTTCCAGTCAGTTGGCCAGAAAGTTGTCTTCCATATTTCTTGGCATAGACAAGTGAGCACCTCCAGCGCTGCATCTGTTTGTTGAAACACCTCA
The DNA here is from genome assembly GCF_030014295.1 of Loxodonta africana. Lineage (NCBI taxonomy): Eukaryota > Metazoa > Chordata > Mammalia > Proboscidea > Elephantidae > Loxodonta > Loxodonta africana. The sequence goes on from NC_087362.1 coordinate 41,207,145, forward strand.
ATTGATATTCCATCAATTCCTGGAGCCTTGTTTTTTGCCTATGCCTTCAGAGCAGCTTGGACTTCTTCCTTCAGTACCATCGGTTCCTGATCATATGCCACCTCTTGAAATGGTTGCATATCGACTAATTCTTTTTGGTATAATGGCTCTATGTATTCCTTCCATCTTCTTTTGATGCTTCTTGCGTCATTTAATATTTTCCCCATGGAATCCTTCACTATTGCAACTCGAGGCTTGAATTTTTTCTTTAGTTCTTTCAGCTGGAGAAACGCCGAGTGTGTTCTTCCCTTTTGGTTTTCCATCTCCAGCTCTTTGCGCATGTCTTTATAATACTTTACTCTGTCTTCTCAAGAGGCCCTTTGAAATCTTCTGTTCAGCTCTTTTACTTCATCAATTCTTCCTTTTGCTTTAGCTGCTTGATGCTCAAGAGCAACTTTCAGAGTCTCCTCTGACATCCATCTTGGTCTTTTCTTTCTTTCCTGTCTTTTCAGTGACCTCTTGCTTTCTTCATGGATGATGTCCTTGATGTCATTCCACAACTCGTCTGGTCTTTGGTCACTAGTGTTCAATGCGTCAAATCTATTCTTCAGATGGTCTCTAGATTCAGGTGGGATAGAGTCAAGGTCATATTTTGGCGCTCTTAGACTTGCTCTGATTTTCTTCAGCTTCTGCCTGTACTTGCATATGAGTAATTGATGATCTGCTCCACAGTCGGACCCTGGCCTTGTTCTGACTGAGGATATTGAGCTTTTCCATCATCTCTTTCCAGAAAATGTAGTCAATTTGATTTCTGTGTGTTCCCATCTGGCGAGGTCCATGTGTACAGTTGCTGTTTATGTTGGTGAAAGAAGGTATTTGCAATGAAGAAGTCGTTGGTCTTGCAAAATTCTATCATTCGATCTCCGGCATTGTTTCTATCACCAAGGCCATATTTTCCAACTACTGATCCTTCTTCTTTCTTTCCAACTTCTGCATTCCAATCGCCAGTAATTATCCAATGCATCTTGATTGCATGTTCGATCAATTTCAGACTGCAGCAGCTGATAAAAACTTCTATTTCTTCATCTTTGGCCCTAGTGGTTGATGTGTAAATTTGAATAATAGTCGTATTAACTGGTCTTCCTTGTAGGCATATGGATATTATCCTATCTCTGACAGTGTTGTACTTCAGGATAGATCTTGAAATGTTCTTTTTGACAATAAATGCAACACCATTCCTCTTCGAGTTGTCATTCCCAGCATAGTAGACTATATAATTGTCCGACTCAAAATGGCCAATAGCAGTCCATTTCAGCTCACTAATGTCAAGGCTATCAATGTTTATGTGTTCCATTTCATTTTTGATGATTTCCACTTTTCCTAGATTCATACTTCGTACATTCCAGGTTCTGATTATTAATGGATGTTTGCAGCTGTTTCTTCTCATTTTGAGTCGTGCCACATGAGCAAATGAAGGTTCTGAAAGCTTTACTCCAACCACATCATTAAGGTCGACTCTACTTTGAGGAGGCAGCTCTTCCCCAGTCATGTTTTGAGTGCCTTCCAACCTGGGGGGCTCATCTTCCAGCACTATATCAGACAATGTTCCGCTGCTATTCCTAAGGTTTTCACTGGCTAATGCTTTTCAGAAGTAGACTGCCGTATCCTTCTTCCTAGTCTGTCTTAGTCCGGAAGCTCAGCTGAAACCTGTCCTCCCTGGGTGACCCTGCTGGTATCTGAATACTGGTGTCATAGCTTCCAGCATCCCAGCAACACACAAGCTCCCACAGTATGACAGACTGAGAGACACATGGGGATCTAGAGATGTAATTGATTCCTGGGTTTTCCATCTGGTCAGGTTCTTGTATATAGTAGCCATTCATGTTGTTGAGAAAATGTATTTGCAATGATTAAGTTGTTGGTCTTGCAAAATTCTGTCATACCATCTCCAGAGTCATTTCTATCACCAAGGCCTTACTTTCTTACTACTGACCCTTCTTAGTTTCTAAGTTCTGCATTCTAATCACCTGTAATTATCAATGCATCTTGATTGCATGTTTGATGAATTTCAGACTGCAGAAGTTGGTAAAAATCTGCAGTTTCTTCTTCTCTGGCATAGTGGTTGTTTTGTATTTATGAGTAGTAGTCATATCAACTGGTCTTCCTTGTAGAAGTGTATGTACATATGTATGTATATGTATATAGGTATGTATATGTGTATATACTTTTACGTATATATGCATATATACATATATGCACATAGGCAGAATATTGTATTTTATGTATATATATATGTATATATATAAAATATTGTTGCATTATGGTGTTAGCAAAGAGTATTGAATATACCATGGACTGCCAGAAGAACAAATAAGTCTGTTTTGGAAGAAGTACAGTCAGAATGTTCTTTAGAAGTAAGGATGGTGAAACTTAGTCTCACACACTTTGGACGTGTTATCAGGAGGGACCAGTCCCTGGAGCAGGACATAGTGCTTGGTAGAGAGTCAGGGAAAAAGAAGACCGTCAATGAGGTAGATTGACACAGTGGCTGCAATAATGGGCTCAAACATAACAACAGTTGTGAGAATGGCACAGGATCAGACAGAGTTTCATTCTGTTGTTCATAGGGTTGCTATGAGTCAGAACCGACTCATCAACACCTAACAACAACAAGTCTATATTATTTATATATCGTATGTATTTGCATATATCTATACCTATAGAAAATTGATACCAAGCATTATATTGTTAGCATAATAGAGTTTACAGTTCAATTATCTCTTGCTTTATGTGGGCATTCTTCTGAACATTCATAGATTCTTCTCATTACCTTCCTAGAATCCAGTTGGTCCAGACCCACACCAAAGCCATTATAGTTCATGAGGGAATTCTCTCCTGGACATCTAAGCTTTTATTGGCATATTTATATTGGCCACTGTCTTCCTTGGCCTTGATGGTATTTTATGCCTAAATAGATAATCATCTTGTCTGTGGAACTACAACTTAAATTCTTCAGTTGTATCAATTTTCTTTTTGACTACTTATTAAAAACAATTTAATTTTTTACATGGCTTTTTCTCTAACAGTTATATAACTCCTTTCTGTTCTTTCTTCTAAGTATAAAGAGTAATAACCCAATGAGAATCTGAAGATCAAAGAAATTTAAATCTCTATGTTTCCTTCCCTAATCTCAGGGGAAATATAAGCAAATGAATATTGTATTTAAGGAAAGAGAGAGTTTAGCCTAGGCTGATGCTGTGCATGGGAGTGCAAGATGATCCCAACTATCTCAGGGAGTACAGAGAATTTTATATTTATCCACCCAGCCACCCACCCACCCATCCTTTCATTCTCCCATCCAGTCATTCATCCAGTCACCTACCCATCTGTTCTTCTGTTCATCCATCATTCCATGTATCCCTTTGTCTGTCCATTCTCCCACCTACCCTTCCTTCCATTCATCTGTCTACTCATTCATTCTTTACTTCAAACAAATATGTATTAAGATCAAAAAGAACAAACAAATAGATTTTATGTATTCGCCCTTTTCATTTATGAAAGACTGATTTTTCATGTTAAGTGCTGGGTAATCAAGAATTGATGGCTGATGAAGTATGTTAGCTAGAGCCAATTCCTAGAAAAGGGAAGATCTATGAACATTTAAAAAATCTATTTGTCTTGGGGTAATTTATCACCTGCCTACTCATATCAGGGTATCACTTAAAGATTTTGCATGATAGAATGGCAGCAAAAATAATGTTTGGGGAAATGCCAAACACTGCTAAATGGTAATCCAAGCATAGAATTACTGCAGAAGTTGATGTTTCAGAGACAGGCAGGGACTTAAGATAGGAAAAGAAAAAAGTAGTAAAAGATATATCATCAGGAAAATCTCCTCACTTCCCTGACTGTCACCAAAGTATTTCTAATAACAACAGAAATAACTGACCTTTCCAAAACTTAATGGCATTGCTAGGTGCTAATGGGTTGGCAGTTCAAATCTGCCAGGCGCTCCTTGGAAACACTATGGGGCAGTTCTACTCTGTCCTATAGGGTCGCTATGAGTTGGAATCGACTCGATGGCACTGGGTTTGGTTTTTTTTTTTTTTTTTGGTTAGTGAAATTGAACTGAAGAAAGTATATGTTTCCTTCCATATTAAAGTTAGCTCACGGTTTCATGAGAACTGTCTGCCCTTACCCTAGCACATATTGATTTCCCTATTTCAAAGAACAGTTTTAAAGTGTAGATTCCCTTGTTAAGAAAAAAATATATATATATGTACATACATAATAGTTACTAAAACCACCAGTTTCCTTTATGTTAGAATGGAGATCAGCTAAAAGAAGACTTTGAAAAACTTCCCATTATGAAAATATATGCTTGTCTTTTATATCTTGTTAATTATGAACAAAAACACAGTAGAATAAACACAGTAAAGCAAAGAGAAATAAACCATAAAGGATTAAAAGGAGATGAGAAAGATGGAAGATAAAGGACAGTTTTGAAAGCAACGTTATTTTTTATTATTTGGTGCAGAAAACTGTGAAGCACATAAAACAATCTACAGGAAGTGGGAAAGATTTCTTCTCATTACTGGCCTTGAGGCAATTTTTCAAGCTGCCGTAAACTGACAAACAGACATGATGGATATCATTATAAAATACACTGAGTTGGAAAATGGAGCACAGAATGAAATGGTCCACATCAAAATGGGAAAAAAAAAAAAAAAAAAGCCCCACAGAGTTCTCCACAGGGTGAATAGCCCCATGATGATTAGAGCTTTGAGTCTGATAGCATAAAATTAGCCCCAACTTTGCAGTTTTTTTTCCTGAGGACCGTATGATCTTTCCTTTATATTTTGTGATTCCAAAATTCATGTTGGGTGCTACCAGGTAAAATTAAGGGTAGTAGCTCTAATCCTGTGCTTTAATAGACCACTGCGACTCTATGGCAACCAACAACAACAACATTATGATGAATCGTCGCCAAATGTAAATGAAGAATTTCAAGGACAAAAATCATTAATACAGAATTTCCCAGTGTTAGAACTCATTGGGGAGGCGGGGAGGAGAGGAGGTTGCACTAACTCTTTTGGGCCCACAAGAATATAGATAAAAATATATGTGGTAAGTGCATACCTGACTGCCCTTGTTCACTGGGCATTTGTTTTTAATGGCGTCATTAATCACAGTATTTTCTTTTAGACTAAAGTACCAGTTGAAATGCGTCTGTGTCTGTATGTGTGTGTGTTTTGTTTTTTTTTTTTATAATAACTTTTATTAAGCTTCAAGTGAACGTTTACAAATCCAATCAGTCTGTCACATATAAGTTTACATACATCTCACTCCCTACTCCCACTTACTCTCCCCGTCTTGAGTCAGCCCTTTCAGTCTCTCCTTTCTTGACAATTTTGCCGGCTTCCCTCTCTCTCTATCCTCCCATCCCCCCTCCAGACAAGAGTTGCCAACACAATCTCAAGTGTCCACCTGATATAATTAGCTCACTCTTCATCAGCATCTCTCTCCCACCCGCTGACCAGTCCCTTTCATTTCTGATGAGTTGTCTTCGGGGATGGTTCCTGTCCTGTGTCAACTGAAGGTCTGGGGAGCATGGCCGCCGGGATTCCTCCAGTCTCAGTCAGACCATTAAGTTTGGTCTTCTTATGAGAATTTGGGGTCTGCATCCCACTGATCTCCTGCTCCCTCAGGGGTCCTCTGCTGAGCTCCCTGTCAGGGCAGTCATCAATTGTGGCCGGGCACCAACTAGTTCTTCTGGTCTCAGGATGATGTAGGTCTCTGGTTCATGCGGCCCTTTCTGTCTCTTGGGCTCTTAGTTGTCATGTGGGCTTGGTGTTCTTCATTTTTCTTTGCTCCAGGTGGGTTGAGACCAATTGCTGCATCTTAGATGGCTGCTTGTTAGCATTTAAGACCCCAGACGCCACATTTCAAAGTGGGATGCAGAATGATTTCATAATAGAATTATTTTGCCAATTGACTTAGAAGTCCCCGCAAACCATGCTCCCCAGACCCCCGCGCTTGCTCCGCTGACCTTTGAAGCATTCATTTTATCCCGGAAACTTCTTTGCTTTTGGTCCAGTCCAATTGAGCTGACCTTCCATGTATTGAGTGTTGTCTTTCCCTTCACCTAAAGCAGTTCTTATCTACTGATTAATCAATAAAAAAACCCTCTCCCACCCTCCCTCCCTCCCCCCCTCGTAACCACAAAAGTATGTGTTCTTCTCAGGTTTACTGTTTCTCAAGATCTTATAATAGTGGTCTTATACAATATTTGTCCTTTTGCCTCTGACTAATTTCGCTCAGCATAATGCCTTCCAGGTTCCTCCATGTTATGAAATGTTTCAGAGATTCGTCACTGTTCTTTGTCGATGCGTAGTATTCCATTGTGTGAATATACCACAATTTATTTAACCATTCATCCGTTGATGGACACCTTGGTTGCTTCCAACTTTTTGCTATTGTAAACAGAGCTGCAATAAACATGGGTGTGCATATATCTGTTTGTATGAAGGCTCTTGTATCTCTAGGGTATATTCCTAGGAGTGGGATTTCTGGGTTGTATGGTAGTTCTATTTCTAACTGTTTAAGATAATGCCAGATAGATTTCCAAAGTGGTTGTACCATTTTACATTCTCACCAGCAGTGTATGAGAGTTCCAATCTCTCCGCAGCCTCTCCAACATTTATTATTTTGTGTTTTTTGGATTAATGCCAGCCTTGCTGGTGTGAGATGGAATCTCATCGTAGTTTTAATTTGCATTTCTCTAATGGCTAATGATCGAGAGCATTTTCTCATGTATCTGTTGGCTGCCTGAATATCTTCTTTAGAGAAATGTGTGTTCATATCCTTTGCCCACTTCTTGATTGGGTTGTTTGTCTTTTTGTGGTTGAGTTTTGACAGAATCATGTAGATTTTAGAGATCAGGCGCTGGTCGGAGATGTCATAGCTGAAAATTCTTTCCCAATCTGTAGGTGGTCTTTTTACTCTTTTGGTGAAGTCTTTAGATGAGCATAGGTGTTTGATTTTTAGGAGCTCCCAGTTATCGGGTTTCTCTTCATCATTTTTGGTAATGTTTTGTATTCTGTTTATACCTTGTATTAGGGCTCCTAGGGTTGTCCCAATTTTTTCTTCCATGATCTTTATCATTTTAGTCTTTATGTTTAGGTCTTTGATCCACTTGGAGTTAGTTTTTGTGCATGGTGTGAGGTATGGGTCCTGTTTCATTTTTTTGCAAATGGATATCCAGTTATGCCAGCACCATTTGTTAAAAAGGCTGTCTTTTCCCCAGTTAATTGACACTGGTCCTTTGTCAAATATCAGCTGCTCATACGTGGATGGATCTATGTCTGGGTTCTCAATTCTGTTCCATTGGTCTATGTGTCTGTTGTTGTACCAATACCAGGCTGTTTTGACTACTGTGGCTGTATAATAGGTTCTGAAGTCAGGTAAGGTGAGGCCTCCCACTTTCTTCTTCTTTTTCAGTAGTGCTTTGCTTATCCGGGGCTTCTTTCCCTTCCATATGAAATTGGTGATTTGTTTCTCTATCCCCTTAAAATATGACATTGGAATTTGGATCGGAAGTGCGTTAAATGTATAGATGGCTTTTGGTAGAATAGACATTTTTACTATGTTAAGTCTTCCTATCCATGAGCAAGGTATGTTTTTCCACTTAAGTATGTCCTTTTGAATTTCTTGTAGTAGAGCTTTGTAGTTTTCTTTGTATAGGTCTTTTACATCCTTGGTAAGATTTATTCCTAAGTATCTTATCTTCTTGGGGGCTACTGTGAATGGTATTGATTTGGTGATTTCCTCTTCGGTGTTCTTTTTGTTGATGTAGAGGAATCCAAGTGATTTTTGTATGTTTATTTTATAACCTGAGACTCTGCCAAACTCTTCTATTAGTTTCAGTAGTTTTCTGGAGGATTCCTTAGGGTTTTCTGTGTATATAATCATGTCATCTGCAAATAGTGATAACTTTACTTCTTCCTTGCCAATCCGGATACCTTTTATTTCTTTGTCTAGCCTGATTGCCCTGGCTAAGACTTCCAACACGATGTTGAATAAGAGTGGTGATAAAGGGCATCCTTGTCTGGTTCCCGTTCTCAAGGGAAATGCTTTCAGGTTCTCTCCATTTAGAGTGATATTGGCTGTTGGCTTTGCATAGATGCCCTTTATTATGTTGAGGAATTTTCCTTCAATTCCTATTTTGGTAAGAGTTTTTATCATGAATGGGTGTTGGACTTTGTCAAATGCCTTTTCTGCATCAATTGATAAGATCATGTGGTTTTTGTCTTTTGTTTTATTTATGTGATGGATTACATTAATGGTTTTTCTGATATTAAACCAGCCTTGCATACCTGGTATAAATCCCACTTGATCAGGGTGAATTATTTTTTTGATGTGTCGTTGGATTCTATTGGCTAGAATTTTGTTGAGGATTTTTGCATCAATGTTCATGAGGGATATAGGTCTATAATTTTCTTTTTTTGTAATGTCTTTACCTGGTTTTGGTATCAGGGAGATGGTGGCTTCATAGAATGAGTTGGGTAGTATTCCGTCATTTTCTATGCTTTGGAATACCTTTAGTAGTAGTGGTGTTAACTCTTCTCTGAAAATTTGGTAGAACTCTGCAGTGAAGCCGTCCGGGCCAGGACTTTTTTTTGTTGGGAGTTTTTTGATTACCGTTTCAATCTCTTTTTTTGTTATGGGTCTATTTAGTTGTTCTACTTCTGAATGTGTTAGTTTAGGTAGGTAGTGTTTTTCCAGAAATTCATCCATTTCTTCTAGGTTTTCAAATTTGTTAGAGTACAATTTTTCATAATAATCTGAAATGATTCTTTTAATTTCATTTGGTTCTGTTGTGATGTGGTCCATCTCATTTCTTATTCGGGTTATTTGTTTCCTTTCCTGTATTTCTTTAGTCAGTCTAGCCAATGGTTTATCAATTTTGTTAATTTTTTCAAAGAACCAGCTTTTGGCTTTGTTAATTCTTTCGATTGTTTTTCTGTTCTCTAATTCATTTAGTTCAGCTCTAATTTTTATTATTTGTTTTCTTCTGGAGCCTGATGGATTCTTTTGTTGCTCACTTTCTATTTGTTCAAGTTGTAGGGACAGTTCTCTGATTTTGGCTCTTTCTTCTTTTTGTATGTGTGCATTTATTGATATAAATTGGCCTCTGAGCACTGCTTTTGCTGTGTCCCAGAGGTTTTGATAGGAAGTATTTTCATTCTCGTTGCTTTCTATGAATTTCCTTATTCCCTCCTTGATGTCTTCTATAACCCAGTCTTTTTTCAGGAGGGTATTGTTCATTTTCCAAGTATTTGATTTCTTTTCCCTCGTTTTTCTGTTATTGATCTCTAGTTTTATTGCCTTGTGGTCTGAGAAGATGCTTTGTAATATTTCGATGTTTTGGACTCTGCAAAGGTTTGTTTTATGACCTAATATGTGGTCTATTCTAGAGAATGTTCCATGTGCACTGGAAAAAAAAGTATATTTTGCAGCAGTTGGGTGGAGAGTTCTGTATAAGTCAATGAGGTCAAGTTGGTTGATTGTTGTAATTAGATCTTCCGTGTCTCTGTTTAGCTTCTTACTGGATGTCCTGTCCTTCTCCGAAAGTGGTGTGTTGAAGTCTCCTACTATAATTGTGGAGGTATCTATCTCGCTTTTCAGTTCTGTTAAAATTTGATTTATGTATCTTGCAGCCCTGTCATTGGGTGCGTAAATATTTAATATGGTTATGTCTTCCTGATCAATTGTCCCTTTTATCATTATATAGTGTCCTTCTTTATCCTTTGTGGTGGATTTAAGTCTAAAGTCTATTTTGTCAGAAATTAATATTGCTACTCCTCTTCTTTTTTGCTTATTGTTTGCTTGATATACTTTTTTCCATCCTTTGAGTTTTAGTTTGTTTGTGTCTCTAAGTCTAAGGTGTGTCTCTTGTAGGCAGCATATAGATGGATCGTGTTTCTTTATCCAGTCTGTGACTCTCTGTCTCTTTATTGGTGCATTTAGTCCATTTACATTCAGGGTAATTATAGATAAATAAGTTTTTAGTGCTGTCATTTTGATGCCTTTTTATGTGTGTTGTTGACAATTTCATTTTTCCACACACTTTTTTGTGCTGAGGCGTTTTTCTTAGTAAATTGTGAGATCCTCATTTTCATAGTGTTTGACTTTTTGTTAGTTGAGTCGTTACGTTTTTCTTGGTTTTTGTCTTGAGTTATAGAGTTGTTATGCCTTTTTGTGGTTACCTCATTATATACCCCTATTTTTCTAAGTAAAAACCTAACTTGTATTGTTCTATATCGCCTTGTATCACTCTCCATACGGCAGTTCAATGCCTCCTGTATTTAGTCCCTCTTTTTGATTATTGTGATCTTTTACCTATTGACTTCCATAATTCCCTGTTATGTGTATTTTTTTTTTTTAATTAATCTTAATTTGTTTGTTTTTGTGATTTCCCTATTTGAGTTGATATCAGGACGTTCTGTTTTGTGACCTTGTGTTGTGCTGATATCTGATATTATTGGTTCTGTGACCAAACAATATCCTTTAGTATTTCTTGTAGCTTTGGTTTGGTTTTTGCAAATTCTCTAAACTTGTATTTGTCTGTAAATATCTTAATTTCGCCTTCATATTTCAGAGAGAGTTTTGCTGGATATATGATCCTTGGTTGGCAGTTTTTCTCCTTCAGTGTTCTGTATATGTCGTCCCATTCCCTTCTTGCCTGCATGGTTTCTGCTGAGTAGTCAGAACATATTCTTATTGATTCTCCCTTGAAGGAAACCTTTCTTTTCTCCCTGGCTGCTTTTAAAATTTTCTGTTTATCTTTGGTTTTGGTGAGTTTGATGATAATATGTCTTGGTGTTTTTCTTTTTGGATCAATCTTAAATGGGGTTCGATGAGCATCTTGGATAGATATCCTTTCGTCTTTCATGATGTCAGGGAAGTTTTCTGTCAGAAGTTCTTCAACTATTTTCTCTGTGTTTTCTGTCCCCCCTCCCTGTTCTGGGACTCCAATCACCCGCAGGTTATCCTTCTTGATAGAGTCCCACATAATTCTTAGGGTTTCTTCATTTTTTTAAATTCTTTTATCTGATTTTTTTTCAGCTATGTTGGTGTTGATTCCCTGGTCCTCCAGATGTCCCAGTCTGCATTCTAATTGCTCGAGTCTGCTCCTCTGACTTCCTAGTGTGTTGTCTAATTCTGTTATTTTATTGTTAATCTTTTGGATTTCTACATGTTGTCTCTCTATGGATTCTTGCAACTTATTAATTTTTCCAGTATGTTCTTGAATAATCTTTTTGAGTTCTTCAACAGTTTTATCAGTGTGTTCCTGGGCTTTTTCTGCAGATATCCTAATTTCATTTGTGATATCATTAAGCATTCTGTAAATTAGTTTTTTATATTCTGTATCTGATAATTCCAAAATTGTATCTTCATTTGGGAAAGATTTTGATTCTTTTGTTTGGGGGGTTGGAGAAGCTGTCACGGTCTGCTTCTTTAAGTGGTTTGATATGGATTGTTGTCTCCGAGCCATCACTGGGAAACTAGTTTTTCCAGAAAATCCGCTAAAAAAAAACTGCAGTCAGATCCCTATCAGAGTTCTCCCTCTGGCTCAGGCTATTCAGATGTTAATGAAGCCGCCTGGGGAGGGTGGGGGAGGGAACAGAGAGATAGGAGAGTAGCACCTCAGAATATAGCCAGAGTTGCTTGTCTTGCTTGGAATGACTGTTATATCTGAGATTCCCGCGGGCGCGTCGCCTATGTGTGCTGGCTGTGTGGAGATTGCCCCCAGGGGGTCTGGCCCGCTGGAGTCACGGTCAGATCCTCCGCTTCCAGCCCCACGCCCAGCGTCAAGGCTCCCCTACTGGGACGGTGCACTCTCAACTCCAAAATCAGTCGCTGCCTCCCGGGGACTTCTCGTCCCTCCAGCCGCGTGGCCGTGCCGCCCCCGTGAACCAGGTGGGCCCCCTCCCGGGGTTAGTTCAGATGGGTGGAGTAGCTCCCCGTGCTTGTGTCGCGACCAAGTGTCCCGGCTGGAACGCTGTTCTCCCCACTCCAATACCAGACGCTGCCTCCCAGGGACTTCTCCTACTGGCTGCGTCCCACGCCGCCCGCGCGACCCGGCTGGTTCCCTTCCCGGGGTTAGTTCAGGGAGTGGAGCAACTCTCCGTGTTTATGGCGTACCTGCGAGCAGTCCAAATCCCTGCGGGACGGTTCCCCGGCTCGGATGCTGCTCTTTCTGCTCCAAGATCAGTCACTGCCTCCCGGGGACTTCTCCTACCGGCTGCGTCCCACGCCGCCCGTGGAACCGGCTGGTCCCCCTCCCGGGGTTAGTTCAGGGGGGTGGAGCAGGTCTCTGTGCTTGTGCCGTACCTGACTTGTACGCTGGCTCCAGGCTCTGGAAACTATCGCTGCTTCCCCGTATTAGTTCGTTCTCCGTCTCTAAATCCGTGTTTGTTGTTCAGGGTTCGTAGATTGTTATGTATGTGATCGATTCACTTGTTTTTCCGTGTCTTTGTTGTAAGAGGGATCCGAGGTAACGTCTGCCTAGTCCGCCATCTTGGCTCCGCCCCTAGAATTGAGGATGGCAAGACTTCTCATGTACTTTGGACATGTTATCAGGAGGAATCAATCCCTGGAGGACATCATGCCTGGTAAATTAGAGGGTCAGCAAAAAAGAAGACGACCATCAATGAGATGGATTAATAGAGTGGCTGCAATGATGGGCTCAAGCATAGCAATGATTGTGAGGTGCAGGACCAGGCAGTGTTTCATTCTTTTGTACACAGGATTGCTATGAGTTGGAACCAACTTGATGGCACTTAACAACAACAGCACACCTAGAACACAGTGCCTGGCCTGTTGAAGGTAAATTAGCTCTGCTTATTTCTTACGCGATTTAGGGTCCAGTGGTATTTCAGGGCCATGCGATTTTATATTCTCAGGCTCTTAGGGCCATAAGGACTTTATCTAATCATGTGTTTTGGCTCCACCCAGAGATATTTTGAATCTCAGCTAATTTCTAAGAGCAGTGTAATGCCACTGAAGGAAGTTCTACAGAAGAAGAGTGAGAAGGTAGAATCCACATTTTGAGAAGGTCACTCTTGCTGCAGTGTGGTTACCAGATGGGAGGGAGGTGACCAGCCAGGATGGAGGGGGAGGGGGTCAGCTGGGAGGCTGCAGTGGTCCAGGGGAGAGATGCCAGTGGCTTGATTTTAGTGGCAGCAGCAGAAGTGGTGAGAAGTGGGTGACTTCAGTATGCTATAACTCAGGGAGGGAGGATGCATGGGTAACTCAGTCACAGGCTTTGTCTACAGGACGTGCAGCTACCGGATCTTAAAAGTGAAGGCATTTCACCCTGGAGTGTGGCGGTCTTGCCACGGGGAAGTCTCCAGAATTTTGTTATGGATGGGTATTTAAAATGACAAAGTTTGTGAAAATTATTTTTTAGAAAAAAATCAGTGAATTCAAGGTTATCCTGATAACCATGTGCTTTCGAAGTTGGGTGTGTGTGCTACCCAGGGTAAGCCCATGGGGTTGTCTTGTGCAGGACATTATCCAGTAAGTGTGAGGTGCAGCTGGGGAGGAGAACAGATGAAGAACAGCTGATGTAAACTGGTGACATCACAAGGCAGAAAGAGGTATAAACAACCTGCTGTGGGACCACAGGGGAAGGAATGGTTCCCTCTGACACGAAACCTACAAGCAAAGGGAAAACAACAGAAGTAAAGCATAAATGGATCCAACAGCTAAACTTCAACAGTAAATAATGTGTGTTGATGAGCAATCTGTGCTGATCTTGGCAGGGGCTGTTTGATGTCTGTGTGATGTCACCATGGAGTGTCATTGTCCTGAGCTTAGGGAGTACCCTGGTGCCTGTTTTTCTGTGAACTCCTTTCTGTGCGTGCCCAGGGACCCCATTTCCTTAGTTCTTAGCGTTTAGCCGAATGTTCTACCCTCCAAAGCTTAAGGGTTAAAGTATTTACCTTTTTGTAGTAGCGCATGAGTGTATGTGGCAACAATAGCTCACTTCCTCCTGTTTGTAAAGCTGCGGCAAGAAAGTAATACTCCCCCAGCCTGCTGGTGAGATTGATGAGGACGCCGGGAGCTGACGGGGACGCAGGGAGCTGAGACTCTTTAATCTTCCAATGAAGCAGCAGACTCCTTAGGTTTTCTGCATGGAGTGCAGGGAGTGTTCTAACAGCAGCAACCCTGTTAACCTCTCAGGAGAGGCATTTGAATAAATGCTTTTGAATTCATGTAGTATATTTTATCTGTAAGGATGGAAGTACATAGTTCACCCTGACATCTTGTGTGTTTCAAATTGCTATCGATAAGCTATGCTGACATTTTTGGAGGATTATTTTACAGTAGCTTAAAATAACATATTAGATGCTCTTTGTAATAGCTATGTGAAATCAGTCCAGGTATTATCCTTCTTTTGTAAGATATGGAAGCAGGACCCCCAAAGGAAAATACCTTTGAGGAGACGTCCTTATAGTCATTTCACACACAATTTATAATACCCTTTCATACCTGAACGGTGTGCTTCCATTTCTAAACCAACTTAATAACTGCTAATGTATATTATTTAGGGAAAGGAGCAGTGGGGCTATTATTGCCCTCCTTTTAAGACATTGAGGGAATGTTCCTGGTGACTGGAGAGCCAGGGCAGAACACGCACCTTATAATTCTTCTTTCAGCTAGGAAACAGAAGATAGCAGAATGGTAATTCATACATAACATACATTCTTTCTCTCTCACACACACACACAGACACACCCAGAGACAAATGAAGCAGCTTTTGCAAAGGCAAACCCTGTCTGGAAAACACCTCTAGAAGCCTGTGCCCAGAGGAAATTCATCCGTGTACTCTGAAGGCTATTGTAAAGGAGAAGCAGTTATGATACCAGGTGAACTAACAGCGAGACTAACCCGAGAGATGTGGAAGGAAGTTTGGATCTTACTGGTTAAGTGCTTACAGCAGAGAGAATCATACCAGGTGTAATGGAAGTAGACTCGGGACGACTTGGTCTTATCCTGGGTGGAACCAGGGTGCCTTTGTGTTACTGTTATTTTTACTATTTTTCGCATTTCCTTTTGGTATACCTGCTTCTAGAGGGGAGAAATTTAATATTCTTTTGAAATAACATTGAAATTACATTTTGCTTAAAAAGACCTTTTATGTATTTAAAAAGTAATATAAGCTTCATACAGAAACTTGGCAAACAGAACAATGAAACCATCAGATTTACTGCCCTTTCCCCTGAACTTAGCACTTTGTGCCTGGACCATAAAGCCACTTGATAAATATTTGTTAAGTGAATGATATGAACTGACAAACCCAGGTTATATACTGTATAACCTAATCACCCAGTGTATACAGTGCAAAATGAAAAAACTTTTGTGTGTTTCACCCAGTCAATACTACCTATACACTGTCTACATATATCAGCTATATATATCACATGTTGTTTTGTGCCATTGAATCAATTTCGACTCCTGTGTGTGTGTGTACATGAAACATGTACACTCACAAAGAATAACTAGATTTATTCTTTTCTAACTATTGATCTATCACTGTGTTGTACACGTTCACACTACATGGTACAGTGGTTAAGAACTAATGCAAGCCACAGCTGCTAACCAAAAGGCTGGCAGTTTGAATTCACCAGCCACTCCTTGGAAATCATATGGAGCAGTTCTGCTCTGTCCTATAGGATCACTATGAGTCAGAATCGACTCGACGGTAATGGGCTTTTTTTTTTTTTTTTTTTGGTACTCACAATAAAAACCCAGAGAGTCGAGAATGGAGGCTCAGGACCACCAATGATAATGGACCAACGATGTACAGTCAATATGTGGATAGACTCAGAATTCAAACTTGGATCTTCCTGACATAAAATTTTGAGCTCTTAATTACTGTCCCTAAATAAACCAAAAAACCAAACCTGTTGTCACTGAGTTTATTCCAACTCATAGCAATCCTATAGGACAGAGTAGAACTGCCCCATAGGGTTTCCAGGGCTATAATCTTTACCAAAGGAGCCCTGGTGGTGCAGTGGTTAAGTGCTTGTCTGCTAACAGAACCCATAAGCCACTTTATGGGAGAAAGATGTGGTAGTCTGCTTCTGTAAAGATTACAGCCTTGGAAACCCTATGGGGTGATTCTACTTTGTCCTATAAGGTCATTATAGAGTCACTGTGAGAGAATCGATGGGAATAAGTTTGGTTTTTGGGGGATAATCTTTAAGGAAACAGACTGCCACATCTTTCCCCCTTGTAGCAGCTGGTGGGTTCAAGCAGCCAACCTTTCAGTTAACAACTGAGCACTTAACCAGTGAGCTACCAGGGCTCCTTTCTGTCTCTAAATTAACTATATCAATTTTAATAGTAAAACATTGTGGTCATTTTATCTTGCTATTTAAGTTCTCTCCCAAATATCATTTATCTGTGGTTTGATAATTTTCCATTGTGTGAATGGACTAAATCTTAGTATTTAAACAGTCTCCCATTCTGGGACATGTAGTTTGTTTTCTGTTATATTTGTATGGTCTCTCAGCAAAAGGTTTCTACCCAAGGGAAGGACCTGAATGCCATTTCTGTACATGAACCCTGGACATGACTATTTTGCTATTTTGAATAGCTTTCCAATACACAGCAAAACAGCTGGTTATGTTCTTGTTGCTGATATTTTGCCCAAAGACAAAGTGTAGTATGAGAAGATGATACAAAAGAAGATAGTAGTTACAAAAGTGGTTACTTCACTGTTTAAAGACAGGACCAACTAGGAGAAGAATTAAAATGTGGTATAGTTGACAATGCGTGTCTGTCAGTTTGTCATACAGTGGTGGCTTGTGTGTTGCTGTGATGCTGGAAGCCTCGCCACTGGTATTTCAAATACCAGCAGGATCACTCTTGGTGGACAAGTTTTAGCAGAGTTTCTGGATTAAGACAGACTAGGAAGAAGGACCTGGTAGTCTACTTCTGAAAAAATTGGCCAGTGGAAACATTATGAATAGCAGTGGAACATTGTCCGATATAGTGCCAGAAGATGAGCCTCTCAGGTTGGAAGGCACCCTAAATACAACTAGGGAAGAGCTGCCTCCTCAAAGTAGAGTCAACCTTAATGACATGGATGGAGTCAAGCTTTTGGGACCTTCATTTGCCAATGAGGCATGACTCGAAATGAGAAGAAACAGCTGCAAACATCCATTAATAATTGGAATGTGGAATGTATAAAGTATGAATCTAGGAAAATGGAAGTTGTCAAAAATGAAATGGAACACATAAAGAAAGATCTATATCCTAGGCATTAGTGAGCTGAAATGGACTGGTATTGGCCCTTTTGAATCAGACAATCATATGGTATACAATGTGGGAAAGAAGAGTTGAAGAGGAACACCATCACATTCATCATCAAAAAGAACATTCCAAGAGCCAAAATCAGAGAACTGTCCCGACAACTTGAACAAATAGAAAGTGAGCAACAAAAGAATCCATCAGGCACCAGAAGAAAACAAATAATAAAAATTAGAGCTGAACTAAATGAATTAAAAAAAACAATTGAAAGAATTAACAAAGCCAAAAGCTGGTTCTTTGAAAAAATTAACAAAATTGATAAACCATTGGCCAGACTCACGAAAGAAATACAGGAAAGGAAAAAAATAACCCAAATAAGAAACAAGATGGGCCATATCACAACAGACCCAACTGAAATTAAAAGAATCATATCAGATTATTATGAAAAATTGTACTCTAACAAATTGCAAACCTAGAAGAAATGGATGAATTCCTAGAAAAACACTACCTACCTAAACTAACACAATCAAAAGTAGAAAAACTAAATAGACCCATAACAAAAAAAAAAAATTGAAAAGGCAATCAAAAAACTCCCAAAAAAAAAAAAGCCCTGGCCCGGACGGCTTCACTGCATAGTTCTACCAAACTTTCAGAGAAGAGTTAACACCACTACTACCAAAGGTATTTCAAAGCATAGAAAATGATGGACTACTACCTAACTCATTCTATGAAGCCACCATATCCCTGATACCAAAACGAGGTAAAGACACCACACACACACAAAAAAAATTACAGACCTATATCCCTCATGAACATAGATGCAAAAATCCACAACAAAATTCTAGCCAATAGAATTCAACAACATATCAAAAAAATAATCTACCACGACCAAGTAGGATTTATACCAGGTATGCAAGGTTGGTAGAGCACATAGGTAGGTAGGTTTTACAGCCAGACTATGGGCACCCAATGCTGTTGGCTGTAAGGACTAGGAATCACCACTTATTACTGGACCCATGTCGTGGATGGCTGGGTAGAGTGAGTGGAGCCACCAGTCCTCAGGCTCCTGGTGTGGATAGGTGAGGAGCCTGCTTAATGGGTAAAAAAAAAAAAAAGTGGTGTCAAATGTCATGAACCTCCCACTCTACCGTATAGCTGATATAGTTGAAATTAGGCATCCGGTCTATACCCTGTTGTACTGTGCCAATGAGGGCCCACACAGGTCTATGCAGGGGTGAAAGGCATTCAGAGTCCATGGACCCCTTCTGCCTATGCCTAGGCAAAGGCTCTGTGCCTGCCCTGAGTTCCTGGCTTAGGGGAGCTGCAGATTATTTTTTCCTGTTTGTTAATTTCTTCCCTCTCCAACACTGGGAGAATGGCCCAGAGCACACGATGGTTCCTACTTCTGGCCCAGGGAGTGCAGCAGTCACTGAAGCTGGACCAGGACCCAGAGCAGAGTGGGGAAGGTGTAGGTAAATGGGAGAGACGTACTTCCCAAACCAGAAACCAGAACCCATTGGGTCTAGTTGATTCTGACTCCTAGTGAACATATAGGACAGAGTAGAACTGCCCCATAGAGTTTCCAAGGAGTGCCTGGTGGAATCGAACTGCCAACCTTTTGGTTAGCGGCTGTAGCACTTATCCACTACGCCACCATGATTTCCAATTTTTTTTTGATCCACACAGTCAGTTAGATGCTTGTACTTATCTTTCATCAGTTGAGTGCCGTTTCTTGCTGGTTCTGGAGGCTTGAACAGACTCTCCACCACTCAGTCTCTCCCAATGTGGAAAACAAGTCCTGAGTTCCACTGCCTCACTGTGCGCACCAGCCGATCCAGCCTGCAGGGCATTAGTGCTGTCCAGGTCAGGTTTGGCAACTCCTTGCTGCTTCTGAACCATCTCTCTCTCCCCCTGCTACTCAGTCCAATTCCTCCACTTTATCTTTGATTTTCAGGGCTTCTAGGTTGTCATATATAATTGATTCACTTGTTTTTTTGAGTCTTTGTTTTAAGAGGGACCACAGGAAACACCTGACTACCCTGCCATCTTGGCCCTTCCTCCTCATTACTTCTTAAGGGCCAGTAGTGATTCTTAACTTTTTATTTTTAGAGGGTCAGTCAAAATTCTAAATATTTTATGTTTTTTTATGTTAGCATTTATAAAACAGAGAAAAGGCATTCTATAATTTTGAGACAGTGCTTCAAAAGAATGTCACTTGAATTAAAAATTGTGAAGTCCTCTAAGAGAAGAAAATAACTTACAAAAACTAAGAAGTTTAAGATTGTAATTCAAATATTCAATTCTACTAATTTATGTCTAATTTTATTCTAATAAAATTACTGTTTGCTCCCATACCCTGTATTTGTCTTTATGTAAGTGAATGACAAAAATAATATATCTTGTGATACTATCTGACTCAAATATATTGCCATAGCAAACATCATTTGAAATGCTTCTATTAGAGACAATGTGCATATTTTAAAGTTATGCATAGAAATATGGAAAAGAAAAACAAAGTAACAGAATGTTATTGGAACTGCCTTACAGATTTGAACATGGTGCTTTTCGTTGTGATGGTTTTAAAATACACACATGATGTGTTGGTTGAAAAAATGCCCAGAAGAATAACTTTACAAAACAGGATGTAAATATGAATTTTGAAGCTATATTCATGATTGAGGTCAAACTAATTTTCAAAAAGAAACGATTTCCTCCTCTAAGAAGCTTATTATAATAATCGTACTACAGATGTTAGGAAATAAGGTACAAAATGCACTTAGGTGAAGTCATTTTAGTGATGCATTAATAGCAAGATTTGCATCATTTTTTTTCCTGTTCCTAGTTAAATTCACTTTTTACTGGAATTCCCATTATGTATTTATTTATTTTTGGTGGGGGAGGTTGAAACCTCCCATCAGTCCTCTCTCCCATGCACAAAAGCACTTGTGTCAAATTTAATGCATCATAGAGCTAATGAGTCACAAATTATACCATACGGTTACTAAAATTTTCCACTGCCAGTTGAATCATCGAGAGATCCAGCCTCTTATTATAGATACACTCAAGAATGTTCCAGCAATTTCTAAAGACTGGATGTGCTTAGAACTGAATGACCTTCTCTGTTTACTTTATTGAAGAATGCAGCATTCACTTTAAACTTCACTTTTTTTCAGAGATGTGAAAGGCAAGCAAAAATCAACCAACCAATGAAAATTCCTTCAGTTTTACATAGCAACCATGGAATTCACTTCCCACTTTGCAAAGGTCTTTCCATTTCTTCTTTGTAGGCTCACTAAATAAGAACACCAATAATAATAAACTTTTTTTCACCTTTAAAATAAAGACTTTATTTCTTAGGCTAGATTTTCTTCCCCTTATTTATATACAGGCAATATTAGGGGGGAAATGATCTCAGGGAAGAGGGGTAATGAATAGGGGAAGACTAAAACAGAGAAGGGTGGACCAGTAAAAGGGCCGATTTTGAACTGGGCTCTACTTTGTGAGAAGCCATTTAGAATGTGCCTGAGAAGTTTTTATCCAAAAAGTGGAGGGGAAACATTTATCCCTTGGCTCCCATGCACATTGCTCAAAGGATCCCCAGTGTAGCATTAATCACCTCTACGTCCACATATTTTCCAACTACCTATCCTTCTTCTTTGTTTCCAACTTTCACATTGCAGTCACCAGTAATTACCAGTGCATCTTGATTGCATGCTCCGTCAGTTACAGACTGCAGAGTTTGCTTAAAATCTTCAATTTCTTCATCTTTGGCATTAGTGGTTGGTTCATAAATTTGAAGAATAGTCCAATTAATTGGTCTTCCTTGTAGGTGGGTAGATATTATCCTATCACTGACAGCGTTGTACTTCAGGATAGATCTTGAAATGTTAATTTTGTCTATGAACGTATGCCATTTTTCTTTGTCATTCCCGGCATAGTAGACCTATGATTGACCAGTTCAAAATGGCCAATACCAGTCCATTTCAGCTCACTAATACCTAGGATATTGACCTTCACACATTCCATTTCATTTTTGATGACTTCCAATTTTCCTAGACTCATACTTTGTACATTCCACATTCTGATTATTAATAGATGTTTACAGCTGTTTCTTCTCATTTTGGGTCATGCCACATCAGCAAATGAAGGTCCCGAAATCTTTACTCCATCCATGTCACTAAGGTCTACTCTACATTAGGAGGCAGCTCTTCGCCAGTTGTATTTAGAGTACCTTCCAACTTGAGAGGCTCATCTTCTGGCATTATATCCGACAGTGTTCCACTGCTATTTGTAAGGTTTTCATTGGCCAATTTTTTCAGAAGTATACTGCCAGGTCCTTCTTCCTAGTCTGTCTTAGTCTGGAAACTCTGCTGAAACCTCTCCACCAAGGGTGACCCTGCTGGTATTTGAAATACTGGTGACATAGCTTCCAGCATCACAACAACACGTAAGCCACCACAGTAGGACAAACAGACAGATGAGTGGTAGAAACAAAGAAGGATTAGTAGTTGGAAAATATGGCCTTAGTGATAGAAACAACACCAAAGATTGCATGATAGAATTTTGCAAGACTAATGACTTATTCACTGCAAATACCTTTTTTCAACAACATGAATGGTGACTATACACCTGGATTTCGCCAGATAAAATACACAGAAATCAAATTGACTACATCTGTAGAAGGAGACAATAGAAAAGTTCAATATCATCAGTCAGAGCAAGGCCAGGGGCTGACTGTGGAATAGACCATCAATTGCTCCTGTGTAAGTTGAAGTTGAAGAAAATTAAAACAAGTCCATGAGAGCCAAAATACAACCTTGAGTGTCACCTGAATTTATAGACCATCTCAAGAATAGATTTGATGCTTTGAACTCTAATGACCAAAGACTAGAGGAGCTGTGGGATGACATCAAAGTCATGAAGAAAGCAAAAGGTCATTAAAAGGACAAGAAAGAAAAAGAAGACCAAAATGCATGTCAGAAGAGGCTCTGAAACTTGCTCTTGAACATAGAGCAGCTGAAGCAAATGGAAGAAATGATGATGTAAAAGAGCTGAACTGAAGATTTCAAAGGATGGCTTGAGAAGACTACAAATAAGGTATTATAATGACTTGTGCAAAGACCTGGAGTTTGAAAACGAAAAGGGAATTATGTGCTCAGCATTTGTGAAGCTGAAAGAACTGAACAAAAATTCAAGCCTCGAATTGCAGCATTGAAGGATTGTATGGGCAAAATATTGAATGATGCAAGAAGCATCAAAAGCAGACGGAAGGAATACACAGAGTCACTGTAGCAACAAAAGTTGGTTGATGTTCAGCCATTTCAGGAGGTAGCGTATAAACAAGAACCGATGGTACTGAAGGAAGATGTCTAAGCTGCACTGAAGGCATTGGTGAAAAATAAGTCTCCAGAAGTTGACAGAATACCAATTGAGATGTTTCAAGAAATGGATGCAACACTGGAAGTGCTCACTCATCTATGCCAAGAAATTTGGAATACAGCCACTTGGCCAACTGACTGGAAGAGATCCATATTTGTGCCCATTCCCTAGAAAAGTGATTCAACAGAATGTGTAAATTATTGATCAATATCATTAATATCACACACAAGTAAAATTTTGCTGAAGGTAATTCAAAAATGGTTGCAGCAATATATTGACAAGGAACTGCCAGACATTCAAGCCAGATTCAGCAGAGGATATGGAATGAGGGATATTTTTGCTGATGTTAGATGGATCTTGGATAAAAGTAGAGAATAACAGAAAGATGTTTACCTATATTTTATTGACTATGAAAAGACATTCGACTGTGTGAATTATAGTAAGTTATGGATAACATTGCAAAGAATAGGATTTCCAGAACACTGAATTGTGTTCTGAGGAATCTGTGCATAGACCAAGTGACAGTTATTCAAACAGAACAAGGGGATATTGCGTGTTTTAAAATCAGGAAAGGTGTACGTCAGGGTTGTATCCTTTCAGCATACTTACTCAATCTGTATTCTGCCAAATAATCCGAGAAGCTGGAATATAAGAAGAACAGGGCATCAGGATTGGAGGAAGAATTAACAACCTGCGTTATGCAGATTACACAACCCTGCTTTCCGAAAGTGAGGAAGACTTGAAGGACTTACTGATGAAGATCAAAGATTACAGCCTTCATTGTGGATCACACCTCAACATAGAGAAAACAGAAATCCTCACAACTGGACTAATAAACAACATCATGATAAATGGAGAAAATATCGAAGTTGTCAGGGACTTCATTTTACTTGGATCCAAATCATTGCCCATGGGAGCAGCCCTCAAGAAATCAAACATTGTATTGCATTGGGCAGATCTGCTGCAAAAGACCTCTGTAAGGTGTTAAAAAGCAAAGATGTCCCTTTGAGGCTAAGGTGTGCCTGACTGAAGCCATGATATTTTCAGTTGCCTCATATGGATGCGAAAGCTGGACAATGAATAAGGAAGACTGAAGAACTGATGCCTTTGAATTATGGTGTTGGCGAAGAATATTGAATATAACATGGACTTCCAGAAGAATAAACAAATCTGTCTAGGAGGAAGTATGGCCAGAACGCTCCTTAGGAGGGTGGATGGCAAGACTTAATCTCATGTCCTTTGGACATGTTATCAGGAGGGAGCAGTCCCTGGAGAAGGACATCATGTTTGGTAAAGCAGAGGGTCAGCAAAAAGGAGGAAGACCCTCAACCAGATGGATTGACACAGTGGCTGCAACAATGGGCCCAAACATAGTAACAATTGTGAGGATGGTGCAGGACCAGGCAGTGTTTCATTCTGTTGTGCGAAGGGTTGCAATGAGTTGGAATGAATTCGATGGCACCTAACAACAACATACCTGCATATTAACCAGTAACCAGTTGTTGAGTTGATTCTGACTCATAGCAACCCCATGTGTTTCAGAGAAGAACTATGCTCCACAGGGTTATCAATGGCTGCTTTTTGAAGTACATCACCAGCCCTTTCTTTCAAGGTACCTCTGGTTTGATTTGAACCTCAAGCCTTTCAGTTAGCAGCCAAGTGCATTAATTTTTGCACCACCCCGGGGAGTCCCCAGCTTTAAACTAGGTGTGGGAATATGATAGCAAAGTTGGTTTTTAAGGGGTTTCCTTGATGCCTGGAGCTGAGGCGGAAGAGTGAAAAATGAATAATTCAGCTGAGGCAAGGGGATTGCAGATAATGCCTGTAGGAAACAGATGTCCAGCAGCGCTGGGGTAAAAGATGACCAGAGAAGGTCTGCAGCAGTGCACAGGGGGTATGTGTTGCAGTTGATTTTGGGAATGTCTCAAATGTGAGCGTACATCAGGATTCTCTGGAAGACTCATTAAAACAGGTTGTTGGGTCCCACCTGAGCAGTTTCTGGTTCAGTAGGTCTGGAATGAGACTGGGTGATGCTCATGCTGCTGGTCAGAATGTTATACTTGGAGAACCACTGGGCTGGGATCTCCAAGGTCTGCCTGTTCTCTTAGACTATAATTTTGAGAACTATAGGAGAAAGTTACATGAAAAAAAGGAAGATGGAAGATAAAGGGCATAGGCCAAAACATAGTTCATTGAAGCAATAAAGGAGAAAAAAATTAAAAAGATCCTTAGATGTGCTTGCTAAACCTTGAATCAGGGCAGCTTGCTGTGGTTAAACTGTCATTCACATTCTTTTCATCCCTTTTTCCACTCACGTATCTTCTTCTTTTTTTTGATTCTCAACTCACCTTGCTGCCTTGGGTAGAAAAGAAATAGGTAATATATTTTAGAGTGGGTGTAAATTTTGCAAGTTTATTTTTTTAGTATGTATGTACTGTTCATAATTAAGACATATGGGAAATATTGATTTTTGAAATAAAAATAATGGTACTGAGCTCTAATAATACCAGGTGGCTCAAACATCTCCTTTCTGAGTATCGAGCTGTACTTTCTAAATGAAAAATTTAGGAGTTTAAGTCATTTACAGTGGTGTAATGTAAATTATAGGAGTAGAAATTATTGTCCACTTTCTTTGCTGGGTGTTGGACCTTGGCAGCATGCATAATTCATAGAAAAGTACCATGTAAAGGAATATGGAGTAACCTCACAAATAAATCAAGGAAAACCAGTTACTAATCTATAAAATAGTTTACCTGGAGGAAGGTAATGTTAAGGAAAACAGTCCATCATTTCCCATAGCTTATTGCCATTCCTGATAAAAGCTACCCAGGGCTACATATTATATGTGGAATAGAAAATATTTATTCCCAAATATCTGCCACGTGAAAAGAAATCATACAAACATTGATAAATGAATTGAGAAAAGCAGGTATTAAATTAAGCAGATAAATTTCACTTTCATTGTGAAGTTAAGCCAGAGGGAAGAGTTGGAAGAAGTCCTAGCTGGAAGCATCCAGGTCTTTTGATGAGGGATGGGTACTTAATTAGGTGTTGGGACTGAAATGACCCCACTGCCCTTTCTATTGATGAACAGTTACAAGGTAGTCTGATTTTACTGATAATCCATGAAACTTCAGAGAACAATTGTGAACAGTGCTCCAAAAACTTACCTGGCAAGGGAAGATTTTAGAGAAATATTTCTGTTTCATGTTAACTTCTGATGCAATTTATGGACTTTGACAATGTTTGTTTCAATGCCTCTAAAAGCTATTAACATAGACTTTACATGTCACTTGTTTTATGTAGATATAAGATGGCAACAAACGTAAGTTTTAAATTTTCCAATTCTCTCGTTTACAAACGAGCTTCTATGGGAGTTGGTAAATAGGGTAGGTTCCAGAGAAATATGAGTGATCTGAGGATCAAACCAGGAGTTGACACAAAGAACATATCTTCTATTAGATACTATTATGTAAATGCTTGACTGTGCTATGATTTTTATGAGAACACTCACATGCTCTGCTTTTGATTATCCATCACAGTTAGGTGACAAAAAAAAAAAAAAAAGGAACGGATAAAGGAAATGGATAGCATAGTGACCCAGCTACACTCACCAGAATCCTCTTTGAAGATCCTCTTCTGGGAGAGAGCTAATTGGAGAGCATATGTAACCATCTGCTATTACATTCTGTATTGTTTCTTACCTGTTTGGGATTGTGCTATCAGGGGAGTGACTGGGAGTGGGGAGGGCGCTGTATTCCCTGATGTGTGTTGTCCTCACATATGCCTCCATGGGTTTATGTTATAATAAACTATTTTGTTGTTAGTTGCTCTGGAGTTGTCTCGGACTCATGGCTACCTTATGTACAACAGAATGAAACGTTGCCCAGTCCTGTGCCATCTTCATGATCATTGGTATATTTGAGTCTATTGTTGTGGCTATTGTGTGAATCCATCTCATTGAGAGTTTCCCTTGTTTTGGGTGACCCTCTACTTTACCAAACATGGTAATCCTTTTCTAGCAATTGGTCTTTCCTGATGATATGTGCAAAATAAGCGAGTCAAAACCTCACCATCCTTCCTTCTAAGGAACATTCTGGTTGTATTTCTTCTGAAACTGATTTGTTCAATTTGTTAATAAACTACTTTGTCGTTGTTAGGTGCCATTGAGTCAGTTCCCTATGTATAACAGGATGAAACACTGCCCGGTCCTGCACCATCCTATCAACTGTTGTCATGCTTGAGCCTGTTGTTGCGGCCACTGTGTCGGTCCATCTCATTGAGGGTCTTCTTCTTTTTCACTGACCCTCTACTTTACCAAGTATGATGTCTTCCTCCAGTGATTGGTCCCTCCTGATAACACGTCCAAAGTATGTGAGAGGAAGTTTTGCCATCCTTGCTTCTATGGAACATTATGTCTGTGCTTCTTCCAAGACAGATTTGTTTGTTCTTTTGGTGGTCTGTGGTATATTCAGTATTCTTCACCAACATCACAATTCAAAGGCATCAATTCTTTTCTGGTCTTCCTTATTCATCGTCCAGCTTTCACACGCATATGAGGCCATTGAAAACACCATGGCTTGGGTCAGGCGCACCTTAGTCTTCAAGGTGACATCTCTGCTTTTTAACATCTTAAAGAGGCCTTTTGCAGCAGGTTTGCCCAATGCAATGTGTCTTTTGACTTCTTGACTGCTGCTTCCATGGGTGTTGATTGTGGATCTAAGTGAAATAAAATAAACTATTTTAATCAACAGAAAAAAGACTTGAAATGCAAGTAGTTTATTTGGGAGGTAATTCCAAGAAGCACTGATAGGGGAATGGGGTAGTAAGTCAGGAAAAGGGAAGGAAACCAAGAGAGTATGTCCACAGAGCAAGCTACCATTGGGCAAGAAGGTTCAGTTCTGTGCGGGAACATTGGGAATCACTGTCAGACCTGAGAGTCACCCCAGCCAAGAGGCAATGAAGTTGGAGGATTTATCCTCCAACTACTATGCATCCCTGGTTCCCCAGCACTTCCAGCTAGTCTTCCATGCAAGGTCTTAGAGGAAACCCTCAGGAAGAGTCAATAGGACACTTTCTACATGTCTTGCAGTAGTGAGTGCCGTGGGGAGAAGAGCTGGGAACGCACAGCATTTGCTATATATACATATCTCTATCATCATCTTAGTTAACTTGAAGGACTTCTTGATAATTATTTACATTCCTTCTAAGTTGAGTTGAGCAAAGGGAGGCAGGAGAATTGCAAGTCAGGCAACTTTGTCCAGTAGTGGAGAGGAAGAAGGTTGAAGTTGGGAGTGTTTGTTCCCAAAGGTAGGATTTGGGGACAAAGTTTGGATTTTTAAGAGTAGTTGCATGTATTGATCCTAAAGGCCAGATTTATTTCCAAATGTCCAAGAATTTGTGGCAATTTGAATTTCATGGAGAAAAGTAGACAGAGATAAGAAGAGACTCATTGTAGAAATTACAGGTGGGGATTTGTAAAGTTATGTGCTCATTTCAATTGCATTGATTCCACTTTTGTCAATGGAGTAAGCTTCCTGAAAATAAAGCTCTTAAAAAGAATTTGAGAGTGGATGAAGATCGTTTCATGCACTTTATGAGTCAGGATTTCTCTGGATACCCATCAATTAGAGGTGAAGACAGTAAGGAGGAAAATTTGCCCCATCTGGTTCTACATAAAACTCCCCAAGAGCTTTGACAAAGAGTCTTTTCTGAAAAGACAGGTCTGATCTCTGGGGAGGCATTTGTTTTTTCAGTCTCATTGAAATGCTTTTCCTTTTCAGGGATGTTATTTCAGTAAAGCCAGATGAGATGTGCTTGCTATTTTTATAAGTTTTTAAAAGCTTAAGCAGGGCAAATATGTCTCTTCAATCTGCCTTCTGCAGTAAGCCTGATGATGCTAAGGAAGCTTTATATCCTATAAAGAGTAGCATTAGCCCCTGGAGCTACAGGCGGTTTTTGATAATCTTAAGTATGGTTCCTTCGTATCAGGTTAGTATAGGAGAGACCCATATTACTTTGCAGTTTTTAAAAGCCATCAGTTTAAAATGAATCCTATTTTGGCCAAAATACTTTTTCTCTATATGACCAAGTCAAGCTTTGATAGCCTATATTTTTACTGGGTATAGGAATTAGGGTTTTGAAGAGAATGTTTGTATTCAGTGTATAGATATCTCTCACATTTCAGAGTTCAGTCCTGACTGTTAATGTTATAACTGAATTTTTGTTTTTTCTTTCTTTTTGCAATGAATTCATCTAGGAGAACCACTGCTATCTAAAATTAAATATATCAAAGAGAGAGTTTGTTTTCTTTTTTCAAAATGTAAATTTTCATAACCAATGTTTTATTTGACTTACAAACATGTTTTTACATTTTTTAAAAAATATTTCTTTGTCTTTGGTTATTGAGTTAAATCTCCAAACCTCACTCATTTATTCTCCCACCAAAACACGTATTTGATTCCTGTCTTCCCCTCCTGTTTCCCAGTCATAGACCCAGTGGATTCCAAGTAGTAAGGAAATGTCTTTTCCTGGTTTTTCTCCCTCCTCTAGCTTCTCCTGCCTTTAACCTGTCCCATTTGCAGCAGCAAGATTTTTTTTTTTTCAACAAAATAAGCTTTAGTCATGTAAAGCATTTTTTTTGTAATTTTTAAATGGTTTCCGATTCTCTCTTGGAATTAAATCCCCGAACATGATTCTTAGTGAGTTCCATAAGTTGTTTACAGCCCACTTCTCTCATTATCCTAATCTTCTAAATTTTCTCCCATTTTTAGTTTGTTCTTGTAACAAATCATGCTATGAGCTCCTGCCTCTGTGTATGTTGGAGATCATATTTACATGTGGATATCTCTCTATTTTTTACTTCCATCACACACAGAGAACTTGGGTGACACAAATTATTGCCCTGAACTACTAATGTCAAGGTTAGCAATTCACATCTACCCATTGGAGTTGCAGAAGAAAGGCCTGGCAATCTGCTTCCATGAAGATTACAGACAAGAAAATCCAATGGAGCGATTGTACTCTAACACATGGGATTTCCATGAGTTGGAACTGACATGACAAACAGCATCGGGTTATAGCACATAAACACACATGCACACACTCCATTTATTTCTTCTGAAAGCTGCTCAAGACTGGGCCCTGCACAGTGCCAGGTCTGAGGATCCTTGGATTATTATGTCTGCCCCTCTACTAATTTGCTATGCAATTTGGGAAGGCTCTGACCTCTGGGAGCCTCATTCTCCTTGCCAATAGTAAGAAGGAGATGAATGAGATAATTTCTAAGGTGGATTCCATATCAAACAGTTTATAATTTGCATTACAATTTTTTTTTTCCCCTAAATTAACCATACCTGCTATAATCCTTCCAGTTCTCACTCCCTTACAACGATTGTTTAGTGCCTGGCTGTTTATGTGCAGTTCACCTACGCCTGTCACTTCCTCCCACTATTAAATTACAAGCTCCTTGAGCTTGCCTGGAGCCCTGGTGGCATAGTGGTTAAGAGCTTGGCTGTTAACCAAAAGGTCAGCAGTTCAAATCTACCAGTTGCTCTTTGGAAACCCTATGGGACAGTTCTATTCTGTCCTATAGGGTTGCTATGAGTTGGAACTGACTCAACAGCAAATGGTTTTGTTTTGTTTTGTTTTTTTGTGTTTGCCTAGTATAGTCGTATGGTGGGCACTCAGGAATGTGCAAATTGTTAGCACATGTAAGAACTTTCCCACACAATTTGCTTGTGTTTCTAATAGATTTCTATGTGCTGAGAAATACAAGTATCAAGGATTATTATTTCCAATCATATCTAGCTAGAAAGCATGAATTGCATTTTTAAAATGAGGGTTTTTTTTTTAGCTATCTAATGACAAATGCCACACTTAAAACTTCAACAACATTCCATGTGTACTGGAGCTCTTTGATAAGTTGTCTTAAGTTCATGGCCCCCAGTGGGCTGAATGATCATATGTTGGGGCTAAATTCTCCTCCTTCACTACTCTGCCATATTTTACTTTAAAAAGGTCCATGTCATACAGCAGTGCCCAATGTGATCGTTAAATAAAACTGTAATTAAGGTGACATCGGCAGTTTCAGTAATTAGAGTCTTGCTGTAACTGTAAGAGTAAAAAATAAGATTCCCTGGCGCTTGAGATGGGGCAGCTGTGGGCTCATGCTGATAATGTACCTTGGCAATTTAACGTGACAAATTGTAACAGTGCTTCTTCACAGGGGATTGTGTTAATCTTTAAAAGTTCTTTCTTCTATCTCTACAGTTCATAGGAACCATATATTTTGTTTGTCCAAGTGCTGCTTTTTCTTCCTTGCTTTGTAACAGCCCCCGAATCCAGTTTCATAGTTCTCGGTTGAGATTGATGGAGCTCATTCTTTTAGCTGTCTTGAAAGACTGCCAATTCTGATTTTCCAATTGAGAAAGGACTTTGGAACTGGCAGGCCGCTGCATATAGGGTGAGCACTGGGTGGGGCCTTGGAGATCATCTTGTCAACTCTTACCTTCTCAGTTGAGCAATCAGAGTGTTAGAATTGTTGTCTTTTCCAAAATCTTGGATTTATAAGGCTTTTGATTTCCAAATCTGGCCACACAACAAAGTAATCAGAAAGAGGCTTCTCTTACACTATTTTGAACCTGTGTAGTGATTAGTCTCTTCAGTTCGTGCCACTCCCTTTGTCTCACATGTGTAATCCTTATTCCGTCTTAGATGCAGTGTGAACCCACCTACTTGGGTGAACAGCCTTGTGAAAAACCCATCTTGTTGAATGGCATTTCCCTTTTCCCATGGGGCCAAGCAGAATCATGGGGTCCTATTGGACTCCTACTTTGAGCCCTTTCCCTTTTCCTTAATCCTTTACCTTTGATATCTTGAGTAATCCCTTCTTCTATTCTTTTTTAAAAATTAAATAGTTTTTTTATTATGGTAAATATGTAAGTAAACAAATACATAGATAAAACAGTTGCCGTTTCAACAATCTTTATACTTATAGTTCAGTGACATTAAATATGTCTGTCATGTTGTTCAACCATCACCATTAACTGTTTCCAAATTTTTCCATCACCCTTAATAGAAGCTCAGTGTCTGATAATCCTAACTATCCATTTTTGAATGTGATTTCTCAATGCCATATCTGCTCATGAGCCTTTCTCTCATTCTATGACCTGAAGAGTACATGGCATTTTTTTTTTTTTTTAATTTTGGTTGTCATTGAGAATATACACAGCAGTTGTTGTTAGGTGCCATCGAGTCAGTTGCGACTCATAGTGACCTTGTGTACCACAGAATGGAGCACTGCCCAGTCCTGCGCTGTGCTCACAATTATTGTTATGCGTGAACCCATTGTTGCAGCCACCGTGTCAATCCATCTCGTTGAGGGTCATACTCTTCTCTGCTGACCTCGTACTTTACCTAGCATGATATCCTTCTCCAGGGACTGACCCCTCCTGACAACATGTCCAAAGTATATAAGACACAGGCTCACTATCCTTGCTTCTAAGGAGCTTTGTGGCTGTCCTTCCAAGACAGATTTGTTCATTTTTTTGGCAGTCCACAGCATATTCAATATTCTTTGCCAACACCACAATTCAAAGGTGTCAATTCTTTTTCGGTCTTCCTTATTCATTGTCCGGCTTTCGCATGAATTTGATGGGATTGAAAATACCATGGCTTGGGTCAGGCGTAACTTAGTCTTCAAGGAGACATCTTTGCTTTTCAATACTTTAAAGAGGTCCTTTGCAGCAGATTTGCCCAATGCAGTGCGCCTTTTGACTTCTTCACTGCTGCTTCCATGGCTGTTGATTGTGGATCCAGGTAAATGAAATCTTTGACAACTTCAATCTTTTCTCTGTTTAGTATGATGTTACTCATTGGTCCAGTTGTGAGGATTTTTGTTTTCTTTATGTTGAGGTGTAATCCATACTGAGGGCTGTGGTCTCTCATCTTCATTAGTAAGTGCTTCAAGTCCTCTTCACTTTCAGCAAGCAAGGTTGTGTCATCTGCGTAACGCAGGTTTTTAATGAGTCTTCCTCCAATCCTAATGCCCCACTCTTCCTCATATAGTCCAGCTTCTCAGATTATTTGCTCAGCATACAGATTGAATAGGTATGGTGAAAGAATACAACCCTGACGCACACCTTTCCTGACTTTAAACCAATCAGTATCCCCTTGTTCTGTCTGAACAACTGCCTCTTGATCTATGTACAGGTTCCTCATGAGCACAATTAAGTGTTCTTGAATTCCCATTCTTCACAATGTTATCCATAATTTGTTATGATCCACACAGTTGAATGGCTTAGCATAGTCAATAAAACACAGGTAAATAGCTTTCTGGTATTCACTGCTTTCAGCCACGATCCATCTGATATCAGCAATGATATCCCTGGTTCCACATCCTCTTCTGAATCCAGCCCAAATTTCTGTCAATATACTGCTACAGCTGCTTTTGAATGATTGTTGGCAAAATTTTACTTGTTTGTGATATTAATGATGTTGTTCAGTAATGTCCACATTATGTTGGATCATCTTTCTTGGGAATAGGCATAAATATGGATCTCTTCCAGTTGGTTGTCCAGGTGGCTGTCTTCCAAATTTCTTGGCATAGACGAGGGAGCACTTCTGGTGCTGCATTCGTCTGTTGAAACATCTCAGTTGGTATTCTCTGAATTCCTGGAGGCTTGTTTTTCGCCAATGCCTTTAGTGCAGCTTGAACTTTTTTCTTCAGTACCATCAGTTCCTGATCATATGCTACCTCTTGAAATGATTGGAAGTTGACCAATTCTTTTTGGTATAATGACTCTGTATATTCCTTCCATCTTCTTTTGATGCTTCCTGTGTCATTTAATATTTTCCCCATAAAATCCTTCACTATTGCAACTCGAGGCCTGAATTTTTTCTTTAGTTCTTTCATCTTGAGAAATGCTGTGTGTGTTCTTCCATTTTGGTTTTCTATCTCCAGCTCCTTGTACATGTCATTATAATACTTTGCCTTCTCGAGCCACCCTTTGAAATCTTCTGTTCAGTTCTTTTACTTCATCATTTCTTCCTTTTGCTTTAGCTGCTTGATGTTCAAGAGCAAGTTTCAGAATCCCTTCTAACATCCGTTTTGGCCTTTTCTTTCTTTCCTGTCTTTTTAGTGACCTCTTGCTTTCTTCATGTATACTTGTCCTCCTACAACTCGTCTGGTCTTCGGTCATTAGTGTTCAACGCATCAAATTTATTCTTGAGATTGCCTCTAAATTCAGGTGGGATATACTCAAGGTCGTACTTTGGCTCTCATCAACTTGTTCTGGGACCAGAGCAGTGTTTCGTCTAGAGCTAATTTTGCTCCATTACTGAGGTCAAACCCAAAAGTTAAATGACGTTGCCGTTATGTTATCTATTGCTTTATTCCCTCTACAGGGGTTGTACCATTTTTCATTCCTAGCAACAGCTCCCTGGTGGCACAGAGGTTAAGAGCTCTGTTGCTAACTGAAAGGTCAGCAGTGTGAACCCACCAGCCTCTGCTTGGAAACCCTATGGGGCAGTTCTGCTCTGTCCTATAGAGTTGACAAGAGTTGGAATGAACTCGATGGGAATGGGTTTGGTTTTTATTTTATCAACCACATATGAGAGTTCCTCAAATCTTGTCAACCAAGTAAGTGATCAATTTTCTCACTGGTAAGAAATGGCATTTAAGAGTATTTTTAATGTTAATTTTTTTATTAGTAAGGTTGAACATTTTAAGGGTCGTTTGTATTTGTTTTTTTTTTTTTTTTCAAATTCCCTACGCATGACTCTTTCCCAGTTTTAGGATGTTGTCTATTTTTAGGTGCTCTTATATATTAGGGATATTAGGTCTTTGGCCCAATATAAGTTGCAAATATTTTCCCAGTGTTTCATTTGTCTTATATTTGACTTGACATGTTTGCCATGTAATTATTTTTTACATGGCAGATTTATCAGTCTTTTCTTATATTGTTTCTAAATTTTGAGTCATATTTAAGAAATACATTTCCTACTTAATCCTAAATTACAAAGGAATTAATATACACTGTCTTCTAATATGTGTATGCTTTCATTCTATCTTTTTACAAATCAGAAGCGATTATCCCAACACCATTTTAAAAAAATAGTCAATTTTTTCTCCACTGGTTTAACCTGGAGCCTTTATCATATACAGGTAGTCCCCAACATAAGGTAGAGTTCATTCCGAAGACTCTGTTGTAAATTGGTTCTGACATAAGTCGAATACCTCTTTTTTTAGTTTTCATTATTATTGCCTTTTGTTGTCAGTATTTTTATAAGTCTGATCTTTGAACATCTGTGAGTGAACATCTGAGAATAATAACATCAGCAAAATATAAGCTGCAGCATTGTATGTATTTTATATTACTAAGGATAAGATGTACAAAAGCAAAAGCAAAAACAGACAGTTGTGAGTATGGTTCATCTTAACTTGAATATGTTATATTGTAAGTCAGGGACTCTCTGTACTAAATTTCCATATTGGTTAGCAAATTTTTCTATATATGTGTATGTGTTAAACTGATAATACCTGATTTTTTTTTAATAATTTTTATTGTGCTTTAAATGAAAGTTTACAAATCAAGTCAGTCTCTCACACAAAAACCCATAGACACCATGCTAAACACTCCCAATTACTCTCCCCCTAATGAGACAGCCCGCTCTCTCCCTCCACTCTCTCTTTTCGTGTCCATTTCGCCAGCTTATAACCCCTTCCACCCTCTCATATCCTCTCCAGGCAGGAGATGCCAACACAGTCTCAAGTGTCCACCTGATCCAAGAAGCTCACTCCTCACCAGCATCCCACTCCAACCCATTGTCCAGTCCAATCCATGTCTGAAGAGTTGGCTTTGGGAATGGTTCCTGTCCTGGGCCAACAGCAGGTCTGGGATCCATGATCACCGGGGTCCTTCCAGTCTCAGTCAGACCATTAAGTCTGGTCTTATGAGAATTTGGGGTCTGCATCCCACTGCTCTCCTGCTCCCTCAGGGGTTCTCTGTTGTGTTCCCTGTCAGGGCAGTCCCCAGACCCCTGCCACTGCTATGCTGGCCTTCAAAGCCTTCAGTTTATTCAGAGAACTTCTTTGCTTTTGGTTTAGTCCATTTGTGCTGACCTCCTCTGTATCGTGTGCTGTCTTTCCCCTTCACCTAAAATAGTTCTTATCTACTATCTAATTAGTGAATGCCCCTCTCCCACCCTCACTCCCTTCCCTCTCTCGTAATCACAAAAGAATGTTTTCTTCTCAGTTTAAACTATTTCTCAAGTTCTTATAATAGTGGTCTTATACAATATTTGTCCTTTTGCAACTAATTTCACTCAGCGTAATGCCTTCCAGGTTCCTC
The DNA here is from genome assembly GCF_030014295.1 of Loxodonta africana. Classification (NCBI taxonomy): domain Eukaryota; kingdom Metazoa; phylum Chordata; class Mammalia; order Proboscidea; family Elephantidae; genus Loxodonta; species Loxodonta africana. Next base: position 41,243,180 of record NC_087362.1, read on the forward strand.
CATGTTATGAAATGTTTCACAGATTCCTTACTGTTCTTTATCGATGCGTAGTATTCCATTGTGTGAATATACCATAATTTATTTATCCATTCATCCATTGATGGGCACCTTGGTTGCTTCCATCTTTTTGCTATTGTAAACAGTGCTGCAATAAACACGGGTGTGCATATATCTGTTCGTGTAAAGGGTCTTATTTCTCTAGGATATATTCCAAGGAGTGGGATTGCTGGATCGTATGGTAGTTCTATTTCTAGCTCTTTAAGGAAGCGCCAGATTGATTTCCAAAGTGGTTGTACCATTTGACATTCCCACCAGCAGTGTAGAAGTGTTCAATCTCTCCACAGCCTCTCCAACATTTATTATTTTGTGTTTCTTTGGATTAATGCCAGCCTCATTGGAGTGAGGTGAAGTCTCACTGTGGTTTTGATCTGTATTTCTCTAATGGCTAATGATCGTGAACATTTCCTCATACATCTGTTAGCTACCTGAATGTCTTTTTCAGTGAAGTGTCTATTCATTTCTTTTGCCCATTTTTTAATTGGGTTATTTGTCTTTTTGCAGTTGAGTTTTTGCAGTATTATGTAGACTTTAGAGATCAGGTGCTGATCAGAAATGTCATAGCTAAAAACTTTTTCCAGTCTGTAGGTAGTCTTTGTACTCTTTTGGTGAAGTCTTTGGATGAGCACAGGTGTTTGATTTTTAGGAGCTCCCAGTTATCTAGTTTTTCTTCTACATTCTTTACAATGTTTTGTATACTGTTTATGCCATGTATTAGGGCTCCTAACGTTATCCCTATTTTTTCTTCCATGATCTTTATCAGTTTAGATTTTATATTTAGGTCTTTGATCCATTTTGAGTTAGTTTTTGTGCATGGAGTGAGGTATGGGTCTTGTTTCATTTTTTTTGCAGATGGATATCCAGTTATGCCAGTACCATTTGTTAAAAAGACTGTCTTTTCCCCATTTAACTGTTTTGGAGCCTTTGTCAAATATCAACTGCTCCTATGTGGATGGATTTATGTCTGGATTCTCAATGCTGTTCCATTGGTCCATGTATCTGTTGTTGTACCAGTACCAGGCTGTTTTGACTACTGTGGCGGTATAATAGGTTCTAAAATCAGGTAAAGTAAGGCCTCCCACTTTGTTCTTCTTTTTCAGTAATGCCTTATTTTTCCGGGGCCTCTTTCCCTTCCATATGAAGTTGGTGATTTGTTTCTCCATCTCATTAAAGAATGTCATTGGGATTTGGATCGGAATTGCATTAAATGTATAGATCGCTTTTGGTAGAATAGACATTTTTATAATGTTAAGTCTTCCTATCCACGAGCAAGGTATGTTCTTCCACTTATGTAAGTCTCTTTTGGTTTCTTGCGGAAGTGTACTGTAGTTATCTTTGTATAAGTCTTTTACATCTCTGGTAAGATTTATTCCTAAGTATTTTATCTTCTTGGGGGCTACCGTAAATGGCATTGATTTGGTGATTTCCTCTTCGATGTTCTTTTTATTGGTATAGAGGAATCCAACTGATTTTTGTATGTTCATGTTGTATCCTGATACTCTGCTGAACTCTTCTATTAGTTTCAGTAGTTTTCCGGAGGATTCCTTAGGGTTTTCTGTGTATAAGATCATGATAATACCTGATTTTTTAATTCATGTAGTGGTACAAAAGAATTTCATGAAGATTAAAGTGGAACTCAGTTGAACAAATAATATACAAATATGCCATTTGTGGAACTATGTTTATCACTACTATGATTAGGAAACAGTATAGTATTTTCAAATATGGCCTTGTTGAAACTTAAGTTTTCAAGTAGCCTGGGTAAATTGAAGAATTATGTAGACATATAGCTCTTCAGCTTTTAAAAAGGTTTTGGTTTATAAATTACACCTTTTTGAAATTTAGCTTGCTACTGAAATTCCTTCATTTTTAGGGAAAGCTCATTATTGAATCTGCTTTGCTGATCTTGGGCAGATGACTTTAGTCATAAGACTTGTGTCAGATATTGGATTTGAAAAGGACATTCTCAGTTCTCTTGCTCCTTGGCTGTCAGCCTCCACAGGGTTATAATGTGCTTGCCTTGTGATTGCAGCCTTTGTTTTTTCTTCAGACTCTCCTAAGGAGCTGTAATCACAAAAGTTAAGATTCTACATTTGCATATTAAAACCCAAAACAAGGTAACATTTTTGTATATCCACTTGATTTTTGCTTTAAGTATCCAGTGTTTTTTCTTGAATCTGAGGAAATAAGTTTAACTTCAGGCTAGGAGCAAAAATGCCTAGAACTTTCCTACAGGAAAATTTGCAGTAAATTAAAACAAACAAAAAACCCAAGTCTCTTTCAAGCTTAATGGCATAGGAATTCCACATATAGGAATTTCTTCTGGGAAAAAAAAATCCCAATGTACGCCTAGGTATAGCTATAAAAGTGTCACAGTACTGTTTTCAAACTAGAAACAAACTATCTGTAAAAAGGGGTGAGGATTATGTTGAACTATTAACAGAAATATTGCAAATAATAATAGTAATAATGACACATAAATGTGTAACGGGATACTAAAATGGGATTCATTCTCTCCTGGTTAGGGTTGAGAGGCCCCAAAAAGCTGAAAATAAGTCAACAGGTAATAAGCACTCAACCACTTTGCAGGATTTTAAAGGGATGTGGCAAAAAAAATGGTGGCAGGCTAATTAAACAGACCCCCTTTATGTGACCTCAGGCTCACCTCGTATTTGTAAGAGCTTTTCAGGAAATTCTGAAGTGCAGCCAGTGTTAAGAATTATGCTCTAAAGCAGCAACTCTCATCCTGGACTGCTCGCTCAGATCCTCTGGGAATCCTTTTAAAATACCAGTGCGTGGACCAATTGGATCTGAATCACTGCAACCTGGACTGGGTGCTCCATGTGTTTCTAATGCACGCCCACATTGAAAGCTGCAGCTCTACAGGGAAAGATATCATGCTGGGACTGTAGCTTTCAGGCCTCTCTACTGGCGAACAGGAATCAGACTCTCAACTAGAAGCAATCAGAGACTTTCCACCTCCAAACCTGCCAAGATCTTAAGTTATATAATAATACTCACTTTTATGCTTTTACTTATTAATGGAATGATCTCCATTCCTGGTTGCCATTTGGCTAACCTCTATTCATCCTTCCAGTTTCAGCTCAAGTGCCACCTCCACTAGGAAGCTTTCCCTGACTCACTTCACCTATAGCATCCTTGGTTCTCCCTATCAGGGCAATGGCCTTGTTTTGTTTAACTGTTCTCTTTGTGTGCCTTTGGTTCAGTTCAGCTGTGCATTCTTTGAAGATGGGGACTATATCTTGTCTTAGATCATTTTATCTCATGCTCTGTCTGCAGTGCCTGGCACAGAGGAGGCACAAAATAAGTCATTGTTTCACTTGCGTTTTTGGTGTGTAATCAAGTGTTAGGGAGGTATATCACTGATCAGTCATTGCCTTATAGCTGATAGTATGTCCTTTGGTGCCGCCTATATTAGTGCCTTTTTAATAAATAATTTCTTTGTTATTGTTTAACTGGTTCTCTGAGGGTAGAGGCTTTTGTGGTGTTTCATGCCCATGCCACCATGCAAAATGCTAGTTGCTGCTCAAGGTATAACAATAAACTTGCGTGCGACTTTAATCAGAATATGCTGTTGCTGAGCTCTGTAAACAATTGATATATTATGAATATTTCAGAATAGTCACAGACAACACAAATTGCATAGTGAATAATTATGCAGGGAAGAAATAACCTTTGAATGATTGAAAGCCTGATAGAATATCCGAGGACAAACCAGGGGATGCCCAGGAAGAAAGTAATAAGTTGAAAGTAAACCAATTTAAATATATTTTCAATCTGAAATAAGAAGATAAGAAGCAAGCAACCACAACAACTATAATAAGAATTGCAACAGTAATAAATCATTGAAGCAATGAAAGTACTCATGTTGGCAACTGTGACTACCTTTTAAAAATACACTGAGATTTAAAAACTTGGTCAGTGTCGGATCTGGAAATAATTGTCTGGGTTCAGTCTGTTTTGGTCTGTGGTGCCTCTATAAAATGATTTTTGCAGTATGTGTTGACTTCATTTTGTTTACGGGTATATTATCAGTGCTCATTGAGCACTTTCTGCACAGAATGCTCCCCGTAAGGCTGGCTGTTTTATTTCAGAGGCTGTGTTTAGAAGGAGCAACTGTACATTTGGCTTTGGGAGGCCTGGGTCCAAGTCGTTGCAGCTGCATCCCCATGTGATATCGTTCAAGCCTGTTAATGACTTTGAGCACTATTGTACTAACAAGTAAAATAAAAATGAGAATTCCTGTCCTACTAATTATACTATAGAGCTGTCCTAGGAACTCAAGGGATCATACACGAGGCAGCACGTGGTATCAGCCATGGAATCTCAGGCCCCAGTATGGTGGGATGATTGTTACAGGCAGCGCTTTCATTTACGAAGCTGTCAGTAGCAAAAACAGTTATTTTCCTTTTTTGTTTGTTTTAACTGTGAAAAATATTGAAAAATGCAAAGAAGTAAAAATGGAATTTCTGCTCCTCCCTACTTCCTATTCCAGCTCCCAGAAGAAACTACTATTAGCAGCATTAGTGGAAACAGCAGTCAAGAAATCAAACGACGCATTGCATTGGGCAAATCTGCCGCAAAAGACCTCTTTAGTTACCTAGTTCTACTATAACAGAAATACAAGTGGATGGCTTTAACAAACAAATTTATTCTCTCGGTTTAGGAGGTTAGAAGTCTGAATTCAGGGCACCAGCTCCAGGGGAAGTGTTTCAGTCTCTGTCGACTCTTCCCCTGGTCGTCTAGGAGCTTCTCAACGTAGGGACCCGGTTCCAAAGGATGCTCTGTGCTCCCGGCTCTTCTTTCTTGATGGTGGGAGGTCTCCCTCCTCTCTGCTGGATTCTGTCTTTTATATCTCAAAAGAGATTGACTCAAAGATACAACCTAATCCAGTAGATTGAGTCCCGCCTTATTAACATAACCACCTCTAATCCTGCCTCATTAATATCATAGGGGTTAGGATTTACATCAGATTACAAAATGGAGGACAACCACAATACTGGGAATCATGGCCTAGCCAAGCTGACACACAATTCAATCCATAAAGTATGTCTTCCTAAAATTTTCCACAGATTGTGCACATATATACATCTGTGTACATGTAGTATACATATAAGTGAGTTTTTTTTTTTTTTAATTGAAATCGTGGGATACTGGTTTCATATTTATCACTTGTTCAGGGTACTACATATCACATTTGGAACCAAACCCAAACCAAAGCCATTGCCGTTGAGTTGATTCTGACTCATAGAACAAAGTAGAACTGCTCCATAGGGTTTCCAGGGCTGTAAATCTTTACAGAAGCAGTTTGCCACATCTTTCTCTTGCGGAGAAGCTGGTAGGTTCAAACTGCTGACCTTTTGGTTAGCAGCTGAGTGTTCAAATACTGTGCCACCATGGCTCCTCATCACACTTGGAATAAGCTTTGAAAACTTAGGACCAAGTAACATGAGATATGGGGCTATTTCTGTCCTGTATGTTCTCTTTTTGGAATTTTTGACTCCAAGAAGAAAAGTAGAGGTAGTGGGTTGTCATCTTGGTATCAGGAAACAAGAGGTTCTATGTGAGCTCAAAGCAGACAATTTTATAGTTCTGTACAATGTATTTTTTTTTTTAAAAAAACTTATTAAGTACTGAAGGTTTAATTCATTTAGCACAATTTTTTTTTTTTTTTACATCTTAGGATTGAATTTAAACAAAACAAAAAACAGCTGAAGTCAACCATAGCATACACATTGAATTAAAAAAAAAAAGGTAAAGCTGACTACAGCATTCCTTTTAAAAGTCAAACTCTTATAAAAGTTAGATTTTCTATATATGTGAAATCTGTACCTTTATGATGCCATTAAAAAACAAATAGACAAAAATGGAATAGCAAAATTGTGCATGTGTAGCCATACGTGCCCTCCTTCCTTTTTGGCTAAAGCTGCAACACATTTTCCCATGGGAGCCACTGGTTTCCAGGTATTTTCCTATGAAGCATTTAAGAAGCAAGAACAGCTGGTCAGAACCACAGAGAGACTTTAGGAAGGAATCAACAACTTCTGAAAATGAATGGCGCTTATAAGCAGAACTAGCTGGAATATGATTTTACTTCTGCAGTAGGTGAAGAACATTTGTATTTGGTAGGCACATTTATTTTTCTATGTATCAACCATATCACAATTTTAAATCTTCAAGGACACCCTGTGTCTTACAATTGCAAAGTCTATGAATGCTCTCATTCAGAAAGTGAGGAAGGGCAGTGGTACCTAAAACAAAATTGTTCATTTTTTCAAAGTGTAAAAGCAGCTCATACTAAGTTAAAAATTCCAATTCTACTCAATGAACATTGCTAAAAGTGTAGAGGACTTGAAGCACTTACTGACGAAGATCAAAGACCACAGCCTTTGGAATGGATTACACCTCAACATAAAGAAAACAAAAATCCTTCTAACTGCGCCAATAAGCAACATCGTGATAAACACAGAAAAGATTGAAGTTGTCAAGGATTTCATTTTACTTGAATCCACAGTCAACACCCGTGGAAGCAGCAGTCAAGAAATCAAACGACCCATTGCATCGGGCAAATCTGCTGCAAGAGACCTCTTCAAAGTTGTAAAAAGCCAAGATGTCACTTTAAGGACTAAGGTGCACCTGACCCAAGCCATGGTGTTTTCAGTTGCCTCATATGCATGTGAAAGCTGGACAATGGGTAATGAAGACTGAAAAAGAATTGATGCAGGTGAATTATGGTGTTTGTGAAGAATACTGAATATACCACGGACTGCCCGAAGAATGAACAAATCTGTCTTGGAAGAAATACAGCCAGAATGCTTATTAGAAGCAACGATGGTGAAACTTTTTCTCACATACTTTGGATATGTTATCAGGAGGGACCAGTCCTCGGAGAAGGACATCATGCCAGGTGAAGTAAAGGGTCAGTGAAAAAGAGGAAGACCCTTGAAGAAATGGATTGACACAGCAGCTGCAATGATGGGCTGAAGCGTAACAATGATTGTGAGGATGGCACAGGACCAGGCAGTGTTTCGTTCTGTTGTGCATAGGGTCGCTATAGTCAGAACTGACTTGATGGCACCTAACAACAACAATTTATAATGAAGCAATTGTTTTATATGAATATCTGATCAAACTTAGCAACTATAAAATTAGTGGTTATAGAGTATTAGTTTCTTCAGTTAAATTCAAATTTGAAGTCTTCTCTACTGGCCTTTGAATATTTATAGAGTCTTGCAATTATCAGATGGAATAACACTTTCACAGAAAATATACCTCCCAAAACAACACACACACACAGCCCACATATTATTCCATTAACATAATATAAAGCTTGAAGCATGTGCTTGACTGATTATTATAAAAGACAGAGAAAACTCAATCATAGGAAGAAATAAATAATAATAATTGGCAAGATAATGATAGCTCTATTCCTTTTTCTGGAGTTTTATTATACTGCAGAACATACCCGTTGTCACTGAGTCAATTTCGACTCATAGTGACCCTGTGGGATAGGATAAAACTAGCCCATAGAGTTTCCTAGGCTGTAATCTTTAGAGAAGCTGACTGCCACATTTTTCTCCTGCAGAGTGGCTGGTGAGTTCGAACCTCCAACCTTCTGGTTAGCAGCCGAGCACTTAAACACTGTGCCACCAGGGCTCCTTTCCAGAACATTAAACCAACCCAAAACCAAACCCGTTGCCGTCGAGTCGATTCGGACTCATAGCGACCCTACAGGACAGAGTAGAACTGCCCTGTAGGGTTTCTAAGGAGTGCCTAGTGGATTCAAACTGCCAGTCTTCTGGTTAGCAGCCATAGCTTTTAACCACTGCACCACCAGGGCTCCTCCAGGACATTAGGCTACCAAAAATAATATATATACCTCACTCCATTCTAATGTTGTATGTCAGCTAGAGCTGAGAAGAGGGTGTTGTGCAGGCTGCCCTCGGAATGCTGCTCACCAGATGAAGCTAGTCCAGAGGAGGACAGCCAGGTGTGAGGGACCCACAGGTAAGTCTTAGTAAAACTCTAGAGTGGTTCACCCGGAGAAGGAAGGAGCCAGGGGCTGGGAGAAGCAGAATGTCTTCAAGTGTTAGAAGAACAGTTATCTGGGAAAGGGATTAAATTTAACCCATGTGGACATAAGGGCTAAAGAAGGAACAGTGATTATTAGAAATCACAGAGATAGATGTTTTGCATCTGCACGGGAATAAATTTTCTAACAAATCATTATCACTGTGCAAAAATGGAAAACGCTCTCTTGGGAGAAGGGCTGAGGCTTTCACTGCAATGTCTTTAGTTGCAGGCCTAAAGGGGGCCAGTGGGGAGTCACTGAGTCCCAGGTTTTAGTCTTTTGGCCACTGGTGTGTTATTATAAGCAAAGGAGATGATTTTCCATGGACAGAACAGTGGTGAATTTCAAAGAAAGTCTGAATTTCTTCATTTTGAAAATGCTATGTAATATCATAATATTCCTACATGTCAGAAGATACATGAATTCGAATGAGCTTAAACAAAAATAAAAGACATGCTGGAGTCCCACAGTGCATAACAGATGGTGTCCAACTAAAATTGATGTTGATAATCAATGTCAAAGTATCTCAGGGTACTACTGACAGAAGGTATGGGGATGAAACCTAATCCAAGAAGCTCAGTGAAAAATGCGTAACTAGCAGAGGGAATACAGAAAATAGACCTGGAGGAATTTTAAAACATAACTGGAACAAAGTCTGACTTATATCTAGACTCTCTGAACACAAGGAGAAGCGCACAGTCAGTGTGCCTCTCCCTCCTGGAGGACACCACTCAGGCAGGGTAAGGGTGAGCGGAGTGTGAAACCACCCTAGTTTTTGGAGTGATAAATGAGAGATTTAGAGGAGAAGGTAGTTACGAGGTTTTTAGCTGGAATACTATACTGTGTTGGAAGCAGTTGCCTCTGCCATCTCACATATTATAATGTGTTTTGTAAGGTGTGCATATCTGATGCTTATTTGGCTGTTGGCACTCAGGACCTTTTCCAGCTCTTCTGTCATCTGTTCATTGTGCTGGGGTTTGATTCCTACAAATTATCTCGCTCAAGCCCTGTTGCTAATTGGCTGCCAGTTAAGCTGAGCCAATGGGAACTGCCGGCAAGAGATTGGAGGGTATGAGCATGAGGAAAGCCAGCTGTCCTTCCCTCGCTCTCTCCACTTTATGTTGGGTCTTCAGCCGCAGTCTCCTGTAAGCTTCTAGCTCCTGCGTGGCAGTTCTGGCTCCTGGGTGCTGGTCACACACTTCCTCGCTATTCCCGTGGTGTGCAGGGCAGGGCAGGACCAGCTGCTGTTGTTAATCTCTGGCTTGCGTTTGTCCCCTGTGTGGCATTTCAAATCACTCAACATTATTATCAGTTGGTACACCAGACTCCATTTCTTCTATTGGATTACCTGTAGCGGCTTCTGTATTCCTGCCTTTACCTGAGTGATAAAAGTCATTCAGCTTCAAAATCCTGAAATTCTAACCTTAATAATGACTTTTTCCAGGAGTAACTCATATTGTCTTGATGGTGATGTGATTTACTTTTCTAAAAATATAAATTTCTTGGCAAAAAAAAAAAAAAAAAGACAGGGGCTTTCTCTGAAACTTATTATCCCTGTGCTGATGTAACTCCTTAACTTCAAAATGGTGTGTGTTGAGATTATCAAAACCAATTATAAGCACATTATTTGAAAAACACTATATTTCAACTCACTTTGATAGAATTCCACTATTATGTCATAGTTGAATTAAAATTGCAGACATCTGTTTTATTAAAAGCCGGTTATTGAGGTGGGAAACCATATTCTTCCTACCCAAGGCTTGGATAGTTTATTGAGACACAGTTAAATCGAACAAAAAGACCTTTGGTAAACCGCACAAGATACAAAACTTGATAGCCATCTGGAGCCGTTTGAGAGTGAATCCTTTTGGATAGCTGGACTGCTTTTCAGATGACTCAGATTTTTCCCATTTGTCTTAGGGAAGAATTGTTTGGTAGCAAGGAAGAGAAATTCACTGCAACCGGCTCAGCCCAAAATGCATAAATAAATTACTGGAAGGACACTCAGGAACTCAAGGGCAGGAAGTGCTACCGGGCCTCTGAAAGAGGGAACATTGGAACCTGGAAGCTGTTGGGATTCAGGCCAGTGTCTCACCTCTTGGCTTTTTTTGAGGGACTTCTTCATTCTTCTCTCCATGCCTATGTTCCTGGCCCAGGGAGAGAGCTGCTAAGTCGCCCAGCCTGGGCTACGCATCCCATGGTTCCAGAACATGTGTTTAGTGTGGGCTCATGGCTCATTTCCTACTCAGCAAGGACTACCGGAGCAGATCTTTGAGGAAGGCAATCCAGATTTGCCAGCTTGTCCACTATACCACATGTGCTCCCAGTCCTGTTTAAAAAAAAAAAAAAATCTTTTTTGATGATGTGAAGAGTTTATATGTTATAAACTCATAAGCAGAATGTTCTGCATATAACACACCCATTTCTCAATGGGAATATATAGACATTCAGCAGTCTAGCAATGTCTGCCCACATAACAAATGTCTTTAGACTTCTATTTGTGTTTGTGTATGTATGTTAGAACTGCTACCAAAAGGTTGGAGGTTTGAGTCCACCCAGAAGCACTTCAGAAGAAAGACTTGGTGATCTACTTCCAAAAAGTCAGCCATTGAAAACCTTACAGAGTTCATTTCTCCTCTGACACAGATGGTGTTGCCATGAGCTGGAGTTGACCCCACAGCAACTGATCTTTATGTGTGTTAGATGTTGTATTTGTGTTGTATAGTTTTTTAATGTCTGCTTTGTTGCCACATGTCACTTCTCATTTTTGGTTGTTATCTGTCACTTGAATTTGTTACTGGTGGGTTGGCTAGGTCTTAGAAACCAAGTAATCTATATTATAATTGCATCTAAAATAGTTAATTATAATTTAGTGAGAAGGGCTTTCTTTCTGTTGGGAGGAAGAAAACCCATAAAATGACATGTACTTCGTAATCATGTACTTTTGACCAGATGTGAGAGTAGAAATCACTTGTTTGAAAATATGTGCTTAATGGTGTGAAATCACTTAATAAAGTTGCCGGAATCATTGTAGTTTAAATTTGATTTCTTTAATTCTATTGCCAGGTTTTCATTTTAATCAAACATATGCTTGTGGTAGGAAGATTTATGGCTCCGAAAGATGCTCAAATCTTAATCCCTGAAATATGTCACCTTACATGGCAAAAGGACTTGGTAGATGTGACTAAGATTGCAGATCTTGAGATGGGGAGATTCCTATATCTATTGCCATTGAGTTGATTTTGACTCATAGCAATCATATAGGACAGATTAGAACTGCCTCATAGCGTTTCCAAGGCTGTAAGTATTTACAGGAAAAGGCTGCTGCATCTTCTTCTGCAGAATGGCTGGTGGATTGGAACCGCCAACCTTTTGATGAGCAGCTGAGTGCTTAACTACTGTACCACCAGGGCTCATCTGATGGGGAGATTACTGTGTTATCCAGGTGGGCCTAATCTAATCACACGAGCTCTTAAAAACCAAGAATTTTCTTCATCTAAGGTAAGAAAATTTAAAAGGTGAAGAAAATTAAAATGAGTCCTTAAGAGCCAAAATATGACCTTGAGTATATACCACCTGAATTTGGAGACCATTTCAAAAATAGATTTGACTCATTAAACATTAATGACCGAAGGCCAGATGAGTTGTGGGCTGACATCAAGGACATCATATGTAAAGAAAGCAAAAGGTCATTAAAAAGACAGGAAAAAAGAAAAGACCAAAATGGATGTCAGAAGAGACTATGAAACTTGCTGTTGAATGTAGAGCTGCTAAAGCAAATGGAACAAATGATAACGTAAAAGAGCTGAACAGAAGATTACAAAGGGTGGCTCAAGAAGACAGTGTATTAAAATGAAATGTACAAAGACCTGGAATTAGACAACCAAAAGGAAAGAACACGCTCAGCATTTTTCAAGCTGAAAGAACTACAGAAAAAATTCAAGCCTCGAGTTGTAATTTTGAAAGATTCTATGAGCAAAATACCGAACAGTGCCAGAAGCATCAAAAGAAGATGGAAGGAGTACACAGAGTCATTGTACCAAAAAGAATTGGTCAGCATTCAACTGTTTCAGCATATGATCCTGAACGATGGTATTGAAGGAAGAAGTCCAAGCTGCACTGAAGGCATTGGTGAAAAACAAGGCTCCAGGAATTGACGGAATACCTATTGAGATCTTTCAACAAATGGATGCAGGCCTGGAGGTGCTCACTCATCTATGCCAAGAAATTTGGAAAACAGCTACATGACCAACCAACTGAAAGAGATCCATATTTGTGCCTATTCCAAAGAAAGATGATCCAACAGAATGTGGAAATTATTGAACAATGTCATTACTATTGCACTCAAGTAAAAGGCTGCAGCAGTACCTCGACAGGGAACTGCTGGAAATTGAAGCCAGACTCAGAAGGGGACATGGAATGAGGGATATTATTGCCGATGTCAGATGAATCTTGGCTGAAAGCAGAGAATACCAGAAAGATGTTTATGGATTGGAGAAAGACTCATTAACAACGTGCGATATGCAGAGACACAATGTTGCTTACTGAAAGTGAAGAAGACTTGAAGCACTTACTGGTGAAGATCAATGACTACAGCCTCCAGTATGGATTACACCTCAACATAAAACAAAAATCTTCACAACTGGACCAATAAGCAATACCATGATAAATGGAGAAAATATTGAAGTTGTCAAAAATTTCATTTTACTTCAATCCACAATCAACATCCAGGGAAGCAGCAGTGAAGATATCAAATGGCATTTTGCACTGGACAAATCTGCTGCAAAAGAACTCTTTAAAGCGTTGAATAGCAAAGATGTCACTGTGACACCTAAGGTGTGCCTGACCCAAGCCATGGTATTTTCAATCGCCTCATATCTGTGTGAAAGATGGACAATGAGTAAGGAAGAACAGAAAAGAATCGATGTCTTTGAATTTGGGTGTTGGCAATGAATATTGAATACCATGGACTGCCAGAAGAATGAACAAATCTGTCTTGGAAGAAGTACAGCCAGAATGCTCCTTAGAAGGGCAGATGGTAAGACTTCATCTCATATACTTCTGACATGTTATCAGGAGGGACCAGTCCCTGGAGAAGGACATCATGCTTGGTAAATAGAAGGTCAAGGGAAAGGAGGAAGACCCTTAACAAGATGGATTGACACAGTGGCTGCAACAATGGGTTCAAACATAGAATGATTGTGAAGATGGCACAGGGTTGAGCAGTGTTTCGTTCTGTTGTATATAGGGTCAGTATGTGTCAAAATTGACTTGACTGCACCTAACAGCAATGAGGGTAAGTCAAGGAGATGAGATAGAATGAAGGCAGGAAAGATGAGATGTGAGTTGGAGAGTACTCGCCTTTCCTGGATTTGAAGATGGAGGAAGGGTGCCCTGAGCTAAGGAATGTGGGCATCCTCTAGAATCTGGGAATGGACTTCAGCTGGCAGCCAGCAAAGAAATGGGGATTTCAGTCCTACAACTGCAAGGAACCGAATTCTGCGAACAACCTGAATGAGCCAGGGGGTGGATTCTTCCCTAGAGCTTCTAGAAGAGAACCCAGCCCTGCTGACACCTTGATTTTAGCCCAGTGAGAACCATATCCTACTCCTGATCTCCAGAACTCTAACATATTAAATTTTTATTGTTTGAAGCTACTACGTTTGTGGCAATTTTTTTACATCAGCAAAAGAAAACTAATACAATGCCCAAGGTTTTATTTTCTCCCAACAAACTGAGTTCTTAAAATCGTTGACATCTTCTCATCCCAGCCAGCTGCTGGCAAATTGTATTTTCAAAAGATGCCTGCAACAGTATTTCTCTTCCCCCATGCTCTTCCAGAATTTTCCATACTTCTGCAAGATGGAAATGGATTTCTGCTCCTTGCACCTGGGTAGGCCTTTGTGAGTGCTTCCATGAATGGAACCTGGCAAAAATGATGCTGCATAATCTTTAAAACTAGGTTAGAAAAGGACATGCCTTTTCTGCTATGTTCTACTGGGACACTCACTCTGGGAGTGTTCAACCACCATGTAAGAAGCTACCGTGAGGAAGCCATGTGGAGAGGACACTTGGAGAAACCACATTAAGATAGAGAGAGATTCCCATAGTCCCAGGGATGCCAGTCCCCAGCTGGTTAGGTCTTCCTAAATGCTTCACTTCCCAGGCACCAGGCATGTGAGTGAAGCATTTGGGACAACCCCAGTCCCAGCCTGTGGCCATGGAGAGAACCTAAGCTGAGACTTTCTAGATAATTCCAGTCAATACCAGATTCGTGAGCAACATAAATGATTATTATCTCTTTAAGGGTGCTCCAGGCTCACTGACTCAGGGAGGATAAACAGCAGAAGGCAGGAAATAGGACCCTCTTCCTGGCTTTTAACTTTCAAGATAATGAAATCTCCTTTGCTGTTATGGGATAATTTGTTATACAACAGTAAAATAATCAGAAAATATATGTTTTGGGCTATAAATGTGGTTTTGAATTTTTGCAGAGCTGTCTGTAATACAAGATGGAAGAGCATCCACATGACCATCATTTAGTCAGTAAAAAACAAAACAAAACCTGTTGCCAATGTGTTGATTCTGACTCATAGTGACGCTATAGAACAGAATCAAACTTTCCCACAGGGCTTCCAAGGCTGTAATCTGTTACAGGGGGAGTACTGGTGGCAGAGTGGTTAAGCACTCGGCGCTAACAAAAAGGTCAATGGTTTGAACCTACCAACCACTCCACGGGAGAAAGATATGGCAGTCTGCTCCTGTAAAGATTTACAGCCTTGGAAACCCTATGGGGCAGTTCTACTCCATTCTATAGGGTCACTCTGAGTCGAAATCGACTCAAGGGCGGTAGATTTAGTTTTGGTTGGTAATTTTTTATGGAAGCGGATTGCCATATCTTTCTCCCAGAACTAGGTTCAAACTACTGACCTTTTGGTTAGCAGCTGAGCTGTTAACCAATGTGCCACCAGGGGTCTGTATTTAGTCAGTAGGTCCACTGTATTTAACTTTAAGATGGCAGTTCACTTACCAAACAATACTAGCCAGTTTTGTTCTCAGTTATTCCATAGTCTTCCTTCCTCATTGTCATGACACTGTGTAGAGAACCTTTCCTGATTTCTCACTTTTTTTTTGTGCCCAGCCACACACTCTCTGGAGTCCGTTTGCCCTTGGAGCTGTGCATGCTTTCAGTCTTCATATGAAAAAAACCCGTGGCCGTCGAGTTGATTCCGACTCATAGCGACCCTATTGTTTCATGGCTCAGGTTCATTGACAGAAAACCATTCATGCCCTGTTTTTTGCTCAATGCCCGGGAGACATGGAGTTGGCCTTCCAAATCTATTACTAGGTTCTTGAAATGAATTAGACGAATCTGTTTTCCATTTGTATTGATTAAGGAGAAATAATGGAACAATATTTAAAACTTAACACAAACTAAAACATGTTTTCCTATTCTTTGGTGTAACGTAATATATAGCTTATGATATATTTCTTCAGCTTTTGAAAATTTTTTATGTATGTAGTCCTCAGTCATTAATAACAATTGAAAACTTGCATTTCCCCTGCCTTGTCTGAGACTGGATTGTTTGGTATGGGGAGAACATTAATAACCCTTTATTTTTGTTGGAGTTTATTTTGAGAATTCTGCTGTATCCTTCCTTTTCAATTCACCCTCTTATAAATCATGCATAAGAAGGCTTCAAGGATTTAGAATATTTTAATATCACTGTGAAAACAGAATAATAAAAATTATAGAATTAAAAGAGATGCAAGGGAGCATCTAGTCTAATACGAACATTTTTAGAAGCGACATCATTAATCCAAGGAAACACAATTACCTGGTGACAGAGCCAGAATTAGAAACTGCATTTATTTGAGGGTGTCCGCAACGTGTCCCTGTGAGGCATGCTAGGACTCTGGGTGTGCTGATGGCCCTGCTTCTTTATTAAGTTGCAAAACCCAACAAGAAAAATTCTTTTCAAGATAATTTGTTTACTGAGTTCTCAAGAGAAGCCATGACATAATTAGATGTCTAGAAAAAATGTGTTTTTTAAATGAATGTGTCTCTGTGCTCATATTGCTAGTGAGGCTGAAGACTATTTTGTGAAATGCTGTTTTTTTTTTCCCCTTTGGTTTTGCTATGGCTTATGATCTTTTCTTTCTTTGTGTCCAACACTGTCCACACCTCCCAGCTTTTTAGAAGTTAGGGTGCTCCTGTCTCAGGGAAGATGTAGAAGGCAGGAAAATAGGATCCTTTTCTTGGCTTTTAACTTTCAAAATAATGTGATCTTCTTTGCTATACGTTAGTTGTTGTTGTTGTTAGCTGCTATTAAGTCAGCTCTTGACTCATGGCAAACCCATGTACAATGGAATCCAACCATTGTACTCCATAGGGTGTTCATTGGGTGATTTTTTAGGAAGTAGATCCTCAGGCCTTTCTTCCTAGTCTGTCCTTGTGTGGAAGCTCTGCTGAAACCTGTTCAGTATCACAGCAACGCATAAGTCTCCAATGACAGATGGGTGGTGCTGCACATGGGGTGTGTTGGCTGGGAACCAAACCGGGATGTCTGCGTGGAAGACGAGAGACTTCTGCCACTGAACCATCTCTGCCCTTGTGTTAGAGTTAAGAACCTTCAAATTTAGGGTCCGTCATGACTATAGCTCCCCTCCCGCCCCCGGCTGCAGTGTCTACTTGTGAGTAAATAATAAGTTCTTATATAAGGAAACAGTGTTTTCTTCCGTAAGGAATATGTGTATTATCATGTAAACATCAATCTCATGGGCTTTTGGGAAATTATAGAGAATATACACAAATATATGCATATATAAATGCATCCATACGTATTGATCTTAAGGACCGAATTTGTATTAAGAGGCTGTGTATCTCTGTGTTGCTCTCCTATACCACATAGAAATTCCTCCCCTACTATTTTTGAGAGTTACTTTTGACTTCTGACCATTCTTGAGTTCATCTTGTATATTGCGCTTTTCATATTAATGACTATTTTATTTTGGATTTGTTATACTTTATTTTTTTTCTTAAAACAAAACAAAACAAAAAAGAGCTTCTATCGCTTTGAACTATTTTGACATATTTATTTTAAAGTCTTTGATAGATCTATAAAATGACTGCCAACAGGAGTGAATTCTTGTTCACAGTGCCGGTTGTGTTGTCTGTCTTTCTTAGCATTAGATTTGTTCATGTGGTTTTAGAATCTGTGTTTGGGAGCACATTTGTGCAGGATTTTTTGTTTTGTATTGACTTTTGTTTTTTCTCTCATTTCCTGTCTTCTGTGCCACTCACACTACTTGTCTGCAGTTTTACGGCTGCCTCTGCCAGGCCCTGCAGGCCCCCTTTCTAAATTCAGGTGTTTTAATGGCCATGTGGAGCTATTGCTTCAGAAGATGGTGGGCTCATGGCAAATCAGTGCTCAGAGACTGGGAGGGGCTTCACTCAAGCTATCCCTATGTCCTCTCCTCTTCGGGACTGCCACCTGCCTGGGGTTCCAGTCCTAGTTGGTGTTCCCGGGTGCAGTTGTATTGTCTCCTTTCACAAGTGCTGGTGTATTAGTTTTCTACTGCTGCTGTAACAAATCACCACAAACTTAGTAGCTTAAAACAACACAGATTTATTATCTTACAGTTACGAATGTCAGAAACTCAACACAGGCCTCCCTGGGCTGCAGTCATGGTGTCAGCAGGACTGTGTTCCTTTCTGGAGGCTCTAGGGGAGAATCTGTTTCTTTTCCTTGTCCAGGTTCTAGAGGCCACCCACATTTCCCACCTTGTGGCCTCCTTCTGCATCCAAAGCCAACAATGGCCAGTCATGTCTTTCCCATATTGCATCATTCTGACGCAGACCCCCTCCACCTCTCAAGTTTGTATATAAGGAGCTTTGTATCAGGTCCACCCAGGTAATCCAGGATAATCTCCATCTTTTAAGGTGCACTGATTAGCAACCTTAATCTCATTTATAACCTTAATTCCCCATATTCACCTGTTTTTTTTTTTGACTATGCAAAGGCATTCAACTGTTTGGATCATAACAAATTATGGATAACATTGAGAAGAACAGGAATTCCAGAACACTTAATTGTGCTCATGAGGAAACTGTACATAGATCAACAGGCAGTTGTTTGAATAGAACAAGGGGATACTACGTGGTTTAAAGGCAGGAATGGTGTGTGTCAGGGTTGTTTGCATTCACCATACTTATTCAATCTGTATGCTGATCAAATAATCTGAGAAGATAGACTATATGAAGAGGCATCAGGATTGGAGGAAGACTCATTAACAACCTTCATTATCCAGATGACACACCCTTGCTTACTGAAAGTGAAGAGGACTTGAACCACTTACTGATGAAGATCAAAGACCACAGCCTTCAGTATGGATTACACCTCAACATAAAGAAAAGTGCTCAGAACTGGACCAATGAGCAACATCATGATAAACGGAGAAAAGATTGAAGATGTCAATGATTTCATTTTACTTAGTTCCACAGTCAACACCCATGGAAGCAGCAGTCAAGAAATCAAAAGGCACATTGCACTGGGAAAATCTGCAAAAGACCTTTTTAAAGTGTTAAAAAAAAAAAAAGATGTCAGCTTGACAACTAAGGTGCATCTGACCCAGGCCATGATATTTTCAATTGCCTCATATGCATGCAAAAGCTGGAGCATGAATAAAGAATACCAACGAAGAATTTACACCTTTGAATTGTGGTGTTGGCAAACAATATTGAATATACCACGGACTGCCAAAAGAACCAACAAATCTGTCTTAGAAGAAGTACAACCAGAATGCACCTTAAAAGCACAGATGGCGAGGCTACATCTCACATACTTTGGACATGCTATCAGGAGGGATCAGTCCCTGGAGAAGGACATCATGCTTGGTAAAGTGGAGGGTTAGCAGAAAAGAGGAAGACCCTCAACAAGATAGATTTACACAGTGGCTGCAACAATGGGCTGAAGCATAGCAACGATTGTGAGGATGGTGCAGAATCAGGCAGCGTTTAGTTCTGTTGTACATAGGGTCGCTGTGAGTCAGAACCGATTAGACGGCACCTAACGACAACAACAAGGGATACCACACTGAGGTATAGGGGTAGAAATGGAGGTTTCCACACTTGTTCCTGGGCTCAATCTGTGTGCCTGGATCCAGTCACTGATGTCATGAGGAGCAATGCTGGTCCCCTGGGTCCCATCAGCTGCTTTCACCCCCAGAGACCAACATGAGACCAATAATGAAGTTGCCTTGACATCTTGATATGGAAGTCCTCTAAATTCTAATAGTGGCTCAGCATGGAGCACTTGAATGCATCCTTAGAAAAAGTTAAAGTACTTGGCAAATTCTCAAATAGGAGCAATGGATGTATTTTAAAAAATATTTCATATATTAGCATTTTATTTCCTTATTTTAATTTTGCTTTCATGGTATGAGGATTGACCCAATTATCCCTTCTCTAGTCCACTTTCCTCTGCCCCAGTGTCTCTAAATAGTAGCTGCTCAATAAACATCTGCTGATTAACTGGGTGACTGTCTCTTCGCCATGACATACTGACCCTTCTAAGACTTGCTAAGACTGGGAGGAGAAGTGGAGCTAGCAGTATTTTCCAAAGCCACTGTGTTTCTAGACCCACACTACATTGAAATATTGTCACAAAGGGAACCTTTTTGGGAAAAAACGTATAAAATAAAGGCAGGAACACAGAACTAGACAGTGCTCTGAAATTAAATAGAGTTGGCTGTATATTTGAGGGATGGGAAAGACCTTTCCAAGCATGTTATTAAAGGTGAAAACCATAAAGGAACATCTCAGCAGATTTGACTGCCTTTTCATACTTCATTGTGTCAAAGAAGATCATTACCAAAACGAAAAGTAAAGGACAAGTCAGGGAAACAAAAGCAGTCAGGATAACTGGCATCTGCTTGGCTCTAATTGATATGGGGATAAAGTGAACTGGGGATATGCCCACTAGAGACCGATGGCGTGGCTATGCTAAAGGATGCTTATTTTTAGTTTGATAAGACAGGACACGTTCACCTGCTTTAGTAAACATTTATCAGTCATTTCTTATGATTACAAATTTTATCTTACCTTTTAAAACCACGATTGCTTTAAAATCAATACTGTGTTTTCAAAAATGATACATATGTTTTTATATACAGTAAAACCTGCAAAAGCTGGAACCTGTGTAAAGCAGAAACCTGTCAGAGAAGGAAAACTCACTTTCCACTAAAATGATTGAGAGACAAGTGGTGAGACTGTACCCTGTCAAAGGCAGAAAACTTGTGAGACCCAGAAAAACAAGGCAGTCCCGTTGAGTTTCAGCTCTTACAGGTTTCACTGTATGTATATGTTTTTTGTTTTTTATATGTTTACATATATGTATGTTATTGTATGCTGCCTACTCAATTCCAACTCATAGTAACCCTATAGGACGGAGTAGAACTGCCCTATAGGGTTTCCAAGGCTATAATCTTTATGGGAGCAGATCACCAAGTCTTTTCTCCCATGGAGTGGCTGGTGGATTCAAATTGCCAACCTTTTGTTAGCTGCTGAATGCTTAACCTTTGTGCCACCAGGGCTCCTTATGCATATGTGTGTGTGTGTGTGTGTGTGTGTGTGTGTGTGAAACTACATGCTATAGAATTTATATTAAAGTAAGAGAACCATAAATAAATATTCTTATGAGAGTGGAGAGATTAAATTGTTCTTAAAAATTTATTTAAGCCAATTTGATATAAATAAATTTAACCATGGCCATCGAGCCTGTTTTCTTTAAAACAAAATTGTGAAATAACTTGTTCAATTCAATTTATCAGCTGTTTCATTCTCATGGAAAGAAACCGAAAATCCTAAGGGAAAATTTCTTAGGTTCTCCACCTCCTTTCTCTACGATTCCCTCCTCTCTTTTCTTTCTTCACTCAAAAGCCTTTCCCAGCTTGTGGCTGAAGCAGGGTGCTCGCTCTGAGGCCTCCTCCAGCCAGAGTATGTGGTGTCAGGATCCTCCGCTGACTGCTCCATCCCGTCCTTGTTTTAGGACTTGGCTCCAGATTTCAAGAGATGGAATCCTGGCCAAGGGGGAGGGGTGTCCAGTCAGGCCATTGCCTCAGTCTTCTCTCCGTGCCATGCTTTCAGAAGCAATCTCTCAATTTTAGTATCTTTTGCCATCTGGATTGCCTGAGAATTTCCCAGCTCAAGCCCTGGCTTTTTTTTTTTTTTTTGCTTGTTTGTTTGACTCTTCTTCCTTCCATGGGAGAAAGGTATGGCATCTGCTTCCATAAAGATTTACAGTCTTGGTAAACCCTATGGGGCAGTTCTACTCTGTCCTACAGTGTCATTAAGGAGTCAGAATCGACTTGATGGCAGTTGAGGGTTCTTCCCTCAATTGATCTCTTTCCCTTCTTATTAAGACCAAACTTTATAAGACTCCACTCCTGCTGTCCTAAACTCTGCCACAGTGTGAAGAATAGTGGCCACCTGTTAACAGGTCTGACTCCCTCCCTTTCTGCTCTGTGGCCTAAATTCCATTCCTCCTTAAATTGGGAGCACTATGCTTGACATACAGAGGGGATTATTGACTATGTGTTCATTTGAATAAACACGTTTTGAAAAGATCAGAGGAATTGTTCCTTTTAAAAACTTGGAGACTTAACAGTGCTTTGCTAGGGAACTTTGTGTGATGATGGAAATGTTCTAGATCTTTGCTCTCCAGTGTGGTGCCCCCTATCTCCACAGGGCTGCTAAGTACTTGAAATGTGGCTAGTGTGACTGAGGAAGTGAATTTGCTATGTCATTTAAATTTAGTAGCCACATGTGGTTAGCAGCCACTACATTGGACAGTGCATGTAACATACAGAGACACACCACCCCTGAAGAGCAGCCTAGCTTTCCCATGAACTAGGTGTACTACTTCTTTCTTTTCCTTTGTCTTTCTTACAGATATGTTAATACACAAGTAGGTCTCAAATACCCTTAATTACAACTGGTTAACAGACCTTCCAAAAAACCAAACCCGTTGCCATCAAGTCAATTCCTACTCATAGCGACCCTAAAGGACAGAGTAAAATTGCCCAGTAGGGTTTCCAAAGAGAGCCTGCGGGGATTCAAACTGCCGACCTTATGGTTAGCAGCCGAACTCTTAACCACTACACCACCAGGGTTTCCTAATAGACCTTAAGTAAATGTAATATTCTACCTCTTCTCCCCTGTGGAACACACTTTCCGATATGATTGTGTTAATTTGCTTAATGAGTCAGTAAAACTAGGCGAGGTATGAGGGAGGCTGCGGTGTTGAGCTTCAACTACCCAATGCTCCTGAACTCCCTTCTGTCATCCACCATGCCTCACGACCTGATCAACAGCATGGGACCCATTTGGCCTAGGGAGAAAAGGGATATTTTTAGGTTTGTGAAATTTTTAGTGAATCTAACGTTTGAAGCTTTAAAATATTGCACTTCTCCAAGATATTATTTCCAATAGGTATTGCTGTTGTTAGGTATATCAAGTCAGTTCAGACTCACGGTGACCCTGTGCATGACAGAAAAAAACGTTGACCAGTCCTATGCCGTCTTCACAATTGTTTGCATATTTGAGTCCAGTTGGACAACATTCTGTGGTGACCCATAAGGTTTTCATTGGTTGATTTTTGGAAGTAGATTGTCAGGCCTTTCTTCCTAGTCTGTATTAGTCTGGAAGCTCTGCTGAAATCTGTCTACCATGTGTGACCCTGCTGGTATTTGAAATACTGATGGCATAGCTTCCAGAATCATAGCAACATGCAAGCCATCACAGTGTGACAAACTGACAGGTGGCCAATACGTATTAGATACTGCCAACTCAAATGTATTTAGAATATTGTTTTACCTCCTCTTGGTAACGAAATCTGGAGAGAACAAGGAATCATCCAGGGCATAGAGATATGGCTAAAAACAGAGGTTGTTTATGCTGGGAAAAGGCACAATATTGAAAAATGGGAGAGTTTTTTAAGGTGGTGAGCAGTCCCATGAATGAAGAAGACTCTACTCGGAAGTGTTAAGAAGGAGTGAAAATTGAGCTTGTGGGATCCCGCCGTCATGTGGCAATGAAGATAGATGGCCCAGATAGTGAACCAACAGAAGAGCCTGTCAGAGATGAGGGCCTGTGTGAAACAGCAGGCTCCCCCCATTGACAAATGGCCCTCATCTCATAAATGAGAATAAGTTGTGTTGTCCTAGTTCTGTAAGATCCATAGAAATAATTGTCCTAAATGTGCAAAAACAAATACAGTAATGAATTCTTCTCTGGTAACTCCACATGCCGTCCTGCGGGATGCAGAAACAGGTCTGTTCCATCTGACTCCATGAGAGCTGTCCCGCAGGCACCAGAGTCATCAGTCTTGGGCTTCCTTCTGAACTGCTGTTGTTTTCAAAGGAAATACAGGCAGTCCCCTGATTATGAATGACTTCTGTTCCTAAGTCTGTCTTTAAGTTGAATTTGTACGTAAGTCAGAACAGTTTGGTATGGTTCATACCTAACATCAGTTAGTCAGATGTTTGTCTTAGTGTACAGTGTACTTTTCTATGCATAGAAAACATTACAAAAACACTAAAACACCTTTAACATAATAATATAGTATTTTTTGATGCATGTTACAAAGTAGTGCTCATTTGTTATTACGAACCATTGTATGTACCTCGAATTTTTAAGATAATAGGCCTTACAGGGGTTGGTTCTAACTATGGGTTGTATACAAGTTGGACATTCATAACCTGGGCTGCCTGTAACCTGTTCCCTTTCGACCAAACAATCCAAGGGCACAGAAGTGAGTTAGAATATTTATTTACTGTTTAAATCTTTATCTTTTTAACTTTATTTGAGATTGTAGCTAAAGAATAGAAAAGCAGATTAGATTTTAAAAAACCTAAATATTGGTGATTGTATTCTGCAGCTTCTTCAAAAAGAATAGTATTGGAGGCAAAGCAGTTTGATTGCCATGGGAAGGTTACGGGGTTGTTGTTTTTACTTGCCCTAGAGTGGGCCCCCAACTCATGTTGATCCCGTGCACAACAGGATTGGAGTGTAGTAATCCATAGGTTTTCATTGGCTGATTTTTGGAAGTAGATCACCAGGCCTTTCTTCCTAGTGTGTCTTAGTCTAGAAGCTCCACAGAAACTCATTCAGCATCATAACAACATGGAAGCCCCCAATGACAAATTGGTGGTGGTTGTGCTGAGTTAAACATTGATCAGGAATTGAACCTGGGTATCCTACGTGAAAGGTGAGGATTCTACCACTAAACCACTATGCAAAGGCATTTGACTGTGTGAATCATAACAAATTATGCATAATACTGTGAAGAATGGGAATTCCAAAACAGTTAACTGTGCAGAATCTGTACATATACCAAGAGGTAGCCGTTTGAACAGAACAAAGGGATACTGTGTGGTTTAAAATCAGGAAAGGTGTTTGACAGGGTTGTATCCCTTCACCAATCTGTATGCTGAGCAAATAATCCAAGAAGCTGGACTATATGAAGAAGAGTGCAGCATCAGGATTGGAGGAAGACTCATTAAAAAGCTGAGATATGTAGATGACACAGCTTTGTTTGCTGAAGTGAAGAGGACTTGAAGCACTTACTGATGAAGATCAAAGACTACAGACTTCCGTATGGCTTACACCTCAACATAAAACAAAAATCCTCACAACTAGACCAATAAACAACATCACGATAAGCAAAGAAAATATTGAAGTTGTCAAAGATTTCATTTTATTTGGATCCAAAATCAGCACTAATGGGATCAGCAGTCAAGAAATCATGTGACATATTGCATTGGGCAAATCTGTAAAAGACCTGTTTAAAGTATTAAAAAGCAAAGATGTCCCTTTGAGGACTAAGGTGCACCTGACCCAAGCCATGATATTTTCAATCACCTCATATGCATGCAAAAACTGGACAATGAGTAAGGAAGACTGAATAAGAATTGATGGATTTGAATTATGGTGTTGGTGAAGAATATGAAATATACCATGGACTGCCAGAAGAATGAACAAATCTGTCTTGGGAGAGGTACAGCCAGAATGCTCCTTAGAAGAGAGGATGGTGAGACTTCATCTCATGTACTTTGGACATGTTATCAGGAGGGACTAATCCCTGGAGAAGGACATCATGCTTGGTAAAATAAAGGGTCAGTGAAAAGGAAGAAGACTCTCAATGAGGTGAATTGACACTTTGGCTACAACAACGGGCTCAAACATAGAAACTATTATGAGGATGGTGCAGGACAGGGCAGTGTTTCATTCTGTTGCACATAGGGTTGCTATGAGTTGGAACCAACTTGGTGGTACCTAACAACAACACCATGGAGAAAAAATTGGATAATTGGAAAAAACTGAATTGATGTTTTTATATGAATAGCAGAATTTAATATTTTAATTAATAGATGAATAGTATCCACATGCATGATTAATAATACTTGGATACAATATGTAAGAATAGATGCAGTGTTTTTAAAAGTGAAACCCACTGTCTTAGTCTCTGTTCTCTAGAGGAGCAAAACCAGAGAAGCATATATAAATATATATAGAGAGAAATCACTTCAAGGAAATGGGTCATGCAATTGTGGGAGCTAGTAAGTCCCAAATCTGTTGGTCAGGTGACAGACTAAAAAGCCCTACTCTCTCACGTGTTTGTAGCGACTGGCAAAGCCAAAATCTTTGGGTCTGGCGGCTGGCTGGAGGCCTCTTCTGGCTCACAGGGTTTCGGGTATTGATGAATCCAAAATCTGCAGGCCAGGTGGTAGGCCAGAGACTTCTACAGACTTACATCCCAAGAACTGGAGGTCAGGCAGGAGAAAAGTGCAGGGTTGAGAAAGAGAGGGAGATTTGCCAGAAAATCCATTTATATACTGGAGGTAGGCCACATTCCCAGAGAAACTCCACTTTCAGCTGATTGACTGCTCACATTAGATCACAAAATGGAAGGTAATTACATAGTGTTTGCCAAATCATTGAGAATCACAGCCTAGGCAAGTAGCCACATGACATTAACCATCACACTCAGTATATCACATACCCACTATATCAAAATTGAGGAGGCAGTGAGGCACAATAGAGTGAGCACTCATTTGGAACCAAAAGGCCTGTGTTCATGTACAAGCTTTGCCCTGGCTATGTAAGTTAACCACGTGAGCCTCAGTTTTCTTATCTATGAAGTGGGTAGAATAACCCTCATCTTATCAGTTGTGCTAGGTACTCAGGATAAAAATGATGAGGAAAAGCAGATACAATCCTTGCTATCATGGAGTTTAAAATGTAATGAGGGGAGAAAGGGAATAATCAAATTATTCAATGAATGGCTATAAAATTACAGCTCTGGTGATAGGTAGGAATGGCACATGGGACACATAACAGGAGGGTTTGAGGACATGATATTTGAGATGAAATCTTCTAATAAGGTGGGGGGGTGGGGAAGTGAGCCAGGAAAGTTTATAACAACAAAAAACATAGAAAGTGAAAAGAAATTTATCTCACCTACAGGGACTAAGCAAGGGTGATAGAGATGAAAGAGAACATAGATTGAGACAAAATTGGGGAGGTAGGTGGGAGCCAGACCCTTCCATTTGTCTGTAGAAGCCATTGTCGTAACTTCGATCCTTGCCCTGAGACTAGCAAGAGCATGGCATGGGTAGGGTAACTTTGAGAGACGCACACTCTGACTGGGTTGTAGAGAATGGGAGCATGAGGAGGTGGAGAAGTCCAGATGCAGAGAACTCACTCTGGGAGGTCACCAAAGTTCTCTAAAATCAAAACCAAACCTGTTGCCATTGAGTCGATTCTGACTGATAGTGACCCTATCAGGCAAAGTAGAAGTGCCCCATAGGGTTTCCAAGAAACGCCTGGTGGATTCGAACTTGATTAACAGCTGTAGCTCTTAACCATTACTCCCCAAGGTTTCCAGAAACCAAACCCATTGTGTGTGAGTCAATTGCGACTCACAGTGACCCTGTAGAACTGCCCTGTAGTGTTTCCAAGGAGCAGCTGGTGGTTTCAAACTGCTTACCTTTAGGTTGGCAGCCAAGCTCTCAACCACTGCACCACCAGGGCGCAGAAGGGAGTTAATAATAGTTTGGATCAGGAAAGGTATTTTTTAAAATAGTGTATTTTACTTATCTTCTTGTTGTGGAAAATGCATGTACTCCTCATTTAACAACTATCTCATTATCCAACATTTTGCATTTACGACAATAGTAAAAGAATCTTCTATTCAACTATTTTGTGCATTAACAACCCTGTAGACCTGCACACCATTGCCGGACTCAGCTCGTCCAGGGTGCACGGAGGGAGGAACGGTGTACCCCTGGAGTATTTTACTCCATTCTGGAACCTGTAGGGTGCCCAACTCTCTGGCTCCTCCCAGCTCTCACCTCTCCTCCCCTCTCCTGGCTCTCTCCTTCCTGCCCATGCTCACCTCCCATAGTGGCACCATGGGTGGGTGCCAGGAGCAGGGTGCAGGTGGCCGGTGATGCTCACCTCTGTGGAGCCGCTCCCTGGCCCAGGCCACTGTGTACTTCCTAGCCCACGCTGCCCCATTTCCCACACCAAGTGCACCTTGGAGCCTGAGCTGGGATACTGAGCAACTAAGGTTCCCTGGCCAGCAGCCCGCGGCATGGATTCAGATGCCAGCGAGCAGAGGGAGGGAGAGCCTTTTTCCACCACAGGTACAGAGGGGTCACGGCTGCCCAGTTGGGAGGGCTGGGACTGGGGAGGAGGGGAAGCTGGGACAGGAAATTGTGAGTATTTTGCATTTTGCTGATTTCCGCTTAATAACCTGGTCTTTGGAACCTAACCATGGTGATAAGTGAGGAGTAGGTGTATACACAGCAGAACATACACCAATTCAATAATTTTTACATGTACAACTCAGTGACATTAATTACATTCTTCAAGTCGTGCAACCATTCTCACTCTCTGAATTGTTCATCCTTCATTAACATTAACTCGCTGTCCTCTGGGTTTCCTATCTAAAACCTTTCGTGTTGCTGTTGTCAGTTTGAGGGTCAGGAAAGTTTTGACAACCATAAAGAAAACCCACTGGATTCAAGAGGCATTTAGGAGGCAACATGGAGGACTTGGGGTAGACGAGAGGTAGGGATGGGCAAGTCAGAGAGGGCTCCCTGTTCCAGGCTGGTGAGAGTGAGTATGCAGTGAAGCCGTTCCTGGAGGAGGAAGCCCTCCATGAGGGAGGTCAGGAGTTCTGTTTGTTTGGGACATGGTAAGTCTGAGGGGTTTTGAGGCATCAGATGGTGATGACAAGTAGGTAGTGGGCTCTCTGTGTCTGATTCTCAGAAAACAGGTCAGCGCTCACAGCCTAAAATGCTGAATCATCAGATGTAGCTAAATCTTGGTATTTTAATAAACTTGGCATTTGCTAGACATGAAACATACAGACAAAATCCAGTAGGACTCACTTCCAATCTTCATGGAGCTGAGTAGGGGAGACAGACAGGTAAACGTACAATGACAATGCAGAAGGATCAGGGCCAGAGGCCTTGGGGCTGTGAGAGCTGAGAGGAGGCCTATCTATAGATGACTTGGGGGTGAGGGGAGGTTTCCCAGAGGAGGTAGTCATGAGAGGAGAGAGGTACTTGGAGATTGTTTCTAGATCATGGTGAGGAAAGAGGTTTTATCTGAATAATGGTGATTAGTGAGATTCATTAAAAAAGTGAGAAAAGTTTAAGGAGGACTTGCCTTGGTGAAGACGCTCAACTTGGTATGAGAGGAAGAAAGCAGGTCCCAAACAAGATAATGCATGTGTGAACAGCATTGGAATGCTAAACTTATTCTAACACTTTAATCTCAATCCATGCTTGAAATTCTGACAACCAGGACATTAAAGGCCATTTTAAAACTTTGGAAAGCTTTAACTTGAAAGTCTTTGAGAATCAGCTAATTTTTTTAGAGTCAAGTCTTATGAAAGAGGATTCTAATGAATAGCCTTAAAACTGATACAGGAACAACAGTTTAAAATCATAGGAATGGTTTGCCTTTGCTTCTGAGTTTTTCTTCCCTGCTTCAAATTAATACTTCAGAGTAGTGAATCAGTGGACCTGTTTGTTCAAGATGCTCAGGGTGTAGAGAGCCCATCTTGTAGGTCAGGTATCAAGCCTCAAAGCAAGTCCTGCCATTTCCTGTTGTGTGAAGTTAGAAGTAGGACACACAGCAGTGGACAGAACACACAGGTATGGTCTATCCCATGAGCCTGGCATTTGAGGTCTGCCCTTCAATGGCAGTTTTCATGCAGAGTCCACGGAGCTGGCCACTCTGCATTTGTGGTTGAGGCTGAACATTTTTTTTTTAATAATTTGTTTTTTTTTAGTTATTGAAAACATGCACAGAACTTAAACCAGTTCAACAATTTCTACATGTGCAATTAATTCCATGACACTGATTACATTCTTCAAGTTGTGCAACCGTTCTCGCCCTCCTTTTCTGAATTATTTGTCCTGCATTAACATAAACTGCCCCCTAAACTTCCTATCTAACCTTTGGAGTTGCTCCTGTGAATTTGATCCCATATAGATAGTTCTTTCAAAAAGCATAATGCTGAAGGCAGACATTCTTTACTAATTAAGCTAAACTATTTTTTGGTTTCAAGAAGACTTCAGGGGATATTATTGGTTTAAGGTTTAAAGATCTCAGGGTAACAGTTTCCAGGGCTTTTCCAGCCTCAATGGCTCCAGGAAGTCTGGGTTCCATGAGAATTTGAAATTCCATTTTGCATTATCCCCCTTTTGAGATAACACCCCCAGGCAGAAGGAGTAAGGAACAGGATGGGTCTCAGTATTGAGTTCTTTTCCCCAGCAACTGAGAAAAACGCTTAACAGAGAAGTTGAAAACATGCAGACTGAAGGGCCATAAAATGAAGGCCTGTTTGTGATTCGATTCTTTACTTAGCCTAATTTTTCCTCCTGTTAATGCTGCAGTTTTGGGAGATCTAATATCAGGTAGTTTATCAGGCATAGTTGAGCCTGTATTGTATGACTAATCACTTTCCTTATATTTCGGGGACTATTTCCCTTTCATAGTTATACCAAGATGGTGAAATTTGTTTGATTTAGTGTCTGTATTAGGACTCTCTGACAACAGTTTTTTCCATTTGACACCATGATTAGCTAGGATTATGTAGCTGGACATAGTACTGTACGTGCCAGGGCCCAGCTGCATGCATTTCCCTTGTGCTCCTTCCTCACCAGGCAGGACATTGTTATCAATCAAAAATTGACTAAATTTATTCATGTTATCACAGGCAAATAATTCCCCTTCCACACTTTACAATAGTCTCATTCCATTTCTTGCAAATACAAATAGAGGACTAACTTGGCCACATTTCCATTTTTCAGCTCATGAAAATAAATAGTTTTTGAAATGTGGTTGCAGGGGGGAAAAAAGTCTAAGGAGCAAACTCTTATCTGAAAGGAACCAAATGCAGAATCAGGACCAGCCACATTTGTGCAAAAAATTCTGTGTATCGCAGAGCTAAGTTCTGTAAGAGTTCTGAGACATGCCAAGGACTCTTCTCACCATTTTTCCTACTCTCGGTTTTTAAATCCTGGGTAGTTTATTTCAGGAACTATTTTTTAGTAACTCACAGGGTTATATATCTGACCTGTCTTTGTTTAAAATATATGTTGTTGCAAAAAATAGGCAGGGTAGCAGGATGTTCCGGTTATAATTTAACTGGTTCACCTTTAAAAGTCTTTACATTCTTTCTCTAAAGAGGTAAGAATGACTCAACAGTTCACAAGAAGTCACATTGCTCAGTCAGTCAGAAACCACTATTTTGTTTAGCAAAGACCTTGATGTCACATCACTCTTAGTCTTGCCTTTTTTCACCATTGCCACCTAATTGATCTGGAGCTTCTTAGATGCATGCGTCAGCACCCCTGGGAGGAGGAGGTATGAGCCTCCAGAGAATCTGGGCATGGGGATCTCCAGGAGGTTTCTATGGGAAAGAAGCATTGGCAAGCACTTTGGGATCATACCACTTGAGTCTATTCAAGGTTAACCTTCTCTTTGTCTCTTTTTCCCAAGCTGTTTTTCCTTATTTTTGCATAAAGAAAAGCAAGGGGAAGAATATTTGCCTTTGTCTCTTCTCTGTGGCTTTCACCCAATGACTATAAAGTTCTGGCATTTATTAGTGCTTATTATTGTTAAGGAAACCCTGGTGGTATAGGATTAAGTGCTGCGGCTGCTAACCAAAGGTCAGTGGTTTGAATCCACCAGGCGCTCCTTGGAAACTCTGTGGGGCAATTCTACTCTGTCCTATAGGGTTGCTATGAGTTGGAATTGACTCAGCAGCAATGGGTTTGGGTGTTTTTGGAATTATTCTTAAAACATCTTTCCCACAACTAAACCTACAGATAAACTGGGCTTTTGAAACATAAAACAAAAAAGCTTATAAACGAAAGCATAGGATAATATTTTCATGACCTTAAAAGAAAAGGTTGGTAAATTGAACTACATTAACATTTAGGACTTCTGTTCATCAAAAGGCATCATTGAGAAAGTGAAAGGCAAAGCATGCATGCGTGCATATATCTGCTGAAGGACTTGTATTCAAGCTACATAAAGAATTGCTACAAGTCAGTGAAAAGAGGATAGCCCCTGAAAAAACGTGCAATAAGCTTAAGCAGGCACTTCTTAAAAGAGGCTATCCAAATGGTGAATAAGCATGTGAGAATGTGTTTATTTATTTTTTTAAACTCGGTAAGGCAATACAAAATATAACTATAATGTAATAGCTAAAATGAAAAAATAACCAAAAATACCAAATGCTGGTGAAGAAATGGAGCAACTGGTCTTCTCACACACTGCTAGAGGGACTGTCTAGAAAACTAATGATCTATTACTGTCTATTAAAGCTAAATATTTACATGCCATATGGCCTAGTGGAGGCCTTAGTGGCAAAGTGGATAAGAGCTTAATTGCTAATCAAAAGGTTGGCAGTTCAAATCCACCAGCCACTCCTTGGAAACCCTATGGGGCAGTTCTACTGTGTTGTAGAGGGTCACTGTGAGTTGGAATCCACTCCAAGGCAATGTTGTTTGTTTGTTTTCTTTCTATTTTTTTGGTATGGCCTAGTAGTCCCTGAGTAGCACAGACTGTTAAACCCTAGACTACAAACCCAAAGGTTAGTGATTCAAACCCACCCAGAGGACCTCAGAAGACAGTCCTGGTGATCTGTTTCCAAAGGGTCACAGTCTTAAAAACCCTATGGACCAGTACTGTTCTGCACATATGGAGTCGCCTTGAGTTGAAATCAACTTGATGGCAACTAACAACAACAATAAGAACAACAACATTATCTAGTAATTTCTCTCTAGAAGTGTATACGTATCTTCACCAAAAGGCAAGGATAAGAATGTGCATAGCAGCATTATTCGTGATAGCTCCAAACTGAAACAATCTGAAAACCACCCAAATGTCCTTCACTACTATAATGGATAAATTGTGGTATATTTATTTGATGGGATGTTACACAGCAATGAAAAACAGCTACTTCTGCTACAATGATATGGATGAATTTCACATACGTTATGATGAGTGAGAGAAGCCAGACCAAAACAAACAAAACCAAAAAGAGTATATATTGTACGATTCTGTTTATATAAAGTTCAAAAATGGGCGAACATCATTCACTGTGTTAGAAGTCAAGATGGGGATACTTTTAGGGGGATAATGACTAGAAGGGGGCAGAAGGTAGTTTGAGGTTCTGGCAGTCTTTGAGTTGATGATTCTAATGGAGTTAAGAGAGGATAAAAAAACCCCAAAGACAGAAAGGCATGCATTTTTTAAAACCTGCATAGGTATCCTCAGAGGAAAAATGTCCAGTAACATATTTATATTTTTAAAAACCCAATTAAGTGAAGAGATTTATTTCCTTATGAGAACAGAAGTACATCTGGATAGAAAAGAAGCACTCCATAATAGAGCTTCCTGCAGTTCCCTGGGAAGTCTGAAGTGGTGACCTAAGATCAATTTTCCACTGAGATCACAAGATCTGTTAGTAGGGACAATTATGGGGACATATGGATTGATTGTCCATGGCAGGGGGAAAGAAAAGAGACTAAGATGACTCCCAGGTGACTCATGGAGACCCAGATGTGTGTCAGAGTAGAACTGCTCTACAGGGCTTTATTTATTTTTTTAATTATTTATTTTTATTATTGTAAAAAATATGCACAACAAAACATGCACCAATTCAACCATTTCTACATGTACGATGATTACATTCTTCAAATTGTATAATCATTTTCATTCTCCTTTTCCAAATCACTCCTCCCCATTAACATAATTTTACTGCCCCCTAAGCTATCTAACCTTTCAAGTTGCTGTTTTCAATTTGATCCTGTATAGATAGTTTACAAAAGAGAATAATTCTCAAGGCAGACTTTCTTTATTAATTAAGCCGAAGTATTTTTTTTTTTTTTTTATTGTTTAGTTTCAAGAAGACTTCATGGGGTATTTTTGGTTTAAGGTTTAAAGATGTTCTCAGGTAATAGTTGCAGGGGTTCATCCAGCTCAGTGGTTCCAGAAAGCCTCGATTCCATGAGAATACAAAAGGTTTTAAATGGCTGATTTTTTGGAAGTAGATCACCAGGGCCTTTCTTCCCAGGCATCTCTGGGTGGACTTGAGCTGCCAACCTTTTGGTGAGCAGCCAAGTGTGTTTAGCTATCCAAGTGAATGCAAGTGTCATGCACCAAGACAGGGAATGCGGGAAAAGGGGAGAGACGTGTAAGCTACATGAATATGGCAATAGATGTACTGAGTTTGCACCTGTCATGGACTGAATTGTGCCCCCTGCCTCAAAGTATATGTCAATTTGGTTAAGCCCTGATTCCCAGTATTGTGTGGTTGTCCTCCATTTAACGATAGCTATAATTTTCCTATGTGTTGTAAATCCTAATCTCTGCCTGTGGTTAATGAGGCAAGATTAGATTATGTTAAATAGGATTAGGGTGGGCTGTAACACCGTTGCTCAGGTCACACCCCTGATCAAATGTAAAGGAAGTGTCCTTGGGGAGTGAAAGCGAGCAGAGAGTGGGGGACCTCATATGACCAAGTAAGCAGTGCCAGGAGCAGAGTGTGTCCTTTGGACCTGGAGTACCTGCATGGAGAACCTCCTGGTCCAGGAGAAGATTGATGACAAAGACCTTCTTCTAGAGCTGGTAGAGAAAGCCTTCCCCTGGAGCTGATACCTTGAATTTGGACTTCTAGCCTACTAGACTGTGAGAGAATAAACTTCTGTTTGTTAAAGTCATCCACTTGTGGTACTTCTGTTACAGCAGCACTAGATAATTAAGACAGAATTTGGTACTGGGAGTGGGGTGCTGCTCTAACAGATATCTATAATATGGAAGCTGTTTTGAAACTGTGAATAGATAGAGGACTCAGAACGAAATGAGGAGAGCAATTACACTGGAGATGGTGCAAACAGTGAGAAGCAGCAGCAGAGGATCAGAAGCAGCAGAACCAGGAAACCAGCACGAGACACTGCTGCAGCCTACCCACAGAGCAAGAGAGCTGAGTACCTTTGCTCAAGAGGTTTCCTGGCACTTATCGGTGGAGCAGGCTTGCTGACCCATGGAGCGAGATTGCTGAATGCCTCTGACCGAAGTTTACTGGCAGAGTGGGGTGTCTCCAGGCACTTACAAGTGGAGTTACAGAGCTTTGGAATACTTCTGCAGCAGGGGAGATGTGGGCGTGAGGCCCGAGGAGCCAAGAGGCCAAGGGACCAGGAAGCAGAAGCTGAAGAGACAAGGAACCAGGAAGCTGAGCTGCCTCAGTCTCAAAAGGCATGGCTTTGACCTCTGGAGTTTCAAAAGGTAGAGCCATGACCTCTGGTATTTCTAAGGGTGGAGTTGCCACTCAGATGGACTAGATTGGAGCCACCTGAAGCCAAGGGAGCTGAGTTGCTGTCCCAGTGGACCTGAAAGGTGGAGCTGAAGCCCAGAGCTGAGGGCCTCCACTCAGAATCCAAAGAGTGTGGCCAATACCGAGGGTCTGGAGGGCAGGGCTGTTGTGTGAATGGTCTCAGAGAACAGAGAATTATTTTCAAGCCTTGAGGGCTGGTGTAATGTGTTCTGCTGATTTACTCGGTGCCTGTTATCCCTTCTTTCCCTCCAGTTTCTCCCATTTGTAATGGAAATGTATAGCTTGTGCCTGTTCTGCCACTGTACTTTGGAAGCAGATAACTTGTATTCTAGATTTCACAGATGAAGAGGAACTTTTGGGTTTTGGACTTGGAGTTGATTTAATTTTGCTATGATATGATGGGGGTGAATGTGTTTTACATGCGTCAAGGACATGAATTTTTGGGGACCAAAGGGTGGAGTGTCATGAATTGAATTGTGTCCCCCAAAAAATGTATGTCAACTTGGTTAGGCCACGAGTCCCAGTATTGTATGATTGTCCTCCATTTTGTGATTGATATAATTTTCCTGTTGTTGTAAATCCTAATCTTTCCCTGTGGTTAATGAGGCAAGATCAGATTATGTTAAAGAGCATTAGGGCGGGCTATAACACCCTTACTCAGGTCACATCCCTGATCCAATGCAAAGGGAGTTTCCCTGGGGTGTGGCCTGAACCACCTTTTATCTTAAAAAAAAATAAAAGGAAAAGGATGCAAGCAAAGAGTAATGGATCTCATACCACCAAGAAAGCAGCACTGGAGCAGAGTTGCAGAGTGCATCCTTTCAACCCAGGGTTCTTGCGCGGAGAAGCTCCTAGTCCAGGGGAAGACTGATGACAAGGACCTTCCTCCAGAGCTGACAGAAAAAGCCTTTGCCTGGAGCCGATGCCCTGAATTCGGACTTCTGGCTTACCAGACTGTGAGAGAATAAACCTCTATTACAGCCACCCACTTGTGGTATTTCTGTTACAGCAGCACTAGATGGCTAAGACAACATCCCAGGTGCCTATACCCAGGGGTTCTGAGAGCAGGATTTGGAATCTCTAGAGCTCAATTTCAGTTTGTGCTGCAGAACATGGAGTAATCAGTAAGTAGGTGAGTAGATAAGTATCAGCACTACTATAGTAGCCTGAAGATAATTTAGTCAAGGAAATCTATAGTTTACAGCTCCAAATCGTATTTTCAAAATACATTCTGTGGCGCCGGGTGAATTGTCACTTATTGGATGGAATCTCCTACTTGGCCACCAAACTTTATAAACTTTATCCAAGAGACTGTTTAATTTACTGTCTTTTACTATCATGGTAGGCGATTTGTTTCAGGAATGTCTTAAATGATATCTGTTTCATAAAATACAAAGGAACCAACAATTTGTTGCTTTTATAGTCAGTTGTACCAGAGAGATTGAAACAACTAGCCTTCGTTATGTATTATTTTATTTTTTTTTAGTTAAAATTATTGGCTTTTAACGATAGGAATAGGAGACTTAGAAATATAGATAAAATATGTGTTAATTTCACCACACATAAATGCAAGGGAACTGTATTATATCTTTGGTACTTGAATATATTTCAAAAATATCTTAAATTTTCTAGTAGGAAAATAAGGTTCCTTGGCTGGTGCAAACAGTTTGTGCTTGACAACTAACCTAAAGGTTGGCAGTTTGAACCCACCCTGCAGTGGCAGTGCCGTGGAAGAAACTCCTGGCAATCTGATTCTGTAACAATTACACCCAAGAAAACTCTATGGAACTGTTCTACTCTGTAACACATGCAGTTGCTATGAGGCGGAACTGACTCGATGGTATGGGTAGTAGGAAAACAAAGGTAAACGTTAGAATTTGTAAGTTCAGAGAAAAGTTCTATATTCATGGAATTCCTTAATGCAAACCTGAGAATTTAACTGTAATTCAGTGATTCCAACACGTTCACCACAAATTGAGTTTCTCTTAATAATTTCAGATAGGAAGTGGTGTTAGTTAGTAAGTTGTTTCTCTTTTGCTAACCTGACTTGTACTTATGAATCCTCCATTCCTACGGCTTCTCTATTCTGGTTTATCAGGTAACAGGGCATTCTTCATACCACTATGACTTGAATACCTATTTACTGACACAGTTTTTTAAAAGTCAAAATCAAGGAGATGAGCCATAGAAGTGTAACTATAAACAAGAAAAATTCTTGAATTCTAATTCAAAGTTGTTTTTTTTTTTTGCAGTTACCGTTGAGTCAGTTCTGACTTGTGGCAACTCAGTGTGTGTCAGAGTAGAACTGTGCCCCATCAGGTTTTCAGTGGCTGATTTTTCAGAAGGAGATCACCGAGCCTTACTTTTGAGACACCTCTGGGTACACTCGAACCTCCACCCTTTCAGTTAGCGGCCGAGTGTGTTTACTATTTGCACCACGTAAGGACTCCTCAAAGGTTTTAGGAGCTACTATTTCACGGCTTCCCCTGCCAAGGAACATCAGTGATATTTTTATTGATTTATATTGTTGTTAGATATTAGGCCTTCATTTATGTGGCATAAAGAATGCAGAATATTCTGTTCATGGTATTGCAGAAGCATAACGTATTTCTAGTCATGACTCCTTTTTATTGTAGGGTTCTGTTAATTTTTACTCTTTTAGAAGGGCTATTTTCTCAGATGTCCCCTCCCCACACTGTATATCAACAATTCACACAAAAATCGTTCCCCAACTGTTTGTTTTTAAATTCTGTAGCCCTGGAGTATTTTTTTGTATTCAGGATGAAATAATAGCAATTATAATGAAAGAAGGAAATCTTGATCTGCAATCAGAAAGATTGTTAATTTCCTTCCTAAGTGACCAATTGATTTGAAGCAGCAATTCAAAACTTGAGTCTTAGAAGAAAAAATGTCCAAAATAGCTTTTGGACTTTAAAAAGAAAACTGTTTTAAAAAGAACACACTATGATTAATTGCACATTAATATAAACAATGCACATGGGGCTAGCTCTGCAGGCAAGAGATGGGAAAATTCCTATTGAAATCACAGAAAAATAGATACATTTAAAGGGAGCCTAAGGCAGTGAAAGCAAGAGGATTGAGGATTGAGAAAACAGCCTGAATTGCACTATATGAATGTTAGAAGCGTATGTGCCCTGGAAGCCTTTTTGAGTAGTTTATTTTAAGGAAATGTAGCCTGTGGAATACAAGACAGGATCAGCAGGAACCAATGGCATCATTCTGTCCTGGACCTCACAAAATATGATGTGGACTTGGTAAGGCAGACACACATTCCGGATTCCTGAAAAACAGTGAGACCTCACTGACTAGGAAGAGCACAGGCTTGAGTGGAGAAACTAAGATGTTTAGTTTCACTTTGTCATCCAGGAACTGGCTGGTCTTGGACAGGCCCCTTCATTTCCCTCAGCAGCAAAATAAGTCGGAGGTGGAGGTGGTGGGGAGGGGGCAGATACATGATGGCTAAGGCCAGCTCTGATGTCCTGGAATTAATTGTGGGCTGACATTCTCCTCTGGACTGTGTGAAGAGAGGCTTTGTCAATCCAAGTGTTTGAACAAAATTGTGGGAATACAGGAAATTAAGATAAAAAAAAAAAAGTGCTATGAACCATGCAGTTATGGTCATCTGCAAACACTTTTCATTCCTTTATTCACCAACAGCACTTACTGGGCAGTGACCACATTCCTGGGTACTGGAGCCAGCTGAGTGATTTCCAGAATGGATACCCTTCCTGCCTGTCCTCACAGAGCTCCTGCACAGGTGAGTGCATAGACACATGGCTAGGCAGTTATAGTACAGGCTGCTATGGACAGGTAAGAACAAGGTGCTATACTGGGACGATTGAGGTCAGGATTAGGAAGGGACATCTAAGCTCAGAATAAGAGTTGTTTCATTCAAGTGAGGGTGGCAGCGGTGGTGAGGGAGAGGGTTGAGGCAAAGGGAATGGCTTGTGTGAAGGCCTAGAGTGGACAGATACTGTTATGGATTGAATTGTGTCTCCCCAAAATGTGCGTCAACTTGGCTAGGCTATGATTCCCAGTATTGTGTGGTTGTCCACCATTTTGTGATCTAATGTGATTATCCTATGTGCTGTAAATCCTAACCTTTATGATGTTAATGAGGCAGGATTAGAGACAATTATGTTAATGAGGCAGGACTCAATTTACAGGATTC
The DNA here is from genome assembly GCF_030014295.1 of Loxodonta africana. NCBI lineage: Eukaryota > Metazoa > Chordata > Mammalia > Proboscidea > Elephantidae > Loxodonta > Loxodonta africana. Next base: position 41,282,445 of record NC_087362.1, read on the forward strand.
AGCTGTATCTTGAGTCAGTCTCTTTTGAGATATAAGAGAGAATTGAGCAGAGAGGAGAGGGATGTCCTACCACCAAGAAAGCAGAGCTGGGAGCAGAGCACATCCTTTGGATTTGGGGTCCCTGTGCTAAGACACTTCTAGACCAAGGGAAGATTGATGACAAGGACCTTCCGCCAGAGCCAACAGAAACAGAAAGCCTTCCCTTGAAGCCAGAACCCTGAATTTGGACTTCTAGCCTCCTAGACTGTGAGAGAATAAATTTCTGTTTGTTAAAGCCATCCATTTGGGGTATTTCTGTTGTAGCAGCAATAGATAACTAAGATAGATACCATGATGGTGTCCAGGCACATAGTTGTCTTCAGTCTAGTTCAGTTTGGGGTGGGGTATGGTGAGAGATGAGGGCAGATCGCATAAGCCCTGTGCTGTCTCTTGGCTGGAGAGCAGGTGCTTGGGGTAGGGCCTCCTGCCCTGTACTAAGTGTCTTGCTCCAGCTCTGTGGGGACCCAGTATCTCTCCAGTTTGGCTTTTGCTTTCTCCTATCAGGGAAGGGCTCCCCTTCCTCTTCAGGAGGGATTTGGGGTGAGGATGAGCTGTGGGTACTGTAGACAGGTGGCAAGGGTGGATTTGGGTCCCCAGCTGTATCCTCTGTGGTCTAGAACAGAAGCCTCTATTTTTGGAGTACCCTGGGGTGGAGCTTCCAACCTCCCTTCTTCCTGAATTTAGGACCAGCCCGATCCCAAGGATCCAGGAAGCGAGCAGCAGGAGGAGCAGAGCCCCAGGAGCTGGGAGCCTCCACATTTTTGTATTTTAGAAAGGAGCACCCCAAGAGATGCCTGAGATTTGGGGATTATGAAGAGGTAGTCAGCTTTCCTTTTACAAAGTAAGATCTGTTAAACATTGCGCAGAGAAATATGTACGTATATATGTTTATGTGAATATATATGGGCTATATAAATTATATATATTTCTCTAAAGAGCTATCTAGCAGGAAAGCTATTTAGCTGTAAAGCCTTGTATTAAATGGTAGTTTACTACTAATAAATTGTTTTAACTTCCTTAATCTCGTATAATATGACAAGAACTTAAGTGTGCAGACATTTCTATTGATTTTTTTTTTAAGAGGGGTGTTATAGCTCAAGTATATAACTCTAAAAAGAAACAAGGAATTAAAAAAAATGGGTTCAGTGCATATATATATTTTTTCCTTTTAATTGAAAATGACCAAGAGTAGAATAGCCTAGTAAACTATGGTTTGATTATAAAACACCATAAGCACTCCTAAAAATAACAACCACTATTTTCCTGAATTCTTCCATTTTTTTCTGTATTTTCCATGAATTTGTCTGCCTTTTCCATGAATTTGTCTATTTTTTCTCATTTTTGTCTGCTTTTTGCTTCAACTCTTGGGTAGCTCTGAATATTAGAGATTTGAATTCCCTGTCAGGTAGTTCTAGTGCCTTTTCTTCTACTGGAAAGTCATCTGATGTTTTATTTTGGATGCCTACTGGAACCATCCTTCCTGGTTTTTTAATATGTTTTGATATTGTCTGCTGTCTTCAGGACATTCAGGAGTTATTTTCTTTGTTTATTGATTGTTTATTGATTCCATTTTTTTGTTTTATTTGGTTATGTCTGAGCAGGCGGGCTGTGCATTCTTTGTTGTTTACTCATCTGTGGGCATGATACTTTTCACCTCCTTGTTCAAGGAGGAGGGCCAGTCACTCAGCTATGGTGCAGAAGGACAGGTCCCTCTGAAGGGGAGGGGCTGGGATGGGTTGTTTTTGGCACGTACTAGGGCCGACAGGGTGGGCTGGGGTCAGTGCAGGGCAGGTTCTAATAGGCCATGCCTGTGCTGCTCAGGGGTGTGATGTTCAGTGCATGGTACAGGTAGGCAGAAAGGAGGAGGGAGGTTGTGATGTGTGGAGCTAAGATGGGTATGGAAAAGAAGAGAGAGAGGACAGAGAAACAGGAGCCAAAACAAATAAACAAAAAAGGGCTGAGGGAGCTTGCCATTGGAGGGGAGAGATAAGAAACCAAGAAATGGAGAAAAATAAAAAGGAAAAAAGGAAAAGAGAAAAAGTAAATTTAAAAAATTAAAGGAAAATGTCCCCAGAGATCCCACCAGCACAGCTGCACAGACTGGGGAAATGGCTCCCAAACTGTGCAGTACAGCCCAGCCAGAAGGTGCAGGGATGGTACACAGTGCCAGGTATTCAGGAGACAGGAAAAGAAGGTAAGTAGAGAGAGATGAGAAACTAAGAAAAGGAGAAAGACAAAAAGGAAAAAAGAAAAATAAATAATAATAAAAAGAAAAAAAAATGCTCCTAGGGATCCCACCGACATGGCTGTGCATACTGGGAAAGTGGCTCCCAAGCCATGCAGTACAGCCTGGCTAGAAGGGTCTCCCAAGCTGCAAAAAGAAAAATACAAAATAATAAGTCCCTGGGGATTCCACCAGTGTGGCGATGCAGACCAGAGAAGCAGTTCCCCTGCCAAGCGGCACTTCACAGCCTTCAAGAAGAAGCAAAGATGGCATACGGAGCCAGGTGTTCGAGAGAAAGGAGGGGGAGGAGGTGAGAGGCAGGGAAGAAACCAGAAGAAGTGGAAAAAAGCAACATCAACAACAAAGAAATGGCACTGAAGGAGCTGGCTGGTGTGGGCGGGGTGAATCAAAGTGGCACGGAGCTGGCACCTCCTGGCTGGCCGAGCAACCACTACTAGCTAGGAAGCGGTGGAAGCCAAGCAGAAGGAAGAAGGTTAGGGGATGAGAAAGCATGTATCACTGGTTACCAGGTGACCTGTCTCCTCCTGGGAGCTCCATGAAGCTGTTTTCTTGAACTCCCCGTCCACCTATCTCCAACAGGAATCAAAGATGGTGAATTTGTGCTGTGTTAGCTGATAGGAGACTCCGGCTCTTATCTTTCCTTGCTCTTTGTTCTGTCAGTTTCTTATTCCAGTTGGTGCTTGGCTGAGTTCTTCATCTCTTCATTTGATGCTTACAGTTCCAGGATTGTCTCTGTTTTACTTAGTTTTTTCTGATCTTTGCTATGGCGGGACAATGTGGTGCTTCTGTCTATAGCACCATGTTAGCTTCATAAAAAAATTTAAAAATTAAATTAAAAAGTTTAAAAAATAGTGTGCATACAATGATTAGGATTGAAAGGTATATAATATGCATATTAACAGATCTGACAGTTTAATTTGAAACAATTGAAATAAGTTTTAATTTTAATATTTATGGAGTTATTTGCTGTTGAACTGCTTAAGGCAGCAATGAAGATATAAATATGTACCTGCCTCTAATGAGGTCACTGCAGCTTCATGGTTGACTAGCTCCTCATAAAAATGTAAGATGTGATATTAATTTAAATCCTGATTTGGGACCAATGTCTGTGTTGATAGAACCAACTTGCACACAAATGTTAAATGTGAAATAAATGTCAGAGTCTTTATTGAGCTCAAAAATAGTCATTTCAAGGCTATTTCCTTTGCACAATTTAGAATTATTATTAAATAGCATGCCTATTTATCACCAGAGGAAACCACTTAGAAATATTGAAAAAACATTATGACTTACCAGAGATTTTGTTGATTTTTTATTATTAAGTCTTTGGGAATTAGGCACAATGGCGTGAAAATCAGCAGAATGGGAATTAAGTTTCTGACAACCTAGGGGCACCCACTAGATTAATGTTATACAGTAATGTGTCGCTTAATGTCCATGATACGTTCGTGAAATAGGATGTTATGTGATTTGGACGTTATGTGAACACCATATTACATGCAACATTGCCTCCTAATGATACTGTTACTCTGTCTTTAAAAGCCTAGAACCTGGCATTGGTTCGGCCTTGTTATTGATGAAGGTCCTTTCAGGCATTCGCTACCAGAATAAGGAGGTTTTGTCCATATTAAAAATTTTCTGGGGGCAAATAACCTCCTCTACAATTAGTTTATTTAAGATTACAACAAATCCTTCTGATGCCTTCACATCAGCACTCACAGACTCACCACTCACTTTTCACGTTATAAAGCAAAAATCATGGTTTGGAGCATTTGAACCACCCACAGCTAGCACTGAACTCAATATTGTAGTCTGGTCCTGCTTTTTCTTTAAGCATCTTGAACAAGCTTCATGATTTAACAGTGACCATCAACGTGCTAAGAGGGACTGCTTTTATGCTTGGTCCTCAATCCATGTCCTTAGCAATTTCTCTGTATCTGATATAGGTCTCTCTCACATTTTTGTTAGCCTTGTAGCTTTCAGTGGAGTAACTCCTTTAAAAGCTTGGAGAATTTTTTCTTTGTTTTTGAGGATCTTTGTGATTGTCGAGTGTAAGATTCCTAAATCTCAACCAGTGGCATTCACTGATATTCCACTTTCCTGTTTAATAACCTTTTGTTCCACTTCCAGAGCAATACTCCTCCTTTGCCTTTTGCTGCTGCTTTCACTAGCACTGGCTTTGCTGTGTTTGGGAGCCATGATGCACTTCACGGTAATTATTTTCAAAAGAAAATTAAACAGAGATAATGCTACAACACTCAAGAGATGCATGATGCACAAGATAGGATGCTGCTGCCTATGAGTTAAAGCGTACATTGTTATAGAGTAAGCTTTTTATTTGTAAGTTGGGAAAGTTCCTGTTAAAATAATGGTAGAAAGTACAGCATAGTACATACATAAGCAAGTAACATAGGCATTTGTTATGACTATCAAGGCTTAGGTATTATCTGTTATACACCTACTATTCACTTATCGACTATCTCATTATCCAACATTTCACATTTATGAAAATAGTAAAAAATCTACTATCCAACTATTCTGTGCATTAACGACATACGTCTGGCAGTAATGAATGCTGAGGTGGGAGATGAGGGTAACACTGGCTGTCATGGTTAAGGTTATGTGTCATCTTGGCTAGGCCATGATTCTCAGTAGTTTGGCAGTTTTGTAATGATATAATTTGGTACGTATGTAATGATGTAGTCATCCTCCATTTTGTGATCTAATGTGGTCATCCACCATTTTCACATAATGCCATATTCACATAATGGCCTGGTCTTTGGAACGTAACCATGTTGGTGAGGAGTGAGTGTATATGTACTGTACCATTATATGGCTGGTAGTGCTATCGCTTTGTATACAGACATGAGATACACATGTTGCATGTGGGAAGCTGTTGCATTGGCTACGTCTGGTTACACCCACCATGTCCCATTCTCCAACTGGGATTTCTGAACTTTATTATAACCTTGTGGGACCGCAGAGGTATATGTGGTCAGATACTGCACAAATAGACATTATGTGGTACAAGACTGTATTCAGTTTCTCTAGATGTGAACTGGAAATTAAAAATTAGCTGCTGTTTTATTCTCTTTCATTTTGTTGAGAAGATTAAGGCTAAGTTGTTTTTTCTTAAATATAAATATTATTATTATTTTATGTATATACAGCACAATTCAGAAATAACATAGATGTGGATGGTAGATACCCAAAGGAGCAAAATTTACCTGTGTAACTATGTGATAAATATTATGATTATTCATATATAGGGAAGTGAATAATTATGCATTGTACATGTTAGTGCAAAATCAGCCCTATTGTATGCTGTGTGTTTAGGAAAGTACGTTTAGTAACGGCATGTTTAATGTAAGTTGGGGTAATCACCCTTGATATCATGAATGTGGAGGTAAATTCGCTTATAATATTAAAAAAAATTTTTTATAATTTATTGTTTTTGTCCTTGAGAATATACCCAGGAAAACATATGCCAGTTCACCAGTTTATACATGTATAATATGGTGACACTAATTACATTCGTCAAGCTGTACAAGCATTCTCATCCTCCTTTTCTGAGTAGTTCCTTCTGTATTAACATAAATTCAGTGCCCCCTAAGGTTCCCATCTAATCCTTAGAGTTGCTGTTGTCAGTTTGATCCCATATAGACAGATCTTAAAAGGGCATAATGCTCAAGGCAGACATTCTTTACTAGTTAAGCTAAACTAGTGTTTAGTTTTTAAGAAGACTTCAGGGGATATTTTTAAATTTTCAAATCAGCTTCATTGGGGCATAATTTACGTACAATAAAATGCACCATAAGTGTACACTTCAATGAGTTTTGACTCACGATAAGCCTACATAACCACCACCATAATCAAGATATAGAATTTTTCCATCACCTCAAAAGTTCCCTTGTGCCCCTTTAAAATCTCCAGACCCAGGCAATCACTGTTCTGCTTGCTGCCTGTCACTATAGATTAATTTTGCTTATTTTAGAATTTCATATAGTTTGCACTTTATTTTGGAGCCCTCATGGCACAGCGGTTAAGAGCTCAGGCTGCTAATCAAAAGGTTGGCCGTTCAAATCCAGCAGTTGCTCCTTGGAAACCCTATTGGGCAGTTCTACTCTGTCCTGTAGGGTGGCTATAAGTGGAATTGACTAGATGGCAACAGGATTTTTGGTTTATTTTTCAGACTTCTTTCATACACATAATACTTTTGAGGTTTATCCATTTTGCTATGTATTATCCACAGTTTTTATCAGTATTTCATTGTGTTAATCTGCTGCATTTGTTACCTGTTCACCTATTTATAGACCTTTGGATTGTTTTTAGTTTTTTGGCTTTTATGTATAAAGATGATGTGAACAGTCTTGTACAAGCATTTTAGTGGACATATATTTTCGTTTCTCTTGGGTAAATACCCAGGAGTGGATTTTTTTTTTTATACATAATTTTTATTGTGCTTTAAGTGAAAGTTTACAAATCAAGCCAGTCTCTCACACAAAAACCCATGTACACCTTGCTACATGCTCCCAGTTACTCTCCCCCTAATGAGACAGCCCACTCTCTCCCTCCACTCTGTCTCTTCATGTCCATTTTGCCAGCTTCTAACCCCCTCCACCCTCTCATCTCCCCTCCAGGCAGGAGATGCCAACATAGTCTCAAGTGCCCACCTGATCAAAGAAGCTCACTCCTCACTCCTCACTAGTATCCCTCTCCAACCCATTGTCCAGTCCAGTCCTGAAGAGTTGGCTTCGGGAATGGTTCCTGTCCTGGGCCAACAGAAGGTCTGGGGGCCATGACCACTGGGGTCGTTCCAGTCTCAGTCAGACCATTGAGTCTGGTGTTATGAGAATTCGGGGTCTGCATCCCACTGCTCCCACTGCTCTCCTGCTCCCTCAGGGGTTCTGTGAGGTGTTCCCTGTCAGGAGAGTCATTGGTTATAGCCAGGCACCATCTAGTTCCTCTGGTCTCAGGATGATGCAGTCTCTGGTTCATGTGGCCCTTTCTGTCTCTTGGGCCCATAATCTTGTGTCCTTGGTGTTCTTCATTCTCCAGGAGTGGATTTTTTTGAGTAAGCTATTTTTAAATCCACTTCTCAAATTCAGATAAATCTGTAGAAATCAATGATATGCTGCCTGACAGTATATTAAAATGCATTTGTCTATATATTTATTTATGCCCGCTTCATTTCAAAAACACTTCTCATGCAGATTACAAACATTTTGTAAAATTCCAGAATTTAAGTAAGTTATAAATTTGGGCAAAAGTGAAGTGGGGTTAGGAAAACCATTTTGTACATTGGTGCACTTTTTAGAGAAAGTGTACATAGGTTTATAGGATTCTTGAAAAAAGGTTTAGGACCCAAAATAGGATAAGAATGCTATTAGATTCTTCAGTTTTTACTCCTGGATTAAGAATGATTAATCCGAGCTGTTTTATGTTTTGAATGTATTTTCTGTATTTCCTTCCCCATGTTACTTTTTCTGACCTTTTCTTATGGGCTATCATTGTTCTAACCACACTCATCGCATTTTTTCCCCAAAGCTTGTATTGTCAGCTTTTTAATTTCAGCTGTTCTTTTAAGTGAATAGTGGTATCTCATTGTGATTTTAATTTATAGTTCCCTGATGACTAATGAAGGAGCCCTGGTGGCACAGCCAGTTAAGTGCTTGGTTGCTAACAGAAAGATTGGTGGTTCAAACCCACACAGGGGCTCCTCGGAAGAAAGACGTGGCGATCTGCTCCTGTAAAGATTACAGCCTAGGAAACCCTATGGGTCATTCTACTCTGTCAGATGGGATCTCCTTGAGTCAGAATGTACTCAATGGCACCTAACAACAACAATGACTCATGAAGTTGACCATCTTTTCATGTGCTTATTGGCCATTCTTCTGTCTTCTTTGGTGAGTAACTATTCAATTTCTTGACAGTTTTTATTTATCTTTTGTTTTCTTATTCAGTTGTAAGAAATCTTTATAGGATCTGAACACGGGTACGTTGTCAGATACATATATTACAAATATGTTCTCCCATTCTGTGTTTTGCCTTATTATTTTCTTAATGGTATCTTATGAAGGGGAAAGGCTTTTAATTTTGTTAAAATCTGGCACATCAATGTGTGTGTCCTATCCAAGAAATCTTTGTCTATTCCAAGATCACAAAAACTTTCTCCTATAATTTCTTCTTGGAATTTTTTAGTTTTTGTATGTTTCAGATAATTTTTATTTGCCAAGTTGATTTGATATCTTTTTTTAAAGACTTTTCTTTCACAATTGAAATCAATTGAACTTGCATAGCATTTTGTTACTGTTGTTGTTAAAACTAGCTTGTAGGTAAGAGTCTTCATTAAAGCTAGATTGTATACAAAAGTCATCTTATGTAGAAGCCCCCAAACAACATCCAGAAAAGTGGTCTTTCATCTTCATCTTGTGTATCTCCAGTGACATGAAACTCATCCTCTGAGAGATCTCGTTCTGTGTTAGTAATATTGTCACTATCAAAGGAACGCAGGCCCCATGAGATTCTTTATGGGGTCTGAGTAAAGCCTTTGGATTCTCAAACCTGCCATGCAGAAGGAAAAGAAAGAAGCACCTTTTGTGAAAATCGCTTCCATTTGTAGTTCTGCATTAAAAAAAAAAAAAAAAAAAATTCTGCATTAGATGATGAAAATCACATAGTTTCGACCATCAGACCTTTTGGCTCTGATTGTTTATCCTCAGCTGGGACCATGACATCCACTAAGGAGGCTCAAATACCACTGGCAAGGGGCAGTGTATAGTTTATGTCTTAAGGTGACTACAAATAGTGGGGTCCAGCAGTTTGCAGTGGGAAACCAGCCCAACACTTGGAGTTGGTACCAAAACTCTGAGTCTTTTCTTTAATGTAATAAAAAGCATCTCCAATTGCGTCCTCAGTGTACCAGGTGGTATTTTCCTATGGTTCAAATGACTGCTGGTCCGTACCAAATTGAGTGAACCTGAAAGATGGCAGGCCATCATCATGATTTTGCCACTACCCAGCTGCCTGAGGTCATAGCCCTGTCCAGAATGGAGAATGGGGCTGGCTTTTAGTGGCTTGCAATAGGATTTGCCATAATTAACCAACTTGGTTAAAAACATGCAATGAACATTAAATGCAGCTCAGTTGCAATGAAAAAGACTGACATTTTTATAAAGTCAAATTTCGCTCAAAAATAAGGAAAGATACCAGTTAGTTGAAAACAAATGTGTGTGTGTGCGTGAGCATGCATGGGCATGTGGGTGTATATACACGGGTTTGATGTATGTGCTTCTTTTTTTTTTTCCCCTATCATTTTACTTTTTGCATTGTGCGGTCTAAGGATGTTGCATTTAGTTTCTGTCAAGTTTCTCTAACTCAAGGTGACCTTATGTATGACAGAATGGAATGTTGCCCAGTCCTGTGCCACCCTCGTAATCATTGGTAGGTTTGAGCCATTGTTGCACTATTGTGTCAATCTATCTCGTTGAGAATTTCCTTCTTTTTTGTTGACTTTCACCACGCAAGGCTGAAAGCTATATATATGTCAGTGGGAGGTGAATTCTTTCTGTGGTTACCAACGACCACAAGAGCAACAGGAGAGGTCATTGGGAACCTTGATGTTCATGAGATAGTTTTCCCCAGTAGATGACTAGTTATTTCAAGGACCAGATGACTTGGCTTTTCCATAACAGCTGGTTTTCATAGTGGCAGTGCTTTTCTTTGATGTAAGTCTCACGAGATTTAGAGTAACAGAGAAAATGGCAGTTTACTACAAATCATTATTTGTCATTAAGCAGGGCCACTGTGATTTAATATGTGGGTGCACAGATGGGATTTATGAAGAAACAGTTCACTTACTTCATTTGACTGTGTGGTAGGCATAATAATGGCCCCCAAAGAAGACCACATACTAATCCCTGGAACCTGCATATATGTTACCTGACAGGGCAGAAAGGACTATGCAGATGCGATTAAGTTAAAGATCTCGAGATGGGGAGATTATCCTGGATTAACTGGGTAGACCTAATCTAATCACATGGGTCCGTAAATTCCGCCCCGACTGTGATCAGAGGGTTATGTGGCTGCTGAAGAAAGGCACAGACAGATGCAGCATTGCTGGCTTTGAAGATGAAGAAGCAGCTGGGAAAACCAAGGAAACGGATTCTCCCTAGAGCCTCCAGAAAGGAACACGGCCTTGCTGATACCTTGATTTTAGCCCATTGAGGCCCATGTCACACTTCTGACCTAAAAGCTTTAAGATAATCTGTGTTGTTTTAAGCCACTAAGTTTGTGGATATGTGTACAGCAACAGCAGGAAACTGATACAGACTGTGTATCTCAGCTTCTGGGAATGGAACCTCAAATTCATTATTGATTGTTAGGAGCCCAGGGAAGGACTTGCCCAAAAAACTGATGGTATATATGATGATTTGTATGTACACACGTGTGTGTGTGTATGTGTTGATAATATTTATATAATTTCTACTTGTTCAAATTAGAGATTTCTATTGAATTGCTTTCTCAGTAGAGGGATTGCATATAGTAAAATATAAAAGGAGTAAAATTGAAGTAGTTCTCTCATCTATGAGCAGCAACTATTAAAAAACTAGTCTTTCTGAATATTGATCAATATTATATTAGTTATATATGGCATCCACCTGGTTATTATCAGCACCTTTGAAAGGTGAAAACTTTGAATGCTGTTGATTCTGATTCAGAAAATACACATTTTTATTCTTTCCTTTTCAGAAATGACAATTAAATTTGGAGCCCTGGTGGTGCAGTGGTTAAGCATTGGGCTGCTAACCAAAAGGTTGGCAGTTTTAATCTACCAGCCGCTCCTTAGAAACCCTATGGGGCAGTTCTACTCTATGAGTCAGAGTCAACTCGACAGCAACAAGTTTGGTGTTTTGTTTTGTTTTGTTTTTAATAATGTGTGTTTCATTAAGATAAATGAGATTATCAGAGTGGTGCTAAAGCAACAAACCTCAGTCTTGGTCTCAGGACTGCTTTGCTTGTGTAAAAGTTATCGAGCAGTCCCAGAAGCTTGGTTTTTTTATGTAAAATTTTCAGATTTTTAAAATGTTCTAGTTTAATTTAAAACACTGCCCATGTTCAAACAAAACTCTTCTTCACTCTGAATTTGGCACTCAGGATGTCATACCTCTATAGTAACAACTTGTTGAATGAATAAATCAAATTAAGTGACCAAATTGAAGGGTAGGCAGATCATAGACCATGTAAACCAAACCAAACTAAACCCTTTGCCATCGAGTTATAGTGACCCTGTAAAACAGAGTACAACTGCCCCATACAGTTTCCAAGGAGCAGCTGGTGGATTCCAACTGCTGACCTTTTGGTTAACAGCCAAGCCCTTAACCACTGCTCCACCAGGGATCCTCATAATAAAAAAAGAAAAAAAAAAAAAACGAACCAAACCCAGTGCCATCGAGTCGATTCTGACTCATAGCAACCCTATAGGACAGAGTAGAACTGCCCCATGGAGTTTCCAAGGAGTGCCTGGTGGATTCAAACTGCCTACCCTTTGGTTAGCAGCTGTAGCACTTAACCACTATGCCAGCAGGGTTTCCCATAGACACCAGGACTGGGCAAATGCACCTTCTCAGGTTTTAGCTGATTTGGGTACAGTATCTTATCATTCTAGTGCAACATTACAAAACTTTTCCTTTGAGTCAGGGTGAAAAAGTCTAACTCAAAAAGTGAGAGGTATTAAGGTAGCCAAGAGAATACTATGATAATTATAGATACAGCTAAAATGTTTCAAATTCAAACAGTACCGTGGATCAAAAAAACCAAACCCACTGCCATCAAGTCATTTCCAACTCATAGCGACCCTATAGGACAGAGTGGAACTGCCCCATAGAGTTTCCAAGGAGCACCTGGTGAATTCGAACTGCCGACCTCTTGGTTAGCAGCTGTAGCACTTAACCACTAGACCACCAGAGTTTCCAGTGCTGTGGATAGCCATTGTCAAATAGAAAAAAATAGTGACAATCAATGCTCATTTCTTAGAAACAGTAAAAGTATTTATCTAAAATGACTGCCTTAAAAGTGATTTGTGATCTTTCAGTAATGTTCTAGCAATATCATAGGCCAATTGATTGTCAGACAGTTGAACTGGCAGTATGGTCTTGAAAACTGGTCATTAATAGAAAAAATACATTTTGATATAAACAGACTGATTATATCTGACTACAGATTTTTGTATTAAGTTCAGATTATGTAATCGGTTTTTTTGTTGAAATCAATGTGTGAGGTGCTATGGAGATGAAAAGTTGACCAAGATGAAAACTTTCCCTTGTAATATTTGCTTTATGGTGAGTAACAGTCAGATGTGAAAGCAGGTTGTGAAAAGCAGTGTAATTCATTCACCCACAGCATGTAATGAGCACTTACTCTGGGCCATGAGCAATTTTAGGCACTGAGGAAAGAGGAGTGAACTAAACAGCAAATGTCCCTGCCCTTATGGAGCTTACAGTCTAGTGTCTTCTGAAGTGAAAAGATAAGTAGCCTAAAAATTGAGGAGGTGGTGTAATTGACTCCACAGGAAGGATCAGGGATTTTAAGCAGAGTGTGGCATTTAAGCCCAAATTCATGACATGGAGAACATTTATAGAGGGAAATGAGGAGTTTTATGGAGGATTAGGAGCTTTCCAAATGTTCAAACAAAACTTCCCAAGTATGAAAATCTAAGATGCCTTCAGAAAACTGCAGATTGAAGAATTAATCACTTTGACTTCCCAGACAACATCAAGATGTTGTTTTTTATGTAAAACCTAGGTAGGGCCATAGATTGCATGTCACTGATTTTGTAGTCTTGGATTCTCTGAATTCTAAATTACACAGCCTTGGAAAATAATATTAAATTTGTGAATGCATCTAGCAAAATATTGTCATATAGATGCAACTCAGTAACTTTCAATTCATCGTGGAATAACAATAAAACAGTTCATAAGTCGTTTTTTACTAAGGTTTTGGTGGAATAACAAAATCTCAGTAGCGTAGAACAATGAATATATTTCTTTCTCGTTACATTTCAGCTGCAGTCTCTGCCCTATGTGTCTTTTTCCAGCCAGGATCCAGGCTAAAGGAGTGACCACTATTTGAGACATGCTTTACTCATGGTGGAGGGAGAAAAGTAGCAATGGGAAAACTAAGAATGACTTTTAAGACTTCCAATCAGATGTAGTATGCATGACTTCTGCTGTGTTCCATTGGTGGATGGAAATCACATGATCAAGCTTATCACTAGGAGGCACCATAAGTCACGTGGCATTGGTGAGGGAAGTAAAATTATCTCCTAGGGAGGTGAGTAACCAATTGGAAACAATACTCTTTGTCACAATTATTCTCATACTTACTCTCAGCATAGCTTGAGTTCTGGGGATTATAGAATTTAGGGTGGATAGAACTGATTTGGGAGTCTCTGGATGATGTAAATGATTAACACATTCAGCTGCTAACCAAAAGGTTGGAGGTTTGAGTCTACCCAGAGGCTCCTCAGAAGAAAGGCCTGGCTATCTACTTCTGAAAAACTAGCTATTGAAAACTCTGTGGAACACAGTTCTGCTCTGACACACATGGGATCACCATGAGTCAGAGTTGACTTGATGGCAACTGTTTTTTTAGAGTTACTTTATTATACGGTAATTTGGAAACTAAATCCAAAATTTTTGCACAGTTCAATGACAAAACCAAAAGAGATTTGTTGTCATAGCCCTGAACCAAATTCCTAGAAGCAGTTGTCTTGAAGATTTATACACTCTGGCTGGTTATGTAGGCTATAATTCATTTATGAATTCAGAAAGGTACAAAACCTATGAAAGCTCCAGTTTGGGGATGTTCCTGTCCCTTGGTAAAATTCTCCAAATAGAGATGTGAATGTCTTTAATACATTTTTATAGACTCAACCAGAAATTTCTTACAGGTGTCTGAGAGCTCAATGTATACTACCTTTTCTGTTTAAGAAGCCCACAAAGCCATTCTGTATTCTAAGCCTGAATAAAAATCACTCTGAGGCACTTAAAAATCCAATACTAAGGTTTATCTACCAGTACGAAGCACCATATTTGTCGTTCAGGAACTCTCAGATTTCTGCAGTCCCAGCACTGAAGACACAATTCTCAGTCTCATTCCCTTTCCAAGGGATAGGCGGGCGTGATAGAGCTTCCATTGTTATCCACGATTCTTCTCTTCAGTTAGATGAAGCATTTTCTGATACATGCCCAAGATTTCAAAGGCTAGCGATTAACAGCTCACACCACCTCCTGCCTTAATGTTCCCACTGATAAAACTGAATCATTAATTTAAAACAATGAGTACCTGTCTCCTGTTAAATTTGGCACTGTTCTTCCCAGGTGGCTATTCCTGAAAATGCCATTCACAGCAGAAGACTGGAAGAAAATTGGGGGTGAATTAGTCACTCAAGAAATAGATCTCTATTTATGTGTAAAACTTTTCTATCACAATGAAGACTGCTTACATCAGGTTTGCAGCACTGTCACATCCTTTTGGAGGGCTTGTTGTTGTCAGTTGCTATGGAGTCACCTCCAACTCATAATGGCCTTAGGTATAACAGAATGAAGTGTTGCCAGGTCCTGCATCATCCTCACCATCATTGGTATATTTGAGCCCATTGTTGGAACCACTGTGTCAATCCATCTCATTAAGGGTTTCTCTCTTTTTTGTTGAACCTCTACTTTAACAAGCATGATGTCCTTCTTTAGTGACTGATCCTGTCTGATGACATGTCCAGAGTAAGTAAGATGAAGTCTTGCAATCCTCAATTCTAAGGAACATTCTGGTTGTATTTCCTCCAACACTGATTTGTTTGTTCTAATGATTCATGGTATATTCAGTATTTTTTGCCAACACCACAATTCAAATGCATCAACTCTTTTTCGGTCTTCCCTTTTCATTGTCTAGCTTTCACATGCCTATGAGGTGATTGAAAGGCTTAGCTTCCATACATTCTGTATATAACTGGTTATGGTCTCTGGGGTGATGCTTGATTCTTTTGGCAGAGCATAATACAAATAATTAAATAGCAGATGTTTGATGAAGCCCCTTCTATCAAGTAAGGATTCACAAGTTGATGTATTTCTGTATTGTACAGTTTATTCTAATTAAAATAAGTACGTTGTGTAAGATTGAACAAATCATTTTCCATTTGAAGAATTAACAAAATGCTCAGGCTTGCCAGCATGATCTAAAATTCAATCCCAAACTCTGCTATGAATGCCAGCCCAGATGCACAGACTTCTTATTGTCCATCAAATACCACCTGGAAGTATTTATCACAGCAGAAGGAGGAAGCTTCTAGTATCTTTTTGGAGGGAGACTTTTATGAAAATTGGCTTCTTTTGATGTTCATATTTACAATAAATGACGTCCAAGAAAGATCCTTAACTCTAATGAGAAATGCAGAACAGATTACAGTGCTTTAATGACCATATAAAAGAGAAGACCCTCAAAAGATTTTGCTTAAGTATTAAATCACCTTTTTATGCATGAAAGAGAAACACAGCAATGGGTGGAAATTTGGCAAAATAGTCCTTTGTATCACCAACCAGCTCCAAAGAAAGTGATTCAAAACTATTTTTACCTTTTAGAAGAACACCAGTTGATTTGTGCCTGGAAGTTCTTTTCAGGTTCGGGAAAAGAAGAGCACATTGAAGTTCTGCAGCTGAAACACCTGCTTTTCATTGTTCTATCTTCCACATTTAAGTAGCAGTTAGAAATGAGTATCAGCATTTCTGTAGGTTTTTTTTTTTAATGAATAAAATGATGTCTGGATCCTGGAAGTAATTTTGATAATTAGTATCCAATCCTAAGATTGACATACACCTGATGCATATCATAAAATTGATAATCCATTCTGCCAGAAAGGTTTTTTTGTTTTGTTTTGTTTTTTAGCTTTTCTTAAAATCTAGTTTTCTAAATATAGACTTGGATTTAGGAAAATTAAGCAAATGGTACAAACTTCTTTCCAACCTATTTCCCTCCATAATGATATCAATGAGGCTGAAGTCAGTAATGTGTTTGCTTCCTGAAATTATCTCCCTCTTTCCTCCCTTTGCCGTTCCTCCCTTCCTCCCAGAAAATGTTATTGAGTGTCTACTAAGTACCAGGCCTCTTCTAGGCATTTGGAAAACACCAGTGATCAGAATAGACAAAAAATCGTTAACCTCCTGGAAATTTCATTGTAGTAAGTGGGGAGAAAGTAAAAATAAGAATAACAATGACACTGTACAGGTATTTCAAAAGATCAGTTAATGGTCAGATCATCCAGAGGAAGCAGGCAAGTGATTGTTTAAAAGTGAGTTGAGTGGCTCTTTTCTAGCCAGATAATGTTGGCTAAATTTTTTTTTTATATCTAGCTGAACTTCACTCTGTGTGTGCCTTGTTTCCTCTGTCTCATAGAACTAGGAAACAATCTTCACTATACCTTTCTATGAAGTTGTTCAGTAAAGACCATGTATGGGGTATCGTGGCTGAATTCCTACTGAGTTCACCAGAATGTTTTTTCATGTAAAATGACAGAAAACAACAGAAGCAGGCCGTAGAATGTTCATAGTGGCTGAGAAGGTGAGTTTTGGGGACAGATCTGGATTCAAGGATGGGTTACTCCTAGAAGGCTGATCTTGGGCAGGGTAGCTAACCTCTGAACGTTGGCTTCGTGTTCTCTAAAATGTTGATACTGGTAGTCTTTGTCACCTGGAGCAAAAGTGGTAAGTAAAAAAGATAATGTACATAAAACACTTAGTATGGTAAGCCCTCGATAAATATGCAGGTTGTGGTGATGGCTGGTGTTGGCCATATTTTTTTCATACTTATTTTTATCCTGAGAACCTTTCTTTCCATATTTGGCCACATCCACTTGTCACACAGATTTATTTTGAATTTGTACCATCATCAGGCTTGTGTCTGGTCAGTGCTCCAGATTCTTAGCATCAATTATTTATTTGCTTAAACAAAGTTTATTAAATGCCAGCGAGATGCAGGTTCCAGAAGAGAGAGGAAGATGGCGCTCTGGAGCAGGATATGTGCAATAATAAGCTAGAAAGAGTTTAATAAACTTCAGGCAGGATTAAAATGTCTGCAAATACCAAATAGTACATTAAAAGTAAAACAGCTAATCAAATATTTTTTTAGCTCACTTACTGAACTAGGGGCTAAATTCATCAGCCTATCTTTCACATCAATTCCTGCTGTGCTGGTCTTGGCACCCAACCATCCAAGCTAGTTCTGCAGATGCTACTTCTGTGTCGTTTAAGAATTGCTCTGGGGACTTTTGTGGACGGGATTTCAAAAGTAGCTGTGGCTGTGCAAAACGACTAGGGAGGCCAGGTCATCATTGTCCATATGTATTGCTTCATAGTCATCCTTAACCTTCAGGCTATTCTCTGCTTCAGTGGGAAATGCTGAGCCTTGTGCTCCAAGAGCTGCTGGAGTGACTGCCCCTGCCTTCCCATGGGAACTCGAAGTTTCCCACTGTGTGTGTTCAAAGAATGCACTCTGTAGACTCACCGTCAGCATTTAACTATAACTGATTCTTAATTAGATTGGTGACCCAAGTGTGACATGACTAAATTTATTTATTATATTTGGAACTGGTTATACTACCTGTATAGAACAGTAGCGTATAACTCTGAAATTAACAATATGCCTAATCCAGTTTCATTCTGCGCTAAACTGTCAACAGGTGTAATTGTGAACCATTAATGGTTTAACTTCACAAATTGTTTGAAAATTAGTTTATAGCAATTTTTTTTTTTTTTACTTCTTAAAACCCTGATGTTTGTGATGTTCAGGTTATATTTGCCAAATTCTTAAATAAATAGGATATCAGTGATAAATGGAACAATTTGCACTTTCAGTGTATTCAGATAGGAAAATGCTAATAAGCCCAAGGCAAAACAGTGTGACTCTTATATTTATCATATGTGCTGAACAAAGTGAGGATGGAGGAGGGATAGGATAAAGATACGTGATTATAATCTTGCAAGCTCATTTTCTCTTTGTTTCCTCATTGACTTATAATTCATGAATATTGGAAGCTGTTATTAATTATTCACAATTGAATTAGTTTCTGCATAAATTATAAGGAAATAAAATGAAGTAATATGAAAGGAGACGAATGTTTAGCACTTATTATCTACTCTATAAGACGGCTGTCTAAAGAAGGAATGAACAGCCCTTCGAGGTGATAAGTTCCCATCTCCAGGAGTATTCAAGCATATGTGGCCGTCATGATGTATAAGCAAGTCAAGCCTTCATTTTCTTCATCAAACATGCGTTGAGAACTTGCTATGTGTCTGTCACTGTTCTAGGCCCTGCCTCATAGTCTGGAAACAAGACATACAACCTGTCATCAAGGATTTAAAATCTTACAGAGGCTGAAAAAAATAATGTGGCGTTAAGTGAAAGAAGCATATATCACTATACGTAATGATGGAAATGAACAAGAGGCATAACAGACTGAATGGGTAAGTGATGTGAGATAGTCTGCTTGGGAGGCAGCATGCAAGCTTAGACTGAAATGATGGGAAGAAGCTTATCCATGCAGACAATGGGGCAAGTGTTTCAGGCAGAGAGGATGGCAAACCAAGAGTGGAAAGTGGGAACCTCAGTGTGGTTGAGGAGCTGAAATAAAACCGGAGTGACTGGGGCTTGGTAGCAAAGGTGAGAGTGATGAAAATGAGGTTTTGGAGAAAGGCTTTGAGGACCACAGTAGATAATTTAAATGAAAAGAAAACAAGTTATTATGTGGGCATGGTTAAAATGTGAAAAACACAGGGGGTTTTAATGGAAGCAAGAATCCCTGCCCCACCCCTTTTTACCCAGTCCTGCTGCCCAGAGAAAAATAATTGTGAACTTTGTTTTGCTTTTTGTGTTTTGTTTTTTTAGTTTGTGTGTGTTCTAGAGATTGCCTTCCTGTAATTAATTAATATGCATTTTGTGCTATTTCTTGATTAAGTTCATATCAAATCTATCAATTTTCTTCTAGAGTAATGTGGTAGGCAGAATAATTGACCCCCCAAAGACGTTCACGTCTTAATCCCCAGTACCTGTGAATATGTTAAAATAATGGCAAAAAGAGGATTAAGGTTACAGATGGCATGAAAGTTGTAAATCAGATGGCCTTAAAATGGGGAGATGATCCTAACTTACCTGGGTGGGCTCAGTCTAATTACAGGCAGTCCCCGGCAGGGATCCGTTCCTGAGTATGTCTTTAAGAATGTGCAGGTAAATCAGAACAGGTGCATATGCTTCTTACTTAGCCTTACCTTAGTGCAAGAAAAGGCTCGAAGCCTTTTCAATGATTTAAAAGGTGCACGTGCAGCAAGCGAAGATGATTGTGATGAAGAATTTGTTAAGTAGGAGTTGGTTCAGTTGTTTCAAAGTGAGGGTAAATTTACATAACATTAAAGGGCAAGTGTGAGTAGTCTGTAAATCCATAAGACAGACATTTGTAATCCGGGCCTGCCTGTATAGGGTCCTTAAAAGTGAAAGAGAAAGGCAGAAGAGGAGACAGAGAGAGAGAGAGATGTCTACAGAAGGAAGGTCAGATGCAGTGTTGCTGTCTTTGAAGACGGAGGAAACGGGTCCTGAGCCAAGGAATGTAAGCAGTGTGGAAACTGGGAAAGGGAACGGGACAGATTCTCCCTGAGAGCCTCCATGAGAAATGCAGCCTTGCCATCAACCCTGGCTTTATCCCAGTGAAACCACTTTGGAATTGTACCCTACAGAATTGTAAGATATTTGTATTGCTTTAAGTAAGGTTTTGGCAGTTTGTTACAAAGCAATGGAAAACTAACTCAAGTAGTTAAGGATATAACTCAGTTACACACCTTTGTCCTCTACCGCCAGCATCCCGATACAGGCATATTGTTATTTTTAGTTTCTCTCTCCTTAAGAATGAAAAGATTTGGCTTCTTTATTTTTTGTTGTTGTTAGTTACTTCCCAGTTGCCTCCCGGGTGACCCCATGTGCAGAGACTTGTGCTCCATAGGCTTCCAGGGCTGTGACCTTTTGAAAGCAAATCACTAGGCCCGTCTTCCGAGGTGCCTCGCGGTGCGTTTGAACTGCCAGCCTTTCTGCTAGTTGTCGAGCACTTAACCGTTTCTGCCACACAGGTTTACTTGCCTTTATGTATTTACTTGCCTTTATATCCGAATGCCTTTCCTTCCTTCTATACAATAGATTTCCCTTCTGCATTCTCCTATACTTAACAGTTTCTATTCACCCTTTGCCTTTGTGTCTTAATTATTTAATTTCTTTTTGCTTGATCTCAGTACTCTGAATAGGATTGATTCAATCTACTCTGTCCCCCAGTTAGACAAATAGGATTAGCATTGGTCCAGGTTTTTTTTTTTTTTTTGACCTCCCTCTTTGATGTCTTTGGGATCCTTTGGGTGGTACAAATGCTTAACACGCTTGTCTGCTGAGAGGTTGGAGATTCAAGTCCACTCAGAGGTGCCTCAGAAGAAAAGCCTGGCCATCTACTTCTAAATAATCAGCCATTGAAAACCCTAAGGAGGAGAAAGGGAGGCGGGGCCAAGATGGCTGACTAGGTAGAAGCTACCTCGGATCCCTCTTGCAACAAAGACTCGTAAAAACAAGTGAATTGATCACATACATGGCAATCTACGAACCCTGACCATCAAACACAGATCTAAAGAGTTGACCTGAGTGACAGATTCAGCCAGCACAAGCAGGCTGCACACTGACGCGGCTAATGAGAGAACGAGCAACCATGGGGAAGCAGTGACTGTTTTCGGAGCCTGGAGCCAGCATCCCAGTCAGAAAACCTTGGCGCCGGGCTTTGAACATGGCATCCTGAGACAGCGCAAACACGGGACGCAGCCCTAGCCCCCAGAAGTGACCTTGGAGGAAGCCCAGCCAGTGCACGCAGGCAACGCAGTGACATGCTGGCAGGAGGAGAAGTCACCGGGAGGCAGCAACTGGTTTCGGAGCCTGGGGTGTGGCGTCCCAGCTGGGGAACCTTGGCACTGGGCTTTGGACTGGGAGTGGAGAAACTGACCACGGCTTCTGAGACAGCACAAGCACAGGACGTGGGCCTGGCCCTCGGGGGCAATCTCGACCCAGCCAACACACAGACTACACACCCCTCAGGAATCTCAGATAAAACTGTCATCACCAAACAAGATAAGCAACTTTGTCTATATTCCCGGGTGCTACTCTCTCCTATCTATCTGATCCCTCCCCTCCCCTTCCCAGGTGGCTTCATTAACATTGGAATTTCCTGGGCCAGAAAGTGAAGTGCTCTGCGTTTTTGTTTGTTTGTTTGTTTTGTTTTTTGTCTTTTCATAACCCGTTCTCCTGGCCTGAGAGAAGCAGCTACAAAAAACCCAGGGACCAAAAATCCTTCCCTGACTTCCTGAAATTGGACTAAAAATACAGAACCAGCTCCAGCCAAGTATATGAGATCCATGGTCTTGGGCTTTCATCCCTACAGGGAACAAGGTGACTATTATAATGCAAAGGCAATTCTGATAGTGATCTGACTGTAATTGTTTTAGCGGATTACTGGAAAGACAAGTTTCCCAGGTCTGATATCTCTACCTATTAAACAGAGCCCTCACTGACCCACAACGGTGAACTGAGGGCTGAAGCTCCACCCAGACCACCTAATCTCCTGCCATAGGGGCCTGAGGATAGTGACACTTACCAATCTGTAGAGGTACATGCATTGGGTGCCTAAGGTACAGCTGCAGAGCCCACCCACCAAAGTGCTTTAGGAATAGAGACACATCTACCTGACTGGCACTTGGGGGAAGCCTGTCAGCATCCTGCCCCCCCAGAGTGTGAACCCCTGCTGCTACTAGAATCTGGTGCACACAACTATCATCACTACTCCTCTAAGTGAACAGGTGACAGTCTACACCACATACTTGGTGACCCAAAATCAGATTCTACTCAAGAATAGTGAATGAACTCTTAGGCTTATGTATCTGGCAACCGCCCAAACCAGCTGGTAATAGGACATAAGTGATTCAAAGTCTACAACAATCAAGACAGCGCAATCTAGTAGCCCATCTACGTATATTGAAAGAAAACAAAACAAGATAAGACTCAGTGAGCAAATATAAAATAAATCATTACAATATCTTATAGATGGCTCGGAGACAGCAGTTGATATCAAACCACATAAAGAAGCAGACCATGATTGCTTCTACAACTCCCCAAATTAAAGAATCAAAATCTTTCCCAAATGAAGATACAATTCTGGAATTGGCAGATGCAGAATATAAAAAACTAATTTACAGAATGCTTCAAGGCATGAAGGATGACCTCAGAAATGAAATAAGGCAATCTACAGAAAAAGCTAAGGAACACACTGATAAAGCAGTTGAAGAAATCAAAAAGATTATTCAAGAACATAGTGGAAAAATTAATAAATTGCAAGAATCCATAGAGAGATGGCATTCAGAAATCCAAAAGATTAACAGTAAAATTACAGAATTAGAAAACTCAATAGGAAGTGAGAGAGGCAGAAGCAAGCAATTGGAATGCAGAGTGGGGGAGTTGGAGGATAAGGCAATTGACACCAATATAGTTGAAGAAAAATCAGATAAAAGAATTTAAAAAAAATGAAAAAACCCTAAGAATCATGTGGGACTCTATCAAGAAGAATAACTTGTGTGTGATTGGAGTTCCAGAGCAGGGAGGGATAACAGAAAATGCAGAGAGAATAGTTGAAGATCTGTTGGCAGAAAACTGCCCTGACATCATGAAAGATAAAAGGATATCTATCCAAGATGCTCATCGAACCCCATTTAAGACTGATCCAAAAATAAAATCACCAAGACATATTATCATCAAACTTGCCAAAGCCAAAGATAAAGAGAAAATTCTAAAAGCAGCCAGGGATAAAAGAAAGGTCTCCTACAAAGGAGAATCAATAAGAATAAGTTCAGACTACTCAGCAGAAACCATGTAGTCAAGAAGGCAATGGGATGACATATATAGAGCACTGAAGGAGAAAAACTGCCAGCCAAGGATCATATATCCAGCAAAACTCTCTCTGAAATATGAAGGTGAAATTAAGATATTTACAGATGAACACAAGTTTAGAGAATTTGCAAAAACCAAACCAAAGCTACAAGAAATACTAAAGGAAATTGGTCAGAAAATCAATAATATCAGATACAAACAAAACACAAGGTCACAGAACAGAACATCCTGATATCAACTCAAATAGGGAAATCACAAAAACAAATTAAGATTAATTTTAAAAAGAAAAAAATGCTCAAAACAGGGAATCATTGAAGTCATTATGTAAAAGATCACAATAATCAAAAACAGGGACTAAATACAGGAGGCATAGAACTGCCATATGGAGAGGGAAACAAGGCGATATAGGACAATACAAGTTAGGTTTTTACTTAGAAAAATAGGGGTAAATATTAAGGTAACCACAAAGAGGTCTAACAATTCCATAACTCAAAATAAAAACCAAGAAAAACATAACGACTCAGCAAACATAAATTTGACTACTATGAAAATGAGGAACACACAATTTACAAAGAAAAACATCTCAGCAGAAAAAAGTAAGTGGAAAAATGAAATTGTCAACAACACACATAAAAAGGCATCAAAATGACAGCACTAAACACATACTTATCTATAATTACGCTGAATGTAAATGGACCAAATGCACCAATAAAGAGACAGAGAGTCTCAGACTGGATAAAGAAACACGGTCTGTCTATATGCTGCCCACAAGAGACACACCTTAGACTTAGAGACACAAACAAACTAAAACTCAAAGGATGGAAAAAAATATATCAAGCAAACAACAAGAAAAAAGAGCAGAAGTAGCAATATTAATTTCTGACAAAATAGACTTTAAAGTTAAATCCACCACAAAGGATAAAGAAGGACACTATATAATGATTAAAGGGACAATTGATCAGGAAGATATAACCATATTAAATATTTATGCACCCAATGACAGGGCTGGAAGATACATAAAACAAACTTTAACAGAACTGAAAAGTGAGATAGACACCTCCACAATTATAGTAGGAGACTTCAACACACCACTTTCGTAGAAGGTCAGGACTTCCAGTAAGAAGCTCAGTAGAGACACGGAAGACCTAATTGCTGCAGTCAACCAACTTGACCTCACAGACTTATACAGAACACTCCACCCAACAGCTGCAAAGTATACTTTTTTTTCTAGTGCACATGGAACATTTTCTAGACTAGATCACATATTAGGTCATAAAAAAAACATTTGCAGAATCCAAAACATCAAAATATTACAAAACATCTTCTCAGACCACAAGGCCGTAAAAGTGCAAATCAATAACAGAAAAATCAGGGAAAAGAAATCAAATACTTGGAAACTGAACAATACCCTGCTGAAAAAAGACTGGGTTATAGAAGACATTAAGGAGGGAATAAAGAAATTCATAGAATGCAATGAGAATGAAAACACTTCCTATCAAAACCTCTGGGGACACAGAAAAAGCAGCGGTCAGAGGTCAATTTATAGCAATAAATGCACATATACACAGAGAAGAAAGAGCCAAAATCAGAGAACTGCCCCTACAACTTGAACAAATAGAAAGCGAGCAACAAAAGAATCCGTCAGGCACCAGAAGAAAACAAATAATAAAAAATAGAGCTGAACTAAATGAATTAGAGAACAGAAAAACAATTGAAAGAATTAACAAAGCCAAAAGCTGGTTCTATGAAAAAATTAACAAAATTGATAAACCATTGGCTAGACTGACTAAAGAAATACAAGAAAGGAAACAACCTGAGTAAGAAATGAGATGGGCCATATCACAACAGACCCAACTGAAATGAAAAAAATCATATCAGATTATTATGAAAAATTGTACTCTGACAAATTTGCAAACCTAGAAGAAATGGATGAATTCCTAGAAAAACACTACCTATCTAAACTAACACAATCAGAAGTAGAACAACTAAATAGACCCATAACAAAAAAAGAGATTGAAACAGTAATAAAAAAACTCCCACCAAAAAAAGCCCTGGCCCGATGGCTTCACTGCAGAGTTCTACCAAACTTTCAGAGAAGAGTTAACACCACTACTACTGAAGGTATTTCAAAGCATAAAAAATGATGCAATACTACCTAACTCATTCTATGAAGCCACCATATCCCTGATACCAAAACCAGGTAAAGACACGACAAAAAAAGAAAATTACAGACCTATATCCCTCATGAACATAGATGCAAAAATCCTCAACAAAATTCTAGCCAATAGAATTCAACAACATATCAAAAAAATAATTCACCACGGTCAAGTGGGATTTATACCAGGTATGCAAGGCTGGTTTAATATTAGAAAAACCATAAATGTAATCCACCATATAAATAAAAGAAAAGACAAAAACCACATGATCTTATCAATTGATGCAGAAAAGGCATTTGACAAAGTCCAACACCCATTCATGATAAAAACTCTCAGCAAACTAGGAATTGAAGGAAAATTCCTCAACATAATAAAGGGCATCTATACCAACAGCCAACATCATTCTAAATGGAGAGAGCCTGAAAGTATTTCCCTTGAGAACGGGAACCAGACAAGGATGCCCTTTATCACCGCTCTTATTCAACATTGTGCTAGAGGTCCTAGCCAAAGCAATTAGGCTAGACAAAGAAATAAAGGGCATCCGGATTGGCAAGGAAGAAGTAAAATTATCTCTATTTGCAGATGACATGATCTTATACACAGAAAACCCTAAGGAATCCTCCCGAAAACTACTGAAACTAATAGAAGAGTTTGGCAGAGTCTCAGGTTATAAGATAAACATACAAAAATCACTTGGATTCCTCTACATCAACAAAAAGAACATCGAAGAGGAAATAACCAAATCAATACCATTCACAGTAGCCCCAAGAAGATAAAATACTTAGGAATAAATCCTACCAAAGATGTAAAAGACCTATACAAAGAAAACTACAAAGTACTAGTGCAAGAAACTAAAAGGGACCTACATAAGTGGAAAAACATACCTTGCTCATGGATAGGAAGACTTAACATAGTAAAAATATCTATTCTACCAAAAGCCATCTCTACATACAATGCACTTCCGATCCAAATTCCAATGACATTTTTTAACGTCATGGAGAAACAAATCACCAACTTCATATGGAAGGAAAAGAAGCTCCGGATAAGTAAAGCACTACTGAAAAAGAAGAAGAAAGTGGGAGGCCTCACTCTACCTGATTTCAGAACCTATTATACAGCCACAGTAGTCAAAACAGCCTGGTACTGGTACAACAACAGGCACATAGACCAATGGAACAGAATTGAGAACCCAGATATAAATCCATCCACATATGAATGAGCAGCTGATATTTGACAAAGGCCCAGTGTCAGTTAATTGGGGAAAAGATAGTCTTTTTAATAAATGGTTGTGGCATAACTGGATATCCATTTGCAAAAAAAAAGTGAAACAGGACCCATGCCTCACACCATGCACAAAAACTAACTCCAAGTGGATCAAAGACCTAAACATAAAGACTGAAACGATAAAGATCATGGAAGAAAAAATAGGGACAACATTAGGAGCCCTAATACAAGGCATAAACTGAATACAAAACATTACTAGAAATGACGAAGAGAAACCAGATAACTGGGAGCTCCTAAAAATCAAACACCTATGCTCATCTAAAAGACTTCACCAAAAGAGTAAAAAGACTACCTACAGATTGGGAAAAAATTTTCAGCTGTGACGTCTCCGACCAGCACCTGATCTCTAAAATCTTTATGATTCTTTTAAAACTCAGCCACAAAAAGACAAACAACCCAATCAAGAAGTGGGCAAAGGATATGAACATGCACTTCACTAAAGAGGATATTCAGGCAGCTAACAGATACATGAGAAAAGGCCCTCGATCATTAGCCATTAGAGAAATGCAAATTAAAACTACGATGAGATTCCATCTCACTCCAACAAGGCTGGCATTAATCCAAAAAACACAAAATAATAAATGTTGGAGAGGCTGCGGAGAGATTGGAACTCTTATACCCTGCTGGTGGGAATGTAAAATGGCGCAACCACTTTGGAAATCTATCTGGCGTTTTCTTAAAAAGTTAGAAATAGAACTACCATACAACCCAGAAATCCCGCTCCTCGGAATATACCCTGGAGAAATAAGAGCCTTTACACGAACAGATATATGCACACCCATGTTTATTGCAGCACCGTTTACAATAGCAAAAAGCTGGAAGCAACCAAGGTGTCCATCAACGGATGAATGGTTAAATAAATTATGGTATATTCACACAATGGAATACTACGCATCCATAAAGAACAGTGACGAATCTGTGAAACATTTCATAACATGGAGGAATCTGGAAGGCATTATGCTGAGTGAAATCAGTTAGATGCAAAAGGACAAATATTGTATAAGACCACTATTATAAGATCTTGAGAAATAGTACAAACTGAGAAGAACACATTCTTTTGTGGTTACAAGGGGATTAGGGAGGGAAGGTGGGAGAGGGTTATTTACTGATTAGTTAGTAGATAAGAACTACTTTAGGTGAAGGGAAGGACAATACTCAATACAGGGAAGGTCAGCTCAAGTGGACTGGACCAAAAGCAAAGAAGTTTCCGGGATAAACTGAATGCTTCAAAGGTCAGCGGAGCAAGGGCGGGGGTTTCGGGACTATGGCTTAAGGGGACTTCTAAGTCAATTGGCAAAATAAATTCTGTTATGAAAACATTCTGCATCCCACTTTGAAATGTGGCATCTGGGGTCTTAAATGCTAACAAGCGGCCATCTAAGATGCATCAATTGGTCTCAACCCACCTGGATCAAAGGAGAATGAAGAACACCAAGGTCACATTATAACTATGAGCCCAAGAGACAGAAAGGGCCACATGAACTAGAGACTTACATCATCCTGAGACCAGAAGAACTAGATGGTGCCTGGCCACAACCGATGACTGCCCTGACAGGGAGCACAACAGAGTACCCCAGAGGAAGCAGGAGAACAGTGGGATGCAGACCCCAAATTCTCATAAAAAGACCAGACTTAATGGTCTGACTGAGACTAGAAGAATCCCGGCGGTCATGGTTCCCAAACCTTCTGTTGGCCCAGGACAGGAACCATTCCCAAAGACAACTCATCAGACATGGAAGGGACTGGACAATGGGTTGGAGAGAGATGCTGATGAAGAGTGAGCTACTTGTATCATGTGGACACTTGAGACTGTGTTGGCGTCTCCTGCCTGTAGGGGAGATGGGAGGGTAGAGGCGATTAGAAACTGGCAATACGGTCACGAAAGGAGAGACTGGAAAGAGGGAGCGGGCTGACTCATTAGGGGGAGAGTAAATGGGAATGTGTAGTAAGGTATGTATAAGCTTATATGTGACAGACTGACTTGATTTGTAAACTGTCACTTAAAGCGCAATAAAAATTATTAAAAAAAAAAAAAAAGAAAGAAAGAAAACCCTAAGGAGCACAGTTCTACTCTGACACACGTGTGGTCTCCAGGAGTCTGAGTTGATTCCGGGCAGCTGGTTTTGATGTCTTTATTCTTATTGCCAGTTCTCTCCTCCTCTTCCTGCCTTATGCCTTCCAATTCATGGTTTAATAGCCTTTTAATATGCACATTTGAACTCACCAGCAGCTCTGCAGGAGAAGATATGGCAGCCTACTTCCATAAAGATTTACAGCCTTGGAAACCCTACGAGGAAGCTCTACTCCTTCCTATAGGATTACTATGAGTCGGAATCTACCGGATAGCAACAGGCTTGGTTTTTCGGTTTGAAGATGCATGCATAGTTTTTTGTTGTTTTTAAGATATCCCTAAGCATATCCTAGTGTAGGTCTCATTGAGAATCTTGCTTGTTTTACTCAACGTCATGTGCTTGAGGCCTATCTTCGTTAATAAAGGTAGATTTATTTCATTGCTTTTACTGCTATACAGTATTCTGCTTCATGAATTTGGCGTATTTAATTTCTTTATTCCACTTTGATGGCCTTTTAGTTTGTTTCCAACTTCTAGCTATGAGAAACAAGGCTAAAATGTACAGAGTTGTATGGATATGTGCATTTTCAATTGCTGCCGTTAATACCTTACACAGTGTCAGTACTTATTCACCTTCCAGAGCACAGTGTGTCAGGACCTTTATTTCCCAAAGCCTTAGCAATACTAAGTGCTATTTAAAGTTATGGTGCAGGAAATGTGGTGTTTCACTAGCTTCATGTCATTGACTACTAGTGAAGTTTTGAAACCTCTTTCTGTTATTTGCCGTTTTTCTTTTTTTCTGTGAAATGTGTATTCATATTCTCTGCCTGCCCTTCTATGTTGTGCTTTTTGTTGCTAATTTTTAGGACATTTTCTATATAGTCTAAATGATGTATGGGAGTCCCTAATTGGCATGAATGGTTGAGTTCTCGACTACTAGCTGAAAGTTTGGTGGTTTGAACCCACCCAGAGGCACCTCAGAAGACAGTCCTGGCAATCTGCCACCAAAAGGTCACAGCCTTGAAAACCCTATGGAGCAGGTCTACTCTGCACACCTGGGCTCGCCATCAATTGGATTCCACTTCATGGCAACTGAACTAACAATGGTATATGAATTATGCACTTGACAAGTAATGGTCTGGCGATGGGAAAGGGGTATAAAATCAGAAGAGCATCAGAGAGGGTGCTTTCCTGAAAAGTCTCAGCTCACCGATTAAATTGTTGAGAAGTCTCTTTCTGTGAATGAAGCTTGAGACAGTCCCAGGAACCTATTCTCAGGCTGCCGACTGTTCACATTTCACTTTTAATTCCATTTTTATTTTGCCTTAGTAGATGGTATTGATCCAAAAGTTTGACACTAAAAATGTTCAAAATTTGAACTATGAAATTGTTTTCCCCTTAGGTACTTATTCTCCAGATGTGTGTTCTCCAGAACGAATGCTCCTATGTTCAATTTTAAAATAAATGTAATTTCACCCTCTTCCCTTCTCCTTCCCACACAGAGATTTTCTGGTATTTAAAGTGCAGCTAACAACTTTCTCTCTCTTGGAAATTTCCGTAGCATCTGCATGAAAATTAAGAAATACTTTGCGAAGGTAATTTAATTTTGTAAATGCAAAACTAATCTCTACTCATCATGGAGGCAGTAAAACATAAGAGATTTCTAGAAGGGGAAATCTCAATTTTGAAAATTTTACTGAAATGAGTTATAATGAAGCAAACAATCTTGGAAGCCATCCCTCATTCACATACGAATCTCACTAGGAATTTAAAGCCACAGATGCCACTGCCCAGCTGACCAGACAGCTTGCAATGGCGACTGGTTGCAGCTCCTTTGCTTTGTTCTCCTTCCAAGACCTCTGGCTCTTGGCAGAAGACAAAAAGTTTCAAGTTGAGAAAATCAGCTCAGAAAAAGGGAAAGCATTTAGCCTTTGAAGAAAATATGCGTGGTGTTCACACACTTTCAGAAGATGGTTTTATTACCAGCCTTCTGAAAAGAACTCTGCACCAGCCAGTTTTACAAACAAGAGCGTGTGCACCTTTTCATTCCTCAGTGGGCAAAGGTCCTGCTCTCCCAGTATTCGCTAAACTGACTTCAGCTGGATGAGGTGGCTGCAACAGCTTTTCTGTATTGTTCTGCCACATTTCTTTGTGAAATTAGTTTTGCAAATGCACATTTCCCTGATTGGACTCTAAGTATTTGGGACGGTTTCAAGTTTACCACAGTGCTAGTAGGGTTAAGATTAAGTAGTCAACCAAGAAAAATGATTGTCAGTACCGGAGCTTATCTGCCACCTAGGTTGATTTCATCTACTGTAGTCACTTCAGTGATGATCTTGCTATAACAAAGCTGTTCTTACTATTTCTTTTCTTCAGTAAATAAATGGTCCATTTTTTTTTTTTTTTAATTCTGGAAAGGATTACTTTGGAGCTCGCTGTCTAGGTGCTGTCAAGTTGTTTTCAACCCAAAATGACCCCCTGTAACAGAGTAGAACTGCCCCATAGGGTTTTCTTGAGTGTAATCTTTACCGAAGCAGATCACCAGGCCTTTCCCCTGTGAAGCTGCTGGCTGGGTTCCAACTGCCAACCTTTGGGTTAGCAGCCGACAGCTTAAGCGGTTGTGCCACCAGGACTCCTTCTTTGGAGCCTAGAGTTGGAAAAATTATTCTTCATGCCACTAGGACAATTTCCGTTCATAGACATTTAAACGTAGGAATGTAAAGAAACAGTCTTGCCTCCTCCCCTGCATAGTGTGTGATGTGTCAGGACCATACTCATGTCTAAACCAACCTCTTCATCCTCCCAACCACCCTTTTACTAACTTCAGTCTGAAACCTTAGGATTCCTTTCCTTCTGCGTTCTAATCATATTTTTAAAAACTAAATAGTCGAGACTTGTGTAGGGGGCAAAAAAGTTAAATTAATTTCAAGTAATACAGATTCATAGGTTGTATTTTTTGGACTGGGATTCTACTCTGATGCTGAACCACGTGGGTCATGGATTAAACAAATCCACACTTATTCCTGGCTTTGTGTCGTCCTTTATTCTTTCTCTTCCAGCTGTGACCATCACATCCCTCCTCTCCACAATTCCAAACTCTTCACTTTTTTCGAAGGTCCCATCCTGTACTATCAAATACAAATGTTAATTGCCTTTCTCTTTGTCTAAAATTCAAAATTATTTTTATAAAAAACAATTATATACTTTGGCTTTATATTATTTATATTATTTCAAAATTGTTTTCAGCATTAATGTTGTCCTCTAAATCTAGAATGTTAACTTGTCAAGAAAAGAGGATAATTCTGTTATGCATTTTTCACCCTTCACTAGGATATATTTTTATTTACATTTGGTAAGGCCAGGCGAATTGAAGAAGGGGAAGGGGAAATAACATTTATTAAGTACTTACTATGTGCCCAATACCAGGCTAAGAGATTTACACACAACACTTAATGCTTGCAACAATTGTAAGAGACAGATGGCATGACTGTCGTTTTAGAGAAGAGAAAACTAAGCATCAGAGAGCTTAAGTTGCCTAATGTTACCCAGAAAATTAAGTAGTTAAGTTGGAATTGGTATCATGGTTTGATTGTTTAGTTTAAAACAGGCACCTAGAGCACCTTTTACTAACTTCCTCTCATTTTCAAGATTTTTTACTTCCCATCTAGTGATGAATAGGTCACATTATTGCTAGCTAGGAAACCCTGGTGGTGTAGTGGTTAAGAGTTTAGCTGCTAACCAAAAGGTCAGCAGTTTGAATCCACCAGCCACTCCTTGGAAAGTTTATGGAGCAGTTCTACTCTGTCCTATAGGATTGTTATGAGTTAGAATCAACTCAGTGGCAACGAGGTTTTTTTTTCTTTTTTATGGATGGCTAAGATTTTTAAAGAGCATCTTTTCATGTGTTTGGCGGTCATTTGGAAGCCCTGGTGGCATACGGTTAAGTACTACGGCTGCTAACCAAAAGGTTGGCAGTTCAAATCTACCAGGCACTCCTTGGAAACCCTATAGGGCAGTTCTACTCTGTCCTATGGAGTTGCTATGAGTCGGAATCAACTCAATGGCAACAGGTTTTTAGTACCTTGTCAGATCTCTTCCCAGAATTATAAAATCCTTTGCCCTCAAGTCAATTCTAACTCATAGCAACCCTATAGGACAGAGTAGAACTGCCCCATGGGATTTTTAAGGCTATAATCTTTACGGTTAGCCCTGGTGGTACAGTGGCTAAGAACTCAGCTGCTAACCAAAAGGTCAGCTGTTCAAATCTACCAGCTGCTCCTTGGAAAGCCTACGGACCTGTTCTGCTCTGTCGTGTAGGGTCACTATGAGTCAAGATTGACTTGATGGCAATGGGTTTGATTTTTTTTTATTCTTTATGGAAGCAGATTGCCACATCTTTCTCCCACAGAGTGGCTGGTGGGTTCAAACTGCCAACAATTTGGTTTGCAGCTGAGTGCTTAACCAGTGCACCACCAAGGCTCTTCCAGAATTATACAGCCTGTAGTACTGTTTTCTTGATTTATAATCCTTGTGAGCGATACAGTAGTATATGATGGGCTTGTGGTTCTGAAGACAAAGTTTTAGCTTTGTAAAGGACAGAGAGAAAGGAGCAGGATCTCATTTAAACTAAGGAGCGTCCCACCTAATTGCCTCCTGACACATGATAGAGTTCTTAAATGGTAAATTGTATACTCTGTCCTCCCATCAAGGAGCCCTGGTGGTGCAGGAGTTAAAGCACTGAGTTGCTTCGCTGCTAACTGAAAAGTCATCGGTTTGAACCAGCTGCTCCATGGGAGAAAGCAGCTTGCTTCCATAAAGATTACAACCTTGGAAACCCAATAGGTCAGTTCTACTCTGTTCTGTGGGCTTGGTATCAGTTGGAATGGACCCAACAGCAGCGGATTAATGGGTTCCTCCCATCTGAGTTTGGAAACTGTTGAAAGATAGAAGCAGGAGTAAGACAGGTGGAGATCAACACATGTGCTTAGTTACTGATAAAAACCTTCTAGATCAAATTTTTCCAGTTCTGGGACAAGTGGGCATCCTTGTACTTCCCTCAGAATGTTGTACTATGACACAACTAGGCACAGGCAACTGGTCAAGCTGTGACCTCTTAGGATATGGCGGTGAGCAGATGACAATGTCCCATTACAGGCTGGTAGATCCAGGGGAGTGAGTGAGTCAAGCATGCCTAGCCCCTCCACAAATATGCTAGGTTTGAAAGGAGAGCATGAGGAATAGGGATGAGAGTCCATCAGTCTAGCCGGTTTCAGCAAAGCTGTTTTCAGGGTAGCATCATGGAGCCAAACTGCCAGGCTTTGAAACCTGACTTCTCTACTAGTCATGTGACTTTGGTAAACAACATTAACTCATCTATTCCTCAGGCTCCCCATCTGTCAAGTGCTCATTTGTAATGAACACTCATAGGGATTTTGAGTATTAAATGATAGAATATTTGCTCAACCAACGCTAAATAAATGTTAGCTATTGTTATGATTTTATTGTTATGATTAGGAGCCCTGGTGTCACAAATGGTTAAGTGCTCAGATGCTAACCGAAAGGTTGGCAGTTCAAACCCACCCGACTGCTCCTTGGGAGAAAGACCTGGTGATCTATTCCCATGAAGATTACAGCCAAGAAAGCCCTCTGTTGGTCAGTTCTACTCTGTCATATGGGGTCACTGTAAGTCACAATCAACTCAAAGGTACCTAACAACATTGTTATTATTAAGTTTTTGCAGGCCATTTTCACCATTAACTTTCATTTTTGTGACATATTCATTATAAACTAAGAAAAAGTAGATAAACAACACTTGTGAGTTTTTTTTTTTCAGTAGTTGTTTGTATTTGTAAGAAGAAAAGCAAAAACGTATTCAAACCATCAACAATGGACCATAATAAGGACCCATCTATTCCCTGCCATGCGAGACATTCTGTAGGAGGGCACCAATTGGTTCACATTAATAAAATGTATTATTTTTATCCATTCATTTGGACAGACCAGATAGTTTTTGCTAAGAATTATAATTTATTTTCTGCATCACGTATTTTGGCAATCTTTATTTACAAAAGGATTTATGTGAATAGATTAATAGTTTTCTATGGGCTTCTGTTTAACCGTACTATAGGCCAGACCCTATGCTGAGGAATCTCATTCAGCCCTTCTGTGACAGGAAGTAGATGTTTTCTCCCTATTGAACATTAAGGACTTGCCAAGGTCATTATGGCTGATTAGTGGCAGTTAGAATGTAAACCCAAATACATTGTGCTCCAAAGCCAAGAACTAATTTTCCAGTTAAGAGTCTCAGCCAGGTGCCCCTCTTTTCCCTTTAACTCATCTTATAAACCTGTCAGGTGATATTTATTCTTTGTATAGATTAGGTCTGTCCTGACTTAGATTTTCTTTTTAGTATATAAAATTAAGTTAAACCTTTTTCTTTAGGGATTAGACCTTAGAGATCTTTTAGAAATTAGAGTTTACAAAAAGTGTTATATCATACCTTCTACCTTTAAGAAGTGTGCCTTTTACATTGAAAAGATTTCTTAAATCAGAAGAAAAGAAACTTGTAATTTCTGTTTAGTATAAAGCTCCCATGATAACATAAATCAACTGTAAGGTGACTTCTTTTTGAGAACTCTCTAAGAAGCTAAGCAGATGGCAACTTTAATTGGGCAGAGAGGCATCACGATTTATTGATATAATTTAATGTATTCCTCTATGAATCATCTTTGTAGGAATGTGAAGGGAAAGAGATGCTCAAATATTTTAATTCAAAAAACTCCAGAATCTTCTACTGAAGAAGCTTTGTTCTCTTCTCAGGCCTCACTCAATTTAACAAGCACAACACAGGAAGCTTTCTCACGGAAAGCACTTGTTAGAATGCATTGGGTGAGGTCTTATGGAAAGGTCTGTAATATTATTTGAAATTCGAGTTGAACTCTAGTTTGGTTGTCATTTCCATGCTGAGTGACATGAAATATTTTTAGTATATGCTTCTCAAAGTTTTCATAGTAAACTTGTAGGCAGCTTTGTCTAACATCCTCCCTTGTAAACAAGAGAAGAGGTGCTGTCACTATCATCCTGTCCCATGCCTGCCAACATTGTAGACTCAGCTTCATCATATTCTCATTGAAGTGAGTGTATTCATCACCCGGACATTTATGGCACTTGTCACCATCCACCCAGACGTTGGCCTGGTAGATACATGCTTGTACCTAATTTCTGTATTAAGGCATGTTGTTGCTGTGTGCCTCTGAGTCAGTTCTGACTCACAGTGACCCTGTAGGATAGAGTATAACTGCCCCATAGGGTTTCCAAGGCTGTAATCTTTATGGGAGCAGATTGCCAGGTCTTTTCTCCCATGGAGTGGCTGATGCGTTCGAACTGCTGACCTTTTGGTTAGCAGCCGAGCACTTAACCACTGCTCACCAGGGCTTCTTGCATTCAGGCATGCAAAGGGTAATTTTCAGGTTGTTTAAGGATCACACTGATTTTTTATTTCTTGGTAGAGAAAAAAAATCATAAAATACTAAATACGCACATACTTATATATCGAGGGTGACTTTCTACCACTTTCTGAACACATAAAATCATGGTTTTAGGAATATAAAATGTCACAGCAGAGTGTAAATTAGGTCCCTATGATTTCTTTGTGAAATTTACAGCTCTTTAAATACATTTTTTTTTACCATGATATAGAAGAAAAAAAGTAAGTGTAGGGATTAAAAAAGCTTAGGTTTGAATGCTGTGTCATCAATTATTTATTGATTGATTTTATCATATTTGATCAGTAACTCTTTATCACTTCTTGTTTCTGTGACCTGGGGTAGTATTACAATATTTAAAATAATAACAAAAATAACGATAGTGGTTAATATTTATCATTGACTATTTGCTAGGCCCTGCATTTCAACAAGATGGATTTACACAATGGCAGCAACAGTGGGCCCAAGCATAACAGTGATTGTGAGGATGGCACTGGACTGGGCAGTGTTTCGTTCTGTTGTCCGTAGGGTTGCTATGAGTCGGAACCAACTTGATGACACCTAAGAACAGGCCCTTCATTTAGTACTTTACATATATTATCTCATTTATTTTTAGAAACAAAACAAATGAACAAACAAAAAATTGGTGTTGAGTTGACTCTGACTCATAGTGACCCCATGTGTGTCAGTAGAACTGTGTGCCGTACGGTTTTCAATGGCTAATTTTTTTGGAAGTGGCTTGCTAGACCTTTTCAAGGCACCTAGATACCACCCTATAAATAGGAACTTATTTTAGCTTTACTTTTCAGTGTAGGAAGCTAAAGCTTAAAGAGGCAGCATGCCTAATATCATTTAATTAGGAAATGGCAAGTGCCAGGGATAGAGCCTAGTTGTGTTAGCTACCCACGTCTGTGCTCTTAGCCACTCTATTACTGCCTTTCCTAAATTTCATTGTACCCAACCAAAAAATCAACATGCCATGTGAGGTTTGCCATAAATATTAAATGAAAAAAAAATTAACTAAAGGGCTAACGCAGTGTTTGTGGCATAAGACAACTTATGTACTAGTAGGCCACAATTCACTTAGAAATAGATATTACTGCAAGTGACAGCAAACCTGAATTGGTTAAGCAAATAGAGGTTTAACTTTCTTATATAGCAAAATGGTCCAGAATTAAGTAGCCAGCAGTTCAATCATGTAAAAGCTGATATTTCTATGATTTGTTTGGTGTTGTCTTATGCTTGCAAAGTAGTTACTGCCTGTGATGGTTAAGATTGTGTATCAACTTGGCTGGGCCATGATTCTCAGTGCTTTGGCAGTTGTATAATGTTGTGATCACCCCCATGACGGAATCTGCTGAGGGTACCGGTGGGGGTGGGTCCTGTAATGGCTCACCGCCCCCTCAACCTTCATCTCTCCACCTTCCACCATCTACCTCCTTCCTGCTTGCCTTGCCAAGGTTGTCGGCTTGTTCTGGATCCAGCAACTGTCTCTTGTCTGACCTCTGGTTCTTGGGACTTCAACTAGCAGCTTATGTGTCCATCTTGGGATTTGTCAGTCTTCATAGTCTGTGAGCAAGACTCCTGCTCCATGCCCTGCCAGTCTTGGGTTTGCCAGCTCCTGCAGCTATGTGAATCAGGAGAAACCGTACGGTCTTTCCTGCCGACCTTGGGATTCCTCGACCTTCACAGCCCGTGAGCAGGAGCTCTGCTCTCTGACCTGCTAATCTTGGGTTCACCAGCTTCTGTGGCTCGGTAAACTGGGAAAGACCTCAATCCTGATCCATGGACTTGGACATTCCAACCTCTACAATCATGTGAGTTGTTTCCTTGATATAAATCTCTCTCTGTATTTATATGCTTTACTGTTTTGCTTCTCTAGAGAACCCAGTCTAAGACACTTCCATTGCAGATATTATATCTGTCTTCAGAGATGAAAGAGTACAGAAGTGGCACACCAGTATTCTTTCTCCCTCTTTTCAAGAAGATGAGTTATATCTTCTGAGCTATATCCTATGGACAAGAACTGGATTCATGCAAAGGAGGGTGGGAAAATGCATTTTTAGGCTCCTCTCCAGTCTCTATTGTAAGAGGCAGAAGGATGAAGGGAGTTAGAGGTAACTTTTTCATTTTCATGTTTTTAATGAGGCGTTAGTTTCTTCCACAGTTCCACGTCTTCCGCTTTCAAAATTCCAACTTTGGCTTTTTTTTTCTCTAGACTTAGTAGCTGAGAAAATTGTCTGAACTGTTTATCCAGGTAGGACCAGACCCAGACAGGAAGCCCAATTCTTCCTTTAGCCAAGGTGATGCTTGTCATGAAAGTGGCAGAAACCAGTAGAGAACCTCTGCTATTTGAACTTTCATATTTGGGGAACTGTGAACCTAATAAACCATGAAATGGTAAAGAGTACATTAGCAATTCATAGAAAACCTATTAGATATGTAGGACCTGAGAATACGATAGATGAGGGACATGGAGGTAGGTCATCACATTCTTTTCAACTCTAGTAAAATATGATTTAAGTAGCTTTAATTATATTCTGCAGGCATTTGCTAAGTGCACAACATGAAGGGCTAGCTGACTTTTCCAGCTCATTGTGGGGGTCATACTCACACTTTGCTCTATGGATGATACCACCTGGAGCTCACCATGTGAATGGTG
Source organism: Loxodonta africana (assembly GCF_030014295.1). Classification (NCBI taxonomy): domain Eukaryota; kingdom Metazoa; phylum Chordata; class Mammalia; order Proboscidea; family Elephantidae; genus Loxodonta; species Loxodonta africana. Next base: position 41,321,389 of record NC_087362.1, read on the forward strand.
CTACTTTGAACTTGCAACAGAGAATTACTAGTGCCATGCACTTAGCTCTAGACTTGAAACACAAATGAATAAAACATAGATTGTTCCTATGAAATGCTTGTAGCAGGTAGGGGGATAATTTTACTGAATTACAAGACAGAAGATAGATATGATAAGAGACTATAATCATGGCTCAAAAGTGCTTATTCACTCTCTAGTGTGATTAATTCTAAGGGAAATGCTATTTTTAACTGAAAAGATTGGCATACTTTCCAAGTAGGAAATAATGAGCGAATGTGTGGAGTGAGGAGGACACAGGAGATATTGAATGAAGTAGTATGGTGAGACTTGAATTCAGGATGTATAAGCCATAAAAAAGTAAAAAATAGTACAACTCAGAATTTGGAAGGTAACAAATGACTTGTTCACTTTAAAACTCAGACTTTTTATTCTGGCAATGTTACCAGAGATTTTTTTTTTTTTTTATTAGTTTGGGGTCAAGGAAGTTGGGAGTCATTATCTTTGTGGTTTTTAGAGAGGTAAATTAGTCATTGTGAAAGACACATTGGAGAGATGTGAGTTTAGAAGAAGAATGATGAGGTGGAAGGTTATTAAAATAATGCAGGCAAGAGAAAAGGGACAGAATAGAGAAGGAGGAGTGTAACCTTCCTTGACTGGGTATGTGCTGGTAAGTTTGGAGTTTAAGGTAGAAAGTGTCTCTTATTTTTTAATCAGGAAATTGGGAGGGGGTTTGTATGGGAGGACCTATATTCATTCAACAATATATCTTCTGAATTCCTCATATATGCAAGGCATTATGCCATTTGCCATAAAAAAGGGGCTCTGTGTCCTTCAACCTCTTCACATTACAGTTGGTGATAAAAAATAGGAATGACTCCTAGTAATGGCCAAGTAGCTTGTATTAGACTAGCTTTCCAACAGATAGCAAGTCTTACTCTGAGCCAATTAAAAAAAACCCAAATATTTGATTGCACTGGAGAATGACCAAAAGCAATCAGAATCTTCAACATAATTGATCTCTGGAAAAAAAAAAAAGAGAAAGAAATGCCCTGGGTATGATTTTCTCTACCTATTTTTTGGTTTTATTCTGTGTGGAATGGATCCAAGACCTCAAACAGAAAACCACAGCTTTACTGCCTTATAAAGTCAGAGGATTGGAGTTTGGGACTTCGTTAGTTGGTACAATGTGAGGTGAGAAATCCCAGAAAGAAAGAAACTGCAAAAGACGAAGCCCCAAAATCTGTGTATAAACTTCATACAAATCCTTAGCTGACCCTGGGAACTTTACAAAACAAAGAAAGAAAAATCACCACTGAAAAATAATAGATGAAAGGCTAAAAGAGCAGAGCAGAGATATTAGCTACTATTTATCTCAGGGAGACAGAGTTTGAAGTTTGAGTTCAGTCAAGTTAACTGTCTGCTAAAACAAAAATCAGCATGTCAAGAGAAGATAACATTCTGTAGTTGCTATAATACATCATCCACAATATCATGGATATAATAAAAACATTACTAGATGTGTGAAGAAATAGGAAAATGTAACCCAGAATCAAAAGAAAAAATAGTATAGAGACCTACCCTGAGATGACTCAGATATAATAATTAGCAGATAAGAACTATTGTATATTATAAACATATTTTCAAAAACTTAAAGGAGAGTGTGGCCATACTGAGGGACAAGAAGAATTTAAGCAGAGAATTGCAAAGTATAAATTAGAATCAAATAGTAATTATAGAACTTTGAAAAGTAAAATACATGAACTGAAAATTTGCTGAATTTACTTAATAGCAGATTGAAGATGGCAGAAGAAGGAGTCAGGGAAAATTTGTAGATCTAACGTAGAAATTATCTGCTCTGAAGAACAGAAGGAAGAAAGATTAAAGGAATGGGCAGCACCTCTGTAACTCACGTGACATATCAAACAACATAATACATGTGTATTTTGGGACCCAGAAACGGAAGAAAGATGGAACAAAAAATATTTGAGGAAACAATGGCTGAATTTCTGAAATTTGGCAAAAACACAAACGTTTAAATCCATCATGCTCAGCAAATGCCAAACAGAATGAATGCAAAGAAAAACTCAACTAAGCACATGAGGTTCATACTGCTAAACACAAAAGGTATAGAGGAAATGATAAAAATCAACCAAAGAAAAATGACACATTGCTTTAAAAAAAAAAAGCAAAAAAATGGTTGCTGTCGAGTTGATTTTGACTCATAGCAACTCTACAGGACAGAGTAGAACTACCCCGTAGGGTTTCCGATGTTATCATCTCTACAGGACTAGACTGCCATATCTTACTCCCACAGAGCTGCCTGTGAGTTCTAACTGCCGACTGTTCAGTTGGTGGCCAAGCACTTTAACCACTGCACCACGAGGGTTCGTTACACATTGCATACCAAAAACTAAACCAGACTTGTTGCTATTGAGTTGTTTCTGACGCATAACAACCCTACAGGACAGAGTAGAACTGCCCTGTAGGGTTTCCAAGGAGTGGCTGGTGGATTCAAACTGATGACCTTTTGATTAGCAGCCGAGCTCTTAACCACTGCACCACACATTGCATAGGGGAGCAAAAATGCAATTGATGACTGATTTTTCATCAAAAGAAGCCAGAAAGCAAGGTGACGCCCTTAAAGGGCTTAAAAGAAAATGACAATCTAAATTTTACAGCTATCAAAAATCTCCTTCAAAAATGATATTTTCAAATAAATGAAAACAAATGGAATTTGTTAGATTAACACTACAAGAAATGCTGACATTCTCATTAAAGGAAAGAGATAGCCGATGGAGACCAATAACTCTAGGAAGGAATGAAAAACACTGAAAATAATTTTCTGAGTCTGAGAGAGTGCTTGGCAAGACTTTGCCTGTTAGTGAAGGGAAAAGTTAGGAAAATGGAACATTTGAAGCCATAAAAATATGATTCAGTTTGCCAGTTACCATATTTTAACAAAAGCTCTTTGCTCTTTAAAATACTTTGATGGATTGTTATAGCACTGACCTGGTAATTATTAAGTTCAAGGTCAAATAGCTAATTGGTGGCAGGATCTAAAGAAGTCTCCTACCTCCTGACTTCTAGCCCATGGCTTTTTGCCTATGTCTTTCTTCCACCAGAGTTCTATTTTGGAACGCATTTAAGGTGGACCCAGAGCAAACCATATGACAATAATAATGAGGTCTAAAATATGTTTTTAAAGGATGGCACATGATAAACTTATTGTAAAAATCAATTTCTAATGAACATTTTTATTTGGATGGGAGCAGAGAAAAAAATATTACAGACATGCCGTATTCATGAATGACATAAAAACTATACATGAATCCAAGAGTATAAAGATTAATCGGATGTAAGATATAACTTAGAAACATTATAAGAAGAAGGAAAAAAAAAAAAAAGACCATAATAGCAACACAAGTTACAAAAACTAAATTTTGCATTTACCATTATTTCTCCCTACGGTGTATTTCTTGAGCTAAGCTGTATTGTAAAACTTGGATGATGTCTTAGTTATCTAGGGCTGGTATAACAGAAATACCACAAGTGGATGGCTTTAACAAACAGAAATTTATTCTCTCACAGTATGGGAGGCTAGAAGTCTGAATTCAGGGCGCCAGCTCCAGCAGAAGGCTTTCTCTCTCTGTCAGCTCTGGGGAAAGGTTCTTGTCATCAGTCTTCCCCTGAACTAGGAGCTTCTCAGCACAGGGACTCCAGGTCCAAAAAATGTGCTCCACTCCTGGTTCTTCTTGCTTGGTGGTAATGAGGTTCCTCTCCTCTGCTCTATTTTCTCTTTTATATCTCCAAAGAGGTTAATACAAGATACAACCTAATTATGTACATTGAGTCCTGCCTTATTAACATAACTGCCTCTAATCCTGCCTCATTAACCTAGAGGTTAGGGTTTACAATACATACAATAATCACATCAGATCACAAAATGGTGGACGACCACACAATAGTGGGAATTATGGCCTAGCCAAGTTGACACGCATTTTATGGGGGGGACACAATTCAATCTATAACAGATAGATGCAATACAAAGAAGGCATTTTTCAAATATGTTCTATCACCTTTTCACCTTTGAAGGAAATCCTGCAGAATCAGTATTATTATTTTAAAATGCAAATCTAACGATAGGAGTCCCTGGATGGCAAAAATGGTTAACATGCTCGGCTACTCATTAAAAGTCTGGAGGCTCTAGTCCACCCAGAGGTGCCTCAGAAGAAGGCCTGGCAGTCTACTTCTGAAAAATCAGCCACAGAGAACACTATGAAGCGCAATCCTACTGATACTCATGGGGTCACCGTAAGTCGAAGTCATCTCAACAGCTACTGGCTTCGTGGTTAATGATGTTATTTCCCTTCTAAAGAGCTTTTAATGTTTCTTCATCTTAACTTTCTAAAATTCAAATTCCCTAGCACTATTGAGGCTGCTCCCCTTCCTCACCTAACTCTTTGCCCTCTTCCACTATTTCAAAACACATGCCTACACTTCATTCTTGCCAAATTCTACCTACAGTTTCCCAAACGCTGTGCTTCCAAGCTTTTGCTTATGCTGTCACCTCCACCTGGAGTGTCCTTTCTTTCTTGCTCACTTCATATTGTTTTACAAGTTCTTCGGTATTCACTCAAGGGTTACTTTCCCTGAACATCTCGGGCAAGGTAAATCACCTGCCTCTCTCTGATTGTGCAGTGGTTTGTATATCCCACTCTTAGGACGTATATCTTGTTGTAATACATTTATATGATTGGTTATCCTACTTGATCAGGGGCTGTCAAACTCAATCCAGCCCTCAGCCTGGTTTTGTAAATAAAGTTTTATTGGAGTACAGCCATGTGCATTCATTGACCTGTTGTCTCTGGTTGCTTTTGTACCACAAGGACAATGGCGAGTAGTTGTGATAGAGATGATATGACCCATGAAGCCTAAAATATTTACTCTCTGGGCCTTGGCAGAAAAGGTTTGCCAACCCCTGTAGGAGAGCAAGAATAGAGATGGATTACATCTGGGCCCCTGACACTTTGCCTTGGGCTGCCCCCAGCTCGTAATTATTTGTTGCTGCTATGATAAGTATATTACAGTGGTTAAGAGTATGATTTCTGAGGCTCAGTTCTAATCTTTCCATGTACTAGATGTGAGACCTAAAGTAAGTTGTACCATTTATCTGTGACTCTGTTTGTCTGTTTGTTTTCCCTTATAAGATGAGGATACTAATGACACCTATATCACAAGACTATTGTGAGGATTAAATCTTACGTAAAACCAAACCAAACCAGTTGGCATTGAGTCAATTCTGACTCATGGCAACCCCATGTGTATCACAGTAGAACTGTACTCCATAGGGTTTTCAGTGGGTGATTTTCCAGACATGGATCACCAGGCCTTTCTTCCAAGGCACCTCTGGGTAGACTTGAACTTCCAACCTTTTGGCTAGTAGCCAAACATGTTAACCATTGCATCACCCAAGAGCTCTTATATAGTATATAGGTAGCTCTTAACTTAGTGGCTGACATGTATCAAATACTGAATTTTATGTTGTTCTTATTAGTATTACACGTAGTTCATAACATGCTATAGGGATTTAAGAATTAATTTAAGTACTCTGAGCTTCACTATGGTCTCCTAAAGTGGAAGGGTTAGTTTACTAAGTGCCCTTACACTTCTATGACTTTATGATTGTATGATTTCACATTTGGTTCTCAGCACATCACTGAGCTTTAGCAGGGTTTCGTTTGGAGTAGTGAGGAAGGAGAGTGACATCACCTCGGTCAACAGGTGCTGTGGGCTCAACCGCAGGATCCATATTTCCCTCTGAGCCAAAAAGGAGTCACTGATGAAAAAATAGCCTTTATACTTTATGTTAAAACCCTTATAGTCCACAGCTCAGCCAATGCAGGGTCAGATGGCCATTCATGACCTGGAAGGTTTCTAGCCTTTGAGTTGATTTCACCGCAGGAAGACCCCATGTGTGTCAGGGTAGAGCTGCGCTCCTTAGAGTTTTCAGTGGCTGTTTTTCTTTTTTTTTTTTTTAAAGTAGATCTTCATGGTTTTCTTTTGGGCCCCTCCAATCTTTTGGTTAGCAGCTGCACATGTTAAGTGTTTGCACCACTCAAGGACTCCAGAAGGTATCTAACCATAAAAAATATTCTATGGTAGTTTGTTCCCCAAATTCTTGAGAAATCTTTAGGTGAGAAAGTTATAAATTTAGAGTCAGATTCATTTAATTTTTATTCCACATGATAATTCTGTTTTTAAAATACCATTTTCAACGAATATTATGTTACACGGAGAGGTTTTTATTTAAAAATATGTGTAAATCTTAAATATCACAAAGTGGTATTATCATTATATTTCACTGCTTTTGGAAAACTTTCTTTTTCAGCCTTTAGTTACCAAGGAAAAAATAAAACTTCATACTCAGGACCTTTCGAAAAATGGACAAAAATCTGGCTGATGTACAAAGAGCAAATAAACAGACATCCTCCAAAACCGCTGAGAAAGTGTGTTATCAATCAAATACAGTGACCTGATATTTAACTCAAACCAGTCGTAGGCTCATTTTTCTTAATAACAAAGAGGACCTTGAATGCTGAACATGACAGAGGGCACTGAAGACATATTTCTCAAAGGTTATTTCACATATAAAGACAATGTCTATAGTGAGAACCATCATGGATTATTAATTATTGCTCTTAAAAATGAGAGAAGTGCTTACTATTGATAATATCTGGGTAAAATACTTTTTTGGATCATTTCTAACATTTGCCATTTTTTGCCCAATTCCTATAAAATATTGTATTGGCTTTTATTAGTTGATTGTGGACCATATCCATGTTAAAATGTGTATTTTTAAAACCAGAGCTAATTATACTTCAAATTTATAGTCCGTTAAGGCTTGCATGTTAAATGGTAATTAAAGAAACAGCAAAGGCAATACCTGTGGAGATCCCTAATTTTACTTTTTGTAATTGCAAATTTTTATGCTTACTTTACTAGTGCCTGTTAGAAAAAGAACATTACAGGAATTTCCAAGATATACAGAAATTTCCTGAAATCTTTAATTAAGCAGAAATGAATGGGTTGGATAACTTGGGAAGCATATAGGACTTTGTAAATTAGGAACAGACGAATAATACTAGATCATTTTAGACTACACCATTGGCAGTTAATAATTACATGTTTTGTCTGTTCTTTTTTTAAGGGCTGTGAATTTTAAATAACACTTCTCTCACCTCAGTGTGAGAAATTGAGTCTCTATAGTCAGCTCAAGCTCTTCCTACTTGACTTGTATCCCATTATTTAAAGCGTGCTCTTTTTCAGTAGTTAATGATTATATATTATCTTCCCTATAATTATTTTTTCTTTTTCTGCATCACTTATTTTTAGATGTCACAATTGCATTTATTTGGATACTAGATAAAAATACATTTAGTTATTGCAATCTTGCCTCATTACTCTGCCCTTCGACTGCTCTGAATCTTTTTTTTAATTTTTTTTTTTTTGTGTGTGAACTTTTTGGAACTGCTTCCCATTTGTAACCTTCTTTGTATCATTTCGATGAGCTAAACTACTGTGTCACTTCAATGAGCTAAACTACAAGCCAGGGGCAGCCTCTGCAAAGAAAGGCAGAATCTCACTGCTCTGGAGTGGAAGGTTAATTTGCACTGACATTTCTTGGTGGCAGGTACCCCATTTACTTGTGTCTCTCTGTTTTCAAAGCCTAGGGGCTGGCCACCCCACATGTATAATCTGCTTTATTTTCGGTGGACTTGACTGTAAGTGTTCAAACTGGAGTCAGAACCAAGAGATTCTCTACATTTCAGGATTCTGTGTGGTGTCCGGAGCCCTCGTGGTACAGTGGTTAAGGGCTTGGCTGCTAACCCAAAGGTTAGCGATTTGAACCCACCAGCAGCTCTGCAGGGGGAAGATGTGGCAGCCTGCCTTCATAAAAATGACAGCCTTGGAAACTCTCTTGGGCAGCTCTGCTTTGTCCTATAGGGTCCTATGAGTTAGAAGCGACTTGACAGCAATGGGTTTGGTTTTCGGTATGGTGACCAACATTGTTAAATTAAATTTGATTCTTCAGTGTAATCCTGAATGCCTTGTTCTCCATTCTGCCTCTACCGCCTGACAGTATCTGACATAAAGGTGTCCATTAATACTGAATAATGCTGCATAGTGAATGAGTGAATGTGATCTTTACAGCAGGGATGGGATGTAGTGATTAGTGTTATGCCAGTTAGGATCCAGTAAGGAGAACGAAGCCGCACCAGTTACTTTAGTAGAGAAAATTTTATTTAAATAGCTATTAACCCCTTGCTGTCGAGTTGATGGCGACTCCATGTGTTAAAGACTAGAGCTGCTCCATAGAGTTTTCTTGGCTGTAGTCTTTGTGGAAGCAGATCTCCAGATTTTTTCTCTTGCAAAACCACTGAGTGGGTTTGAATTGTCAAGTTTTAGGTTAGTAATCAAGCGCAAATGATTTGTACTACCCAAGGACCTAAAATAAATGTTACGTAGGTATAAAAATTGTTTGCCAGGTAGCTGAAAAAGACAACAGAACACTGAGCTATCACAGACAGCATTTACAGAAAGCAGCTATCATCACTAAGACTGAATTTGGAATTATTAAAACTAGAAGCTTGGAGGACAGCCTTGTGAGACTGACACGCAAGCCTCCGAGGAGGAGTCATTGCCCAGCTGATGCTGCTGTGCCTGATCCCATAGAAGGAGTCCCAGGCACTAGGATGCTGAGCTTTGAGATGAGTCATTACTTGGTGCAGGTGTCTCTGAGGGAGAGGGTTGTAAGCAACCCTGCAAGCACTGGAAAAACTTCAGCCTGGATTCAGTTGCTGCTATAGGGGTGAAATCCTGATGCCAGGGTGAAGAATCAAGGCTAGGGTGATAACTCACAGGAACAGAGACTGGCATGCCTGAGGATATGACAGGAAGCAAACAGGAGGAAAACAGGCCCCTGCTTTTTACTCCAGCCTTGGAGTCTCCCTCTAGTGGCTACCATTGGCATTGCCTAACAAGGAGAAGCTGGATGAGGGATGAAAACAATTTAACACACTCAGCTACTAACCAGAAAGCTGGAGGTTTAAGTCCACCCAGGGGTGCCTCAGAAGGAAGGCCTGGCAGATCTACTTCAAAACAAAACAAATAAAACATCCATTAAAACAGTTCTACTCTGACACACATGGGGTCGCCATGAGTCAGAATCGATTCACAGCCACTGGTTTGGTTTTTTTGTTTGGATGAGGGAAATATGGTTTACAGAGTCCCAGCCCACCTGGCCTGAGTGCTGTTGTTCTTGTCTTATAGACAAGGCACTGAGGCACTGATATATTAACTTGTCCAGAGTTTTCCAGGCTCACAGATAGAAGAGAAGGGGGATGTGTCTGTCCCCAAGACTTGTGCCCTTTCTCAGTAAGCCATATAACACGATCTGGGGGTTATGGGAAAGTTATTATAAATATTTAAGTTGAATAATGTAAGTATAGATATACATATAAAATATTATAAAAGCTTGAAAACATTTTTGTGAAGCTCAGAATAGAATATTTTCCTTATATTAAAATTTTTCAAAGATTTTACTTCTTGGCCATATCAAGTCCCAGGAATAATTTTCTCAGCAGAAATAGCAAATCAAACAACCCTTTGTTTATGAAATAAATTCTAATTAGTTTATATTATTTTCAGACAATATGCTTTCTCATATGGGTCTGTATTTTATTTTAGGACCATGTTTTTAAACAATCGTAATTACTGCCTTTAAGAGAAACTATTAAATTCAAAAACAGAACAGTAATTTAGTAGCATCTGCTGTCACCAACAGAGTGTGGAATCTGTCAGCAGGTGTTTGTAATTGTAAAACACCCCCTTTATCTTAAAACACAGTGTGCAAGGTAATTGCACAGAAGCAATTTTCTGATGCTAAATAAATTTTGTTTATATTGATTTGGCCACTTTTAGGACTCTCTTTAGTCTATGATGTTGACTAACATCTTCTGTGGAAAAATATGTTCTACTTTGGGAACAGAAGGGAGTTGAAAAAGAACAGTGTTCAGTGACAGTTTTCTACAAGACCCAAGAAGGCAGCTTTCTGTCATGCAGGTAATGCAAGCTATGGTTTATGTATTTTACCATTTTAATACCAATCATGTCAATTCCAGAGCTTTGAACTGATTTGGAATCAGTTCATTGCTGACGTCAACGAGGGAAGCGTTCGCTTTGCATGGCAACTTAATCTGTCGCCCGTAGGATTTTGACCCGAGTGGAAAACAAACAGGTGTGCTCGCTCAAAGATGGTGGCCGACCACGCCGCTTTGAATGTGTGTCGCCCCGCTGTCCTCCCAAAAGTTTCAGGTGCCTGATGCAGGAGATGGGATTGTTAGTAGGGCAGTGGGGAGCAACACAGACTCAAAGGCGCATGGTCTGCCGCCATCTTTGAGCAGGGCACTGCTGTTTGTTTCCCACTTGGGTCAAAATAACACGGGCAACAGATTGGGTTGCTATGTATAGGCTGCCCTCCTTTGCTTTGGCAGTTCCTGAACTGTTCTGAACCACTTCAAAGCCCTGGTTCTGAATGGCACCATGACAGTTAACAACAGCCTTGTGGAAAATCAGTTCCCTAGAAATCTCCGTTAGGTTTGGGTGATGATCAAGAGTGCTCTAAGATTATATCCATAATTAAAATGCTTTCAAAGAAAAGATAAAAATGATAAATGAGTCTAAAAAGCAGTACACAAGTCCCAATTTTAAGAGTTTTTCTTGTCTCAGGATGGCGGGGATGTCAACATTTCCAAAATATTAGCAAACAGTAGTTTCACAAAATGTGAATTAATCATTCCAGTAACAAAAGTTGATTAATTAAATTTGCTGTTTTCAGCATTGCTAAACACTGGGGGATGCAAGAGATGACCAAGACAGTGGCTGCCCTCAAGGAGATGTCAATTAATCATGGAGACAACATTTTTACCCAGAAAACAAGGTAAGAACAATTTAGGACAATACTTCATTACAATGGACTCTTCCTAGCAACCAGGGAAATAAAGCAAGGGATGGGACTAGGCTGGAAGTGAAAGTCTGTTTCTAATTATGTGTGGTGGGCAGCTGTAAGGAGAATGGGGAATCTTCCAGTCTTCACAAAATGTCTGTTCCTCAAAAATGACTTTTCCTGACTTCCCTTTCAAGCATCCCTTTCACTTTCGCCTGTCCAGACTACCTCCGCTATCTCTGGGAATTTGGCTGCTCAAGGTTTCAGGCAGCTTCTAGACTTTTAGCAAGAGAACACTCTTCTTACACAGTTCTGTGAGGACCAAACGTAGCTGATTGTTTAAAGATCCACTCTTCTCAGGAATGGAGAACTGGACTGCCCACACAAGATCAGCCGAGTCTCCTCCTTCCACTTTCTTACAGAGGATGTGGTCATTCTATGGAAAGTAATATCCTGCCTGGGTGGGGGTGGACGATGGCAGGGCAAGTCCCAGTTTTGGGGTCGAGACCCATGTTCTGTGACAAAGAGTTCCCATTTGGTTTGGCAGCAGCAAACACCATCTTGCTTACCTTGAGAGTGAAGCTTACCTTCCAGACTTCCAGCCAAGGTTGACGTAGAAAGGGAGTTCCTGGCTAGATTTGGGGTGATAGTGAGCCTTTCCCATGTATACCCCGAGGGTCTGTAAGGTCATCTGGGCTTTCTTGGATGCCCAGGACACCTATCCCTGTGCTCAGAACCTTCTGGTACTGCTTCCAGGTATCCACTGCAGCTGGCTCCTACAGTGTCCTTCTGTGCTTCTGCCTTGCTCTGGCCAGAAGATAGATTCAAGAAGATTCTTGATCCAGCAGGAAGCAAGAATCCTGCCTCTTCCCCCTGGGTATGGCTCATGCCCTTCCTTCCATCCCCTTTGCAACTTTTAAATAATTTAATATTACATACTCCTTTGACACAGAATAATAAGGTCTAATAATAATCACCAAAATAATGAGATGAGAGTAGTAATTGATTCAAACAGGTAATAAAGAAGATATGCTTCTATCAACAGTCCAAAGTTACAAGAAACCATTGACTGAAACCCTGTGATACCTGGCGTGGCTATTCACGTAGAACCACACAGAACAGGGACCTCTGCCCATGTAACCTCTCAAACATAGCCTTCTTCCTGTCTTTCTGTTCACCTTTTCTTTGTAAATAAGGGAGTTGTTTTGTGAGTTTCACAGGTAATTAAAAATCTAAGCGTGGATTTACACCCTAGACTTTTAAAAGTTTTGCTATTTGGCCTCAGTTGAACATGAATGATTAGAGATGTTATTATTTATCTAGGGGAAAAACAGGAAAGTACATCTATTGCATACATTAGACATTAGCCATTTGCTGAAATGGATATGCAGTACAAATTGTAAGCTGCTGGGGAGAAAATTTTGAAAAGTAGTGTTGACTTTTGATCAGTGACAAACCAATTCATAAGTAGTGATTTAGAATAAAAAATAATGCCATAAGAATAAAGCGCTTATAATTATTATCTAGAGCCCTGTCAATTTGCATCAGAAAAACCGAAGCCTTCATGTTGTCATAAATAAAGGAACAAAATACAAATGAATATAACGTGTAGATTGTTGGTTTATATTAACTGAACAGTTGCAAAGGAAAAAATCCCAAAGCTTTAAACAAATGATAATACTATGTTCTTTCACTGTGGTCTTGTATCCTTAATCTCGGTTCACATAAGAATTTTTATACAACTGCTATAAAGCACTGAAAATAGGATTTTTAATGGAGACACTCGCAGGCTCTTAACTGCGTAATATGGTGAGCAGTGCTGTAACTTAGCACTTACAGGGCCTTCGTACATTCTGGAATAGTTTGTTTAAAATTGTTGTAATCTGCTTATAGCTCATTTGCTATCCAACCTGATTTAAACAGTGACTTATCAAGTTTTTGCTGCATACACAGGGAAGAACTACTTCTTTTGTGTATTTCTTAAGCTGAAATCCATAAATCAAATGCCCAGTGTGCAACTGCAGGATTGTATTGGATTTATAATAAACTTCAGGAGGCATGCGTCACTGGAGGTTCAAAACAAAGCACCATTCCTGGAATTACTTGAGTACAAGATAAAGAGAAAAGTGAAGGAAAGAGAAACAAAGACAACAGGAGAACACATGAAGTCACAGCCTTAGGACTGTGGGTCACAACTGTAAAACCATGGATCTTGTTTGGGACTGCAAGATGGTGAAACTTCCTTTGGCATGTGGTGTTTTTTTCCTGACATTTTTAAATAGAGTAACCTTGAACCAAATCAGGGAATGGAGTTAATCTTGAATGCATAGACAGAGTTCAAAGAACTTTCTACTTGCTTGACTATTAAAGGCCCTACGTTCCTTAATGTCACAAACAACAAATTATCAGCTGCGAAGTTTAGCAGTTATTAAAGGGGCTACGTAGTCCGTTAATAAAAGGATTATATAAGCACATTTAATGATGCCTGGGTGGCTTCCTCCACAGGCTCAGCCAAACCCAAGGGCACTGTAAAAATAAATAATAGGGGAAATTATGTAATGGCACACTCCAGATGGTTGAATCAGGAAGCATAGCTCAGGTCTCTGAATTCATTTACCTTTAACAATGGCCTAAATTAAGTTATCAGAGTAAATTATGGCTGATATCTAATGAACTATGTCCTAGTGGGTCAAACTGAACTCAAATATGGGTTGGGTGTTCAAGAGGAATAATGATTTTACTGATCACATTTTCCTAACAAATATTGGAATTCCGGTTCTGTGAGAGATAGTGGAAAAAATAGCATAAAATATTTGAACTTGAGACAGTGATGACATTTTTAGAATTTCTTTTTATACTTCTTCCTCACTTTCCAAATATTATTTAAGAAGACTTACAAAATTACATGTAGAATACATATTAAAGAGGAACTTTTGGCAAACATAATGTGAAAATAAGAAAAAGCCAAGGATAATACTAATCAACACAATTGGTGCACACATTTGGGTTAGTGCTATGTAGCAGCTGGTGCCCTTGTCCTGCCCCACTACTAGGTCTTTATCCTTGTTTTTCCCTCCACCTGACACTCTGGCCTCTACTTCTTCAGTTGCTGGCCCCTTCTCATCCTTCAGGTCTCTGCTTGAATGTCCCTGCTCCACTGAGGTCTTGTCTACCTGAGTGTTTTTACGCAAAGAGTGGCTTATGTAATTAAAGGGAAGGTGAGTCCTGGGCTTATCAGATCAGCTGTGCCATCTTTCTGCTGTGCCATCCTCAGCATATGGCTGGACACAGCCTTGTGGACTCACAATCGCAGGTTGCCTGCCACAGTTTTCAAGCATCACAGATGTTGTTGGTGACCTTCACAAAAAGAAAAGAAAAAGGAGCATTTTCTTCTGAGTGTCTCTTTTTCTTAGAAAAACATGTCAATGGAGGTATCCCTGTGTGGCCCACTGGATGGGTTGTGTCTCATACCCAGACCTGAATTGATACACTGTCGAGGGGATGGAATTACTATGATTGGCTTAGAGTCGTCAACATTCATCTCCTGGTCCTGGGGAGGAACAATTTCCCTTGAGCATATGGGGAAGTAAACACCGGAACCAAAGAACACAAGGGGGATGTGGGAGGCTGCCAAAACTCCCTCCCCAGCCTTCCCTGAACTTGCTTATAGAACAGGCTTCTCCGTTTACTCGCTGTCCCATCATCTTATTCTTTCCTAGCACCAGGAATTATCTGTAGTTATTTTATTTTTTTGATGAATTGCTTATTTTTAAATGACCCCCACAATAATGGATATTACACAAAAGCAGGTATTTTGTTCCCTGCTATATCCTTAGCACCAAGCATAGTGGAGATGATTAGTAAATATTTTTATGAGATTAATAATTACAATAAAATACTTGTACAGATAACAAGTTCATCAAGCATTAACCTCTTTACAGATGAAACCTTCCCTTATACAAGACCTAAAATGTTTCTAACTCGTAGAAGAAACCTTGTGTTATGGTATCCTATTAGGGGTGTTTTGTTTCTGAGATCTTGACTCAGTGCGTACAGCTGACCTGATATTCACAGATAAAACACCTGTGTCTTAGTCAGACTTCTGGCAAGAAATCGATGGTGCAATTTGAGTTAATGGGAGAGACTTTAATGAAAAGATCAGGTGGGAGCTAAGAAAATAAGCAAGGGAACCCAGGTACTTACTGGGGAGAATCTTCTCATTGTTAGGTGCCCTCGAGTTGGACCTAACTCAGAAAGACCTTATGTATAATAGAATGAAACATTGACCAGTCCAATCTTCATAATTGTTGCTATGCTTGAGAATATTGTTGCAGCCACTGACTATGTCAGTTCATTCTTGTTGAGGGTCTTCCTCTTTTTCGCTGATCCTTTACTAAGCATGATGTCCTTCTCTAGGGATTGGTCCCTCTTGATAATGTGTCCACAGTAAGTACTCACATGTCAATAATAATTTTCAGTGGGAAACTGCAACAAACCAATAAAGAAAGGATCACTTAAGATTTGCATTCCATGTGAAGGCCTAGGTGCTGGCTGAAGATAAAGAGAACGTGAAATCAATGAAATACACATTATTCCATTTTGAATGCTTTGGTAATGCATCTAATACTCATTACTATGACAGTCAGGGGCTCCTGTCCTGAGACAGTTGTCACAGTCAGAGAGTCAATTGAAGAGAGTTTAATGAAGGTGATTATAATTGTTAATGTAAATAGCATAATAGAAGCAGGACCCATAGCAGCTGAGTCATATGTTAATTATTTATTTTTCTGTATTTTCCTGCTACCTTAAATAAAGAGGACTGGTAGTAATTAGGAGCCCTGATGGCACAAAGGTTAAGAGCTACAGTTGCTAACCAAAAGGCTGGCAGTTTGAATCCACCAGCCCCTCCTTGGAAATCCTATGGAGCCATTCTACTCTGTCCTATAGGGTTGCTATGAGGTGAAATTGACTCAAGAGCAAAAGGTTTGTTTTGTTTTGGGGGTAGTGATTAAAGTTGCAGTTTAACTTCCAGGTTTGAATATGTCTACATTAAAAAAAAAAAAAAGTTGCACTCGAGTTGACTCTGACTCATGGTGACTACATGTGTGTCAGAGTAGGCCTGTGCTCCATAGTAGATCACCAGGCTATTCTTCCGAGGTGGCTCTGGGTGGACTTGAACCTCCAGCCTTTTAGTTAGTAGCCAAGAACGTTAACTGTTTTCACTATCTGGGGACTCTGACCAATAACACTTAACCCTCCTCCCTATGCTACCAGCAGTGTAGCAGTAGATTTCCAGAAGTCCGTTTTCCCCTTCAAGGAAGAGTTCTCTGCATTTATGAAATACACATTGTTCCATCTTGACAGAGTGCTTTGGGAATGCCTCTAATACTCATTACTCTAACAGTCAGGGGCTCCTGTCCTGAGACACTTGTCACAGTCAGAGAGTCAATTGAAGAGAATTTAATGATGTGATAGTGAATCGCCAAGGGACTGGAAACAGTAAAAAGCTGTTACCTCCCTTAGGTCTGAAGGGCTGTGGAGAGGAAGCAGTTACTGGAATCAGATGGAAGCTATAAGTGAGGGAAAGCAGCTGCCTAACAGTGGCAGTGGCTTTAGGTAAAAGAATACAGCCACTGCCAGAACCATCTTCAGGCAAGGATAGGAATAGAAACCCTTCCACTTTTTCTTTCTGCTACAGTCTACGCTTTTTTGTCAGTCTCTTGGATAAATCTGATAGCCAGAGTATAAGGGAGTCTGAGAATTACAGTTTGTATATTCCTGTTTCCCAGGACAAAGAGCAGAGCAGATAGGAAGAAGAGGGAAAATGGAGATTAACCAGGACACCTAGTTTATTCTTTCTTGAAAGTAGGAGGAAATGAATATGATGAATACTTTAATTATCTTACATGTTTCTGAGAGTACTGTATTTGTTAAATGCCATATAATTAGGACTTTATAATAATTTCACTGTTTTTCTAAAAGCACTATAGGGAAATGGAGTCAGCAAATTAAAATAATTGTATTTTGACTTTTAAAATTATTTATAAAGTTACCTTTGTGATCATTGTAGATATGTTGAGGTTCTAAAGCTTTAAGCTTGGAGATTGTTGTTCAGAGCATGCTGTGTAAAATGGATTTCTGTTTATCATCAGAAGCGATAATTCTATATTGTAAACCACGTAAAAAGGAAATTGGAGACCATAACTGGTTAACTGGTGGACAACAGAGCAAAAGCAGGTAATGGGGAAATAAGGGCTAATGCTTGGGGAGCCAGTGATCTGGTTTGTAAATCCTGGCCTTGCCAATTGCCAGCTATGTGAACTGGGGAAGTGATTTAAATTCTGAGCCATGATTGACTCACCTACAACAAGGCAATGAAATAATAATCCTCTCATTACTCAAGAATATGGACCAAACCGAACACATTACAAAGCATCCAGACTAGCACCTGCACTATGGCAGAACCTGAATCTTAGTATATCTTTTCCTCTTTCTCCCACTTCTATTCATATTTTCAGAGCTGCCTCCAAAAAAAAAAAAAAAAAAAAAATGGGGGTGGGGGATTGTTCTAGGAGTCTATTTCTGGACATTCAAAGAGGTATAATATAAGCGATACATTTTCTTTTTCAATGCAGCGTCCTCCACTGTGCAGTGGGAAAGAAAAGAGCGGAAGGAAGACCACAGTCTCCCCCTTACAAGAAGGCATTCAGGTCAAGAGCATATACTGGCTTATTAGCTCCCATTCCACTGCATGGTTGGCAACCAGAGACTCAGAATTAGTAATAAAGGAATAACTCTTAGGTGGTAGAGCTTTGGGATGCATAAGAAAGGAGATATGGCCATTTTTTTTCGTGCGCACAGACATGCTACACTGTTCCCTTGCTGGTGGTTATATTTAAAGTTGGAACGAAGTGAATGGAGAACCTAAAATTTTGTTGGCAGATTGCAAAGGGCTATGGTGGTATACTTCAAATTTGGTAGACTTGGTAAATTTCGTTTCTTGCTCAGGCTTCTCTCCATATCTGTCAGGACCTTATGGATTGTAAGCATCGTCTAGGTATTTTTGTGATACCAAAACTTGATTGTTGTAGAATTCCAGTAGAATAGAAATGTTTGAAAACTTAGGTCTGTTAAATAGGAGGCTAAATAGAATTCACCCTATTTAACCTTCTAGCCAAGTATCTATAATGATACTTTGTCAAGTATATTACATGGAAAAATACTTTTTAATTTTTTTTATTACATTCAGTATATATTTAAGGAGCACTTTCTGTTCACGCTGAACGAGTTACATTAGGGGTTTTGAGTAACAGAGGAAAAATAAGGTAGGGATGTTGCCTCCAGAGTATTTCAGTGTTGTTGTTACTAGTGGCAGTCAGGTCAATTCCAACTCATGGCAATCCCATGTGTACAGAGTAGAACTGCTCCATAGAGTTTTCAAGTCTGTGACCTTTTGGAAGCAGATTGCCAAGGCACCTCTCGGTGGGTTTGAACTGCCAACCTTTTAGCTAGTAGTTGAGCATTTAACCATTTGCACCACCCAGTAACTATTTCAGTATAGTACCCTATTTAAATCTATCCAGATTATACAACTAACGGTATGTTTTTCACCACAAAACTGAAAGATAATATATATATTTTTTATTTACTTTGATAAATGGAGCCCTGGTGGTGCAGTGGTTAAGAGCTTGGCTGCTAACCAAAAGGTCAGCAGTTCAAATCCACCAGCCACTCCTTGGAAACCCTGTGGGACAATTCTACTCTGTCCCATAGGGTCTCTGTGAGTCGAAATTGACTAGGTGGTGACAGGTTTGAGTTTGATAAATGAAGGAAATATAATGTCACAGTGCAAGACAAATATCTACCACTACTTTTATAATTTCTTACTGAGGAAGCATGTATTGGCCTTTAAAAAAATTGGTATGTGCAGATGCCTAATTACTGTTAAATACATTAATGCTGTTTTGCGTCTGTTAAGGAAAGATAGTCTTTTGAGGATTTCATCTGACTGGTATTATTCAGAATAGGCCTGCTTCACAGTCCCAATGAACACTCAGTTTTAGAGTACAGAACGTTATGTTGTGGATCATTGGTCTTCTTGGTGCAATGGCCTCCCCCCCACCTTTTTTTTTAGAAAGCATGAGTTACAAATCAAATCAGGTATGTTAATCAGGAAATTAGCGCACATCTCGGGAGACATACATGGGCATTCTTAGATGTGGTGAAGGTTTTACATGGCCTGTTCACTGACAATGCAGAGTAGGTAGTTGCCTTTGTTATTTGCAAATACTAGTCGAAATGCTACTCAAGCGCTAGTTCAAAAGTAAAAATCAGACCCTTCACTTGGGGGTAGTCAGTCAGATGCCTGGGGTTATGGAGGCCATCTGGAGTGTCTGATGCCTCTCAGCCTACACAGTATCCTGTGGATGTTCCTGGTGCTTCTCTTGCCTCAGCTTCCTAGGATTCTGAAGTACAAACTAGCCTTTGGCCTCATTTCTCACAGCTCACAACGGTGTATTATTTCTCACAATTCTCTGGGCAGGCTGTGTGCTCTTCTGCTGGTTTTGCATATCAGTGGATGGTTGGCTAGGCTGGGGCTTAGCTGAAACAGCAGACATGGATATCTACCACTCTTTCTTCATGTGGTCTTCCATACCCCGAGGGACTAAACTGGTCTTCTTCACATTGGCCAAAACAAGTCACACAACCATACCCAAGTAAATGGGAGAGGTGATTCATTGGTAGCCACTAGGGTAACAATTTACCACAGTGATTGCACCAAGTTATACTCCCACCAAGGAGCCTTGGTGGTGCAGTGGTTAAGGGCTTGGCTGCTAACTGAAAGGTCGGCAGTTAGAACCCACCAGCGACTGCTCAGGAGAAAAGACCTGGTTATCTGTTCCTGTAAAGATTATAGCCCAGGAAACCCTATGAGGCAGTTCTACTCTGTCCTATAGAGTTGCTATGAGTCAGAATTGACTTGATGGCTGTCTTAGTTATCTTGTGCTGCTATAACAGAAATACCACAAGTGGATGGCTTTAACAAACAGGAAATTTTTTTTTAAGTTTGTATTCTTTTCTTTTTTTTCTTTTTCTCTACCATGCCTCAAGTGAAAGAAAGCCTACAGTTCAAGTTAGTCGCCCATACAAAAACCCATACACCCATTGCTATATGACCCCAGTCGTGCCCCCCCCACCCCCCCACAATGTGACAGCACACTCCTCCGCTCCACCCTGGACCTCCCACATTCATTCAACCAGTTCCCGTCCCCCTCTGCCCTCTTACTCTGCTTCCAGACAGGAGCTGCCCACCCAGTCCCATGCATCCACCCAAGCCAAGAAGCACCCTCCCCACAAGCATCATCCTGTCCTATAGACCTATAAAAAAAATAGTCCAGTCTAATCTTTGTCTGAAGAATTGGCTTTGGGAATGGTAACAAACTTATTCTCTCACAGTTTGGTAGGCTAAAAGCCTGCATTCAGGGAAGGCTTTCTTTCTCTGTCGGTTCTATAGAAAAGTCCTTGTCTTTTCTGAGCTTCTACTGCTGGGCAATCTTCATATGGCTTGACATTTTTCTCCCCTGGTCTCTGCTCTGTTCTGCTCACTTGTTTTATCTCTTTTATATCTCAAAGAGATTGACTCAAGATACACACTACACTAATCCTGCCTTATTAACAACAAGGATAACCCATTCCCAGATGGGATTACAACCATAAACATAGAGGTTAGGATTTATAACACGTATTTTGGGGGGACACAATTCAATCCATAACAATGGCCATGGTTTGGCTTGGTTGTTCATTTACATTAATGAAAATAACTTTGACAACGTTTTGTTGCCTAGGCTCCGTTGTTTGAATTGGGAATTTTTGAGAGCATTGTTGGAACCAGAAATTTTAGGTCAATCTAGGGCACAGAATTATTTGGTCAAAGGAAAAATCCAAGGGCAGAATGAGTAGGCATCCTTACTTTTAAAATGTTTGTTGGCTCTCACTTTAAATCAACTTGCCAGCATTTTCTGTATTGCCTCCTATTTAAAATAGTCTAGAAGGGATTTTTTTTTTTTTATTTAAAAAAAAAATTTATTTTTTAGAGGGGAAGCCAGCAGAACTGCATGCCCTTTTCATTCATCAGTGCATGAGTTTATTTTCCCCAGCAGAAATAACATAAGCACTTGCAGAGTAGGGATGGAGTGACCTGGATCTGTCTCAGTCTTTCTTCTAGGAGAAGGGGATTAATGATAGTTTGCTGACTGAATTAATGAATGGCTAAAAATACTCGGTGGTATTTTCTGCTTCATCACCTTGGTTTCTTTCGTGTGGCTTGCTTTAACTATTTACTTCCCTCCTGCTCACTGCAAAGTGGATATTTTCGCCTCAATCTTGAACTATTATGAGTCAGAATTGACTTGATGGCAATGGGTTTAGGGTTTTTTTTTTTGGTATCAATTCATACCTATACTGATGATCCCTCTCTTCAAATTCCTGCCACATATTTTGCCAGTGTGTGTGTGTGTGTGTGTGTGTTTTGTGGTGGGCTCAAATATTTATTCTTGAAACAAATTTTAAGTCCTTGAAAACAGCATTTCTCCTTTTTGTGGATCTTGAATCATAACTAGTACCGTTAACTATTTCTTAGTCTTTTGTTAAGAGCTCAACATTTGTCACCTCTATCTATCCATATAATCTCTCTGTCTTTTCTTTCTCTCTCTCTCTCTCTGCTTAATGGGCGTTAATACATTTTTTCTGTAGGTAACGAACTTTTGAATTAATTTTATAGTTAACAAATGTCTTCAACATTATTGAGGGAACCATGTGATTCTGATAATTTTATTGGAAATGTTTAATGACAATTTTAGTGATGGGCTGATTCAAAGAAGACTGGCTTGGTGCTGGGCTCTCTTAACACACACTCTTCTGTGGGAGAACATCAACTGCACCGGGCAGAATGTTGTAAGTGTTGCCAATGCATAATTCGCATTAACAGATGAAAATCCTCCAGTGATCATATTTGTATCAAGCTGCTTGGGATTTGTGAAAAGTCATGAGACAGGCAGAAAAAGAAGCAATGACAGATGGGAAGAGAGCCTCAGTTATTGGAAAGGAACATCTTTCCTCATGAATGTCAGTCTCCATTTAATTTCATGTTGTCATTCAAAGGCCCTAATGCATCAGCTGAAAGAAGAACCTTGTAGGGAATGACATTTGGGAAAGAGCCAATGTGGGGCACAGCCCGAGGCTGCAAATGCCGGCGTGTTTGGCAGCTGCAAGGAGAACAACTGTTTGGCAACAAATTGCTTGGTGTAAAGCACTAGAATCAGCAAAGGATTAAAAATAGAAAGAGGGAATGGGCTTCTGTGGCTTTGGAGAGAGAGAATGCAATTCCCCTGGCTACAGGGACAAATCTGTGACACCAGAAGCTTTCTTAGGGGCATCTAACAATGCTGCAGAGTTAGAGGACAATGACAGCCAGGAGTGGCCTCAGTGAAAAAGAGTAGTTAATTCTGTTCTAAATCACATTGCCTGTCATGCTCCATGACTTTGCATATTACTTAATTAAAATGTACCTGAATTGGCTCATAGAACAATAGTGCTGTTCTTCCCTAATAGGACACGTTTCAAGGCTATTTAACTATAAGATGTGGGACTGATAATCTTCACCTCACTATTCCATAAAGCAGGATCCTCAGTCCAGGACTGATTTTACCAAACTATTTTTGGTTTGCTTCCTATATCCTTGGCATATGTTTGTATTCATTTTTCAGAATGTTCCTTCTTGGGGCTGGCAGTACATTTCTCCATTATAAAGCCAGGAGTACTATTCCCTTTGCCTAGTTCTTCTGAGAGTACAACAGGTAATTGCCAATGAATCATGGATCTGTGCTTCTCAAGATTCAATTTGCAGTTGAATCACTTGGGGATCTCATTAAAAGGCAGATTCTGATTCAGTAAATCTGGTGTGAGAAGTTTTTTAATTAGTATTTTTTTTAACACTAACTAATGGCACAATAGAAGCAAGGATGACAAGACTTATATCTCACATACTTTGGACATGTTATCAGAAGGGATCAGTCCCAGGAGAAAAACATCATGCTTGGTAAAGTAGAGGGTCAGCGCAAAAGAGGAAGATCCTCTCTGAGATGGACTGACACAGTGGCTGAAACAATGGACTCAAATATAGCAACAGTGAGGGTGGTACAGGACAGGCAGTGTGTCATTCTGTTGTACACAGGATTGCTATGAGTTGGAACTGACTCAGTGGCACCTAACAACAACAACAACAGCGACACAGTCGTCTGATCTCCCATTCTTCTTCTCCGTGTGACAGTCCCCATGATCTACACTTCCTGACTTAAGATGGCTGGAGAAATGGTTGAGATCTTTCTTGCATTACGGTTTGGCTGTCTCTTGGGTGCTCCTGAGCTGATTTTTTGTTTGAGGGGAAGAACACAGTAGAGAGTTGAATCGAATTCAGAGCATCTTGCTAACAAACAGAATGTAGTTCATAGTAGCCATGGTGTTATGACTAGACCGCATACATTTTACAGTGTCTTCCTCTTCCTGTCATCAGAAGGAAGGCCTGCTCTTCCCTATCTCTGTAGCTCAAGCTTGCTGCATCAGAAAAAAGGACTCATTCACTTGTTTATTCTCAAATTAACCATTAGAAACCAGGGACCTATTTCCTACTGACTAAACTGTTTTATCTTGCTTAATGATATAAAACTTGGTAATATCACAAAATAAATGATTTGCACAGGTCACAGTTAATGATCGGACAGGGTGATTAATAATGATGTCACGTGTCATTGTTTTATTATAAAATTATAAGTCAAGACTTGCTCTGTTTCCTGATCTCCTTAGGTTTGATTATCACAAAGAAAATTTAAAGATATCTACCACCTAGATACAGTTAACACTGTTTTGTACAGGTTGTAATTGAATTCTATATGTTGTTCAAGTTTTATAGCAGTATGTTCATTCAATAGTGGATATCCTATAATATGAGAGTTCAAATCCTGAAAAAAGTAGGTTCTTGATAGATGTCTTCCCTTTAAAATAGTATCAGTCTGGCAAGATGTGCTATCATCATGACCCAGTTAACCTAGCTTATTTGGACAGTTGCACAATTTTTCCAATGAAAATATCATTTTGCAAATGGACATCTGTATTGCTTTGCTCATTCTCTGAGTCAGGGGATTAGGAGTGTATTACTCAGTAATG
The DNA here is from genome assembly GCF_030014295.1 of Loxodonta africana. NCBI lineage: Eukaryota > Metazoa > Chordata > Mammalia > Proboscidea > Elephantidae > Loxodonta > Loxodonta africana. Next base: position 41,345,615 of record NC_087362.1, read on the forward strand.
CAGATACCACTTTAGGTATTTGTAGCAGAAAGAGATTTAATATAGGGAATCAAGTGCTTAAATATTTTTTGAAAGATTGAGTAAGGCAGCAGAAGCTGAAGCTAGTTTTCAGGTTTATCACCACCTTTCCGGTCCAGAGAATCAGGAGGGTGATGGTGCTGCCTAGGCAAGGAAGTTAAAGTGAGTGAATCAGGGTAACGCACGGAGTGGGTGCAAAACCTCATATCTGCCAACACATGCCTTTGCTCACCAGCTATATAGGAAAGATAATATGGCTTCTGTCGTCCTTGCATTTCCAAAATCTCATGAGAATGCATGTATTGGCAGAACTGAAATTGATTCCAGAACTTGGGGTCAAGAGATTCTGAGAAATGTAGCTCCTCTGTAACACCGGCAAGAGCAAAATAATGTAGTTGAATAGATACTGGTTGCCAAAGCAATATCTAGTACAGGCAAGGTGTGGAGTTGACATGTGGTAGGGCTTAAGGTCATAGGATATTTTATGTGATGTTCCAAGGATTCTGTGAAAACTGGATCAAGGGTATTTGCTCCATGGGCACCATTCTCTGGTCATCCAAGCTAACCTTCACTAAAAGGACTAATTAAACGTTACAGCTCCTTACACTGTATTTATAAGTTATTGTCTTGAGTAGTCAAAGGAAACTCTTGTTTCTCATGGTGGCCCAAATGGTACTCTTTTTGAGAGCTCAGATCCAGGACATTTTCTTACTGGTGTGATGAGTTCTGCTGGCAAATGGTACTCACCTTGCTTCAGAGTCTCAGAGAAAATGCTGCAAATTTATCAGCCTCCTGGCCATAGCCACAGTTCCTATGTGGCTTCTGGCTTAGATGATGGTCAGGCTTCTGAGAGATTAAGTCTCACATTAATATCGACCAGCTGTCTCATCCGCAGATCATGTAGATTCATGTTTTCTTTTTTTTCTTATAGTTTTGCTAAAACAAAACTAATCACAACTACCAGTAACTAACATGGTAAATAGTGTGTCACTCTTAGTCAAAAGGCTACAGAATGCAATGGAGAAACTAAATATGTCAGGAGAAACAGGCCAGAGTCTGTGTTGGCTGGGTACTGCCATTGTCCTATCACCTACCACTTTTTCTGTTTTTTTTTTTTTCCCTCGTTTCCTGCATAGTCAACAGTGGATCAGATATATGACCCCATTTTCTCATCCATGATGAATGTGATTAGGAGAATGAGTTTCATAAGCTGATGTCTGCTGGTAGGAAATGTTGAGGTTTATGATCCCTGTACACAATTTCTTCATTTTTTATTCGTATGACAGTTCAATCATTGATGAAGTCCCGGAGGGCTTTAATTATACTATACAGTATCCTCTAATTACTTGGAGCAAACAGAGGGTGGGAAAGTCAGATATTGGTTGGGTTTCTGGCAGTAGGGAAGCTTTGGGAGTGTAACTATGGCCTTTTGCCATTGTGGCATCCTAAGATGGCCTGTGAGATAAGAAAGTAAAAATAGATAGCTTTTATAGGTACAAAACGCCTCTGTTCTTTATATATTATTGAGATGTTTCATCCATATCTGTTCATCTTGAGAGACAAGAGCTGTCAAGTTTAAAGGCAGGGTGGTGTACCCTCCTGAGCATTTGAAATGGCAAAAGCTATATCTTTATAGATGCATCTATATGCATGTGAGTGCCAAGTGCTTCCACAGACTTTGTGAAAAAGTAGAGCACCGCAGCTTGTTGGTTGTTGCTTTATTTCTGCACCTGAAGTAAATTCTTGTTAGCCATCAGTACATAAAATACTGCTTTCATTTAAAAAGAAGCTCAAATCAAATGTTGTCACTGTTTCTGTTGAAAGAAGCATTAGTGAGTCTTATGCTCATGGACACATAAGTGCATCTCACTGAAAGGCTGGCTCCCACTCAGCTAGGAGCCAGGATTTGCTACAGTTCCGTCCTCATTTCCTTACAAGATTTATGAATGGCTTATGAATGGATACCATGGACAACAGATGCACATTATAGAGATGACTTTAAAAAGCTGTAATTATTGTCTCTTGGCCTCTGGCCAAAAAAACCGGGTTTAGGAATGAATTAAAGATACACTAATTTCCTATTGCTAAACTCTACATAGCTTTGCTTCTTATGCATTTTTCTAAGTGAGTTAGTGAATGGAAGAAAGAAAAAAGGAAGGAAGGAAAGAGAAATGAAGAAAGGAAGGAAGAGAGGGGGTGGGTGAGAGGGGGGAAGGAAGAGGTAGAGAGGGAGGGAGGAAGGCAGAAAGGAGTAAGAAAGGAAGAAAAGACTTGCTTTTGGGATACTAAATGGAGGGTCATTCAGTAATATGAGCTTGTTGATGTAGATCATATGATTCTCAGGTTTTCTGTGTCTGGAATCACTAAAACCTGAAGATCTTTAAGGGAACTTGGAGGGAACTGCAAAACCAAAGCAGAGTCAAAGAGGTACTTCCATCATGGGTTTCAAAATAGAAAACAAAGAGGAACTCTGTTTTCAAAAATTCAGAAATATTAACATGAGAAATAGTAGAGATCAATAATGATAACATTTTGAATTACCTCTTGTGGCAGGAAAAATTCTAAGATGTGTCTCAATGATTGACCCTTGTATAATCCATCCCCTTGAGTGCGGGAACAACCAGTGAATACGATAGGATCTCACTCCCATAATCATGTTATGATATATGGCATCTGTACTCATTTCCATCAAGTCACTTCCAACTCATGTCAACCCCGTGTGTTGTAGAATAGAACTGCTCCGTGGGGTTTTCTTAGCTGTAATCTTTATGGAAGCAGATTGCCAGGCCTATCTTCCAAGGCACCACTGAGTGTATTCAAACAGCCAACCTTTAGGCTAGCAGCCAAGAACAAACAGTGTGTGCCACCCAGGGACCTATGATATATGGCACAGTTGTCCTTAAATAAGGGAGATTACCCTTAGTGGATCTGAACTGTTCAGGTGAAATCTTAAAGGGACTGTACTTTTCTTGGCATAAAAGATGCAAAGCCTGAAGGGACAACAAAGGAAGGAACACTGCTTGGGCATTGATCAAGGAGCAAAGATGGAAGCCTCCTCATTCCTTTCTGAAACTTTATTGTTGTTCTTAAAAAAAAAAAAATTAGGTGCTATCAATTCGATTGTGACTCATAGCGACCATATATAAACAGAACAAAATATTGCCTGGTCCTGAGCCATCCATACAATCATCGCTATGTTTGAGCCCATTGTTGCAACCACTATGTCAGACCATCTCATGGAGGGTCTTCCTCATTTTTGCCGACGCTCTACTTTACCAAGCATGATGTCCTTCTCCAGGGATTGGTCCTTCCTGATAACATGTCCAACGTACGTGAGATGATGTTTCCCCATTGTTGCTTCTACGGAGTATTCTGGCTGTAGCTCTTCCAAGACAGAGTTGTTTGTTCTTCTGGCAGTCCGTGGTATGTATATTCAGTATTCTTTGCCAACACCGTAATTCAAATGTACTCTGAGACTTTACAGAACACAAACAATAAACTCACCACTGTGCTATATGCTGTGGGGGTTACAGAAGCGCAGGGGGAAACAGTAATATTCAGATGTTTGCATGTCCCCCATGTATTAGCCTTAATTTTCTCGTATTAATATGCTTCAAGACCATTTTGATGATTACAATTTTACAAAACCATGTGTGCCCTGAAGACAGAGGCTGAGCTTCATTCATAACTCAGGTTGACATATAGAACATGCTTTATACTCATTTCTGAACTGATGTTTTCTAAGTTCTTCCAATATAAACACATATTAATTAAAATAATGATAGTTATATTTTCCTGATTATGCAATTAGTGTTTCTTGTTTTACCTAGCATTCCTTTTCCCAATGAAAATAATAACAATTGAAAACATGGTGGCATCTCATTAGGTATGGTTTTTCCTTGAAGTAATTTTCTTTCCTAGTTTTTATGTGTGTAGGAATGCATTTATATATCAAAGAAATATTGATCTTTTCCCTCAGAATAACTACTTTCAAGCATAAAAACATTATTATTATTATTATTATTTTGTATTTTGTACTGGAGCTGCTTAGCTTAACTGAAATCTTTATTTAATTTTGACACAATCTCTATACTCACACCAGCTGAAGACAAATGGGCTGGGGGTTGCCTTGGGAATCGATTTCATTTTTAATTATTATGATTTATTTTGCTCACCTGTTGGGAAGACAAAAACCAGTTGCTATTGAGTCAACTTCAACTCACAGCAGCCCTGACTCCTGGTGACCCCATGTGTATCAAATTAGAACTGTGCTCCATAGGATTTTCAATGACTAATTTTTTGGAAGGAGATCACCAGGCCTTTCAAGACACCTCTGGGTGGACTTACTTAAACCTCCAACCTTTTGGTTAACAGCTGAGCACATTAACCGTATGTACTGCCCAGGGACTCCTTTGGTAGGACAGATGGCTCCCTATCCCAGTAACATAAATTCTTGCATTCTATAGATTTCTGCTTCCACCTTTTTGTGGAATTTTCTTTTTTCAGGTTGCTTTATCGTGCCAGTGATAGGATAATATCCATACACCTACAAGGAAGACCTGTTAATACGACTATTATTCAAATTTATGCACCAACCACTAATACCAAAGATGAAAAAATTGAAGATTTTTACCAACTTCTACAGTCAGAAGTTGATCAAACATATAATTAAGATGATAATTACTGGTGATTGGGGTGTGAAAGCTGGAAACAAAGAAGGATCATTAGTTGGAAAACATGGCCTTGGTGATAGAAGCCACACAGGAGATCACATGATAGAATTTTGCAAAACCAACAACTTATTTATTGGAAATAATTTTTTTCAACAACATAAATGGTGACTACACACATGGACCTGACCGTATAGAACACACAGGAATCAAAGTGACTACATCTCTGGAAAGAGCTGAAGATCTTCAGTCAGAAAAGGCCAGGGGCTGACAGTGGAACAGACCTATCAGTTGCTCATATGCAAGTTCAAGTAGAAGCTAAAGAAAATTAGAGCAAGTCCACGAGAGCCAAAGCACGACCTTGAGTATGTCCTGCCTTAATTTAGAGACCATCTCAAGAATAGATTTGACACATTGAACACTAATGACCAAGGACCAGAGAAGTTGTGGAATGACATCATACCTGAAGAAAGCAAGAGGTCATTAGTAAGACAGGAAAGAAAGAAAAGACCAGATGAGACTCTGAAACTTGCTCTTGATCATAGAACAACTAAAGTAAAAGGGAGAAATGAAGAAGTAAAAGAGCTGAAGAGAAGATTTCAAAGGACGGCTGGGGAAGACAAAGTAAAGCATTATAATGAAATGTGCAAAGACCTGGAGTTAGAAAATCAAAAGGGAAAAACACACTCAGCATTCTCAAACTGAAAGAACTGAAAAAAAAATTCAAGCCTTGATTTGCAATATTGAAGGATTCTACAGGGAAAAATATTAAAAGACGCAGAAAGAATCACAGGCAGATGGAAGGAATATACAGAGTCACTGTACCAAAAAGAATTGGTCAACATTCAACCATTTCAGGAGGTAGTATATGATCACAAGCCAGTGATACTGAAGGAAGAAGTACAAGCTACGCTGAAGGCATTGGCATAAAACAAGGCTCCAGGAACTGACAGAATACCAAATGAGATGTTTCAACAAACAGATGCAATGCTGGAAGCGGTCACTTGTCTATGCCAAGAGATTTGGAAGACAGCTATCTGGCCAACCGACTGGAAGAGATCCATATTTATGCCCTTTCTCAAGAAAGGTGATCCAACAGAATGTAGAAATTATTGAGCAATATCATTAATGACACATGCAAGTGAAATTTTGCTGAAGATAATTCAAAAGCAATTGTAGCAGTATATTGACAGGGAACTGCTGGAAAATCAAGTCCGAATTAAAAGAGGACATGGAACAAGGGATATCATTGCTGATGCCAGATAGATCTTGGCTGAAATCAGAGAATACCAGAAACATGTTTACCTGTGTTTTATTGACTATGCAAAGGCATTCAACTGTGTGGATTATAACAAATTATAATTTGGATAATGTTGTGATGAATGGAAATTCCAAAGCACTTAATTGTGCTCATGCAGAACCTGTACATAGACCAAGTGGCTGTTTGATCAGAACAAGGGGATGCTACCCATTGCCATCGAATCAATTCCAACTCATAGCGGCCCTATAGAACAAAGTAGAACTGCTCCGTAGAGTTTCCAAGGAGCAGGTGGTGGATTCAAACTTCTGACCTTTTGGTTAGCAGCCAAAAGCTTAACCACTGCACCACCACAGCATGGTTTAAAATCAGGAAAGGAGTACATCATGGTTGTATCCTTTGACCATACTTAATCTGTATGATGAGCAAATAATCCAAGAAGCCACACTGTATGAAAAAGAACTAGGCATCACAATTGGAGGAAGACTCTTTATCAACCCACGATATGCAGATGATACAATCTTGCTTGCCGAAAATGAAGAGGACTTGAAGCACTTACTGATGAAGGAAGATCAAAGATCTTCAGTATGGATTATGCTGCAACATAAAACAAAAATCCTCACAACTGGACCAATAAGCAAGATCATGATAAATAAAGAAAATATTGAAGTTATCAAAGATTTCATTTTACTTAGATACACAATCAACACCCATGGAAGTGGCAGTGAGGAAATCAAGTGATGTATTGCATTATACAAATCTGCTGCAAAAGACCTCTTTGAAGTGTTGAAAAAGCAAAGATGTCCCTTTGAGGACTAAGATGCAGCTGACTCAAGCCATGGTGTTTTCAGTTGCCTCCTGTGCATGCAAAAGCTAGACAATGAATAAGGAAGACTGAGGAATTTACGCCTTTGAATTATGGTGATGGGGAAGAATAATGAATATACCATGAACTGCCAGAAGAACGAACAAATCTGTCTTGGAAGAAATGCAGCCAGAATACTCTTTAGAAAGGAATATGATGAGTCTTTGTGTCATGGACTTTGAACATGTTATCAGGAGGAACCTTTCCCTGGAGAAGGACTTCATGCTTTTAAGATAGAAGTCAGCAAAAAAGAAGAAGACCCTTGAGATGGATTGACACAACTGCTGCAACAATGGGCTGAAACATAGCAAGATTGTGAGGATGGCGCAGGATTGGGCAGTGTTTCATTCTGTTGTACGTAGGGTAGCTATGAGTCGGAACTGACTCGATGACATCTAACAACAACAATAACATTGTGTTAATTTTGTTGGTGTCTTCATGGTTTTTTTTTTCATGGTTAGCCTGTATTGGTCATATTTCTCTTGGCCTCATTGTGTCCTGGGCTTTTGGCTGCTTGTTTATGGAGGGAGTTTCAGCTGGTGCTGCCCCCATGCCCACTGCCACTTCATCTAATAGTGCTGCAGGCTATCTGGGCCCCCCAGAGTGAGTGCTGGTATGCAGCAAGGACAAAATGGTATTACATTTAAGTACTCTACAGAAGAACTGACTTTAAAAACTGGTGTTGGGGATACTAGCCTATGTTTAATTAGTATTTGTCTAGAGAGAGATGTCCTAGATTTTTGTTAAAAATGAGTTTCAGGAATAAGTAATCTTGATGTGATTTTCAATCAAAAGGAAGGAGTGGGTAAGATTGGAGAGGCAGGTGAAAAGAGGAGAGGATGGCTAGGGTGAATGCCATCCTGCATGTTACAATAACAGCACGATCGGCAAGATAAAGGACAAAATATTTTCAAAAGAAACATTAAGGCATACCCGTTGCATAGGGTAAAACGTATTGACAGCACGTTGCACTGCATTTGCAATATTTAAAAAATTCAATATTATTGTTATTTTCCTTACTATAGAAAAGTTTCTTTTACGGTTTTCTGTATAAAACCAAGCCAAACCCACTGTCGTGGAGTAGATTCCGACTCACGGCGACCCTATAAGACAGAGTCAAACTGCCCCATAGGGTTTCCAAGGCTGTAAATCTTTACAGAAGCAGACTGCCACATCTTTCTCCCACAGAGTGGCTGGGGGATTTGAACCACCAACCTTTCATTTAGCAGTCAAGCCACTGTGCCATCAGGGCTTCTTTCTATATAAGGTTCAGAAAATTAGAGATAAATGGAGTAATATAAATTGCTTCAGGGATTTGGTTTGGAGGAAAAGCAATGAAGGGTATCTCAATTGGTCCATTCAACAGGTAATAAGTAAATGGGTATAAACATGGTGTTTTCCCTCAGTGAATTTACAACTCAATTTTTTTGACAAAGGAAGAAAATTTGGATAGAAATATAAGAAAAAGTAAAATCTGGGGCAGAGTGAAGAATAGGTCATAAGGGAAATTTGGAAGGATTCCCCATACCTCAAATATAAGCAACCATAGCATTAGTTGCTGCAGCTACAGGTGGGAAATAGTGAATTAATCTAAACGCTATGAATGTTTTGGATTAATCATGACTTCCGGGCTCATCAGAGAAAAAATGTACAAGACATATTTGAAGAGATACTGGAATCAAGGGCTACTTGACTTCATGAAAAAAATGACTTTTGTTAGTGAATAAAAATCCTTTTCTGTAAAAGATGGACTCTGTCAATTGGTCGTTATAGAAATGAACTCAGCAAGGCACCCCAAGGCTCTGGATTCTAAATCTGGCTCACTGCCTCACTGGGAATATTGCCAATCCTATAAAATTGTGTCTCAATTTTTTTCACCTGTAAAATGTAAATAATTATTTTTTGTGGGGGAGGTATCCATCAAAAAGTATAAGCTTTGACTGTAATACTGGTTGTAACAGTTTTTTCACAACCATAGAATACTCTTGTCTTAGTCATCTAGTGCTGCCATAATAGAAATACCACAAGTGGATGGCTTTAACAAACGGAAATTTATTTTCTCACAGTCTAGCAGGTTACAAGTCCAAAGTCAGGGTGTCGGCTTCCAGGGAAGGCTTTCTTTCTCTCTCTGTCAGCTCTGGAGGAAGGTCCTTGCCCTCAATCTTCCCCTGGTCGAGGAGCTTCTCAGGCACAGGGACCCTGTGTCCAAAGGATGCACTCTGCTCCTGGTGCTGCTTTCTTGGTAGTGTGAGGCCCCCAACTCTCTGCTTGCTTCCCTTTCACACCTCTTGAGAGATAATGGTGCAGGCCACACCCCAGGGAAACTCCCTTTACCTTGGATTGGGGAGGTGACCTGAGTGAGGGTGGTACAATCCCACCCTAATTCTCTCAACATAAAATTACAATCCGAAAATGGAGGAAAACCATACAATACTGGGAATCATGGCCTAACTAAATTGATACATATTTTTGGGGGGACACAATTCAATCCATAACAATTATTCAATTGTTTGATGAGCTTAATTTTACCAGTATTGATGTTAACTTCATTTTTTTTTTTTTTTTTCTTTTTTGGCCAAACTCAAAAGCTACTGGACACGTTTCCTATCAAGGCAAGATTTTAGGAAAACAGTATTGTATATCTATATAAAAGTTTTTATTACACAGTAACTGTGTTCTGGTTTGCTTGTCACTGGTTTTTATACACCTATTACTTGGTGGTGGAGCTCTGGTGGCACAGTGGTTAAGAGCTTGACTCCTAACCAGAAGATCAGCAGTTTGAATCCACCAACTGCTCCTTGGAAACCCTATGGGGCAGCTCTACTCTGTCCTATAGCGTTGCTATGAGTCGGAATCACCTAGATGGCAACAGCTTTTTTTTTTTTTTACCTGCTGGCACAATGGTTAAGCGCTCTGCTGCTAACTGAAAGGTGATGGTTAGAACCCACCCAATGGCAGTGTGGGAGAAAGACCTGGAGATCTGCCCCTATAAACGTTTAAATAAATCCAGTGCCGTCGAGTCGATTCCGACTCATAGCGACCCTATAGGACAGAGTAGAACTGCCCCATAGAGTTTCCAAGGAGCGCCTGGTGGACGTTACAGCCTAGAAAACCCTATGAACAGTTATATTCTGTCACATGGGTTCCCTATGAGTTGTAGTTGACCCTATGGCACACAACATTACGTCGTTGGTATCAACATGTAGGAACATGTAGGAAACTCAGTCAATTGTAGTGTTTGCTGTAACTATGAGAGGATTTTGTGGAAAAGATTAGCATTATTGGATTAACTGATAATTCTCTGTTATTTGCATATTCACCCACTTTTGCTATACCCATTCCCCGCAGCCATGCAAGATTTAAATTAACTGAAGTAGGCTTCTCTAAATCTCTTGCTGGGCCCCCTCCTCCACTGTTGTAGCTTCAGTACCATCTAGACACATGTAGCTCACAGACTCTTACCTCCAGCTCAGACTGTTGTGTGGGCTCCAAACACACATAGCTAACTGTTTACTTGACTTCTTCTGGACACCTCAAAGACACCACAAATTCAACTTGTCCAGAATAGGAATCATGTTCTTGGACCCCATCCTATTCCCAGCTTACCATAAAACCTGGTCCTATGTGTTTTCTGTCTCAGGGAATGTCACCCCCATCCAGCCAAGTACGCAGCCTGAAAACAAAGGAGTTGCCCTTGGCACTTTAATTTCTTTTTGTTTCATTCTTTTTTTTTTTTTTTAACCTTTCTAACATTTATACATAAATATCAGAAAGGCAATTTAAGGGAGGCTGATACGTGTTCTGGGAAGCCTGGCAGCGTAGTGGTTAAGTCCTACGGCTGCTAACCAAATGGTCAGCAGTTCAAAATCTGCCAGGTGCTCCTTGGAAACTCTATGGGGCAGTTCTACTCTGTCCTATAGGATCGCTATGAGTCAGAATTGACAGCACTGGGTTTTTGGGGTTTTGGGATACGTATTCTGTACCCTGGGTAAATGCACCACCATGTAGATAGGTGTTATATATGGGAAGGCCAATTTCTACAAAAAGATTCTAATCATTTAAGACTGTGACCTGAAAGTTATTACATACTAGGCCCAAATTCACTGCTTTATAGAGCCTTCACATTCAATGTTTTAAAAAATAAAAATTGCAGGTCAGATCAAAAAGTATGATAATCAGTAATTTTCAGTATAAGAAAAACTGCATCTTAGAAAACTTCTATTTCTCTATTTGGGAGACATAGTGTGATCTATGGTAACCAGTCATAAAGCGTATTTATGGTATGTGGCTAACCACCAACCACTCCATGAAAATAAGACAGTACCTGTTCTATTTGAATCTGTTGGAGTAAGCCTCTTCATGTTTTTAGTTATCCTGTCAGATCTTTAGTAGACATTAAATCTGAATACCTTATTTGATCTAGAAGCAAAACATAGGAACTCACAAGTGATTTCAGTGGCTAAACAACACTGCTGTGTGACAACAGATTACCTTTATGGAAAACTGAATATATTTGAGAGGGAAAAAGAATCAGTTAAAATGGAGGGGCAAAGAGGAGAGATTCTAGCCAAGACCGTGCTCACAATTGTATCCTTAGCTCCTAACACAATGGCTGTCACAGAGTAAGCGTGCACCAAATTTGTATGGGATAAATGCATGACTGAAAGATGAGTAAGTTTCAAGAGAACATCAGTGATCTAGGGTAACTATAAATGAAGACTGAATATTCCTAACCCACCAGATGACTGGCCAAATGGGTCCATCCCATCCACTGCTGTGATGATGATGCCCCAAAACCAAAATCTTTTTGGATATCTTAAATTTCACTTAAAATTTGAGAGCCTTTTTTTGTTGTTGTTAATATTCCCAATTATGGAATTATCTTTTCTTTTTTTCTTCCTAAAAGAGTAAGATTGGTGTCTCATAAGAAGCTGAAGGTTCTTTTATTATTAAAAATAAAGACTATGCTTTATTAATCCCAAAGTAGAACTATCGGGCAATGAATCATAACTACCTCTGAATGAAGTTAGGAAACAGAGTTCAAAATGCATTGATGAGCATTGTTAAAATAAGGGTCCAACCTCCATGCATTACTACTTAGAAGGTCTTGATAGTCTTTAAGTATAATGTTTCTTAAAATGTTTTCTTATTTCTTAAAATTGTGGGTGTTAGTGGTCTGTGTAGAATTTCTTTGAGACTTTGTATTAGATTAATGCCTAAATTTGATGTATTTTGATCGTATGTATTTATACATTTTATATTTTAATTATAGGTATCTAGAAGTAACAAGTATTGCAGTATAGTTACCTAATATCCAATGACTTTGATAAACTCATCTACTAATTATAGCAGTTTGTCTCTGGATTCTTTTGGGTGTTCAATACGCACAATCAAGTCATGTCTGAATAATGACAGTTTTATTTATTTCCTAAGCTTGCCTTACTGCACTATCTAGGGCTTTCAGTGAAATGTCAGAGAGAATTGGTGAGAACAGGTATCCTTGTCTTACTCCTGATCTCAGGGAAAAGCTTTTGATATTTCACAATGAAATGTGAGGTTTCCTAAAAGATTTTTTTGAGATAATCTCTGTCAGATTAATGAAGTTCTCTCATTCCAAGTTTGCTAAGATCATTTTCATTAATGAAAACTGAATTTTGTAAATTGCTTTTTCCACATTAAAGGAAATTATTTTTATTATTTTCTCCAATATTTTGTTAATTTGGTGAATTACAGTGATTTTTTTCTTCTTTTTGGGGAAAATATTATTGAAGTATAACATGCATACAGAAAAGTGCAAAAAATCTTAAGTGTATAGCTCAAAATGTTTTGACAAAGGAAACTAGTGTGATCAGCTTTCAGATGAAGAAAGAAATCATCACCAGGATACCACAAGAACCCATGCGTCTCCTATCCTTCTAGCATAGACACTGGGTAATCACTATCTTGACTTCTAATGCCATAGATTGGTTTTGCCTTATTTCTAGTAGAAAAATTTGCACCTCGCCTCTCAACATTATGTTTGTGAGAATAATCTTTGTTGTTTCAGGTAGTTGTAGTTTGTTCACTCTCATCTCTGGCTAGCATTCCATTATATTAATAAGGAAAATTTATTTACCCTGTTCTACTCTTGAAGGACATTTGGGTTGCATCTTTTTTTTGGCCATTATTAGTAGTGCCAATAATATCAAGATTCTTGGAGATGTCTTTCAGGACTGTATGCATGATTTTGTGTTGGAGATTACACACACACACACACACACACACTCTCACACACGCCTGTACTTCTACAGCCCTAAGGGTAGAATTGCTGGATCAGAAGCTGTGGATGTGTTCAGTTTTAGTAGATACTGTCCAACAGTTTCCCAAAGTGATTGTACCAACTTACACTTTAACCAACAGTATATGATATTTCATAGTAGATTCTCACTAAATAATAAGTGTTACTATCATTAAAGAATTTCCTATTTCCTGTCGGTTTGCTATGAGTCAGAATCGTCTTGATGGCAGCTGGTGTTTTTTTTTTTTTGGCTTATAGATCTGATAAGGAGCCCCAGTGGTGCAGTGGTTAAGAACTTGGTTGCTAACTAAAAGGCTGGTGGTTCAAACCCACCAGTGGCTCCACGGGAAAAAAGACCTGGTGTAAAGATTAAGAAACTCTAGGGGCAATTCTCCCCTGTCTTATAAGATTACTATAAATTGGAATTGACTATATGGCACACAACAACAAGAATCTGATAGAGAGTGGTAAAAAGTAATGGGCCTGGTCTCAGGTCAGATGGAGTGGACATTAGCTTATATGGTATCTAGTACATATATATTTTTTTTCTATGTTGTTGAACATAGTACCTTGCAGCAAAGTAGCAGTCTCACTACTTAAATTGAAGGGTATTACTAAACATCTCCTTCATAATGCCTGATTTGTGGAGTGAGCAGGTGACATATTGATGGGCACGTGCAACCTGTCAGTACTGTAATAAATTGATGATAGAAGGACTTTCAAGACATGTTTTCTACCTCAGATTTTTCTCCTCAGGATTGTTTGTGGTGAACGGTCAGTGTTGATTTTTCCATCTATTGTCCATATCACAGTGTTGAAAACTGTAATTGTTTTGGGGGCACTTATAGGAATCCAGCTCCTCCACCTCTTCATATACCCGTCACCTTGTTGTTGTTCTTGTGTGCCATTGAGTTGATTCCAACTCATAGCAACCCCATGTGCCAGAGTAGAACCACCCCATAGGCTTTTCTTGGCTTTAATATTTACAGAAGCAAATTGCCAGGTCTTTCTCCTGTGGAGCCACTGAACCTTTCAGGAATGTTTTGATAATCATAAAGAAAACCCAATGGATTCAAGAGGTTTTTAGGAAGCAACATGGTAGTATTGGGATGATAGAATCCCATTAGGCAGTTGCTCAATTTAAAAGTTAGAGCGTTTTTTCAATTTGCCACGTGTCTATTTTCTCATGAGACAGTATGGTATTTTCACAATCTTCCTAGGAAAGAAATCGATAAAATCTACACAGCTAGTATTTGCTAAATGATATTGATTTGTTATTAACATATTGTACAGTGAGCCTACATGACACCTAAACCTGTGTCCTTCATGTTGGTGGAGATTGATTGCCTGGGCATGAGAGCGCTGTTGGTGCCTCAGTGTCAGCCTTCTCTGCAGTGGTAGCAAAGTGAGTGTATGGGTAGCTAAGTGAGATCAGGTAGCTAAGTGAGCATATGGGTGGTAAAGTGAGCACGTAGGTAGCAAAGTGAGCAAGCAGATAGCTGTGATTCTGTGGTGGAGCAGTCATCTAGCTAGATGAGCAAAAAGGCAAGTATAGCCAGCCATACTATCTGTTCATAGAACTCATGTCCCAGAAAATATTCTTCTGTCTAGTTTTTTTCTTCCACATTTCTAACCATACTATATTCAGCAAATAAACGCTTAGAGTCATTTTTAAAATTTCAACTTTCAATTTTGTTTTCTAGTTTTGCTGAGAAAAGGTATTCACTTATTTTTTTTCCATTTTAAAAAGATTATTTTCCAATTCTTTTATTTAATACATTTAGTTCTTCAGTGTTGCAAATGTACCCTACTGCTGTCAAATATCTGGAAAAAGGGTATCCTTTTGAGTTTGTTAAATCATATCTTTCCTTTCATGGGACAGTTAACATTTTCACCCTGCCAACTCCTTTGAAGTACAAGTCTTCTGACTTAATGTACGCAGTATTCATTTACCATTTTCTGACTCCCTTGATTTATTGAGCATTATAGCACTTGGCTTAATGATTTTCTCTCCACCACCAACTGTGATATCTTTCATGGTGGTTTTATCGTCTACATAGATGTTCCATGCAATATGCAGTCTTTCTATCTTCCAAAGATCTTGTTCTCATTTCATTCAGTCACGCTGTCCCAGAATTAGGCCTTAGGTTTTTTTATTACCAATGACTATGCTCTCTCAAAAATCTCTCTGACCATCCCACCTATCTTTCTGGCTTCCACTGGTACCTCTACCCCATTAATACTCTCCCCACTCAGGCATCTCCCATCTTAGGAGTTCGGCATCGTTTTACTGTCCACATTCTCCTCAAGTTCTCAGCTCTCTCCTTAAGTGGTTTAGATTCCATAGTTCATTGTTATAATTATGCTTGTGTTCTCTCAACTCCCTTGCCGTTTTCTACCTTCACTGAAACCAAATGCTGCTGAGCCCATTACAACTCATGGCAACCTCGTGTGTCAGCGTAAAAGGTGCTCCATTGGGTTTTCAGTGGCTGCTTTTTTGGACGTATATCGCCAGACCTTTCTTCTAAGGCATCTCTGGATGGATTTGAATCTCTAACCTTTCGGTTAGCCCTAGAACGTGTTAGCCTTTTGCACCACCCAGGGATGCCTGCCATTGGGGTCACTGGCAAGACCCCTTCTTGGTTAAAACAAATGCTCCTCCTACTGTATGCCTTTAACTGAGCAACTTATGGCTGAAGAAAATACCTGGACCGTGCTGACTAGTCTCACTTTGATTAATGACTGCTGATCTCAAGTGGGACCTCAGCACTCATCAGCACTCACATTTCCCTTTTATTTGATTTTTCAAATTGCCCCTGCCCACTCTTTTCATCGAAAATTCAAGTAGAGCCGTAACTTTGGTCATCTGTGGAAAGATCTCAGACCAATTTAAGGGAATATTTCTATCATAAAATTATAAAGATTCCACAAGTCATTTATAGCCTATAAGAATTCATGTAGCTTTGCAGCTCTGGCCCATGCTTTCAACTCTTGTTATTGATTATTTCAGCAGAGCTTCAACATGAAAACAAATAGACATTAATTAAAAATGACTTTATGGTTTAAAAATATACGACTTGCCATTTCCACTATCTAAAATTAACATCTAGGCCATTACACTCAGGGAGCAATTATGAATGTTTGAGTGTGAAGTGTGCAGAGAGGCAGCTTGGATTTTATTTTTAAATCAACTTAATTGTTGCCAATAAAATAAAGTGAGGGGAGAAGACATTTGTCTTCCTCACAAAGAATAATTCTAGTGTTTTGTGACACTACTGGTGAAGCAAACAATTATAGCTTCTTATTAATCCAGGAGAAGCCACCCAACCCCTGCAAAGCCAGCACAGCCACGGAATGAGAAAGCCTGATAGTGTTGTCTTCAAGACCAGCCTGGGCAAACTGTATCTTTGGAAATTGAGGAAATTGGGTACATTTCAGCTATTTAGGGGAAGCATAAGAAAATGAACACATTTTAATAGTATCGAAGGCATTTCTAGGCTTATTTTTGTCTTCTGGTTCTGGTTTTTCTCTTCCAATTGTCTTTTATCAAAAAATGTACTGTTTCAGAAACAGGAAAGACTGTTGTGAAAATGTGTGGAGTATAATAACTGAAAAGGGAGGACACAAACCATACATACTATATGATTGGGTATTAATGTGGAAACCTGAAATATGGAAGCTGTTTAGTTTGTTTTATGTATTCAATTCTCTAAAGAACTTTATGAAAGAGTTTTAAACTCAATTTTTTTTTTTTTTAATACAAAACAGTGAAAATAGAAACTGGTGGGAAAAGCGAGAGGAAGAAGAAAACCAGGTGAAAGAAAATAACAAGATGGAAAAAAGGAGAGGACAAAGGCAACTGAAGAGGTGACTTACAGAAAGATATAGAAAAAGAAAATATTTAAATTTAATCATGAATAATCAAGTAGAGGCAAATTTTCATACTAAAAGTAATAATTTCACCAACATTTTATTAAGAGCTTAAATAATGTGTAACATTGTTCTGTGAGCTTTGTATGGATTAATTTATTGAATACTGACAAGAGTTCTATGAGGTAGGTGTGTTTATTCTTCCTGTTATCGAATATCTGCTCACGTAACCTGTATAGAGACCAAGAGGCAGTCATTTAGACAGAGCAAGGGGATACTTACTGTGTGGTTTAAAATCAGGAAAGGTGTGTGTCAGGATTGTATCCTTTCACCATTCTTATTCAATGTGTATGCTGAGCAAATAATCTGAAAATCTGGACTATATAAAAAAGTACTTGGTATCAGGATTGGACAAAGAATTATTAAAAACCTGCAATACGCATGTGACACAACCTTGCTTGCTGAAAGGGAAGAGGACTTGAAGCACTTACAGATGAAGATCAAAGACTATATAGCCTTCAGTAGGGATTACACCTCAACATAAAGAAAACAAAATACTTCACAACTGGACCAATAAGCAATATCATAACAAATGCAGAAAGTATTGACGATGTCAAGGATTTCATTTTACTTGGCTCCATAATCAAAGTTCTTGGGAAGAGCAATCAAAAAATGAAGTGATATATTGTACTAAGCAAATCTGCTGCAAAAGATCTCTTTAAAGCGTGAAAAAACAAACGTGTCATTCTGAGGACTAAGGTGCACTTACCCAATCCATGGGATTTCCATCACCTCATGTGCATGTGAAAGCCAGACAATGTATAAGTAAGACCCGAAGAAGAATTGAATTACAGTGTTGGCAAAAAATATTGAATATACCATGGACTGCCAGAAGAACAAACAAATCTGTTTTGGAAGGAGTACAAACAGAATGTTCCTTAAAAGGAAGGATGGAGAGACTCCATCTTTTGATTATGTGTGTGTGGTGAAAATATGCCCAACAAAATATTCACCAATTCCACGGTTTCTACATGCACAATTTTTTTTTTTGTACTTTGGATGATGGTTTATGGAACAAACTAGATTCTCATTAAACAATTAGTACACATATTGTTTTGTGACATTGGTTAACAATCCTACGGCATGTCAACACTCTCCCCTTCTCTACCTTCGGTTCCCTATTACCAGCTCTCCTATCCCCTCCTGCCTTCTAATCCTTGCCCCTTTGCTGGTGTGCTCCTTGAGTCTTGTTTTGTTTTATGGGTCTGTCTAATATTTGGCTGAAGGGTGAACCTCAGGAGTGACTTCAGTACTGAGTTAAAAGAGTGTCACGGGCCACATACTCGGGATTTCTGCAGTCTCTGTCAGGCCAGTAAGTTTGTTTTTTTTTTTGTGAGTTAGAATTTTGTTCTACATTTTTCTCCAGCTCTGTCAAGGACCCTCTATTGTGATCACTGTCACAGCAGTCAGTGGTGGTAGCTGGGCAACATCTAGTTGTACTGGACTCAATCTGGTAGAGGCTGTGGTAGTTGTGGTCTATTCATCCTTTGGACTAATCTTTCCCTTGTGTCTTTGGTTTTCTTCATTCTTACTTGTTCCAGATGGTGTGGGTCCAGTGGAGTATCTTAGATGCCTGCTCACAAGCTTTTAAGACCCCAGATGCTACTCACCAAAGTAGAATGTAGGACATTTTCTTTATAAACTATATTATGCCAATTGAATTAGATGTTCCCAGAGACCACGGCCCCCACAGCTCTCAGCTCAGTAATTCAGTCCCTCAGGGTGTTTGGATGTGTCTGTGGAGCTTCCATGACTTTGCCTTGGACAAGTTGTGCTGGCTTCCCCAGTATTGTGTATTGTCTTACCCTCCCCCAAAGTTACCACCTATCTATTGGCAAGACTTCATCTTACATTCTTTAGGCATGTTATCAGGAGGGAGAGACCAGTTCCTGAAGAAGGACATTATGCTTGGTAAAGTAGATGGTCAGCAAAAGAGAGGAAGACCCTCAATGAGATAGATTGACACAGTGACTACAACAATGGGCTCAAACATAGCAACAGTTGTGAGGATGGTGCAGGACCAGGCAGTGTTTCATTCTGTTGTACATAGGGTCAGAACTGTGAGTCAGAACTGACTGGACACACCTAACAACAACAACATTATCAAATATTAATAAAACCTGATAATACACCTTGTTGGAGAAGGCATAGTGCATTTGTAAATGATAATGAGAATTAGAACAAATATTTTGAAAAGCGATTTTGGTGTCGAGAAACTTAAGAATAAGTGACCCAATAATTTCCACTCTACATCAACTCTCCTAAGGAAATAATGTTGTGTGTAAGAAATTTCCATAATTTGAAAATGTTTAAATTAATATAGCATAATATAAAGCCAAAATTTTACACACTGTTAAAAAATCATGGAGTTGAAGATGGCGGACTAGGCAGACGTTACCTCGGATCCCTCTTACAACAAAGACACGGAAAAACAAGTGAATCGATCACATACATAACAATCTACGAACCCTGAACAACAAACACGGATTTAGAGACGGAGAACGAACTAATACGGGGAAGCAGCGAAAGTTTCCAGAGCCTGGAGCCAGCGTACCAGTCAGGTACGGCACAAGCACAGAGACCTGCTCCACCCCCCTGAACTAACCCCGGGAGGGGGACCAGCCGGTTCCACGGGCGGCGTGGGACGCAGCCGGTACGAGAAGTCCCGGGAGGCAGTGACTGATCTTGGAGCAGAAAGAGCAGCATCCGAGCCGGGGAACCGTCCCGCAGGGATTTGGACTGCTCGCAGGTACGCCATAAACACGGAGAGTTGCTCCACCCCCTGAACTAACCCCGGGAAGGGAACCAGCCGGGTCGCGAGGGCGGCATGGGACGCAGCCGGTAGGAGAAGTCCCCGGGAGGCAGCGACTGGTATTGGAGTGGGGAGAACAGCGTTCCAGCCGGGACACTTGGTCGCGTCACAAGCACGGGGAGCTACTCCACCCATCTGAACTAACCCCGGGAGGGGGCCCACCTGGTTCACGGGGGCGGCACGGCCACGCGGCTGGAGGGACGAGAAGTCCCCGGGAGGCAGCGACTGATTTTGGAGTTGAGAGTGCACCGTCCCAGTAGGGGAGCCTTGACGCTGGGCGTGGGGCTGGAAGCGGAGGATCTGACCGTGACTCCAGCGGGCCAGACCCCCTGGGGGCAATCTCCACACAGCCAGCACACATAGGCGACGCGCCCGCGGGAATCTCAGATATAACAGTCATTCCAAGCAAGACAAGCAACTCTGGCTATATTCTGAGGTGCTACTCTCCTATCTCTCTGTTCCCTCCCCCACCCTCCCCAGGCGGCTTCATTAACATCTGAATAGCCTGAGCCAGAGGGAGAACTCTGATAGGGATCTGACTGCAGTTTTTTTTTAGCGGATTTTCTGGAAAAACTAGTTTCCCAGTGATGGCTCGGAGACAACAATCCATATCAAACCACTTAAAGAAGCAGACCATGACAGCTTCTCCAACCCCCCAAACAAAAGAATCAAAATCTTTCCCAAATGAAGATACAATTTTGGAATTATCAGATACAGAATATAAAAAACTAATTTACAGAATGCTTAATGATATCACAAATGAAATTAGGATATCTGCAGAAAAAGCCAAGGAACACACTGATAAAACTGTTGAAGAACTCAAAAAGATTATTCAAGAACATACTGGAAAAATTAATAAGTTGCAAGAATCCATAGAGAGACAACATGTAGAAATCCAAAAGATTAACAATAAAATAACAGAATTAGACAACACACTAGGAAGTCAGAGGAGCAGACTCGAGCAATTAGAATGCAGACTGGGACATCTGGAGGACCAGGGAATCAACACCAACATAGCTGAAAAAAAATCAGATAAAAGAATTAAAAAAAATGAAGAAACCCTAAGAATTATGTGGGACTCTATCAAGAAGGATAACCTGCGGGTGATTGGAGTCCCAGAACAGGGAGGGGGGACAGAAAACACAGAGAAAATAGTTGAAGAACTTCTGACAGAAAACTTCCCTGACATCATGAAAGACGAAAGGATATCTATCCAAGATGCTCATCGAACCCCATTTAAGATTGATCCAAAAAGAAAAACACCAAGACATATTATCATCAAACTCACCAAAACCAAAGATAAACAGAAAATTTTAAAAGCAGCCAGGGAGAAAAGAAAGGTTTCCTTCAAGGGAGAATCAATAAGAATATATTCTGACTACTCAGCAGAAACCATGCAGGCAAGAAGGGAATGGGACGACATATACAGAACACTGAAGGAGAAAAACTGCCAACCAAGGATCATATATCCAGCAAAACTCTCTCTGAAATATGAAGGCGAAATTAAGATATTTACAGACAAACACAAGTTTAGAGAATTTGCAAAAACCAAACCAAAGCTACAAGAAATACTAAAGGATATTGTTTGGTCAGAGAACCAATAATATCAGATATCAGAACAACACAAGGTCACAAAACAGAACGTCCTGATATCAACTCAAATAGGGAAATCACAAAAACAAACAAATTAAGATTAATTAAAAAAAAAAAATACACATAACAGGGAATTATGGAAGTCAATAGGTAAAAGATCACAATAATCAAAAAGAGGGACTAAATACAGGAGGCATTGAACTGCCATATGGAGAGTGATAGAAGGCGATATAGAACAATACAAGTTAGGTTTTTACTTAGAAAAATAGGGGTATATAATGAGGTAACCACAAAAAGGCATAACAACTCTATAACTCAAGACAAAAACCAAGAAAAACGTAACGACTCAACTAACATAAAGTCAAACACTATGAAAATGAGGATCTCACAATTTACTAAGAAAAACGCCTCAGCACAAAAAAGTGTGTGGAAAAATGAAATTGTCAACAACACACATAAAAAGGCATCAAAATGACAGCACTAAAAACTTATTTATCTATAATTACCCTGAATGTAAATGGACTAAATGCACCAATAAAGAGACAGAGAGTCACAGACTGGATAAAGAAACACGATCCATCTATATGCTGCCTACAAGAGACACACCTTAGACTTAGAGACACAAACAAACTAAAACTCAAAGGATGGAAAAAAGTATATCAAGCAAACAATAAGCAAAAAAGAAGAGGAGTAGCAATATTAATTTCTGACAAAATAGACTTTAGACTTAAAACCACCACAAAGGATAAAGAAGGACACTATATAATGATAAAAGGGACAATTGATCAGGAAGACATAACCATATTAAATATTTACGCACCCAATGACAGGGCTGCAAGATACATAAATCAAATTTTAACAGGACTGAAAAGCGAGATAGATACCTCCACAATTATAGTAGGAGACTTCAACACACCACTTTCGGAGAAGGACAGGACATCCAGTAAAAAGCTAAACAGAGACACGGAAGATCTAATTACAACAATCAACCAACTTGACCTCATTGACTTATACAGAACTCTCCACCCAACTGCTGCAAAATATACTTTTTTTTCTAGTGCACATGGAACATTCTCTAGAATAGACCACATATTAGGTCATAAAACAAACCTTTGCAGAGTTCAAAACATCGAAATATTACAAAGCATCTTCTCAGACCACAAGGCAATAAAACTAGAGATCAATAACAGAAAAACGAGGGAAAAGAAATCAAATACTTGGAAAATGAACAATACCCTCCTGAAAAAAGACTGGGTTATAGAAGACATCAAGGAGGGAATAAGGAAATTCATAGAAAGCAACGAGAATGAAAATACTTCCTATCAAAACCTCTGGGACACAGCAAAAGCAGTGCTCAGAGGCCAATTTATATCAATAAATGCACACATACAAAAAGAAGAAAGAGCCAAAATCAGAGAACTGTCCCTACAACTTGAACAAATAGAAAGTGAGCAACAAAAGAATCCATCAGGCTCCAGAAGAAAACAAATAATAAAAATTAGAGCTGAACTAAATGAATTAGAGAACAGAAAAACAATCGAAAGAATTAACAAAGCCAAAAGCTGGTTCTTTGAAAAAATTAACAAAATTGATAAACCATTGGCTAGACTGACTAAAGAAATACAGGAAAGGAAACAAATAACCCGAATAAGAAATGAGAAGGACCACATCACAACAGAACCAAATGAAATTAAAAGAATCATTTCAGATTATTATGAAAAATTGTACTCTAACAAATTTGAAAACCTAGAAGAAATGGATGAATTCCTGGAAAAACACTACCTACCTAAACTAACACATTCAGAAGTAGAACAACTAAATAGACCCATAACAAAAAAAGAGATTGAAACGGTAATCAAAAAACTCCCAACAAAAAAAAGTCCTGGCCCGGACGGCTTCACTGCAGAGTTCTACCAAATTTTCAGAGAAGAGTTAACACCACTACTACTAAAGGTATTCCAAAGCATAGAAAATGACGGAATACTACCCAACTCATTCTATGAAGCCACCATCTCCCTGATACCAAAACCAGGTAAAGACATTACAAAAAAAGAAAATTATAGACCTATATCCCTCATGAACATTGATGCAAAAATCCTCAACAAAATTCTAGCCAATAGAATCCAACGACATATCAAAAAAATAATTCACCCTGATCAAGTGGGATTTATACCAGGTATGCAAGGCTGGTTTAATATCAGAAAAACCATTAATGTAATCCATCACATAAATAAAACAAAAGACAAAAACCACATGATCTTATCAATTGATGCAGAAAAGGCATTTGACAAAGTCCAACACCCATTCATGATAAAAACTCTTACCAAAATAGGAATTGAAGGAAAATTCCTCAACATAATAAAGGGCATCTATGCAAAGCCAACAGCCAATATCACTCTAAATGGAGAGAACCTGAAAGCATTTCCCTTGAGAACGGGAACCAGACAAGGATGCCCTTTATCACCACTCTTATTCAACATCGTGTTGGAAGTCTTAGCCAGGGCAATCAGGCTAGACAAAGAAATAAAAGGTATCCGGATTGGCAAGGAAGAAGTAAAGTTATCACTATTTGCAGATGACATGATTATATACACAGAAAACCCTAAGGAATCCTCCAGAAAACTACTGAAACTAATAGAAGAGTTTGGCAGAGTCTCAGGTTATAAAATAAACATACAAAAATCACTTGGATTCCTCTACATCAACAAAAAGAAAACCGAAGAGGAAATAACCAAATCAATACCATTCACAGTAGTCCCCAAGAAGATAAGATACTTAGGAATAAATCTTACCAAGGATGTAAAAGACCTATACAAAGAAAACTACAAAGCTCTACTACAAGAAATTCAAAAGGACATACTTAAGTGGAAAAACATACCTTGCTCATGGATAGGAAGACTTAACATAGTAAAAATGTCTATTCTCCCAAAAGCCATCTATACATTTAACGCACTTCCGATCCAAATTCCAATGTCATATTTTAAGGGGATAGAGAAACAAATCACCAATTTCATATGGAAGGGAAAGAAGCCCCGGATAAGCAAAGCACTACTGAAAAAGAAGAAGAAAGTGGGAGGCCTCACCTTACCTGACTTCAGAACCTATTATACAGCCACAGTAGTCAAAACAGCCTGGTATTGGTACAACAACAGACACATAGACCAATGGAACAGAATTGAGAACCCAGACATAGATCCATCCACGTATGAGCAGCTGATATTTGACAAAGGACCTGTGTCAATTAACTGGGGAAAAGACAGCCTTTTTAACAAATGGTGCTGGCATAACTGGATATCCATTTGCAAAAAAATGAAACAGGACCCATACCTCACACCATGCACAAAAACTAACTCCAAGTGGATCAAAGACCTAAACATAAAGACTAAAACGATAAAGATCATGGAAGAAAAAATTGGGACAACCCTAGGAGCCCTAATACAAGGTATAAACAGAATACAAAACATTACCAAAAATGATGAAGAGAAACCCGATAACTGGGAGCTCCTAAAAATCAAACACCTATGCTCATCTAAAGACTTCACCAAAAGAGTAAAAAGACCGCCTACAGATTGGGAAAGAATTTTCAGCTATGACATCTCCGACCAGCGCCTGATCTCTAAAATCTACATGATTCTGTCAAAACTCAACCACAAAAAGACAAACAACCCAATCAAAAAGTGGGCAAAGGATATGAACACACATTTCTCTAAAGAAGATATTCAGGCAGCCAACAGATACATGAGAAAATGCTCTCGATCATTAGCCATTAGAGAAATGCAAATTAAAACTACGATGAGATTCCATCTCACACCAGCAAGGCTGGCATTAATCCAAAAAACACAAAATAATAAATGTTGGAGAGGCTGCGGAGAGATTGGAACTCTCATACACTGCTGGTGGGAATGTAAAATGGTCCAACCACTTTGGAAATCTATCTGGCGTTATCTTAAACAGTTAGAAATAGAACTACCATACAACCCAGAAATCCCGCTCCTAGGAATATACCCTAGAGATACAAGAGCCTTCATACAAACAGATATATGCACACCCATGTTTATTGCAGCTCTGTTTACAATAGCAAAAAGTTGGAAGCAACCAAGGTGTCCATCAACGGATGAATGGTTAAATAAATTGTGGTATATTCACACAATGGAATACTACGCATCGATAAAGAACAGTGACGAGTCTCTGAAACATTTCATAACATGGAGGAACCTGGAAGGCATTATGCTGAGCGAAATTAGTCAGAGGCAAAAGGACAAATATTGTATAAGACCACTATTATAAGATCTTGAGAAACAGTAAACCTGAGAAGAACACATACTTTTGTGGTTACGAGGGGGGGAGGGAGGGAGGGTGGGAGAGGGTTTTTTTTATTGATTAATCAGTAGATAAGAACTGCTTTAGGTGAAGGGAAAGACAACACTCAATACATGGAAGGTCAGCTCAATTGGACTGGACCAAAAGCAAAGAAGTTTCCGGGATAAAATGAATGCTTCAAAGGTCAGCGGAGCAAGCGCGGGGGTCTGGGGAGCATGGTTTGTGGGGACTTCTAAGTCAATTGGCAAAATAATTCTATTATGAAATCATTCTGCATCCCACTTTGAAATGTGGCGTCTGGTGTCTTAAATGCTAACAAGCAGCCATCTAAGATGCAGCAATTGGTCTCAACCCACCTGGAGCAAAGAAAAATGAAGAACACCAAGCCCACATGACAACTAAGAGCCCAAGAGACAGAAAGGGCCGCATGATCCAGAGACCTACATCATCCTGAGACCAGAAGAACTAGTTGGTGCCCGGCCACAATTGATGACTGCCCTGACAGGGAGCTCAGCAGAGGACCCCTGAGGGAGCAGGAGATCAGTGGGATGCAGACCCCAAATTCTCATAAGAAGACCAAACTTAATGGTCTGACTGAGACTGGAGGAATCCCGGCGGCCATGCTCCCCAGACCTTCAGTTGACACAGGACAGGAACCATCCCCGAAGACAACTCATCAGAAATGAAAGGGACTGGTCAGCGGGTGGGAGAGAGATGCTGATGAAGAGTGAGCTAATTATATCAGGTGGACACTTGAGATTGTGTTGGCAACTCTTGTCTGGAGGGGGCATGGGAGGATAGAGAGAGAGGGAAGCTGGCAAAATTGTCAAGAAAGGAGAGACTGAAAGGGCTGACTCAAGACGGGGAGAGTAAGTGGGAGTAGGGAGTGAGATGTATGTAAACTTATATGTGACAGACTGATTGGATTTGTAAACGTTCACTTGAAGCTTAATAAAAGTTATTATAAAAAAAAAAAGGAAAGGGAGGCAAGCAGAGAGTTGGGGACCTCATACCACCAAGAAAGCAGCACCAGGAGAAGAGTGTGTCCTTTGGACCCGGAGGCCCTGAGCCTGAGAAGCTCCTTGACCAAGGGAAGATTAAGGACAAGGACCTTCCTCCAGAGCTGACAGAGAGAGAAAACATTCCCCTGGAGCTGATGCCCTGAATTTGGACTTGTAACCTGATAGATTGTGAGAGAATAAATTTCTGTTTGTTAAAGCCAAAAAAAAAAAAAAAAAAATCATGGAGTTAACAATAGTACAGACTGTTATGGAAATGTGTGGAGTCTAATAACTTAAAAAGAGAGGATGCAAATCACACATACTATATAAGATTCTTGGTTTTTTAAAGTGGAAATGCATATACTCATAGAAAAAAGACAGCTAAGAACAACAACAACATATTTGTGATCAGATTCTTTCTTGTGACATTATCAACTTCCTCTGGTTACCTATTATCTGGTGAGCCTCATGGAATTCTTGCTCCCTAAGCCCTTAAAATTCATGAAGATACCTGATTTCACTTGGCTTTTCCCCTTCTTGCTGCCACATGTGCCACAAAGTCCTGCATGAGGGACTTTGTTTACCTTCAGTATGAGGAGGGGAGAGACTTTGGTTGCAGTCTCTGGTTGTTTCTGCTCTACTTGAGCCATCACTCTGTGACCCACCTTTCCACTCTATTGAGTTGATATCTGCATTTCAGGTGAACTTGTCCTCACACTGACATTTTCCTTGACCTCTCCAACTGCTCCTGTTCATCTGTCTTCCTTTTCCAAGCCTCTCCAGCCTCACACTCTACTCCCAGCCTTTCTCACACAGGACCATAAAGAACTCCTGCTGCAAACTGTACTTCACCTTCTTCTGTTTGACTCCTGCAGTCCCAGGCAACCACCCATTCTATATATATTCCATACCATTTGTTCACTCACCACACACGTACGAAATATTTACATGGCAGGCACTGTTTTATGAGCTTTGTGTATAAAGCCTAATAGTGAATATTTCACTATTGGGCTTCAAAAAACAAAAACAAAATTCGGATATGAACAGAAATAGGTATATGAACAAAAAAATTTTGAAGCCATGTATTAATAGTGGTCAAATCAAAGATATTTATAAAATGCTACCTTTGACTTTTGTCTTTTTTTTTTATTTCCTACTTTTCCCAGTCTGTTGCCTGTGTGTTTATGTTAGCGTGTGTGAGGGCGTGTGTGTGTGGTGGAGGAGCCTACTTTGATGGCAAGACACAGAACCTCTGAGCTGGTTGGAACTGGGTCATCTGCAGAGTATGGTGGCAGTGTCAGGGATGCACCATGAAACTTGATGGGCTATGGACATAATTAATCATTGTCTGCTTATGACAAGAAAGAATAGAGGTCAGTAAGCACACCCAGGTGCATTGGAGGAAGCACATAGGTCTTCTTCACTGAGAGGAGAGCAAAGTAATCCATCTCTTGGCTCTGCCATCTGAGTCCTCGTAGGTGACAGAGTGCTCTTGGGCTCTGGGCCTGTTTTGTTTTGTTTCGTTTTTAGATAGGCTGATTTGCATGTACTTGGAAGGAAAAATTGCCCAAGTCGAATAAATTCCCCCAAAGGCACTCTTCAGAGCATGCCCATTCGGTGCCCTGGGCCTAAGGGTGGGGAAAGTCATTATGACCTTTCTAAAATTCACTTTCACAACTGAATTACCGTGGTTCTTACCACTTTTTCAAGATGCAGTGAAATCCGAAAAGGTCCAGATTGTTCCTTTCAGATTGATTAACTGAATAGATTGTGTATGTGTGTGCATGCAGAAGCATGGTAAGCCAAATCGATTTGGGGGGAGTGTGGTTTAGCCTCTCCCCGACAGAACTGTATTCACCTGTGGACAAATGCCTGCTTTCATATGGACTTTTTGTGCATGGTATACTCGTGGTGCTTTGGGAAAGGTTGGACAGTACCTTACTACCTGGAATGATTGCTTCCAGTATTTATATAGCATCCAGCTTGCCCATCAAAAGTGCTCAAAAATTAGCTATTAAATTAATTAGGAAATTTATTTTAAACACCGTACATGACCAGTTTAGGTGTGAGACCCACTAACTCAGTGGTTTGAATCTCTTGTTTCCAACAAGGCACAAATTTATTTATTCTACAGCTAACGTTCATTCACTTTTCCAAACAAATGGAGAATATATGATTGACTAAAACTGTATTAGAAATGAAAATAAAAGAACTCCAATTCTCAAATTCAGTATCTATACTTTAAATTTTTTAAATGTCTTCTCATGTTTAAAAGCAATTCACAATCAGTTTTAAAAGATACTTTGGCTCAATTGGAAATTTGGATGTGAACTGGTTAGATAATATTAGGAAAGTGTCATTAATTTTCTTTTTTGTGATAATGGTATTGGGGATACACGGATGTGCTGGAGCTGACCTTTTTTTTTTTTTGATCACAAGTTTCTGATTGTTACCATCTCCTCCCAACTGCATATTGAAATCGGCTTATGATGGAAGTATTTACACCATGGGAATTTGCAGACACTACAAGCCTGGTCTTTTTTTCCCTAACAGTCAGTTGTTAAATGCTCACCCACACACATAGGAGAATCTTAAATGGCACATCCATCAACACAGTGCATGGCCTTCCAATTCAACAAGGACCAGTTCAGGTGTCACCTCTATGCTAGTCTTCCTTTATCTCTCCACCTGAAAGTAAGTGTTTCCTTCTCTGTTTTATAATGTTTTATGTATACTCTTCATAAGCATTTGTCAGTTTCTACTTTAAAAAAATTATGAACATATCTATATCTCATTGTTCTCATCAGAAGTTAAGCTCTTTGAGTCAGTGTCTGAATCACCCCACACTGTTCAGCACGTGCGTAAAATAGTTTTTCCTGGATTCTATCCCAGGTCCTCTTCAGTTGTCCCTCCACATGTCTATCTATGTCTCTTATACTCACCTGTGACATGGCTGCAGCTACCACCTACATCATGATGACTCTCATGTCACACCTCTCTCCAGTGCCAATGGGGAAGCAGCAGCATCAGGTTGATCCATTCACCTGGAGCTTTGTCATTTAAAATGAATTGTTGGTGGTGCTATTACCTGGTGCTTAATAATCAGGGGTCCCAAGTCACACCTGGTCCAAAGGATCATTTTGCCATTTCATAGCATTATAACCTTGTAACTATTTATTTTACTTGAATCTGCAATCAATGCCCACAGAAGCAGCGGTCAAAAAATCAAACGACAGATTGCATTGGGCATGGCTGCTGCAAAAGACCTCTTTAAAGTGTTAAAAAGCAAAGGTGTCCCTTTGCGGACTAAGGTGCACCTGACTCAAGCCATGGTATTTTCAATCATCTTGTATGCATGCAAAAGCTGGACAATGAATAAGAAAGACTGAAGAAGAATTGATGCCTTTGAGTTACAGTGTTGGTGAAGAATATTGAGTATACCATGGACTGCCAGAAGAATGAACAAACCTGTCTTGGAAGAAGTATAGCCAGAATGCTCCTTAGAAGCAAGGATGGTGAGACTTTCTCTCACATCTTTCAGACATATTATCGGGAGGGAACATTTCCTGGAGAAGGACATCATGCTTGGTAAAGTAGAGGGTCAGTGAAAAAGAGGAAGACCCTCCATGAGATGTATTGATGCAATGGCTGCAACAATGGGCTCAAGCATAGTAACGATTGTGAGGATGGTGCAGAACCAGGCAGTGTTTTGTTCTTTTGTGTGTGGGGTTGCTATGAGTTACAACCAGCTCAATGACACCTAACAACAAAAACAACTCTTTATCATTTAGCCTCTCTTCCCCAAAACCCCATCCTTTTCTATCCCCCTTGCATTGTTTTATTTTTTTAAGCACTTACAACTGGAGTCCTTGGGTGGTGGAAATGGTTAAGTGCTTGGCTGTTAACTGAAAGGGTAAGGATTCAAATCCACCCAGAGGTGCCTCAGAAGAAAGGCCTAGAGATCTACTACTGAAAAATCAACCATTGAAAACCTATGAAGCACAATTTTACTCTGACACACGTGGGATCACCATGAGTTAGAATCGACTTGAGACAACTGTTCCCCCTCCCCAGGACCCCATCACTTTATATTCCTTTTACATTTTTGAAAAATAATTTGATTTATTTTGTTGTTGTTGTTGAGAACGTACACAGCAAAACATACAGTAATTCAACAATTTCTACATTTAGTGACATTGATTACATTCTTTGAGTTGTATAATCATTCTCAACCTCCTTTTCTGCATTGTTCCTCCCCTAGTAACATAAATTCACTGCCCCTTGAGGTTCTTATCTAATCTTTTGAGTTTTTATTGTCAATTTGATCCCATGTAGATAGTTTTAAAAGAGCATAGTGCTTTTTTAAAATAGTTAAGCTATTGTTTGGTTTTAAGAATACTTTAGGTTTAAGGTTTAAAGATTATCTCAGGGAAATAGTTTCAGGAGCTTCAGGATGTCTACAGTCCATGAGAATTTGGAATTTTGCTCTGCATTTTCCCCTTTTGATCAGGATTTTTCTTTGGAATCTTTGACCAAAATGTTCAATAATGGTAGCTGGTCACCATCTAGCTCTTCTGGTCTCATGGCAAAGGAGGCTGTTGTTCATAGAGACAATTACCCACACATACCATATCCTCCTATTCCTGACTCTCTTTCTCTGTTATTCCAGGTGAATGTAAAAAAAAAATTTTTTTTTTGCTCTCAAGTTAAATGAGTTAATGCTGGGAATTCACTTAACAGTACTTAGCCTTACAAAGACATTTTACAAATATTACTCTTCTACATCTCCAGCTGCTCTCTCCTTTGGATTTTCCTCTTCCTCTCCATTCTCTGAATGGTGTCACCCTTCTGGAAACCACCCTTAGCCTCCTTTTCTTGTTAATTCACAAATGATCCTTGCCCATGTCTTCAGCTACCATGTAGCCACTGAGGACTCTTACACATAGGTTTCTAGTTCAGGTTTACTCCTCAGCTTCAAGTATTTATCTGTCACTCTCTAAATCTTACCTTGATATCCCCAGGCACCTTGAGCCCCTCAAATGAAATCTTTATCAGGGCCTCCCTTCTACAACTGCTTCTCTTGCTTTTCCAAACTTTGCAAATACTACCAGCTGGGCACTTGAGCATGAGAAACATCTTTAACTTCTCTCCTTTCCACATCCAGTTTCTACCAAATTCTGTTGTACTTACCTGCTGGAAATCACATTGTGTGTGAAAAAAGCATGGTTTGTGGAATCAGTCAGATGTATTTATTACCTGCCTCTGCAATTTACGTGTCACCTTTCAGAGGTTGCCTAATGCCCTAGCCTTATTTTCTTTAGTTATGATGTAAAAATAAGAACACATGCCTCATAGGATTAAGGAAGCATCTATATCTATCTATCTGTCTATGTATTTATCTACCTGTGCAAAAGACTTCTTTAACGTATTGAAAAGCAAAGATGTCAATTTGAGGACTAAGATGTGCCTGACCCAAGTCGTGGTATTTCAATCGCCTCGTATGCATGCAAAAGTTGGACAATGAATAAGGAAGACTGAAGAAGAATTGATACCTTTGAATTATGGTGTTAGCAAAGAATATTGAATATACCATGAACTGCCAGAAGAACAGACAAATCTGTCTTAGAAGAAGTATTGCCAGAATGCTCCTTAGAAGCAATGATGGTACAGTGCAATGAATTACTTAATATTGGCCCTTCTAGCCATGGTCTGGAAATACTGGTGGCGTAGTGGTTAAGAGCTACAGCTGCTAACCAAAAAGTCGGCGGTTTGAATCCACTAGGCATTCCTTGGAACCTCTATGGGGCAGTTCTATTCTGTCCTGTAGGGTCGCTATGAGTCGGGATCGACTCAACAGCAATGGGTTTGGGTTTTTTTTTTTTTGGTTTAGCCATGGTCTTTGTGACTCACACACAGTGATTGAGTGGGACTATGCAAATAAGGTATATGAACCTATGATGGTTGGGGTTATGTGTCAACTTGGCTAGGCCATGATTCCCAGTTTTGTGTGGTTGTCTTCCGTTTTATGTGTTGTAGATCCTGACCTCTACATGTTGATGAGGCAGGGTTGGTATAAGGCGTGTCTTAGGTCACAGTCTTGCAGGAGAGCGTGACTCAAACCCCACCCTTACTAAACTTACACCTTTCTCTGGAGTGCAGCCTGCATCTAAGATATATATGTGCGTGTCCTGGCGAGGCTCTTTCTCTCTGCATCTGGATCCTGCATCCAGTTCCAGGTCGTGATCAGTTGACCTCCCCAGAGGCCTGCTGTCTGACCTGT
Source organism: Loxodonta africana (assembly GCF_030014295.1). Classification (NCBI taxonomy): domain Eukaryota; kingdom Metazoa; phylum Chordata; class Mammalia; order Proboscidea; family Elephantidae; genus Loxodonta; species Loxodonta africana. The sequence continues at coordinate 41,378,639 of NC_087362.1, forward strand.
TGATTCTGGAATTCACTGGCCTCCACAGCCCCTTGGGTCGGCAGCCTATCATGTGACCTGATTCACCAGCTTCCACAGCCTCGTGAGCCAGCAGCCTATGGTCTGAACTGCAGGTTTGGGTGCATCAGCCCCTGCAGCCCTGTAGGTTGGGAGAAGCCTATGCCTGACCAAGGAATTTGGGATTTGCCAGCCTCCACAACTGCGTGAGCCATCTCCCTTATACAGTTCGTGAGTTCTGTGAGACGTTGCAGCAAATTCAGGAACCCAAAGATGAGGGGTAGAGTACTAAGGGAGGAGGGAGTGGTTGATGTTAGAGATGATGGAGTGGTAGAGGGGCTTGGAAAAGTTGGACTTTTGGAACATTTTTAACCTCTGCCTCATAGGAACCAGCTTTGTGTTGATCCTTATAAAAGAAATTATTTGTTTAAATGGCAAAACTTTGTTTCGCTTGCTTGGGACATGTTATCAGGAGAGACCAGCCCCTGGAGAAGGACATCATGCTTGGTAAAGTAGAGGGCCAGTGAAAAAGTGGAAGACCCTCAACAAGATGGATTGACACAACAATGGGCTCAAACATAACCATTGTGAGGATGGTGCAGGACTAGGCAATGTTTTGTTCTGTTGTATGTAGAGTCAGTATTTGTCCGAATCGACTCCAAGGCACCTAACAACAACAACACACACACACACGTATATAAACCAAACCCATTGCTGTCAAGTCAATTCCGACTCATAGTGACCCTGTAGAACAGAATAGAACTGTCCCATAGGGTTTCTAGGGAGCAGCTGGTGGATTCAAACTGCAGACATTTGTTTAGCAGGCAAGGTCTTAACCACTGCACCACCAGGGCTCCATATATATATGTGTGTAAGAGGACACAAAGCTCTCTTTTTGCTCATGCCCCCACTTCTACCCACCAGGCTGTGTTGCTAAAATCATTCTTACTGTTCTCTCATCTTTAAACTCACTCCTACAAAATTTATTCTCCACACTGCTGTGTCAGTATATTTATATTAGAATCTAATCATTGCATTGCTCTTTTCCTACTTTCCTCTACTGCTAGCATTTAGCTTCTCAACCTTCTAAAAAACTTCAAAACCCTTCAGAATGGCAAATGAAGACCTTTCCTCACCTGCCTACACAGCCATCCCTAGCTGCTGATGCATCACCATCCTTCAGGCTTTAATTCAGATGTTTCCTCCCTATGAAAACATTTCCTGAGCCTCTGGCATGGGTAAGTTGTCGTTAGTTGCTGCTGAGTGAGCTTCAACTCATGGTGACCTTATGGATAACAGAATAAAACATTGCTGGTCCTGCCTCATCTTCATGATCATTAGTATGTTTGAGCCCATGGTCGTGGCCATTGTGTCAATCCATCTCATTGACGGTTTCCCTCATTTCTGCTGACCCTTTACCAACCGTAATGTCCCTTTCTAGCAACTGGTCTTTCCTGATGATATGTTCAAGGTAAGTGAGATGAAGTCTCTCTGCCCTTACTTCTAAGGAACATCCTGGTTGTATTTCTTTTAAGACTGATTTGTTCTTCTGGCAGTCCATAGCATATTACCCATCCCTTTTTTGGAAGCCCTCCTTTGAAAAAATCCCATGTATTTGTCTTCCACTGCTCACTGTTACCACAATATTACAGTTTAGTAACTGCGTCTGTTCTGCCATGGTTAGATGATGAGTTGATTCAGGGCAGGGATTGACTTTCCTCTTTTTATCCCCATCCTCATCTGACTCAATTACTTGGAAGGCCATGATTAAACCACTTTTAAATATACTTGACCACTGTTGATTTTCCAGAAATAGGTAATGTTTTCTGAATTGGTTTCTTGAAGTAGAGGCAGATTTGCATCTGTTATTCACATTCTTCCATCCACTCTGATTTACGATGACTCAGGGCCCAGATGTATGAGATAATTGTCCATAGTGGGTATATAGATGTTGGCCAACGAGAATCAACTTGCCCAAAAAAGAAAGGCCTTGATGCTTTTGTTGTGAAGCTTTTGCTTATCACCTTAGGTAACTAGTCACTAAAAACACTAAAGATATAATTGAAAAAGACTGCAGACTACTATTTATGGCAACAAAAATAATTAATTATTAGCTACTTAAGGAATTTTATTGTGAAAAAGACTCAAAAAATAAAATATAAGGCAACTTATATTTGAAAGGGTTATCATTATAAGCACACAAAGTCAGATAAAATGCAAACAAATTTGTAAATAATACAAACAAGAGTAATTTTTTTTTTTTTAGGATTCTAGAATAGAGTTTAAGAATGTCAAATTAAAATTTCAAAACAGTGTGGATACTGGCATTACTTATATTCTTATTCTGAATACACTCCTAACAAGTCGTTAATGATCATCGAGAACCTTGTGTCAGAATCTGTGCCAGCTTTCCTTTCATCTCCACAACAACCATGGAAGGTATTTGCTGCACTCCTCTTTTTGACACATGTGAATGTGAAATGCAGGGCAATAAGGTAAGTTGTTCACAGTCCTTTAGCCTGTGCAGTCAGGATTTACAGTAAGTTCTCTTTGACTCCAAACATTTCCCTAAACATTTTCTTAGTCACACTTATGTTTTGAGATTTCAGAATCAGAATTCTAGAGAGCAGATTCCTTCCACGTAACACGCATCTTAAGGAAGGCGCTCATCAGAAACAGCTGTACTTCGAGTCTGACTGCAGTACTGCTGTCAAGAGCATGTAGACACATGCAAAAGCATGCCTACTCTTAGAGAGGTTACTGGATTGGGGCTAGGAATGAAGTGGGGAGAGGGAAAAGCAAAACAAGAATCCTTATGAATATGTGAGTAGTATTTTTTGTTTTTATAAGCGATCCCTAGAAAGCAGGTGGATTTTAATGCCTAGAATTTGGAGAAAATTATTTTCTGCAAGATGTTACAATTTTGGAAAAGGGACACAAGCTCACTCAGAAGAAAAAATTACTAAGAATGAAATCTACAGTCCTTCCCATGGTCTTCAAGACCCTACAACACCTGCCACCTCCCTGCCTACTTGACACCTTTTCTAACCACTTTCCTTCTATCCATTCAACTCCTGTTACTCCCTTGAGGCCAACAAGGTACCTGCCTCAGGGCCTTTGTGCTTGTTCTTCCCTCTGCTGGAAATGCTCTTTCTTCCAGGTACCATATTTTTTCTGTCTCACTTCTTTCAGGCGTTTGTCCAAGGTCTAGCTTCCCTGAAAGGCCTTCCCTGGTAACAGAAGCTAAGATCGGAGCCCCTGTTATTCTTCATCTTCCTAATCTGCTTTCATTTTTCTTCAAAGTCCCTGTCACTAGTTCCTATTACATTATATATTTAGTTGGCTATTTATTGTCTTGCCCCCATTAAAATGTAAGATCTACAAGAAGAGGAGTCTTTCTTGGTCTGCTTGGCATCCAGAAAGGAGTGCCTGGGTGGTGCAAGTGGTTAACACACTCAGCTACTGACTGGAAGGTTGGCAGGTTGAGTCCACCTAGAGGTGCCTTGGAATAAAGGCCTGGTGATCTACTTCTGAAAAATCAGCCATTGAAAGTGCTGTGGAGCATAGTTCTACTCTGACACATATTCAGTTACCATGAGTTGAAATAGACTCCATGGCAACTGTTTTTTTGTTGTTGTTTGTTTATGTTGGTATCTAGAAAAGCAAAGTGACTGGAAGATAGGTATTTTTTGTTGAACGAATGCACAGATGAGTGAATTAATGTATTAATTAATGAATGCTTATTTGGTGGGGATACTCTGCCTGCCTCTATTCCATGGTCAGAAAGTCAGGAGTCTAGGAGCAAGCTGGGTTCATTCTCTTGTTACCCAAATATGCTTCTACTTCTCTTTCCTGGCTCTATCATCATACTGCCACCGTCTCAGCTGCCCAAAGCAATAAACCCCAGCGTTGCTTTCACCCTGTCCTGTTTCTCTACCTCATTCCCAAAGTCCCACCAGTTCTGTTTCTGAAATGTTTCTTACATCAGCCCTTCATTTATATGTCCACTGCTATCAGTGCCTCTCACTTGCTCTATTTACCTGTTAAATTCCCCAGCTACTTCTTTAACAGAGTGGGTTTTTTTAGATTAAATGTCAGTGAGTTAAATAACAGACAAGATAAATTATCAAAAGCATTTGCTTGAAGGGGGTAGATAATTTTTCCAGTAAAAGAGGCACTTATTTCCTCTATAATTTACTACAAAGTGTAGCAGAAAATTTTCTTTCAGGAATGACAGAAAGGGAAATAAAATGAATCATATATTTCTTAATTAGTCAATAAAAGGAAGCATGCCATTTTACAAATAAGGAGAAACCTTTTCTGGTACTAAATTAATTTCTTACAAAAACCCTTATTTGAGAGTTATTACACTACATAATAGACAATGCTTTATTCAGCAGTTTTAACAAAAAGGCCTAATGCATGTTCATATGGCTGCTTTCTTAATCAACCTTCCTTAGTCAATCCTCATATATGGCATTTGTTTGGAAGAGATAGGCAGATCAGGCCCCAAAAACAAATATGCCTGTATCATAAATCAGGAAAACAACTGAGGAAAGCAAAATAATCATTCCCAAAATATGAGTCTTCCTATCCGACCAGTACTTGTGTATGATAACAAAGCAAATAGTGCAGAGGGTTTATTTAAAACATCAAACAAACAAAATACAACAGTAATAAAAAACTAGCCCTTCCCTTCTTCCAGGTCAGCAGAGCATATACTCGTTATCGTTTCTGTTTCTAGTCATTCTAAATAATATGTTTTATTGCATATTTTGGTCAACCCATGGCGTAAAATGAGAAAATTAGCACCTTTCCCTTTCTCTCCACATCTCGTTACTTTCACATCTTCTACTATCTAGACTTTAAGGAGTCCTGGAGTCAGCATCGACTTGATAGCAATATTGCAAATGGTTTTGGTTTGCAATAGGAGCTCTGGTGGTGCAGTGATTAAGCCATCAGCTGCTAACGGTAAGGTCAGCAGTTTGAGCCCACCAGCTGCTCCACAGGAGAAAGGTGTGCAGTCTACTTCTATAAGGATTACAGCCTTGGGAACCCTATGGGGCAGTTCTACTCTGTCCTATATAGTCGCTATGAGTCAGAATCGACTTGATGGCAATGGATTTAGTTTGGTTTTGGTGGTGCAATGGTTAAGTGCTGGGCTGCTAATCAAAAGGTTCGTGGTTCAAACCCATCCAGCGGCTTCTCAGGTGATCTACTCCTGTAAAGATTTCGGTGTGGTAGAAAACCCTGTGGGACACATCTACTGTCGTATGGGTCACTGTGAGTCGTAATCAACTTGACGGCTCCTGACAATATTAGCCAAACTTTACTTTTATAGTTGTTGGTATTTCACAGTTGACAGTATTATATTCTATAACAGTATTTATCATCTCTGCTTTGTCTATCAGTGCATTCTAAATATTATAAATCAATAAACATCATTTACACTCTATGACTATGTAAACATTGTTCACGACATGCTAATTAAAGTGTTTGGATTTACTTTTCTTCTTTAAAAATCCAATTTATGGCCCCTGCACCACTTAAAGTAGAATATGCCTAAAATCAAATTCAAAGAAACTCTCTCTTTTCACTGTATCAGTTTTTAAAATTCATAACGTGTTTTGTTTGCTTTATGTTTGGACATTGTTGTACTTGTTATCTTCCTTCCCAGAAATTCAAGTTGACCTTTCTTTTTCTAAAGAAAAAGAAACACATGCTGTGTTCACCACTGTACTTAGATCCTTTGTCTTTTCACTGATTCTGTCTATTGAAAGCAACAGATTCTGTTGTTCTCAAGGTCATTGTTACTACCACCCCCAGATTTCCTGTTTGATTTTATTCAGGTGCTTGTCTTCTTGGAATCTCCTTTCAGTGAATGCGTAGGCTAGCTTCACTTTCTTATTTTCATGCTTTCTCTTGTGTGTATGTGCATGTGTGTGTTTCTACTCATTTTCTTAGAGTGGGTGCAGAGTGAGTTATGAGTCCTTGTGTGTCCTAAAATATCTTTATTTTATCGCACTAGTTTTTTTGTTGTTCAGTGTTATGGATTGAATTGTGTCCCCCAAAAATGTGTGTCAACTTGGCTAGGCCATGAGTCCCAGTATTGTGTGATTGTCCACCATTTTGTCAATTTTTGTGATTTTCCTATCTGCTGTAAATCCTACCTCTATGATGTTAATGATGTGGGATTAGCAGCAGTTATGTTAATGAGGCAGGACTCAATCTACAAGATTAGGTGTGTTTAAAGTCAATTTCTTTTGCTATATATAAAAGAGAAGTGAGCAGAGAGACAAAGGGGACCTCATACCACCAAGAAACAAGACCCAGGAGAATAGCCGGTCCTTTGGACTCATGGTCGCTGGGCAGAGAAGCTCCTAGTCCAGGGGAAGTTGATGACATTAACCTTCCCCCAGAGCCCACAGAGAGAGAAAACCTTCCCCTGGAGCTGGTACCCTGAATTTGGACTTCTAGCTTCCTACACTATGAGATAGTATATTTCTCTTTGTTAAAGCCATCCACTTGTATTTCTGTTATAGAAGTACTAGACAACTAAGACCAAAACCAAACCAAACCCACTGCCGTCGAGTCAATTCTGACTCATAGCGATCCTATAGGACAGAGTAGAACTGCCCCATAGAGTTTCCAAGGAGCGCCTGGCGGATTTGAACTGCTGACCTCTTGGTTAGCTGTAGCACTTAACCACTATGCCACCAGGGTTTCCAGACAACTAAGACGGTTGGGTATAAAATTCTGTGTTGAAAATAATTTCCCTTGAGAACATTTAAGAAATAGTTTCGCTATCTTCTAACAGCCAGTGCTGCTGGTGGTGAGTCTAACACCGGTCTGAGTCTCATTTGTGTGTGTCCCGTTTTACTTGTACAGTTTTTTAGGCTCTTCTCTTGCTCTGTCAACTGTGACAAGACTGTCTGTACAGCAGTATTTTTCACACTGAGTAGATTCTTTCAATCTAAATACTCATGTCTGTTTTCAGCCTGGGGTATTTTCTTGTGTTAATTTTTATAGCCTTTACTTTTCGTTTTCCTTTTTCTATCTTTCTAGAAGTACTGTTAATGGGAATTTGAACCATTTGAAATGATTTGCTGTTTCTTGTCATTTCTTTCATATATCTATCTTTTTCTCTTTCCATTTTACATTCTGAGATATATTCTTTGCTTTTCAAACAGTTTTTTAAACTGATATTTGTTTTCTTTTTTTTTTGGACAGTATGTTTAGCTTATAAGAACTCTTTCTCTACTGTGATGGTTTATTTTTCATACATTTTTCTTCTTGTTTTATAGATGCAATATCCTCCCAAATATCTCAGAGGTTAATTTTTTTATGTAGGTTATTTTTATCCCCAGAATTTAATCTGGCTCCTCAGGAATGACATGTTCTGCTCATTTTCCTTGGTCTTTCTCTTCCATTTTGATCATTTTATCTGCACCTAATGGTACTTGATTCTTTGGTTTCTGTAATTAAACAATCAGTATCTTTATCCCATTGTGTTTGCTCTCACAAGTCTACTTACTTTTAATTCCTCTGTTGTCATTTTATTGAGCCCAAACTTCCATCTCACATTAGAAACCTCCATAGCCCTTTATTTTGTAATACTATGGGTGTGTGGGGCGGGGGGGGGCTTTGTGATGATTGGATATTGGCTATGATTTAAACATGATACAATGACAAATAAAATATCCCCTCATATTTTTCTCTGTTGACAATCATCTTTTATCTATTAGAATGCCCTAGTATTTTAATTTTCTAGTGAATACATTTCAGTGGCTCAAATGCCCTAATTATCACAGCCTTCAAGGGTTATCAGTAATAATCCATTAAACATTTCCACCCTGTGTACTGAGAAGTCTTATAAAATTTGCTAATGGTTATTTTCTGTAAAAGTGTTCTCTGTTCAAATAAGCCTGAGAATGTTCTTCCTATTTTGTACCGCTCATGTTGACTTTGCAGCTATTTAAAGGATCTAAGAAGTGCTACTGTGAAGAAGCTGGTTAAATTTGTTTAATCCAGCATTTTCCAGTCACATTTAGTTAAGATTCTTTTCCCCAAGAGATGTTTCATCATCTCTGTGCAATATCAGTTTGAGCATGTGGAATCTAAGCATGTGGCCCCTGGCCATGAGAAGCTACACAGAGCTACATAAAATATGTATTATTAACCACATGTGCCTGATAGTTCACTTCTGGTGTTCACTTAAGAGAGATTATTTATGATAAAAACCCTAGAAATGCATCCCAGAACTGGGTGGACAAAATACCGGGTTCCTGGAATCCGGGCAAGTGGATCATTGCGATGCTGTTTAGATGGGTGCTTTCTAATGTCGTTAGCTCCTTTTCTGCTCAGCAATGGCAACAATCAATTAAAGGTTGAGTTCTGTGAGAAGTGCCTGAAGTCCCGATTTCCTGTCTTATTGATTAAAGAAAGAATTTAAAAGCCAGATGAGCTGCAGGCTAGGCCAGACTTCTGTTATGCCCTTTAAGAATTTGACTGGTGTTTTTGTTCAGATGAAAAAACAACCACCGTATTTCAAAACAGAGGAGGTTTGTGAGGTGCCTGTGGGCAGGACCTGTCTTTAATCACATTTAAGAAATGCAGTTTATTAAACTTTTGGGAGAATATATGCTTTCTTTTTTCCTGTATACATTCAAAGCCGTAAATTTCCTTTTAAGCTTTGCTATGATTGCACTTCTCAGTTTTTCTAAAAAACCCTAAAGAGATATAATTGACATACACCAAACCACACGTGGTTAAAGAGCACAGTTTGATAAACTTTGAAATAGTTATATATACCCGTGAAACCATCACCACAACCAGGATCATGAACATATCCATTACCCCTAAAAGTGTTTTATGATCCTTTGTAATCCTTTCCTACTAACCCCCCCACCTTCACTCCCCTTGCCCCCATCCCCAAGCAAACTCTCATCTAATTTCTGTAATTATAAAATAGTGTGTACTTTATAGAATTCTATATGAAGGCAACCATATGGTATGTACTCTTTTTTTGTCTGGCTTCTTCATTTAGTAATATAATTATTTTGAGATTGATCCGTGGCATTGCACATATCTATAGTTCACTCCTTTTATTTCTAAGTAGTAGTCTAGTGTATACACATACCAAAGTTTATTTATCGATGACCAGTTGATAAAAATTTGTATTGTTTTCAGTTTTTGACTACTATAAATAAAGCTACTATGAACCTTCATATGCAAGTATCTGGATGGAAATATGTTTAATTTCTTTTGGTTAAATATTTAGGAGTAGAATGCCTAGTTACATAATAGGTGCATGTTTAACTTTTTAAGAAAATGCTAAACCATTAACTGTTTTCCAAAGTGGCTGCACTATTTTAAATTGCCCCCAGCAGTGTATGATAGTTCCAGTTGCTCCATATTCTCACCAATACTTGGCACGATCAGTCTTTTTAAATCTAGATATTCTAATAGATGTGCGGTACTATCTAGTGGATTTAGTTTGCATTTGTCTCATGACTAATGATACCTTGTGTCAGTTTATCCATAAGTATTACATATTTTTGATGTTGTTATACATGATACTGTTTTTATTTTTAATATCAATTTCTAAATTTTAGTTGTTAGCACATAGAAATGCAATTGATTTTTTTAAATTGTGATCCTGCATCAACTTCATTAAACTCAGTAATTTTTGCAGCTTCTTTGTATATTTCATAAAATTTTCTACATAAACGTGTGCATTTCATAAAAATGTGTGTTCTGCTTTTTTGGGGGTGCAGTGTTTTATGAATATCTATTAGATCAAGTTGGTTAGTAATGCTGTTTAAGTCTTCTACATCTTCCTGATTTTCTTTGTGCTTCCATCAGTTATTGAGAGAGGACTATTCCATCAGTTATTGAGAGAGGACTATTTAGATACATGACTATAATTGTAAGTTTCTCTATTCTTGCAGTTCTCACTTTTACCTTCATCTATTTTGAAGCTCTGTTATTAATTGGGTAAAGCTTTAGGATTATGTCCTTTTGATGAATTGATCATATTATCATTATGAATTGACCCTTTTTTGTCCCTAGATGTGCTCTTCTCTCTAAAATCTCCTTTGTCTGATGTTACTATGGACACACTGACTTTTGATTGGTGTCATCATCATTTTACTTTTAACCTATTTGCATCTTTATACTTAATGTGGGTTTCTTGCAGGCCACCAATAGTTGAGTCTTACCTTTTTATGCAGTCTGACAGTCTCTGCTTTCAATGGACATGTTTAGACTATTCACAGTTAATATGATTATTTGTATGGTTGGGTTTAAATCTACCATCTTGCTATTTGTTTTCTGCTAGTCTTGTCTGTTCTTTGTTCATTTTTTCTTCCCTTTGTATTGAGTGTGTATTTTTTTGTTCCATGTTACCTCTTTTGTTGGTTTTTTAGCTATAATTATTCATTGTTTTATTTAGAGATTGCTTTTTTTTTTAGGGTATTATAATGTATTATATATATAACATTATATAATATATACTATATTGTATATAATGTTATCATTTTTATATTAGTGCATATATGTAGATCTTTAAGCCATCTCAGTTTATTTAAGTGATATTATACTTGTTCACATATAATACAGACATATTTTAGCTACATTTTACAGATAAAGAAAATTGAAGCTCAGAGAAGTGAGTGACTTGAACCTCACTTTAGTTTAGGTGCTAAAATAGGAATTCTAGTATACTGATTTCAGACCCAGTACTTTTTTACAGTGTAATGCTAGCATGAGTGACACTGTACTTTCTTTAGAGAAACCAAGACAGCACTGTTAGCAATTATACTTGTAACCACCAATGTAGGGGGATGGGATATTTTTTCTTGCATAAGAAAATGGAAACAGGAAATTTCCAGTAGAAAAATCCTAAAATTTCCCTGCAGACTACTTGGGTAGGCGTGATCATGTCTGTTTCCTCACATAGGCATCAGGTCAAAAGTCAGATAAATCTGTGAGCCAGCATTTCATTTGAGACCCTGGGGCGAGATTTGGATTCCTTTGGCTTTTCACATTAGTCATTCTGGCAAAGCAATTCACATCCCATAAATCATACTCAGACTGTGACTTGTAGGGTTGTCTGAAATGGTATGTACTCATTTTATTCTATGTGCCAGAATTCACAGAAATCCGAGACTGGTCCTGGCTGTGTAAAAATTGAAAACAAAATGCATACTTACTTCTTTCATTTGTAAAATTGGGATTTCACAATTAATCTGTTATTATATTCCATTTAGGCAGATCAGAAATTTATGTTTACTGGATCATCATAGGAACAAAGAAAAGGAGACTGTTAATAATAAACATGAGTATGTCAATGTTACTTTTAAACAGAAGTGTGACATAAATAAGAGCCGATAGTTGTTAAGTTTCAAAATAAGCTTTTGAATTCCCCAAAGTCTCTTATGAGTATTTTCTTATTTCTATATATCTATATATATTTCTATATATCTTTGAGAACTTTATTTTTTAGATCTATCCTTCCAAATGAATTACATTTATGTCAATTTTATCCCAAGTATTATATATTTTTATTATATAATGTCATTACAAAGAAATGCCCTTGCTGTTTTTTTGTCTTTTCCGTGATCTCTAAGTAGCAGTTAATTAATCTCTGAACCTGTGGGACAGGTGTTATAACTAGTCTGATTCCTGTTTTTCTCTGGTTGAAGAAAATTTAGAATTCTTAGGCTGGAACAAAGTTTCTCAGGTTTGAACTTTACTTTCCACAATTTTTTTTTTAAATAATATGAATGATTTCTGAATTAATGCCTTTCCTATACATAGGAGAATATTATAGGAAAGCACCACAAAATGTACATTTTGATTAATATTTATATAATTAGAAGTTTTTCAGATTTAGTTGTTAAAGTAATTGACAGTACCCAGTGAGCTTCTCCTAGGAGTTTGCAACGTATTGGGGGAAAGAAAATGAAATGACCATTGGTTATTCACTGGTTTTTGCTACAAATGGACAGTAGTGGCTATGTGTGTGAGCTGGCGGAGTAATCACCGTAAATATAAATCACTGATGATGATGGCAAGAAGAGTTTCTGTGATGGCAGAAGAGTAGAAACAGTAAAAACAGTAAAAATGAGAGGACAGAACAATGAGGCTACTAAGCCTAGTCCAGTCACTCTTGCTACATATTAAAAAAAAAAAAAAAAAAAAACTGTTGCTGTCGAGTTGATTCTGCCTCATAGCAACCCTACCGGACAGAGTAGAGGTGCTCCATAGGGTTCCCAGGGAGTGACTGGTGGATTTGAACTGCCAAACATTTGATTAGCAGCTGAGTTCTTAACCACTATGCCACCAGGGTTCTGTTGCTATATAGCAAACTATGTAAAATATTTAATATAAAAGAACCATTTTTGATTCTTTATGGCCTTTCCCATGTGATTTAATGAAAATAAGAAATATCTTTGGCATTCCAGTACATGGCTGTCTATTGAAATAGGTGTTTGGCTGGAAGTTTCACTCTCTTATTTCTTTAAAAGGAACATACTCTTAGTGTTTTTTTGTTTTTCCATTCCTTTTTCAGGAAATTATTTCAGTGTGTGGTATCTGCCATACTAGACCTATGATGACATGTTGTTCCCCAGTGTGTCCATGGAGGTCATATATGATGAGTCCCCTGCTGGGGATGCTTTGACTTCCATCCCTAAAATGTGCTTTAGGCAAGCTGATCATTCAGGGAGGTGATAAGAGAAAACCTCTGTAAAACTGACTTAAAATATTCTCTGATTTTCAAAAGAAAAAACAAGTGAGATTTTATAAAGGGTTATTAGTAAAATATTGGTTTTGATTAAAGAGATGTGCGTAGTGGTTAAGTGCTACAGCTGCTAACCCAAGGGTCGGCAGTTCGAATCTGCCAGGCGCTCCCTGGAAACTCTATGGGGCAGTTCTACTCTGTCCTATAGGGTTGCTATGAGTCAGAATTGACTCGACGGCACTGGTTTGCTGGGTTTATTCATTTTATTCAAAAATATTTCTTAATGGCTTCTATGCTTCAGACATGATGTTATAATCAAACATACATTGGTAAATAAAACAAGTATATGACTGCTGCCTGGGAAGCTCAAAGTCTAATGTAGATAAATGAACAGATAAAAATTAAAGTTCACGTTGTAATACAATTATATGTGATGAGTCTTATGCTAGAGAATACTCCAGTTGGAATCCTCTTTAGAAAGTGTAGTCATGGGAAGTGCTTCAAGGAGGTAGTATTTAGACCAAGGCTCTAGATCTAAGTAGCCCACCATGTGAAAATCTGGCACTTTCATTTCGGGGAAGGGAAGAAATATAAGCAGTCATCTGGATATGATCAAAGGTTAGCATGTTTGAGAAATGGAAAGGGAGCTGGGGTACTAAGGGAGGGGTGCAAATGAAGTGGGGGAAGGTGAAGTTTGGATTATTTAAAAAACCAAAAACCTGTTGCTGTCGAGTCAATTCCTACTCATAGTGACCCTATAGAACAGAGTAGAACTGCCCTATAGGGTTTCCAAGGCTGTAAATCTTTGTGGAAGCAGACTGCCACATCTTTCTCCTGTGTAGCGACTTGTGGGTTCGAACAGCTGACCTTTCAGTTATCAGCCAAGTGCTTAACCACTGTACCACCAGGGCCCTTCTAAATCATAAGAAGTAGTTTGGAAAATATACAGAATAATGTATATATGGTAATTTCATTTCTTCTTTACTAATTGGTATTACTTGCTTCAAATATTAACCTCCAATATTTGGTACAAATTAATATATACATATCTACTTTCATCCTGAAAGCAAATAATCTCAGACCATCCATGGAAAAGAACAGGCATTGTGATAGGTCTGACACGCTGAAGGAAATAGAAATGCCTTTGAAATGACATACACTAAGGTTAAGTGTTGAAAGCAGATTTAGATCTCAATTTATGTTTAATCATTAACATGATTCTGTTGAACTTTAGGGGATTGCAAAATAAATCTTGAATTTATTGATATGATATGACATGATGTGCTATTTCATAAGGAGATGGAAATGAACAGAAACTTAAAATGTAGCAAAAATGCAAATAGGAAAACCCAAATAAGTGTCAAGAATGTTAAGATTAAGAGCGAAACCATGAGATGTCCCCAGTTATGTAAAGCATTCACTTGCCTCAGAATGCCTGGGGAGAAAGACATGTAGGCTGGATCAATATTGTGCAGAAACAGGAGTTGTCATCAAAAATATCTTTCTAGAGTTATTTGTTTACTGTATTGTCAATCTTGAAATATAGTTTTCTTTTGGCCAGTTAGCCCTTCATGTCTTCCTATTCCTCAGGCTTTTCCTTGTTTTGAGTTCTTCTAACAGTGTTCTGTCTAATATATTCCCCTTCACTCTATAATTCTGCCTTTTTTTTTTTTTTCTGTAATACCTGTTCTGCAGGACATATGATAAAGACAGTGTCCTTCCCCTAAAAATTTACTCTGTTCTCAAGTCCCAACATTCAAATATGGATATTGGCTCTGGAATAAGATTTAATTAATTGTGGACTCATTCTTTTTTCTTCATTGCAGGCTTCATCATGTATAAGGCTATCATGCTATTTTTGGTTAGCACACATGATTTTTATTATATTCTCCAGAAAGAAATCAGAAAAAAAAAAAAAGGCTCATGAAAGCTGTTGATTCTTACATTTCAAATTCCTAGATAAAGACATACACATAATCTGAGAGCATAATTTTTTTTTTAATCTCTCTATCTCCCATTATATCAGCTGACTCAAGTGCATGAAGATGAGGGTATTTGTAGTGTGGTTCCTGTGAAGATTAAGGAATATCCATGAAGCACTAAACAGTGCCTGACCCATAGTAAGTGCTCATACTCGCTAACTAGTATGCAGGCTATCATGCTAGTATTGATATAGTATGATATGATTGATATAGTACATCACTGATATCATTGATGGAGTATGCATTGATAGTTGCATACTAGTTAGTGCGCGTGAGCACTTACTACACCCACACATCAATGCACACATTTCCAAAATTCTGAGCAGTGCATTCAGTGACAGACATACTAAGGAGTCCATTTACCACTTGATATGGTGTGCCTGTGTGTATCATCATCTTAAATATTGGCTTTGCGATTATTTTTCCAATGGGGACTATTAAAATTATTTTCTTAAGAACATAATTGCCATGCATTCCCCATTTTCAGCGAACAAAATAAAAGACTCACTTTCGAACTTTCTTCTAAATAAGAAGAAAATTTCCACACAATGGAACTATAAATTTAAGTGAAAGAATAGACTTTGGAATTTACAATAGATGGCAGACTGCGTTCTTAGTCTTCTCGAAGGTGTGAAATTGTAGTTAATTGCTTTGTTCTCAATTTTAACGAGCAAAGAGTTCATAAATAATAAGCTCGAGTGGCAGTTTGCAAAGGCTCTAAAACCTCTCAATGTATTTTTCATTGCCAAAGGTAATTCTTCTGGGTGTTGATTATTCCCGTGAATTTTAAAATATTCTAACGTACTCTATGGAAACTGATCCAAAGATGAAAACTGCCTTTGAATTCCCTTTGAATAAAGTTGTACATGCCAACGAGAAGCCTGCTACCTTTGGTTTCTGAGGACACGTGCATCCTTTAACTGGATATAGTATTTCCTAAAACTATAACGTAGGGATCCACAGTGAAATGTAAATAATGAAATTGCAGCATCCTAATTGCAAAATCATGAAGGAACCTTCAAAATTGTTAGGGTTACATACACACACGTACACAAACACATAAATAGCCCATTTTCGTATCTGGCAACTATTTGTTCATTGAAAATGTGCTTCTTTAAGTGACAGCATGATCTACTCAGTACCCTAAATCCTTCTGAATTACAAATTGCTTCAAATATTGTTAGATACTTACCTGTATGTTATGTACTATATCAAGAAGCAGTTGCTGGCAAGTTGATTCTGACCCCATGTATGTCAGAGTAGAACTGTGCTCCATAGGATTTTCAGTGGCCGATCTTTCAAAAGTAGATTGCCAGGACCTTCTTCTCGGGCACCTCTGGGTGGACTCAAACCTCCAATCTTTCATTTAACTACCAAACACCTTAACAGTTTGCACCACCCAGGAACACCTTGTACTGTACTATCCTCAGTATAGTAATGCAATAAATACGTGTCCTATTTGGCCACTCCCACCCCCAAAAGAGCACAAATAACCCCATGAGAAACCATACCCATCTGAGGTAAATACAGTGAAAACTTCTAGAGCCGGAGCTCGACGGGACTGCCTTGTTTTTCCGGGTCTCACAAGTTTTCTGCCTTTGACAGGGTGCAGTCTTACTTGTCTATCACTCTCTATTAGTGGAAGATATTTGAGTTTTCCTTCTCTGACAGGCTTCCACCTTACACAATGTCATGAATTGAATTATGTCACCCCAAAAATGTTTGTATCAATCTGGCTGGGCCATGATTCTTGGTACTGAGTGATTTTCCTATAAATTGTAAATCCTACCTCTATAATGTTAATGAGGGAGAATGGGCAGTAGGTGTGTTAGCAAGGCAGGACTCAATCTACAGGGCTGGATTCTGTCTTGAGGCAATCTCTTGAGATATAAAAGAAAGAAGCGAGCAGAGGGACAGGGGAACCTCATACCACCAAGAAAGCAGTGCTGGGAGCAGAGCGTGTCCTTTGGACCCGGGGTCCTTGCATGGAGAATCTCCTAGTCTGGGGTAACATTGATGAGAAGGCTGATAGAGAGAGGAAGCCTTCCCCTGGAGCAGACGCCCTGAATTTGGACTTCTAGGCTAGTTTACTGTGAAGAAATAAATTTCTCTTTGTTAAAGCCATCCACTTGTAGTATTTCTGTTATAGAAGCACTGGATAACTAAGACATAGGTTCTAGCTTTCACAGGCTTTACTGTATAATCATTTAGGACACCCGAACACCGTAAGATTGACATTTTTAAGTTATTGAATCTTTCTGGCCACGTTGTTTCAGTCCCCCCCCCCACCCCAGTGGGATTTTGTCTGTAAAGAACCTCCCCCTGTAACAACAGGAACAGAATAATTTTTAGTGGCCACACGTTCAGCAAATGCAATACACATACCACGCCCAGTGCAAATGCAATACCACCAGCCCGGTGCCGTTGCAAATGCAATAGTCACAGCAAATACAATAAAGACACAAATGAAGTCACCAAACCAAAGGACAAGGAGAACACTTGTTTCACTAACACCCTCTGGTTCTCAGTCCATGGGGGAACCCGGTGGTGTAGTGGTTAAGTGCTGTGGCTGCTAACCAAAGGGTGAGCAGTTTGAGTACACCAGATATTCCTTGGAAACGCTATGGAGCATTTCTACTCTGTCCTATAGGGTCACTATGAGTCAGAATTGACTCGATGGCACATTTAAATTACTAGGGACCCTGTTTTTGGCTGAGTTCTTCAAATCCCACACAAATCTCACACAATCAGAAATGAACCCTGAAAGCACAGTTTAGAGAAAACAAACAAAAATAAATGTTTCGGCCTGCTTCTGAAGTTTGAGATAGTTCAATCTTATCGTTTTAGTCTTTGGCAAGTTACAAAAGGGAGAAACTCTATCTTAGACTTAATGAAGCACCAGTGTCTATACCGTGAGAGCCAGGGCAGTGCACTGGGAGGGTCTAGTACTCCAGTACGGTTCTGAATATGGCGTTTGAGTTCCAACTCCGCCATTTAAAAATCTACGTCATCGGTCTTCACTGTCTTCTTTTCATAAGGTTTCCTAGATGAATAAAATCTTTGAGAAAATGGTTTATAAACTTAAATGCTCTGCCAAGATCAGTCATTATTATTTTTCCCATTTTCCTAATTCTAAACAGTTTTATGTATGCTCATCCTGAGTGTGATCCATTTCATTCAAGATTTAAATATCATAGCGATTTAAAAAAAATGCTATTAACAATTCCATTGATATAGAGGTAAAAATAACATGTTAGTCAAAGAGCAGGTGTATCTGAAAGTGCAATCATGAGTCATCACTGTTTGATGGGATTCTTCTTAGAAACCAGGCTTAGAAACTGCTAGTTTTCTTTTCACTCTTATAATTCCTTTTGTTTGGTAAAGGCTAAATGCCCTCTTGGAAGATTTACTGTGGAGTACACAGAAACATCAAAAGACGGTTGTGCTACATGACCCCTCAGATCCTTATAAAAGTTACTGATAGCAAAATGTCCTCCACACCCTCACGCGTCCTCCAGAAGAACTAGCTGTAGCATTTACGTGACAATCGACTGTATAGGAACCAAACCCTGTTTATACTTTGCTTTCTTGGAATTTTATCATCTAACTGACATTTTTACCTCCAAAATAATTGGACAGTTTGCTGTTCTAACTTGCAGGAAATGGATGGTTGGAATAAGAGCTGTGCTTTTTTCTGATTTTCATCAGTTTCTCAATAACAAGCCTTTATTTTTCTCCTTTTACCTACTTCTTTTATCAACTTTCTTCATCAACGAAAACAAAAATAACAGCTACTTAAAGGAAAGTTCTTGCACTATCAAGACTCTAAAGCTTTCTCCACATAATCCCCAACTCACCAAATTGTAATATACACATATATACGGGGAAAAAAGTTTAGGATCTAGAAGGAGGAAAGAATAATTGTGGAATAAACAGGGTACTTCTCTGATGTCCCCGTAAGCAGAGATCCTATTTTACGTGTTAATTCACACAGATGGGTTCAGCCCAGCTTCGCCTTTTACTCTGTGTCCTACAGACAACAGACACAGCTGCTGAAGCACAGATACTAGAATGTGATTCTCCTAAAGAAGAACTGGGGCACACTGTGCTATTGGGTTCAGCATGAAGGGATGAAATTTTACCCATACTTGAGCAAAGCAGGACTTTCACTTTTATTGTTTAAAACTTCATGTTTAGCCAGTAAAAGATGTTATATCCTTTAAAGTTATGTGTAATTTAATATACATTCCATATATATTTATCTATAAATATTTTATAAAATTTAAGGGAATCTGTGAAAATGGAATTCAGTTTTATTAGCTGTGTTGTTCCTACATTTATTCTCATGTATAATATCACAGTAAGTTTTCCTTTTTCTTTGAATCAATCTGTCTCTCTCTCTGGCTTGAAAGAAGTTAAAAGAGCCTAAGAAACATTAGACCAGATACTTTCTGAGCCGTCTGGACCAGATCTTGGCAGTTGGCACACCTAACCTCCTGTGCAACCTCCCCGAAACACCATTCACTAAGGTCATCATAGATTTTGTCGGTTAGGATGATTTTGGCCACAACTAAAAAAATATCTTGACCAAATATCCAATACAGTGGAAAGTTTATTTTTGATGTAACAATCAATCAAGGGAGTAGCTGGCTTCAGGTTTGGATGGTTCGGCCTCTCATTGCCATCTTCAAAGACTTTAAAGCTGTCCATCTCTCTACTCTGTCTTCCACTTTCCAGTACTACCTCCCCTTTTGGTCTCAGGATAGCTGTAGTGATTCAAGGTAGCACCTGGACAAGATAACAATGAGTACAAAAGAAAGGCATATCCTCCCTTGAATCTTTTTTATTTAGGTTTATAAATGACCTTTGCCAAAGGCAGCCTTGTGGAGCTCTCTGCCTGTGGCAGCTTGCCCTGCCTCCTGGGATGCCTTAGAAATAACATCTTCACCTGCATTGTTTCAGCATCTGCCATCCCTGCTCTAAGCAAAGAGTTTCTGGCAATTTCAAACAATTGTTAATATCTGCTGTGGCAGCTTCTGACTGCCTGCTTGCCTGGGCATTAAAACTTATCTCCATAGGAAACAATTATATTTTTTGTTCTTATTTCAACGACAAGGTTGTATAGATATGGGGACCTTATTTTTCCCATAAGCCCTAGTATTTTTTTTTTGGAAAAATTTTAGACCTAGAGAAAAGTTGCAAACACCACAATAGTAATTGTAGGCAACAGTCTTTTTGTCACAGGCAAGATTGACCCATGGATGTTAAAATTGGTGGGCAAAAGTTTGAGAGGAAACAGGATGTTTGCATAATTTCAAAGTATCTCAAGATATTAATTACAAAGTGAACAGTAATAAATTTACAGTGGAGAAACTTACTTTAGCCAAGTGATCAAGGTTAACATCACTATTAATAAGTCATGTTTGCATCGCGTACCCCTGATGTGATACACTGAGAAGGACACAGCATTACTTCTGGGTTGTCTTGCCCCAAAACATAGAACCTCAATATAATCTTATGAAAACATCAGATAAGCCCAAATTGAGGGGCATTGTACAAAATAACAGACCAGCACTCTTCAACAAAGGAGCCCTGGTGGTGTGATGGTGAAAGGTCAGCAGTTCAAACCCACCAGCAGCTCCGCAGAATAAAAAGCCTGGTTGATCAACGCTTTGGGGCAGTTTACTCTGTCACATGGGGTTGCTATGAGGCAGAATCTACTCCATGGAGTACAACAACTCTTCAATATGTTAAGATTATGAAAGAAAAGGAAAGACTGAGGAATGTCACAGATTTGAGGAGACTAAGGAGACATGAAGGAGCCCTGGTGGCACAGTGGTTAAGTGCTCAGCTGCTAACTGAAAGATCAGCAGTTTAAATCCACCAGCTGCTCTGCAGGAGAAAGATGTGTCAGTCTGCTTCCAGAAAGATTACAGTCTTGGAAACCCTATAGGGGCAGTTCTACTCTGTCCTATAGGGTTACTAGAAGTAAGAATCAACTCAATGGCAATGAGTAAGGAGACATGACAATCAAATAGAATGTAGAATCCTGAATTGGATCCTGGAACCAAAAAGGACATTAGTGGAAAAATTATTCAAATTTATATAAAGTCTGTGGCTTAAAGAAGGTCTATAGTATTGCAAAATTCAAATAAGATAGGTAGTTTAGTTAGCACTAGTAAGCCTGATTTTGATCATTTTTTCTTGGTTTTGATGGTTGTTTTTTGGTAATGTAAAATGTTACTATGAGGGGAAGCTAGGTGAAAGGCATACAGGAATTCCTGTATTTGTGATTTTAGGTAACATATTATATCAGGGGCCTACATTTCCTGTTCACTTCTCCAGACTCATTCTCTATTCTCTCTCTCTCTCTGCACCCCTGCCCAATTTTCTAAATTTCCTCACATGGATTGTACATTTTTAGACTACACTTCACTCTCCATCTTCTCTGTATATTTTTGTCCTGAATGGGACCCTCTCTCCCCGTCTCTTCATATCATTAACTTCTTCTAGTTCTTCAGATCTCAGCTAGGATGACACTGCCTCTGAGAAGCTTTCCCTGACCTCTAAGCTACCCTCCTCCATGTTTTACCTAGCACATCATTGATCATTCTGTGGTGTATTTTCCTGCTTAATAATCGCCTTCCCCACTAATCCGTAAGATTCGTGTGGGCCAGGATTTAACATGATGTCAGGCACGTAGTAGACACTCAAACAGACAAACAAGGAATAAAAGGAAGAGAAGGATCCTGTTCTCTGCCCTTCCTTCTCCCGGGCACCTTTCACCCACACTCTTCTCACTGTTACTCCCTTCCTGCCTTGCACTCAGCACTTTCTGATAATTGCTTTCTACTCTGTCCTAGGTATTTGTATTTTCACAAATTACTCTTGAGGACAAAAAGGTTTTAAGTAACATCTAGATTAGTGTGTTGGAGAATTCCAGGATTTTGGAGAGTTTTTATATTAATATAGGAATCATTGACCATTCTACCAGGTGGCTGCTTATTGGTAAGGCTAAACCTGATACAAGTTTTTTTCTAAAATTCAAATTAAGAATCATGATTAACTAAATTCTAATGGCTTAATTTCACCAATGCATTTATTTGTTTCTTCAGTTCACTTAATAAATCCATATTTAGAACTACTTTGTGCTAACTATATGTTTGGAACTTGGAATGTGAAGATGAAAACAACAGACTTGGACCTTTGCCTTAAGAAGTTAACAAGCTCCTAGGATGACAAATATACAAAACAAAATCCCAATACAATCAAATAATTGCTACAATGGATCACTGCACAAAGCACAGGGGGAGCATATGGTAGGAGCGTCTGTTAGAAGTCCAGGAAGGGGAGTAGAGTATTAATTCTATGCATTTATTAATTCTGTGCAATTATAAATCAGCAGTAAATTGGATGAACATTTAAGGTCATCTGGTTTATCTTCCTACATCAAATATACACTTTTTTTTTAAATTAAGGAAAAATGTATCTAGAGAGATTATGTGGTTTGTCTAAGATTGTCAGAATCATAATTACAATGCAGGCTACCTCCAAAAAGCAAGCTAAAAAAATTTTTTTTTCTTGATTTTTAATTTGTCTTGGGAGTCATGTTTTTGCAAAATGCCAGGCTTTAAAAATCTTCCATTTGAATTCATGGGGATAAAAACCAGGCATGTTGTGCAGTCAAGGACAATTTACTGTTCCTTTCTACAAGTCAGTTAATAGACCAGAAAAACTGGCCTTAAGCACTGTGCAAAAAAGAAGAAAACATTATGATTGTAGCCTATTGTGCCAGAGAGATCTAGAAATCTTAGGAGAGGGGTTCAAGGAGCTTTTTAACACTTGTGAGGATAATTCATACCCATATAATTAAGTGGCTGGTTAGAAATTGTATTTCTTGATTGCTTTAGGCATATATATATATATATATATACACATAATGCATTATCATTAGTATATATTATCAGGTGCTGTCCAGTCAGTTCTGACTCATAGCGACCCTACGTACAATAAAATGAAACATTGCTTGGTCCTGCACCATCCTCACAGTCCTTGCTATATTAGAGCCAGTAGTTGCAGCCACTGTGTAAATCCATCTCATCCAGGGTCTTCTTCTATCCCTGACTCTATTTTACCAAGCATGATGTCCTTTTCCAGGGACTGGAAACCATGGTGGCATAGTGGTTAAGTGCTATGGCTGCTAACCAAGAGGTCGGCAGTTCAAATCTGCCAGGTGCTCCTTGGAAACTCTATGGGGCAGTTCTACTCTGTCCTATAGGGTCGCTATGAGTCAGAATCAACTCTACGGCAGTGGTTTGGTTTTTTTTTTTTTTTTATGTGGTCCCTTCTGATAACATGTCCAAAGTATGTGAGATGAAGTCTCACCATCCTCGCTTCTAAGGAGCATTCTGGTTGTACTTCTTCCAAGACGGATTTGTTCCTTCTTCTGGCAGTTCATGACATGTTCAGCATTCTTCACCAACACCATAATTCAAAGGCATCAGTTCTTTGATCTTCCTTATTCATTGCCCAGCTTCAATCACCACATGCATATGAGACGATTGAAATTACCATTGTTTAGGTCAGGCACAACTTAGTCCTCAAACGGAAATCTTTGCTTTTCAACACTTTAAAGAGGTCTTTTACAGCAGATTTGCCCAATGTAATGCATTTGATTTCTTCATGGCTCCTTCCATGGGCGTTGATTGCAGATCCAAGTAAAATGAAATCCTTGACAACTTCAATCTTTTCTCTGTTGTTGCTTATTGGTTCAGTTGTGAGGATTTTTGTTTTATGTTGAGGTGTAATCTGTGCTGAAGGTTGTAGTCTTTGATCTTCATCAGTAAGTGCTTAAAGTCCTCATCACTTTCATCAAGCAAGGTTGTGTCATCTGCATATCACAGGTTGCTAATGAATCTTCCTCCAATCCTGATGCTCCATTCTTCTTCATATAGTCCAGCTTCTCAGATTATTTGCTCAGTGTAAAATTGAATAAGTATGGTGAAAGGATACAACCCTGAAACACCTTTCCTTATTTTAAACCATGCAGTATCCCCTTGTTATTTCTCAATGACTGCCTCTTGGTGTATGTACAGGTTGCTCATGAGCACAATTAATTGTTTTGGAATTCCCATTCTTCACAATGTTATCCATGATTTGTTGTAATTCACACAGTTGAATGCCTTTGCATAGTCAATAAAACACAGGTAAACATCTTTCTGGTATTCTCTGCTTTCAGCCAAGATCCATCTTTCAGCAATGATATCCCTCATTCCACATCCTCTTCTGAATCTGGCTTGAATTTCTGGTAGTTGTTGATGGACTGCTGCAACCATTTTTTAATTATCTTCAGTAAAATTTTACTTGTGTGTGATATTAATGATATTTTTAGATAATTTCCACATTCTGTTGGATCACCTTTCTTTGGAATGGGCACATATATGGATCTCTTCCAGTCAGTTGGCCAGGTAGTTTTCTTCCAAATTTCTTGTCATAGACAAGTGAGCACCTCCAGTGCTGCAACCGTTTGTTGAAACATCTCAATTGCTATGCCATGAATTCCTGGAGCCTTGTTTTTCACCAATGCCTTCTTCCTTCAGTACCATCGGTTCTTGATCATATGCTGCTTCCTGAAATGATCAAACATTGACCAATTCTTTTTTACAGTGACTCTGTATTCCTTCCATCTTCTTTTGATGCTTTCTTCATCATTTAGTATTTTGCCCATAGAAAGCTTCAGTAATTGCAACTTCAGGCTTGGATTTTTTCTTCAGTTCTTTCAGCTTGAGAAATGCCAAGCACGTTCTTCCCTTTTTGTTTTCTAATTCCAGGTCTTCGCACATTTCGTTATAATCCTTTACTTTGTCTTCTCAAATGGCCCTTTGAAATCCACTGTTCAGCTCCTTTACTTCATCATTTCTTCCATTTGCTTTAGCTACTCTACGTTGAAAAACAAGTTTCAAAGTCTCTTCTGACACCCATTTCGGTCTTTTCTTTCTCTTCTGTCTTTTAAATGACCTTTTGCTTTCTTTATATTGTCCTTGATATCATCTGGTCTTCAGTCATTAGTGTTCAGTGTGTCAAGTCTATTCCTGAGATTGTCTCTAAATTCAGCTGAGTTATACTCAAGGCCATACTTTGGCTCTTGTGGACTTTTAATTTTTAATTAAATTTCAACTTAATTTTTTCAGCTTCAACTTGAACTTGCACATCAGCAATCGATGGTATGTTTTGCAGTCAGCCCCTGGCCTTGTTCTGACTGATGTTCTGACTAATGGTATCAAGCTTCTCTATCATCTCTTTCTACAGATGTAGTCAATTTGATTCCTGTGTATTACATCTGTCAAGGTCCATGTGTATAGCTGCAATTTATGTTGGTGAAAAAAGGTATCTCTAATGAGTAGGTAATTGGTCTTGCAAAATTCTATCGTGCGATCTCCAGCATCATTTCTATCACCAAAGCTGTATATTCCAACTACTGATCCTTCTTCTCTGTTTCCAACTTTCACATTCCAATCACCAGTAATTATTAACACATCTTGATTGCATGTTTGATCTATTTCAGACTAAGGAAGTTGATAAAAATCTTCAGTTTTTTCATCTTTGGCCTTAGTGACTGGTGTATAAATGTGAATAATAGTCATATTAACTGGTCTTCCTTGCAGTCTTATGGATGTTGTCCTATCGCTGATAGAGTTGTACTTCCGGATAGATCTTGAAATGTTGTTTTTGACAATGAAAACAATGCAGTTCCTCTTCAGCTTGTCATTCCTGGCATAGTAGACCATATGATTGACAACTTCCAATTTTCTAGATTCATACTCGGTACATTCTATGTTGTAGTTACTAATGGATGTTTGCAGCTGTTTCTTCTCATTTTAACTCGTGCCACATCAGGAAAGATTGTCCCAAAAGCTTTAACCTTTCCACATCATTAAGGTCAACTCTACTTTGAGGAGGTATTTCTTCCCCAGTAATATTTTGATTGCCTTCCAACTCAATGGACTCATTTTCTGGCACTAGGTCAGGCAGTGTTCTACTGTTATTTATAAGGTTTTTAGTTGCTAATTTTTTTAGAAGTAGGTCACCAGGTCCTTCTTCCTAGTCTGCCTTAGTCCAGATGCTGCATTGAAACCTGCCCACCGTGGATGACCCTCTGGCATTTGAAATATTGGTGACATATTTTCCAGCAACATACACTGATAGAGGAGTATATATGTATGTGTATACATATAAAAACATACGTAATTACATATATATAATTATATGCTACATACAGTTTAGAAAAATTTGAAAATGTGTTATTCATGTATTAATGTTATATATAATTATGTATAATTATATGTATCATATATTTAATATAACATTAGTATATATAATTATATATAACATCAATATGAGTAAAATATATTTTATTTTCCTAAATAAAATGCAATTGTTAGCCTAAATCTCTTTTGTAGTTAAAGTATAAAGTCTAAAGAAAACAAAGTATAATGTATAAAGAAAACAAAGATTGAACAAGCAACACAATCCATTTATTGTGTCCAGGTAACAATTTTCAGTTAGGACACTAGCACTTTGGAAAGAATTGCCTAATCGGAGTCTGTGTGGTCACTTTTTGATTGAGTGTCCTGCAGACATTAATGTGACCTTCCTTCATATATTTTAAATGTTGATTTATTCCATGGAGAACTAGTAAAAAGAAAGGTCATCCATTTTTCTAGTATAGAAGTTTTCAGTATTGCACGAAGCAAAGTTAGAACCAGGGTGTAACCTGGGGACATAACCATCCACAGTAGCATTTCATAATAGAAACTAGAAAATTCTGATATTTCAGTAGAAAGGTCACAGAACTCAAGAATGCCAGTGCATGATGACTGTGTTTGGGCTTTTGTGTGTGTTCAAGCCTTCTCTATTGTGCCACCTCATTCATTTCTTGCGTATATTCCTATTTCAATTCAGGAAAAGTACAGTTTTCGTGGCACTTTATTTTGAGACCATTTCATAGAGCCAGGTCTCCATCATGAAAAAATGCCAAGGATGAGGAGTGGGAATTGGATTATAAGGTGAAGCAGGCAGAGCTAGTCTTAATGGACTGTGAACAGATATCCTAGAAAGGACATCTGCCCCCCATCATCTCTTTTCTCTGCTTGAGTCTCTATTAGAGCTGCAGCTCTTTTGTGTTAACGTTTTGCCCTTTCTAATACCAAAATGGAAACCCCAGTGGCATAGTGGTTAAGTGCTACGGCTGTTAACCAAGAGATCAGCAGTTCGAATCTACCAGGAGCTCCTTGGAAACTCTATGGGGCGGTTCTACTCTGTTCTATAGGGTCGCTATGAGTCGGAATCAACTCGATGGCAGTGGGTTTGGCTTTTGGTTTTAATACCAAAATGAGGAGCTCTGTTGGCACAACAGTTAAATGCTCAGCTGCTAATCAAAAAATTGATATCGAGCTTCTCTATCGTCTCTTTCCACAGATGTAGTCGATTTGATTCCTGTGTATTGCATCTGTCGAGGCCCATGTGTATAGCTGCCATTTATGCTGGTGAAAAGAGTAGGTAACTGGTCTTGCAAAATTCTGTCATGTGATCTCCAGCATCATTTCTATCACCAAAGCTATATATTCCAACTACTGATCCTTCTTCTCTGTTTCCAACTTTCACGTTCCAATCACCAGTAATTATTAACACATCTCGATTACATGTTTGATCTATTTCAGACTAAGGAAGTTGGTAAAAATCTTCAGTTTTTTCATCTCCAGCTCCACAGGAGAAAGGCCTGGCAATCTGCTCCCATAAAGATCATAGCCGAGAAAACTCCATAGAGCAGTTCTACTCTGTCTTACGGGGTCGCTATGAGTGAGAAACATTTGACGGCACCTAACAGCATAACAATATCCAAATGTTTGGGGATAGAGATTCTGCCACTTTATTTTGCACAGGTACATCTGAGGGTGCTCTTTGACTCCAGCTCACTGGGAGGGGCTGTGAAGAGCTGTGGTTATGAGGTGGGCTGGTGAGAGCAAGAGGGTACTTAGCAGCCTGATCTGGGGGGAGAGGGAAGGGAACAAACCACTTACTGGAAGGAGGCTTGGAATATCTAAGTGCAGAGTTTGCTTGCTTCACAATGCTTTCCAGAGCTGACACCATCTTCATTTACCCCAAAAACTGCCCATGTGATTTTCATGAGTCACTGCATCATTATTTCCTACTGTTGCTTAAACACATAGTGGGGACGTCACTAAAGGGCCTTTCTCTGCTCTGATTGAAAAGCCCTTCAGATGTGTACCTAGCACGATGACCACCTCTCCTTCGCATCTCTCTCTCTGTAAAACTTTGGTTCACAGATGATTTGTACTTTGAAAGAAGCCAAACAGATTTGGAGTGAAAAGGAAATGAAGTTTGACCTTGCGGAGACATAGATTCAAATCCTGGCTTTGCCACTTACTAAATGTGTGACCAAAGGTATGTTAATTAACCCCTCTGAGATTCTTTAAAATGGCTTTATTGAGATATAATTTACATACCATTCACTTCACCCCCTTAAAGTGTACAATTTGATTTTTTTTAGAATATTCACAAGGTTGTGTAACCATTACCATGGGCGTTTAGAACACTTCGCCTCCCTGCAATGAATAGCCTTACTCCTTAGCAGGCATGCCCCATTCCTCTCTCCTTGTCCGCCATCCCTATCCCTAGGCAACTACTTATCTACTTTCTGTATCTATACATTTGCCTACTCTGAACATTTCATATTAATTGAGCCAGACCGTATGCAGGCTTTTTGACTTCTTTCCTGACTCATTGGCAGCTAACAATAGCCATTCATATATTTGCGTATATATCAGTCCTTTTTTTTTTATATACATATATATTGCAATATCTGTAGCTATATGTAATCATAGCTTTTGAGAAAAGCAGTGTAGTTTTTTTTTTTTAAGAGTCCACATGTTCATTCTTTGTTTTATCCCTCTCTGCCATCCTAAGCAGCCAATCAATTAGGTTATAATTTTTGTTTGTTTTTTTCCTTCTTTTTTTCATTTGATGTACAAATGTAGAGAAGCCTTTTTTTGGGGGGGGGGGGAGGGATACCTATTTAATTCACATTCTGAAAACATTAATATTTTTGTTTAATAATTGTTGCTTTGGTTCTGGGTTGAGTTAATTTGGATTTGCCTGCTGTTCTACAATAAACGTAGTACAAGGGCTCTGCCCTTTTCCTCGACAGAGCTTACAGCACACAAATCACGATGATTAATTCTGAGGATGAGCCCACTGAGCTTTCTGTACTTGACTTCTTTATCGTCTGACCTCCTGAACGTGTTTAACATTCTTTAACTATCAGTAAGAGAACCTTACTGAGTTGCGCTTTGCATTTTCCATGTGTAAGTGGGAAGTCTTTTATTCGAATAAAAATAACACAGTGCATTTTTTTATAGTCTTGGAAAGCCTCCCACAAATATATGGAATGGTTCTTTTACGTGACCCAGTGTACCAACTAAAGCATCAATAATAGATATAGATATGCAGTACCGATCTAGCATAGGTTTTCCGGTAAGAAGAGAGAAATTCCTATCCAAACTCCATCCAACAACATAGCCCCTAAAACAGCTATCCAAGCAGAAAGTTCAACCCCTTGCATGCTTCACTCATCACATGCTTTCATTCTTGTCCCAACAAAAAACCAAACCCATTGCTGTTGAGTCAATTCCAACTCATAGTGACCCTATAGGACAGAGTAGACCTACCCCATAGGGTTTCCAAGGAGCAGCGAGTGGATTTGAACTGCTGACCAATGTCTTAACCACTGCGTCACCAGGGCTCCAAACCAATATGTCAGAAGTTTGGGGAAGATATGGAGAAAGTGACATAGAACAAGTAGGGAAATATCCATTGATGGAGTTTGTGTAAAGTAGGCAAAATATCAGTATACAAGATGCAGTCATTCTGTGACCTTGTGTTGTGTTGGTATCTGATATTACTGATTTTCTGACCAAAGAATTTCCTTCAGTAATTCTTGTAACTTTGGTTTGGTTTTTGCAAATTGTCTAAGCTTGTGTTTATCTGTAAACATCTTAATTTCACCTTCATATTTGAAAGAGAGTTTTGCTGGATATATGATTCTTGGCTGGCAGTTTTTCTCTTCAGTGCTCTATATGTCATGCCATTGCCTTCTTGCCTGCATGGTTTCTGCCAAGCAGTCCAAACTTATTCTTATTGATTCTCCTTTGCAGGTGACTTTTCATTTGTCCCTGGCTGCTTTTAAAATTTTCTCTTTATCTTTAGTTTTGGCAAGTTTGATGATAATATGTCTTGGTGGTTTTCTTTTGGGATCTATCTTGTATGGGGTTCGATGAGCATCTTGGATAGATATCCTTTCATCTTTCACGGTACCAGGGAAGTTTTCTGCCAACAGATCTTGAACTATTCTTTCTGTATTTTCTGTTATCCCTCCCTGCTCTGGAACTCCAATCACACGCAAGTTATTCTTCTTGATAGAGTCCCACATGATTCTTAGGGTTACTTCATTTTTTTTTTTTAATTCTTTTGTCTGATTTTTCTTCAAATATATTGGTGCCAATTGCCTTATTCTCCATCTCCCCAATTCTGCATTCCAATTCCTCAATTTCTGCTCCTCTGACTTACTACTGAGTTGTCTAATTCTGTAATTTTATTGTTAATCTTTTGCATTTCTGAATGCTGTCTCTCTATGGATTCTTGCAGCTTATTAAATTTTTCACTATGTTCTTGAATAATCTTTTTGATTTCTTCAAATGCTTTATCTGTGTGTTCCTTGGCTTTTTCTGTAGATTACCCTATTTCATTTCTGAGGTCATCTCTGATGTCTTGAAGCATTCTGTATATTAATTTTTTATGTTCTACATCTGGAAATTTCAGGAATGTATCTTCATCTGGGAAAGGTTTTGATTCCCTGATTTGGGGGTTTGTAGAAGCAATCATGGTCTGCTTCTTTATGTGAGTTTATATCACCTGCTATCTCAGAGCCATCTATAAGTTATTGTAATGATTTGTTTTATATTTGTTTACTGAGTCTTATCTTCTTGTTTTGTTTTGTTTCAGTACATCCAGGTGGGCTACTAGAGTGCACTAATTTCATTGTTGGAGCCTTTGAATCACTTATGTCTTGTTACCAGCTGGTTTGAACTGTTACCCAGTATATAAGCCTATGAGTCCATTCACTATTCTTAAATGGGATCAGCTCTTGTGTCCTGATAGTGGGTCACCTAGTATGTGGTGTAGGCTCTCACTTACTACTATCTTAGAGGAGTAGTGGTGATGGTTGTACACACCAGTTTCTAGTAGTGGCAGGGGGTCACACTCCAAGGAGGGCAGGGTGCTGACAGCCTTTCCGCAAGTGCTAGTGAGGAAGGAGCATCTATGTTCTCTAGAGCACTCTGGTGGGTAGGGTCTGCAGCTGTCCTTAGGCACCCAATGCTTGTACCTCTAAAGATTGGTAGGCGTCACTATCCTCAGACCCCTTTAGCAGGTGGTTAGGTGGTTTAGTTGGAGCCTCAGCCCTCAGTTCCCTGCTGTGGATCAGTGAGGACTCTGTTTAACAGGTAGAGCGGTATCAGACCTCCAAAACTTGCCTTTCCACTGCTCAGCTACAACAATTACAGTCAGATCTCTAAAAGAATTGCCTTTGCATTAAAATAGCCACCTGGTGAGGTGGAGTCATTCTTACATGCTCAGGCATTTCCCAACATTCTATCAGAAGTAGAGAAATGCTTGCTTCAGCTGAATCTTTTGAGGACCCAAGGAAAATATTGATTTAAAAAACCCACAATGTATAGAGCACTACTTCAATGTTGACACAGATCACATTTAAGCAGCAGTGCATAAAACTGTCATGCTAGTCACACAGTGTGCTTATGTTGTTTGAGTTGTTCTTTTCTGTGAGCTTCATCATGTTCTTAAATAAGGTAGCTTCTTTTAGGAAGATCAAACTTTTCTTGCATAGCAACAAGTGCTAATGTTGTCAAAGTCACTTGAAAGAAAGGATTTTGATATGCAAGTTAATAACAGGTGTGTCTTTTTTTTTGTCCCTCCCCTAAAAAAAAAAAAAAAAGGTAAAGAAGAAAAAGAAATGCCTTGGGCTTATCAGCATTCCAAGTTGACTAGAATAATTCTTTTAGGTTATTTTAAGAAGTATTTAGGGTCTTAATAAGATACTTATGGGAACATACATATACAAATACATGTATGTATGTTTATATATATATATATGTGTGCATATATATAAAACCAAAAAACCCGTTGCCATCCAGTCAATTCCAACTCATAGCTACCCTATACGACAGAGTAGAACTGTCCCTTGGGTTTCCAAGGAGCACCTGGTGGATTCAAACTGCTGACATTTTGTTTAGCAGCCATAGCTCATGACCACTACACCACCAGGGTTTCCATATATATTTTTTTTAAATAAATATATGTATTTGACGGGGAAATTTTTTTTTTTAACTGGTGAGAAGATAGTTACTTAAGAATACGCTCATGGAAAATTATAAGTTTTTTAGGGTTGTAATTTTCACTTCACCCCAACTATCCCACTTAAAAAAAAGAGCAACAAAAATAGCAGGATAGCAAAATTAAAAACCTATGGAAAATATTAACCCAAAATTAAAGTAGATGAATAAAAAAAAATTTAGAAAGCTAAGGGCAGGATTTTTTTATTTTAATTTGTTTTACATATTGAGCAAGCTGTAATCTTAAATCTAAAAATAAAAGTAATCCAGTAAAACCTAATAGCAGTGTACTACAAATTTAATATTTAATATTCATGAATACTTACATATGTGTTACAGTGTGAGTGTGGGAGTATGCTTGTGGCTGTGGTGTGGTATGGTGTGTCTATGTCTAAAAGTTTTGTGTGGAGGGGGTGTGTATATGTGACTGTGCTTGTGTATGTGGTATGAGAGTATCTCTGTGTGTCTGTGTGTGTGAAGGATTTCTGTTGTACGTGTGAATGTGCTCAGTGATTGTAAGGGGTCGCCCATCATCCTGTTCTATGAGGTCCATGGGTCTCAACGGGGAGACTCTGCTACAGCCATGATCACAGCCTGTGGAGGATTAAAATTATCTCTCTTCATAATGTCTCCAGGATAACTAGAGGGTCTTGAGTTTAGAACAAATGGCTTCTTCCAAATAAATGGAGAAACAAGACTCTACTTTGCTCCTTTCCTTCGCTGTGCACTGCTGTTATGGATGAAGGTATTTCTTCGGAAAAGAAGGTGGCTGTTCATTACAAAACAGCACAACCAGAATTGTCCCTCAGCACCTGGGACAAAAGTCTCAAGTGGACTGACCGTATTTCCTCGTTTAGCAACTTTTCCCACTGGCACCAAAGTCACAGACATTGAAAACAAATGAAAATAACATTTGCTTTTGTTTAACATTCACGGCAGAACCTCAGGCACTTCTCTTCTATCAACAGTGAGATGAACTGTCTCTTTAGAAAGTAAGAAACCAGTTACTGTTCATTCAGTCATGTCAGCCTTTCTTTCTGCTTCTGATTTAGGTGCCACCCATGTTAAATTTTCTGTCTCAGACTGGGACTAGCAGGTCTTCGCCTGTAGTACCCTAGGAACTCCCTTGCTAATAACACTGCAATTTGCCTCATGCAACCCAGAAATAGTAACATTTTTTTCTACTTGTTCTGTTTTTTTACAAAGCCCTGGCATAATGGTTTATTTCCTTCTTCAGTATTTACTGATATTGATGAGTATTGTACATGTTTATTGGATCAGGCACTTATTTAAGTTGAAAGAGATTAAAAGTAGTACTGTTCATGGCATCAAAGTGGTTTAGACTGTGGAGAGAAAATGATCTGCTTCGATTAACTTAATGAGATAGCTTAATGAAAAAGCAATCTGCTTCAAATATATTGGAATCAACATAAAGAAATGGAGAGGACAGTTAGATACTTCCTTATTTTACTTGCACAGAGTCATTTTCAGTATGTATTTTTATTAATTAATATATGGAACCCACCCAGAGGTGGGTTCAATTATAATATGTAAAGGAAATGTATTTCTTTTCCTTTATATAAATACATGCTCACTCTAATAATTTAAACATTATAAAACTGAGCTGTTCAATCTGGTAGCCATTAGCCACATAGGACTTCTGAACCCTTGAAACGGGGCTGGCCCAAATTGAGATGTGCTGTGAGTACAGAATAAACAATGGATTTCAAATATTTTGGGTGGGAGAAAAAAAAAAGAATATCACATCCAAATAATAATTTCCATATTAATTACATGTAATTGTTGTTGTTAGGTGCTGTCCAGTAGAACACTTGCCTACAACAGAACGAAACACTGCCCGATCCTGCACCATCCTCACAATTGTTGCTATGTTTGACCCATTGTTGCCCCCACTGTGTCAATCCATCTCATCGAGGGTCTTCCTCTTTTTCGATTACCCTCTACCAAGCATCATGTTCTTCTCTGGGGACTGGTCCCTCCTGATAACATTTCCAAGTAAGTGAGATGAAGTCTTGCCATCCTTGCTTCCAAGGAATACCGTGGCTGTATTTCTTTCAAGGCAGACTTGTTTGTTCTTTTGGCAGTCCATGGTATATTAAGTATTCTTCACCAACACCGTAATTCAAAGGGATCAATTCTTCTTTGGTCTTCCTTATTCCCTGTCCAGCTTTGCCATGTATATGAGGTGATTGAAAATACCATGGCTTGGGTCAGGCACACCTTCGTCCTCAAAGGGGCGTCTTTTTGCTTTTCAACACTTTAAAGAGGTCTTTTGCAGCAGATTTGCCAATTGCAATACTACGTTTTATTTCTTGACTGCTGCTTCCATGAGCATTGATTGTGGATTCAAGTAAAATGAATAAAGAGTTACAAGGTTACAATGCTGTGAAATGGCAAAATGATCCTTTTTTATATGGCTACTAAAATTTTTTAATTACATATGAGGCTCACATTTGTGTCTCCTAGTACATTTCTCTTGGACAGAAGTGAAGAATTTAAAATAAAAAAAACCCAAAGATTTCCTTTCATCATCTCGACCCACCTCTCGAGACCTAAGACATTTCTTCTGCATTTAAAAACATGCAGGCATACAAATAATGGTAAAATATTTTTTAACACAGAATGAAATCAAATTATGTGTAGAGTTTTGCAAATTGCTCTTTACATTTAAGAATTGTTGTTAGTTGCCATTGAGTTGATTCCAACTCATGGCAACCCCTTATGTGCAGAGTAGAACTGCTCCATAGTTTTTCAAGGTTCCAATGTTTTAGAAGCAGATTGCCAGGCCTTACTTCCAAGGTACCTCTGGAATGTGTTTGAACTACCAGCCTTTTGGCTAGTAATTTGCATGGTTAAGGGACTCCACATTTAAGAATATATAATACACATTTTTTCACATATATACACTTTTTTCAACTTGCTTTTTTTCCCCCCCTTAAACATAAAATGAAACTAACAAACTTGTCAAACATGTCATTTAGTGGCTTTATGGCATCTCCCTGGATAGTTGTGTACCTGATGAATTCTGCTGTGTTTTTCCTCTGCTGTACTCCAAGGGCCTTTCAGAAGCCTAGCCTAGTCCTGTGTTCCTTTACCCCTGCTGCAGGCCCAAAGGACACAGTCCCCTCATTGTCTTTCCCCTTGGGGCAGCCTTGACTGTGAGGCCCCATCTTGTTCATTAGGGCTTCTCTCCATCCAGGCTGTGTATAGAGAAGTCAAGCCCTGTGATTCCTTCTGCCCTGTACCTGAGGACAGGCCCAGGGGAATTTTGTATTTAAGGACTCTGCTGTTCAACGACTGTGGAATAACAAAGCTCAAG
Organism: Loxodonta africana; assembly: GCF_030014295.1. Taxonomy (NCBI): domain Eukaryota; kingdom Metazoa; phylum Chordata; class Mammalia; order Proboscidea; family Elephantidae; genus Loxodonta; species Loxodonta africana. The sequence goes on from NC_087362.1 coordinate 41,414,189, forward strand.
AGGCCTTACAATAGAGTCCACTGGGGGACTGGTCCCGCATGCCAAAAATATACTCAGTTATTACATCAGCTGATCATATAAATGCCTCCTGATTAAGGGAATTTGTATATAAATATTTAATAGCAGAATTACAGAGAGACTTTGAGCCCCAAAGTATCAGGTGGAAATGAGGATGAGGTGCAGAGATTTTACTGAAAATAGCAGGAGTATATGAAAGTCTGCATACAAACATTGAGATACAATCCCCTTTCTCATGCTTGTCTCCAGATATTTTGGCAGCCAGCTTTGCACTCAAAAAGCAGGAAGATTGGGGGATCCTTCTTTGTGGAATCAAGAAGAATGTTAAAACATGATAGGTTACTCAAAGTAATGAAAGAATTCCATTGTGAGCCCTAAAAGGGAACACGCCTTCCACCTCCTTGGTGTTTAGTAAGGATTAAACATATTGAATTATAAGCTGATTCCAGAGTGATGCTTGATCTTTATAGTTAAATAATATGCTTTCTTTAAAGAGGTAAGTTATATAATTTTATGAAAACATTGTTTTTGTTATAGGCTTATCTTCCCATGGAGAAATTTTGTGTGAAGGAATTCTTCCTTGCCCATGACAGCACTGGAGGTTTAAGCCAGTGCCTTGTCCGCCTCTCATTATTTAACTGAATGCAGATTTTCTCTTGGAATAAGCATGTTACACTGTTTGCTTTGGTCTCCAAGGCAAATATTCAAGGACATTAAGTAATAAAACTTAATATAGGAGCAATTAAAATATGGAATATAATTTATGAAATACTAGAAAACCAAGTTGAATGTTTATTATTGCAAACGTTAATAAAAAGTTAATTGTGCCCTTTAGCAATTAATTTATGCACAATTATCTCAAAATGTTACTGGGCTTTCTGAACTAATTATAATTAGAGTGATGTATTAAAAAAAAAAAAAAAGCCTCCAAAGTATCCACAAAATAGCTTCATAAAAATCTGTAAGCTTAGCTTGACATGGAAGCTCTTAGCTATGTAAGTAATATTAAATGAGTTAAGACTATACTCCAATTACTTCATAAGTGTTGATCATTTAAAATTAGTGTGCTCTGGTTGGATACATTTAAAGAGCATTAAAAGCATTGTGAGGCATTCAAAACAATTACTTCCTATTGTACCTTCTATTTGATCACAGGCTAAGCCTTATATGTTAGAGCCCCTGAGTTTCATTCAATAGATTAATGCACTGGAATAATATAAATCTACACAGTATTATCTTCATGACTGCTTTTTTTCCCCAGGTTTCCAAAACTTAGAAATAAAAATTAGGCAGCTACTCACAGTTTTCTTCATTAGATTACAATACTGCAAGTAATAATACCATTTATTGAGGTCCTACCAGGTGTCATGTATTTTACATGTAACAATCAATACCCATTGCTGTTGAGTAGATTCCAACTCACGGTGACCCCATGGGTAGAACTGCACTCCATAGAGTTTCAAGGCTGTGATCTTTTGCAAGCAGATTACCAAGCCTTTCTTCTGAGGCACCTCTGGGTAGGTTCAGATTGCCAACTTTTCAGTTAGTAGCCTAGTGCTTAATCATTCACACCACTCACGGACTCCTACATATAACAACAGGCTAGGCTCTGTTCCTAACTCTATCTTTCTATTGATCGGTCAATCAACAGATTTATCCACTCTTCTACTCTTTATAAGAAATGTAACTGCTACTGTTATTATCATTTTGACAAAACTGAGGAACAGGGAAATGGAATGACTTGTCCAACATTGTATAATTACAAAGCACTAGAGCAAGGATTTGAACCTAGGGGGTATGGCTCCATTAACCGTACATCCTAATCACTAGTCCACGTTGCCTATTTTTAACCATATGCTTTTGGTTTTGACATGTTGTTCTGCTTCTTACCAGCATTGTAACTTTGGGCAAGCTACTGACATTAAATCTCTCTTAACTCATTTGTAAAAAAGGAGGGTAATAACAACCTGTCTGATAGAGATATCAACAATATTAAATGAGATAACCTGTGCACATTAACACAGTGCTGGCACATGGTTCACACATTTAGAAAGTGCAAGCTTTTGTCCCATTATCTACTATTACAGTTCTCCAAGCTAGATATTCCTAGTACTCACGTTTAACAGAAGAGTAATCCGATTTCCACAAAGTTGAGTATATTGTCAAAGGCTCCTGGGAGAGAACAAGCAGTCTAAGTAAAGGTATCTAATTCCTAATTCTACACTGTGTCCATGTTGACAGTGGAAGTGTAGCAATGATGGCAGATCTAAAACTGATGACCACCTTTTCAAGGCTATGTTTTGTCACACATGTTGGGAAGGGGAGTGGTCTTTACTTCCTTGGTGACTAATTGCTTCCCTTGCTTCTTCTGCCTACAACCAGGTCATGTTCAGTTAGTTGTCTCATATAAGAGTTCAAAAGATGTGGTAAAGGGACTCCAACTTATTGAATACTCATTTTATACCTAGGACTGAGGTATGCTAAAGTTGGGGTGATAGGGCAGGAGAGGTATGAGGAGGACTTAGCAGAACTCTGAGACTAAATATAAAGCTGTCAGCTGCTGTAATTTTATAGTTGCTCTGGCAGGAACTTCGAAACGTGTGTTGATTCAAGATCTAAAGAAGTGAATCTCAAAATATCAAGACAAGTACATGAAATATTTATGAGCATTGGGTCTTCTTAGTTAATTGTGAGATTTACTAACCCTAACTTCAAAACTGATTGAAAGGAAACTACTCAGTTCTACACATACCTTTAAGGATGTTGCATGCCCTTAAGAACATCAAAATTAACTACAAGTGCATTTTTGGTTCTATTGCATAGTCTTAATCATGAAGAATGACACTCAAGAAAGATTTTCAGAGAAAAAAGAGGTAAGAAAAACAGCACAGCAAATAAGTTCTCTCTCTTTCACGCATACACAGAAACACACACATATTTTTAATCATTTGACAACAATGTAGAGCGTAAGTTGAAGACATGCCCTATTATCTGTAAATATTCAGTGTGTATTTCCTAGGTACAGGCACATACTGTTAAATAACCACTGTATATTATCAAAGTAGGAAATTTAATATTGAAGCAATATTATTATTTAATCCTCAGTCTGTAATCAGATTTCACCAGTTACTCCCAAAATGTCCTTTATGGCTATTCTTATTCTCAGCTTGGGATCTATTTCAGTATCACACATTGCACTTAGTCATCACATCTATTTATTATCCTTTAATCTGCAACAAGTCTTCAGCTGTTCTTTGTTTTTCATGGCTTGCAAATTTTGCAAGTGTACAGGCCAGTTATTTGAATTTAATGTTTCCTCATGATTAAATTTACATTATGCATTCTGGGCAGGAACCGTACAGAAGCAATGTTGTATTTTTCTCAGTGAATGGTATAAGAAGAAAATACTGTGAACTTGTTTTATGATTGGTGATTTTAACTTTGACCATCTGGTTAAAGTGGTATCTACCAGGCATGTCCACCATTCAGATACTATTTCCCTTTCTGTAATTAATAATTTGAGACAATGAAAATATCTTGTTCCTCATCAAAGTTTTATCCTCTAAAATGGCAGGATTTTTAAAGGTTTAGTTGTAAATATTTAGATGAATCAATATAGTGTACAGGCAAACTGAGTCAATTGTGTTAACTAGATCATATGCAATAATTAATTTATGAAGAAAGCAAATTTACCTAAAGCTAACACATTATTCAAGGTCACCATATACAAATAAATGGTGTTGTTTATTATTATTATTAAATAGAGTTATATGCATATAAAGCCATCTTCTGATTTGTTTAGGAATTTTGACAAATCAAGGTTTTAGTTTACTATACGTTTTTAGTCTTCATATGGATTAAGAAAAATAAGACAGAGAAAGAAGGAGATAAGGGTTGTTTCCCAGAGTCCAAAGCTGACATATCTCAGAGAAAGAATAAACCAAAAGCCCTTTAGTTTTAAACCTATACATCTTCTGTTAGATTATTTGTGTTTGCTTGTTTGTGTGTTTGGGTTGTAGGATGAAATACCTCTCTGTATATTCTGTTTATTAGCTGGTATTACACTGTCCAGAAAAATTATAGAATCAGATCCTTTTAGAACACAAGGGAATATTAAGGATCATTTCATCAGCATTCTTATTTTATAGATGAAAACATTGAAACGTAAACGTAATCTGAATAAGTTGGTTGTAGAGTGGTAGGAACGAGAATTCTGATTGTTAACTTCTCATCTGATGTTTTTTCCATGAGGTGACTTTATTTCTTTCCTTTTTTTTTTTTAAATTGTACTTTAGATGAAGATTTACAGAGCAAATTAGTTTCTCATTAAACAATTTCTACACATATTGCTTTGTGACATTGGTTGCCAACCCCACAACAGGTCACCACTCTCCCCTTCTTGACCTTGGGTACCCCATTACCAGTTTTCCTGTTCCCCTCCTGCATTTTCTTATTTTGAAGTTGAGCTTTAGACTTACTTACATGTTACCCTGCTCCCTGCTGCCCTATTGCCCCTGGGCTGGTGTGCCCACTTAGAGGAGACTTTATTTCTTGAGGACATTCTGCTAGGTTAGAACTCAGGATTTTCTAAAGCACTGGGCTAAATTTAGGATGGTTGTATTCTTCCAAATACCTATTTTAAATAGTGCACATCCTAGCCACCTACAATTATAGCCTCTCTCCTGAGAGAAAAGGGGCAGATGAGGCAATTGTGACAGATTCTTAATACCATCATTAATTGCACATTTACCCATCTATAGTGTGTTTTCTGATGTCTAGGGAACTATACTCCAGTGCTGTGTACCCATCATAGAAAATCTTAATGAATGTCCCCAAACGGATATAGGCCACCTTGACTTCTAATACTATCTCCATTTTAGGAAAATCTTTATTATTCGTCTTGATTATATTTTAAAATATCATTTGGTTTATGGTCATAGAGCTCAAGAATCCTTTTAGAGCAAAGGCACTCAATCTCCCCAAATCCCAATGGAACACAACATTATTTTTGGAGTTGTACCAGAAAATCCATTTTAAAACCAATTTTTTTATTAGAAGCAACATTACTCCCATCATTTGCCTCAGACTCAGTTTATTTGGAAAGTTGAGAGCCCACAAGAGAAGATCTGGTTATGGCTTAAAACCCAGTGCCTTCGACTTGATTCCGACTCATAGCGAACTTTTCCAGTTGGATGAGATTTTATAAATCTCTGAGTGCTACTACCAAGAGGATTCATCATCTGTTGTCAAAATGGTCAAACATAATTTTTATTTTGAAGTCGAGCTTTAGATTTACTTACATGTTACCCCCCTCCCCACTGCCCTATTGCCTTAATGTTTTAAGCTTCATAGTTATGATACTATATCTTCAAGTCCCATTTCCAAATCCATCAATAACATTGCAATTCAATTCTACAAAAGAAATTATTAGTCAATGCCTGCCTATTAATCATTCAAGAACAATAAAAATAAAATTGAAAGCAGAGCACTAGTTGCTTCGAAGTATTAAATCAGCAAACTCATTTGGGAGATTTATTTTCAGGATATACAATTATTTTTCCTGATGAAATTGAGCTCTATAGGTTTGCAACTAAAGTGAAGATCACCTTTCCTGAGTCCTGGAACCATGAAAATATATTCTTGAAATGAATATTTGGGATAAGAACCATGTGTATTTGGCATGATTTATTTTTGCATCTTTTCCAGTGGTTGATAAGATAGAACATATATTCTTTATAAATACAATGATTGCACAGATATTAATCATTTATTTGAGTTGACTTCAGCCTGAGGATTTCTGATCAATGAATAAGTATCTTAAATAAAATTTTCAGTCAATACATTGAATTGATTAAAGCCACCTGCAGACAAATGGCAAGGGCTAAAGACATGTGACATCAGTATGAATCATACTATATAGAGCTCACTGAGATAATTAACATTTTTAACTTCTAAAATAGACCCTTCTTTTAATTTGCAATATCATAAAATTTACAAACACTACATATATGGTCAAATTATTTGTTTTGTAAACAACAGAAACCAATCTAAATATAGATTAAGTGAAAAAAGGCAACGTCTTATTTATATAGTTGCTAAGTCCAAGAGGCATAGCTCTGGATTTAGGAATATTGAGATTTCAGACCCCATGAGCATGTCTTTCTCTCTCTCTGTGCATCACTGAGCTCTGCTTCAGTGTTCTTGCCATCATTCTGAAGACTTTCTCCATGATGGCTTGAAGAAACTCCAGGCCTATGTGTTCATTGATTCTAGGAAACATATAGAGAAACACCCCCTTCTCTGTCAAAATCTTGTGGGTGATACTGATTGACCCTGTTTGGTCATATGTCTACCCATGATGTCAACAGCTGTCAACAGAAAAATGAGAAAACATAAGATTCAGCCTGAGTCAGTGGGCCATGCGTTTGCCAGAGGGCAGACAAGGCATTGTGATTGACAGTTCCACCTGAGTCACATGGGATAAAAATGGGTAGTTGACCAGTTGAAGGAGAGGCACTGGACGGAAAATAGTAAGAGATGTCCACTACCTGCATAATAGTTACTATCTTGTCTCCTGTGACAGTTTAGTTCTAAGCAATGTGCTATTAGAATAAGAACCCCCTTACTGAGGCAACTTCAGTGGGCTCTTGCTGGTAATTGCGGTAGAACACCCAGAACAACAGGCTTCTCTCCTCTGCAGAGCAGTGTTGCTCAGCTATAAAATTCCTACCTTCCATATCTTTCAGTAAGTCCTTGTTAAGAAGGCATATGTATGTGGAGGAGTAAATTTTATCATCATCTTTTACACTCACCCTGTCATCAGGGATCTTAAACCACTCTTCATAAGAGTTAAAAAACAAAACTTGATAGTCAGGAGCTCATCCCAGGTTGATTGACCTAAAGCTACATTTTACCATGGTCTTCTTTGTCTTTAAGGCCAACCTCTGTACCCCTCCAATTCTCCAACAAATATGAATGCCTATGAGTCAAGTGGGACCCTGGTGGTAGAGTAGCTAAGCATTTGGCTACTAACCAAAAGGTCCATAGTTTAACTCCATCAGCCACTCCTGTGGGGCAGTTCTACTCTGTCCTGTAGGTTTGCTATGAGTTGGAACCGACTCAACAGCAGTGGAGTTTGGAATGAGTCAAGTGATTAAAAAGGCAGCCTGGTTTGCCACAAAACCCATTGCCATTGAGTCAACTTCGACTCATAGTGACCCTATAAGACAGAGTAGAACTGCCCCATAGGGTTTCCAAGGAGTGGCTGGTCAGTTCAAACTGCTGACCTTTTGGTTAGCAGCTGAGCTCTTAACCACTGTGACACCAGGGCTAGTAACAAATCTGGATTTCCATCCTATGTCTATTTATTAGGAGCAAAACTTTAGTTGATTTTTATAAATGCTATGATTCTGGGATTTCTCATATGTGAAATTAAAGACTTGGTCCATCAGTATTTCTTGAGCACCTAGTACATCCCAGGCCCTGTTGTAGAGATGGATTATAGCAATGAAAAAGACAAAAGAGGCCCCGTCTCTCATAAAGGTCTTATCCTAATGTGAGGGAGACCAACAGTAAATAATCACATAAACAGGGTAAATCAAGTAGTGAAAAGGTCTATGAAGGATGTGAAACAGGGTAATAAGAGAGCAAATGATTAGTGAAGAAGTGCTGAAAACTATTTAGCTTGGAGACTGAGAGATCTCCTTAAGGGATATGACTTGACCTGAGACATCAGTGATAAAAATGTCAGACATGAATATTTAAGAAGGATATATTCAAGATGGAGGGAAAAGAAAGTGCAAAAGCCCTAAATTGCAAGAAGTCCCATGTTGCTAAAGCATAATGAATAACAAAGAGAGGTAGAGCTATGACTTCAGAGAAACAGACAGGGGCCACCACGACAGAATCCGATGGATGGTTTTACAGTATGGCATTGATATGATCCAATTTATGCTTCTGAAATATCTTTTGAGATGACTTGTTTAGGATTAAAAATAATGAAAGAGGTGAGCCCAGTTAATGGGACATAGTAATAATTGAGGCAAGATGTATTGGTGGCTTGAAATAGACTGTTTGGAATGGAATTAATGTGGTGATAAGTGGTTATATTTAGATTTATTTATTTTGGATACATTGTAGACAGTGTCTACAGTGGACTAAATCTGAGGAGTAAGTAAAGAAATGAATTAAATCCGATTTCCAGGGTTTTCTCCTCAACACCTGTGTGATGGTTATATTACATAATACGGATGAGACTGGTGATGGACAATTACCTTAGTTATCTAGTGCTGCTCTAACAGAAATACCACAAGTGGATGGCTTTAACAGAAATTTATTCTCACGGTCTATGAAGCTAGAAGCCCAAATTCAGGGCACCAGCTCCAGAGGAAGGCCTTCTCTCTCTGTGGGCTGTGGGTGAAGGTCTTTGTCGGCAATCTTCCCCTGGTTTAGGAGCTTCTCAGTGTAGGGACCCCAGGTCCAAAGGACGTGCTCTGCTCCTGGCTTGGCTTTCTTGGCGGTAGGAGGTCCCGCTCCTTTCTGCTGTCTTCTCCTTTTATATCTCAAAGGATATAAGATATAACCTAATCCTGCAGATCTCATCCTGCCTCCTTAACATAACTGCCTCTAATCCTGCCTCATTAACATCACAGAGGTTAAGATTTACAACACATAGGATAAATACATCAGATCACAAAATAGTGGACAACAACACAATACTGGGAATCATGGCCTAGCCAAATGATACATTTTGGAGGAATACAGTTCAATCTGTAACAGCAATTAATGTCGGGCTTTCTAGATATAAAGTGCCATGATTCTAGACTGGCTTTGAAGTTGTGATGAGCTCTGGGCAAGTGAGGACAGGGTCACCAATGCTGTATCTTTCCTGGGTCACCCAGGAAACTATAAGGTAGGAACAGATATTCTAGAGTCCCAATCAAGTGCTTTCTCCATTCCAGCACTCTGATTTCAATTGCATTTACTAACACATTACAGCGAATTTGTGAATGTCAGGTATTCCTTTAGGCTGATTGCCTAGTTTCTTTTAGCCCTTTCTATGTTTCTTTTGTCCCCAAATCTGTAGGCAGACATGAATTTTGCAGTTGCTATAGGAATGGGAAAATTATAAGATATGCTAAACTTCTCAACAACCAGATTTATCTTTGAAATGTATTTTCTTTACATTCTTCCCTTCTCATTAATTACAACTTTGAATATTTGAGTGGCAGATAAATTGACTAAAGGCTTTGCCCTCTCTGGCTGAAATGATCATAATATAGTGAATAGTTCTTTAAATTGTATGACCCCAGACTGTGATGAGTAGAACTGTGCTTTTCATATCAGAAAAATAGAAGAGCTTCAAAACACCTTGGCAGTTTTTGAGACAGTAACATTGTATGATGCAATAAAGATAACTAAGAGTAAATATTTCTCCTGGACCAAAAAAAAAAAAAAAATGCAGAAGTAGCTTTTAAAAACTTAATAGAAGTCTGTGTCGAAGGTAGGTTATAATAAGTAACCTTAAACAGTGTTGGTTTGCAGTGAATTAAGATGTTGCTTGCAATTAAGCCCTGTGCCCAGAAAATTCAGGTATTAGTAAGAAAAGGAGGGACCAAACCAAACCCATTGCTATCAAGTCAATTCCAACTCTTCCAAATTATTAAAATATTTGAGTACATGTGCCTGCGTACCTCCTCTCTTTCATATCTCCGTCGACATGTACGTTCTAGAAAGGAATACATGAAAGCAAGTGTTGTGAGATGGCTAGCAAAGAAAAAGATGGGTCCTACCCACCACTCAATTTCTCCCCCTCTCAGCATTTATTCTGGTGGGACAAAATGAAGTCAAGGCTGTCAGAAGCTCCCCAAAATGCCTTGACATTGCGGTGGACTCTCCAATGTGTATCTAACACAACATAAAATTAAGGCAGCAGGACTGACCCAGAGCATCATCATGGCCCATGGACACTGGGTGGTACCTGTCATTCTAAGGGCACCAGAGCCCTCACACACTCTTACCATTCCTGTGTTCTTGCTTGGTGTTGAAGCAAGACACATTTTTGTGGGTTAAGTGGCATTTTAAATTTATTTTTGAAAGATCTCCTTTGCCCTGTTTTCTATTAATTTTTTTTAAATGAACTTTTCTATTTTAAGAACATTAATCATTTTTATATTATGAATATCTTTCCTAAGTTTCCACGTATTATGTAATTTTACAGTTTTTTTTTTTTTCATATAGATATTTTTAGTTAGTACAAAGTCAAAGCACTCAATCTTTTCCCCTCATGGTTTCAAGCTTTGCTGTCATATTTTGGAAATCTACTCTTGACCCAAGATTCTGAAAATATTCACCTGATTTCTGTCTTTGACAGGTTTTCTTTTATTATTATTATTTTATCACACTTGAATTGATTGCAATGCAAGGTAAGAGATATGAATTCAAGGTTATATCTTTTAATAGTAGGGGCTCTTTGTCCAGGGCCTAAAACAGTGTGCAACACATAGTGGGCTCTCAACAGTCATTGAAAAAAATGGGTGATTGAACTCCATCTAGCATCTAATATCTCCCTATGGTATCTACGAGTCATAAACTTGTGAATTTATAATAATTTGACTATCAAGTTAGAGAACTGAATTCCAAGAACTTCTACGGTACTTGGTAAAAAAAGAGGAATTATTTTTATCTAAGGTCTAGAAACTTTATGGAGTCCCTGGGTGGCACGAACAGTTAAGGCACTCAGTTGCTAACCGAAAGGTTGACATTTGAGTCTAACTAGAGGTGCCTTAAAAGAAAGGCCTGCTGGTCTATTTCTGAAAAATCAGCCACTGAAAACCCGATGGAGTTCTGCTCACATGGGATTGCCATGAGTCGGGGTTGACGCAACAGAGACTGATTTGGTAGTAACTTTATTTTAAATGCATTTTTAAAAGATGACTGTACTAAGGCGTTCTAACCATGGAGCAGAGCATGGAACCCCGAGCAGCTTTTGAATGAGACAGATTCAGATTTGAAGTCTCATCACTACTTACTTTTATAATCTGGATTTCCTCACTGATCTTCTATTAGACTCCGTTTTTTCATCTTTAAGTGGGAATAAAAACGCTTCCTTTTTAGGAACATAGTAAGACACACAGTGTTCACGTAAGCAAAGCATCTAGCATAGGGCCTATCATAAAAAAATAGAGTCTGTAAAACCAGTTGCAGCCGAGTAGATTCCAACTCATAGCAAATACATAGGACAGAGTAGAACTCTCCCCATATGGTTTCTAAGGCTGTAATCTTTTTTTTTTTTTTTTTTTGTACTTTTGATTCAGGTTTACAGAACAAACTAGTTTCTCACTAAACAGAGTACACATGTTGTTCTATGACATTTGTTAACAATCCCACGACATGTCAACACTCTCCCTTCTCAACCCTGGGTTCCCTATTACCAGCTTTCCTGTTCCCTCCTGCCTTCCAGTCCCTGCCTCAAGCTGGTGCACCCCTTTATCTTGTTTTGTTCCATGGGCCTGTTCAATCTTTGGCTTAAGGGTGAACCTCAGGAGTGACCTCATTACTGAGCTGAAAGGGTGTCCAGGGGCCATACTCTGAGGGTTTCTCCAGTCTCTCTCAGGTCAGCAAGTCTGGTCTTTCTTTTTGAGTTAGAATTTTGTTCTACATTTTTCTCCAGCTCTGTCCAGGACCCTCTACTGTGATCCCTGTCAGAGCAGTCAGTGGTGGTAGCCACATACCATCTAGTTTTACTGGACTCAGTCTGGTGGAGGCTGTGGTAGATGTGGTCATTAGTCCTTTGGACTTATCTTTCCATTGTATCTTTAGTTTTCTTCATTCTTCCTTGCTTCTGAAGTGGTGAGACCAGTGGAGTATCCTAGATGGCTACACACGGGCTTTTAAGACCCCAGACACTACTCACCAAAGTAGAATGTAGAACATATTCTTTATAAACTCTGTTATGCCAACTGAGCTAGATGTTCCCCGAGATCATGGTCCCCGTATCCCTCAGCCCAGCAATTCGGTCCATGAGGGAGTTTAGATGTGTCTATGGAGCTACCATGACCTTGCAAGGCTGTAATCTTTATGGAAGCAGACTGCTACATCTTTCTGCCACAGAGCGTCTAGTGGGTTTGAACTGCTGATCTTTCAGTTAGCAGCTGAGCACTTAACCACTGTACCACCAAGGCCCCTTTATCACAGAACTGATGTTATATTAATACCAGTTAAGCTTTCCAACCTTTCCGTAAGCATACTTCTCAAGTGTTCAGAATTCGAGGATTCACTTTGTCACTATATATTTTCATGTGAGTCTCAAGACTTGTTTTCCTTACATAAACTTCAATATGTGGGTCATTTTCTACTACCAAAGCGTAGTAAGAAAGTAGTCAAACTTTCTAATCTGTCACTGTGGTCGGAGTGTAAAGAGTCTGGTTGAATTAATGAAATGTGCAGACTGCAAAGTTTCAGGTGATTTGCAATTAAACATGTTGTTTTCCAAATGACCACACTATTGCTGCAGTTATATCCCATGCTGAACCACACCACCCAGCTACAGACACATGTGTCCGATACTCCAGGTAAATAAATGCCTGACCTTATCCAATATTAAAACATTCAGCATGTTTATTGCTGGCTTTTGAAGTTCCCTTTTTCAGGGAGTCATTTATATGTTCATATGTTCACATAAACTGAACTGAGATACATAATACGCTGGTGCCCACAGAAAATGCTGAGTGAATTGCTTAATGATCCAAAGTATAACGAAAATCTAAAGAAACTAATCATGTGCCTACTGGATAGCAGTGATAGAGTCACTGTTGAGAACATGTGCCAAAGAAATAAATTATACACTAAAGCTATTTCTCTCGTTCCACTCCAGGGACAGAAGGAACAGTTTATATTATACTATAAAAAGCATATTGTGACTAGGAACAAACAATATTCTTACATACTTTCCCTAAAAGGCTCAGCATGATTCTTTATATATAAAATAGAATTACCTCCAGCAAAGTAATGAAATATAGAAAAAAAAATACCATCAGGAATAATAAAAAAAAAAAAAGAAATGCTGACTGAATTTCTGTCACTCTTACTGCTCTAGGTGTCAAATGCTAAACTTTCAAAAGGCAACTCGACAAGATCAAATGCTATCGGAAATAATTTAGGCAAACTATGCTGGGCTGCTATACATCTTAAAAAAATATCCACTCCCAAACAAAATGTTGAGCAAGCCTAGGTTTCATCTCCATTTTCAACATGGCCTTTCCTTACTAGTAAATGCTTATAACCCCCTGCTTTGAATCCCTTAAGAAATTTGTTCTATTCCATCAATATTAACTTGCATGCAAATAAGTTGCATGACTATGCCTTACATTTTTCATTAACAGATTAAGATTTTATCTTAATACAGATTATAAACCCAAATGAGTGTAATGCTAATATTGAGAAAAAGCCATAAACTTTAAAAAGTTATTCTTTATACTCTTTGGAATAATAGGAAACATTGAAGAGAATTCTAAAAATGTACTTAACTTTGTTTGAAACATTAATAGTTATTCATTAGTAATGAGCATGAGATAATTATGACATATTTCAATCTGATTTTTTAACGCATTTACCTAACACATGATGTTAACACTTTAAATGTCAGGAAATCAAAATAGTGTGGATTTTTGTTTGTTTAGGTCTCAAGTTAAGGTATTCAGTTTTTCCAACTGAATTATATGCAGATGTTGACTCTACAGGAGCCCTGATGGCACAGTAGTTAAGCACTTGGCTGTGAACCAAAAGGTCAGCAGTTCAAAACCACCAGCTGTTCTTGGGGAGAAAGATGGGGCAGTGGGCTTCTGTAAAGATTACAGCCTTGGAAACCCTATGGGGGCAGTTCTACTCTGTCCTGTAGGGTCACTATGAGTTGGAATCACCCGAAAGAAACAGTTTGGTTTTTTGTTTGATTGATTTTACAAGGAGTCCCCTCGATGGCCGAAACGGTTAAGCACTTGGCTACTAACCAAAATGTTGGTGGTTCGAACCCGCCGAGAGGCCCCCTAGAAGAAAGCCCTGGCGGTCTGCTTCTGAAAGGTCACAGCCATGAAAACCCTATGCAGCACAGTTCTATTCTGCAACACATGGGGTCACCGTGAGTCAGAGTCGGCACTGGTTTTTTGGTTGACCATGTATCTAGAAGAGTGCTGATGCTTGTAGCCTGGTAAAAGGTTGAAGAGATTCTCTACTGTCCAAATAAAAATAGTGGCTGTGGTCCCTATCATCTGAGTGGCATGGTCATCCAGCAGCCCCAAGCAAGAACTGCCTTTGTTGCTATCTCTGGTTTCAGCTGCCTTCCCAACTATTCTCTCTTCAAGCTGTGCTGAGTAGCTGTGGGTCCTGCATCTGTGGTTTTGACATGAAGTTGTAGCTCCAGGCTCAGGAACACTCTCCTGGCCATCACCGCTACTTCAGAGCCCTTGTAGCAGCATCCATATTGACTCTTTGCAACTCCAGCTGTTCAAGACTTGATATGTGACCATTCACTCTCTCTAGGTGGGATTCTTTTCTCATCTTCGACATACCTGAAGGCATTAGACCACTTACACACTTAGCCAGCAGGCCTGGTCTGAGCCTGAATCCTCCACATGTGTAGAGAAGACTTGTGATCTGAACCTGATGCTCACCAGAAACCCCAGATGGGTCTCTGTGGTGAATTCTCTCATTCCTCTCATGGGTAAAGGCATGGCAGACAGAGTTGTTCGTGGCTGATTCCAGGAGGATGGATGAGGAGGCTCTGGTTCTGGAACTTTCAGAGAAAAACTGGGAGAGTCCAATTTTGTTTAAAGAAATCAAAGGTGCCAAATTCAGCCAAAAGAAGGAAACAACACTTTGTAGAGGAAACAACCCTTCTGAAGATGACTATGCGAATTGGAGATCCTCCCTGGGGCAACCTTGGGAACCATGTGCTTATGATGGCAAGGCCACATGATGCAAGGATTCTGGATCACCAAGTCACCCCTGAAGAGAGTCTCCCCATCCAGCAGTGCTTGGATTGAACTGGGACAAACTGCTTCAGTGAAGATCCAGGGAATTGTAAGACATTGCAGAATCAATTGCCATTGGTCACTCCCAAATTCTTACAACTGAAAACTAGGCCACTGCCCTTGCCAACCTGGACTGACAAACACAGATGAGGGAGGGAGCCACAGGGGAGGGATATTTCTACAACCTGTATAGTTAGTAAGGGTCAGATTTCCAGGCTGCAGGAGAAGGAGCCCCTGCCACAAGGGGTCCTTCAGTGCAGTGCGCCCGCCAAATGGCCAGACACACTCATGTGTGGTTGATAGCATGGCACTGCCTTGATTTCCTACCTTGCTTGTAGGGCCAGGTAGGACCTAGAGTGGTCAGACATCACAGATTGGTCTCCTCTGGCTGCAATCAACCCTTTCCATTTTCCCTACTGCATGTGCAAATACAAGGAGTCATCGTGGTGCAGTGGTTAAGTGCTAAGGTCAGCAGCCACTACACAGGAGAAAGATGTGGCAATCTCCTTCTGTAAAGATTTACAGTGTTGGAAACCCTGTGGGGAAGTTCTACTATGTCCTATAGGGTCACTATGAGTCAAAATTGACTCAACAGCAATGGATTTTTGGTTTCCTGTGTGTTCAGTGACCAGGGCAAAGTTAGAGAACACAGTTTTATGGAATCTGGTCTCCTAGTTGATACCTCTCAGCTGAGTCCCTCTCTGTGAATTGCCCTTGGCTGAAAAGAGCTGCTTTGTCCAAAGTCACATCCCCTTTGGAGGTAGCCCTCACTCAATGACTGGTCTTTCTGTTACTTGATGAATGACCAAGTCCCGAACTCAAGGTCAGGCAACTCTAATGGCCGTCCCTGCTCCAGATATCTCCATAGGAGCAGCTGTGGTCTTTATTGCAAATGAGCCACGGCTCAACTTCTCCCTCTGCCCAGACCTAACGCCTTTTTTCTCCCACAGGTGTTAACACCAAGAGCCCTTCCCAGTAAACTTCCTGCAGGTAACACTCCATCTTAGATTATGAACCCCAGGGAACCGGGCCTCAGACAGGCAGGAAACGTAATTGGACTTGTCAATGGCCTGTTAAAACCCATTGCTGCTGAGTCGATTGCGACTCATAGTGATGCTAAGAACAGAGTAGAACTGCCCATAGGGTTTCCAAGGAGAAACTAGTAGATCTGAACCGCCGACCTCTTGGTTAGCAGCTGTAGCTCTTAACCACTAAGCCATCAGGGCTCCTTGTCAATGACAGGAGGTGTAAATATAGGAGCTGAAGTTAGTATCCACTGGATCAGTGTGCCTTTGAAAGCACAGTTAAGAACACACACGCTATAGGCTGACTACCTGGGTTCATACTCTGGCTCTGACAGTCACTAGCTGTGTGACTGAGTTCCAAGTGACTTCTGTGAGCCTCAGTTTCCACATCTGCAAAATAGGGCTCTTAATAGCACCTAGCTCACTAGATTTACATGGAGGCTTTTATGATTTAATATTTGTAAAGTACTTAGAAACTGCCTGACCCATACTAAGAAGTGCATCTGTTTCATTAAATAAACAATAGTTAGAAGGAATCTGATTTTTCTTGCCCAACTTTGCCCTCTGTTTCCCATCTTTCTTTGCCTAAGGGAGAATGCATTTATATATATATATATATACATATATATTTTTTCACAATCATTTGATGTTCAGCCAATATCTTTATATATGATACTTCACTTTGATTACTATGAAGGACTAAACAATAGGAAAAAAAAAAAAACTTGTTATTGAAATATTCCTACTCAAGGATATAGTAGAAAATGTTTATTCACTGAGATGAGAATATCACTATTTATGCAATAGTTCTTCATTGATTTTTCTTTTATATTTGAAATCTAAAAACTGTGTGGTATGGGGAAAAAATCAACATTTTTTTTTCTACTGTTTAAAAATAGCTCAATAATGTATTATCTATCTAAAAGCAATTATGTATTCCATTTACATCAGGAGTTCTTAACAGGAGTGATTTTGTCTCCCAGGGACATGTGGCAATGTCTGGAGACATTTTGGTGGTCAGGACTCAGGGAGAGGGTACTACTGGCATCTAGTAAGAAGAAGCCAAGGATGCTGCTAAACGTCCTGCAACGCACAGGATAGTTCCCCACAGGAAAAAAAGATCTGGCCCAAAATGTCAATTGTGCTGAGGTTGGAAAACCTTGATCTACATGTAGTGTCTACGCAACTGAAGTTTACTCCCTATAAACTCTACAAAGTTTTATCTAGTTTTGATGGCAATCTTTTGAAAATGCTTCCACACTGAAAACCTGATGAACATAATTATATGTAGAATAATTGTGACTATTAGCATGCTAATATTCCCATCAGTGTTGAGCTTCTGTCTGATTGTACATGTCTTCTATAGTCTTCCTTTCCCTAAATGCAAGTTAATATCTTTTTTTCTGATATTAGCACTTTTATTTTTTAATATTTGAATTGTGAATTATCGTGGAGAAGGGTACATAAAATGGTGGTAGTTTAAATAAAATGTATTTATTTTTAAATAATTTATTGTGTTTTTGGTGAGAGGTTACACAGCAAATTAGGTCCCCATTTAAAAGTTTCTGCACAAATTATCTGGTAACATTGGTTACATCTTTTCACAATGTGTCCACATTCTCATTAATTCCATTCTGATTGTTCTGTTTCCAGTAATCTAATTTCACTGCCCCCTTACCTTCTCACCTTTCCTTTAGGGTAATCGTTGACCATTTGGTCTCATATACATGATTTTTTATTAATATCTTGAGTTGTAGAATCTTATATGCTATATGCCATGCAAGCAGAGATTCAAGCTCATCTGAGTTACATGGACATACATGTTGGAATGGCTGGAGGACTTTAACTTGATAGTGTTGTATGCAGTGTACAACTTAAAATGTCAAGAAGATAAGTACTTTTACCGCAATGTAGGGTCTTGGGCAGAGCCGGAGAAAAATGTAGAACAAAACTCTTAACTCACAAAAAACGACCAGATTTACTGGCCTGACAGAGACTGGAGAAACCCCGAGAGTATGGCCCCTGGGCACCCTTTTAGCTCAGTAATGAAGTCACTCCTGGGGTTCATCCTTCAGCCAAAGACTAGACAGGCCCATAAAACAAAACAAGGCTAAAGGGGCACACCGGCCCAGGTGCAAGGACTAGAAGGCAGGAGGGAATAGGAAAGCTGGTAATAGGGAACACAAGATTGAAAAGGGAGAGCGTTGGCATGCCATGGGGTTGTTAACCAATGTCATAAAACAATATGTGTACTGTTTAATGAGAAACCAGTTTGTTCTGTAACCTTTCATCTAAAGTACAATAAAAATAAAATTTTAAAAAATACAGCATAAAAAAAAAGTACTTTGAAAAGACAAACATCAAAAGCTACTCCATAGCCTCTCTGACATAAAACTAATCACTTATTGTCACTTTTGAATTGTTGGGATGATGTGAGATGGTTGAATAGAAAGGGAACTGGAAATGCACTAACATGGCCAGGCGAATCATCTATAAAATGTAAATGTTTCCTTCCTGAGTCAACTTTAAGACAGGAAAATCTGCTTCCATGGTGTACTCAGGCATCATTGGCATCATAAAATTATCCTAAGAATCTGTCTTCTCTATCTTAAGCTGTGGTTGTCTAAAAGATGGAGATAATGTATGTTGGTGGGGAGAGAAGAGATTCCTAGTACCAGGAAGAGAAGGTATAGGAGTTTCGCCTTTGATGGTAGAATCTGAGAGACTGACTAATCCTTAGAGTTAACCAAATGCAATCTTAGCATTTTTATAAAGGAGAAATGAGGTCCATCTACCCTTTATTTCCATCAAAACGGAACAATGAATTCCTTGTTTTATGTCCCCCCCCCCCAAGAAATCTGAGGAAAACCAATGCAGAATTTTCAGAGAATGGTGGAGACAGTGGAGGTAGGAAGGGGTGGGCAGAGGTAACATGACCACATCGTCAATGTAGAAGATTATTGTGACAACCACGTGAAGGAAAAATTATGGAAAGTGAAGCTGGAGAGAGGGAGATCTGTGATATATCCATTATAGTAATCCAGAAGCTAGTAAGTTCCTGGGTGGCAAAAACAGTTTAGCACTAGGCTGCTGACCAAAAGGTTGGTAGTTCAAGTCCTCAAAAAAAGGCCTGGCATTTTAGTTCTGAGAAATCAGCCATTGAAAACCCTATGGAGCAGTTTTCCTCTGCCACACATGGGATTGCTGTGCCTCTATGGCAGCTAACAAGGCCCAAACTCAAGTAGTTGCAGTAGAAATGGAAAAGAATAAATGAATTGGAAAATTATTATAGAATTAAAATTTTTAGAGCTTGGCTATCAACCAAATGCAGAAGATAAAGAATAGGGATGGAAGTAGAAGGTGAGGAAGAGATGTCTGGGGCACCTCCAAGAAAGAGAATGAGATTAGGGAAAGAGGCGAGTAACACCTCTCGTTAATGACCATACTAAAAACTTGTTGCTGTCCAGTCAGTTCTGACTCATAGCAACCCTATAGGACAGGGTAGAAATGCTTATAGGGTTTCCTAGGTTGTAATATTCATGGAAGCAGGCTGCAACATCTTTCTTCTGCAGAGTAGCTGGTGGGTTCAAACCAACCTTTTGTTTAACAGCTGAGTGCTTAACCACTGCACCACCAAGGCCCTTGCTCCTAACTGACACTACTCGTTAAACAATGAAAATCAGGGTCAGCAGAAGGACAAATGGCAAGTTGAATGGACATGTTGAGTTAAAAGTGACTCCAGCAGAGATAAAACAGAAAATAATTGAAAAAAAGAAGAAAAAAATCAAACTGCTTTGTTGCTTAGCACAAAGGTCTGGGCTAGAAATACATATTTTGAACTCAACAGCATTTAATGATGAATGAGGTTGAAAAATATTAATGGACTTGTTCACGGTCTCAAACCAATGTAAGACTGAGATTCTGGTCTCCTGACTTGACTGCAACTCTGCATACGACAGGTGATGTTATCTTTACTGGAACATTAAGGAAACAGAAATCTACGTCTTGAGATACAATTCCCCTTCAGATTCTTAATACACCCCTCCTCACTTATTGACATGGTTGGATTCCAAAGACCAGGTCGTCAGATCACAAAATGAAAGATGACTACATCATTACATAACTGCCAAATTACTTCATTACATAACCGCCAAACCACTGAGAATCATGGCTCAGACAAATTGACACATAACCTTAACTATCACAGCCAGAGTTACTCTTGCCTAGCACTTTGGAGTTCAATACTGCCAGACATATGTCGTTAATGCACAAAGTAGTCAGATTTTTTACTATTGTTGTAAATGCAAAATTTCAGATAAAGAGATAGTTGATAAATGAGAGAAGATGTATATTTGAAACTGGCATAGCTATTGATAGTTTTACATGTTTAAATCAAAATGACTACATTTAAAAACTTGTCACATTTTGTTTTTTTCTTTTGTTTCATAAATGTTTTATAACTATAAGCTCTTATACTTATTTGATTTAATGCTTTATCATTAGTGGAATTCATTTTAGTATAGTAAAATTTAATTTTTTAGAGAACAGAGCAAATTACTTGACAAATTCGATGTCATCATATTGCTTGTTCAATATTTCTGAGACATTCTTGGAAATGCGAGTGGGAGGTGGAATGGGGCAGAATGTAGAAAGTTGATCGTTACCCTGACTCTAATCCACGTGGAAAGAAGAGCATCAACCACTGTAAAATGGAATGCATTGGCATGAATGGAAATCAACTGAATTGACTTCTTAGAGACTTGTTCCTTTGCTGCCATTTCAATGCTCAATTCCCCGTAATGTTCTAGAATAAGGTCATTACAAAGACCAACAGGAAAAAAAAGAAAAAAACTAAGGTTTACTTAATGCATGAGGGTTATACATTTGCAAAAGCCTTTAACTGTACAAGCTTTCAGTGAAATTTAAAGTTTTAATTTAATCACAAATCTATAATATGCAAGTAGTCGTTTTGCCTTCCAGTACGAAGAAATCTATTCTTCCACTGATGTGTGAAGGATTTAAATGACCAGCAACTCAACACTAATAGCTTTGCTCTTTTTCACTCATGCATCGGCAGCGTGTATTGTTATTGCCCAGACGACTCTGGGCAGTGTTTCTGAGCACATTTAAGAATAAAACATTAAAATGCTACTAAATCATAATGCCAACATGCTAAAATGTCTGTGGTAATCTTACTTACTAGATTATGACAGTAGAACTTTATTCCATTAAAAATAAGAAGAATCAATGACTAAAATTTACATGGGGAAGTGTTTGTTGTTGCAGGTTTTTAAAGTACTTAAGCAGTCATGTGTAAGTGTGTATATATATATTTATATTAATATGTATATATACCAAGGAGCCCTGGTGGTGCAGTGGTTAAGCACCCAGCTGCTAACTGAAAGGTCAGCGATTTGAACCCACCAGCCACTCAGCAGAAGAAAGATGTGACAGTCTGCTTCCATAAAGATTACAGCCTTGGAAACGCTAGGGCAGTTCTATTCTGTACCATAGGGTCACTATGAGTTGGAATCAACTCGATGCAAATGGGTTTGGTTTTGGGATATATGGACCACACTTATCTATTAGTTTGTCATACTGTGGTGCCTTGTGTGTTGCTGTGATGCTGGAAAACCTTATGAATAGCAGCAGAACATTGTCTGATAATAGTGCTGGAAAATAAGCCCTTCAGGTTGGAAAGCACTTAAAATATGACTGGGGAAGAGCTGCCTCCTGAAAGCAGAGTCGACCTTAATGATGTAGATGAAGTAAAGCTTTCGAGACCTTCATTTGACATCATGCTTGGTAAAGTAGAGGGTCAGTGAAAAAGTGGAACACCCTCAATGAGTGAATTGACACGGTGGTTGCAACAATGGGCTCAAATATAGCACCCATTGTGAGAATGGCGCAGGACTGGGCAGCGTCTCGTTCTGTTGTACATGTTGCTATGAGTCAGAACCAACTGGAAGTCACCTCAAATAACTGTCTGTCTGTCTATCTATGTATCTATCAGCTATCTGTTATCTGTCTATCTATATGGAAACCCCGGTGGCATCGTGGTTAAGTGCTACAGCTCCTAACCAGAAGGTTGGCAGTTCAAATCCACCAGGTGTACCTTGGAAACACTATGAGTCAGTTCTAATCTGTCCTATAGGGTCGCTATGAGTCAGAATTGACTTGACAGCAATGGGCCTTTTGGTTTTATTCATATACATATGTATACATATATGTATACACACACACACATTGCTGATATATATAGAGTTAGGTGCCATCGAGTTGGTTCTGACTCATAGCGACCCTATGCACAACAGAACAAAACGTTGCCCGGTCCTGTGCCATCCTGAAAATCATTGTTACACTTGAGCTTATTGTTGCAGCCACTGTGTCAATCCACGTTGTTGAGGGTCTTCCTCTTTTCTGCTGACCCGTACTTTGCCAAGCATGATGCCTTTCTCCAGGGACTAATCCCTTCTGACAACATGTCCAAAGTATGTAAGACGCAGTCTCGCCATCCTTGCCTCTAAGGAGCATTCTGGCTGTACTTCTAAGACAGATTTCTTCATTCTTTTGGCAGTCCATGGTATATTCAATATTCTTCACCAACAGCACAATTTGAAGGTGTCAGTTATTCGGTCTTCCTTATTCATTGTCCAGCTTTCACATGCATCTGATGCAATTGAAACTACCATGGTGTGGGTCAGGCACACCTTAGTCTTCAAGGTGACATCTTTGCTCTTCAACACTTTAAAGAGGCCCTTTGCAGCACGTTTACCCAATGCAATGTGTCTTTTGATTTCTTGACTGCTGCTTCCATGGCTCTTGATTGTGGTTCCAAGTAAAATTGAAATCCTTGACAACTTCAATCTTTTCTCCATTTATTGCAATGTTACTTATTGGTCCGGTTAAAAGGATTTTTGTTTTCTTTATGTTGAGGTACAATCCATACTGAAGGCTGTGGTCTTTAATCTTCATTAGTAAGTGCTTCAAGTCCTCTTCACTTTCAGCAAGCAAGGTTGTGTCATCTGCATAATGCAGGTTGTTAATGAGTCTTCCTCCAGTCCTGATGCCCCGTTTTTCATGTAGTCCACCTTCTCATATTACTTGCTTAGCACACACATGTCTGTCAGTTTGTCGCACTGTGGGGGCTTGTGTGTTGCTGTGATGCTGAAAGCTATGCCACCGGTATTCAGATACCAGCAGCGTCACCCATGGAGGACAGGTTTCAGCTGAGCTTCCAAACTAAGACAGACTAGGAAGAAGGATATGGCAGTCTACTTCTGAAAAGCATTAGCCAGTGAAAAACTCATGAATAGCAGCAGCGCACTGTCTGCTATAGTGCTGGAAGATGAGCCCCCCCCCCAGGTTGGAAGGAACTCAAAAGATGACTGGGGAAGAGCTGCCTTCTCAAGGTAGAGTTGACCTTAATGACATGGCTGGAGTAAAGCTTTTGGAACCTACATGTGCTGATGTGGCACGACTCAAAATGAGAGAAACAGCTGCAAACATCCATTAATAATCAGAACCTGGAATGTAAGAAGTATGAATCTAGGAAAATTGGAAATCATCAAAAATGAAATGGAACACATAAACATCGATATCCTAGGCATTAGTGAGCTGAAATGGACTGCTATTGGCCATTCTGAATCAGACAATCATATAGTCTACTATGCTGGGAATGAAAACTCAAAGTGGAATGGTGTTGCATTCATCAACAAAAAGAACATTTCAAGGTCTATCCTGAAGTACAACGCTATCAGTGATAGGATAATATCCATACGCCTACAAGAAAGACCAGTTAATACGACTATTATTCAAATTTACTCACCAACCACTAGGGCCAAAGATGAAGAAATAGAAGATTTTATCAGCTGCTGCAGTCTGAAATTGATCGAACATGCAATCAAGATGCATTGATAAGTACTGACAATTGGAATGTGAAAGCTGGAAACAAAGAAGAAGGATCAGTAGTTGGAAAATATGGCCTTGGTGATGGAAACAATGCTGGAGATCGAATGGTAGAATTTTGCAAGACCAACGACTTCTTCATTGCAAATACCTTCTTTCACCAACATAGACGGCGACTATACACTTGGACCTCGCCAAATGGAACACATAGAAATCAAATTGGCTACATCTGTGGAAAGAGAGATGGAAAACTCAATATCATCAGTCAGAACAAGGCCAGGGGCCAACTATGGAACAGACCATCAATTGCTCCCATGCAAGTTCAAGCTGAAACTTAAGAAAATCAGAGCAAGTCCACGAGAGCCAAAATATGACCTTGAGTATATCCCACCTGAATTTAGAGACCTTCTCAAGAATAGATTTGATGCATTGAACACTAGTGACCGAAGACCAGATGAGTTGTGGAATGACATCAAGGACAACATCCTTGAAGAAAGCAAGAGGTCACTGAAAAGACAGGAAAGAAAGAAAAGACCAAAATGGATGTCAGAGGAGACTCTGAAACTTGCTCTTGAGCATCGAGCAGCTAAAGCAAAAGGAAGAATTCATGAAGTAAAAGAACTGAACAGAAGATTTCAAAGGGCCTCTCGAGAAGACGAAATAAAGTATTATAATGACATGTGCAAAGAGCTGGAGATGGAAAACCAAAAGGGAAGAATATGCTTGGCATTTCTCAAGCTGAAAGACCTGAAGAAAAAATTCAAGCCTCGAGTTGCAATAGTAAAGGATTACATGGGGAAAATATTAAATGATGCAGGAAGCATCAAAAGAAGATGGAAGGAATACACAGAGTCATTATACCAAAAAGAATTAGTCGATATTCAACCATTTCAAGAGGTGGCATATGATCAGGAACCGATGGTACTGAAGGAAGAAGTCCAAGCTGCTCTGAAGGCATTGGCCAAAAACAAAGCTCCAGGAATTGATGGGATATCAATTGAGATGTTTCAACAAACAGATGCAGCGCTGGAGGTGCTCTCTCGTCTATGCCAAGAAATATGGAAGACAGCTTCCTGGCCAAATGATTGGAAGAGATCCATATTTATGCCTATTCCCAAGACAGATGACCCAACCGAATATGAAAATTATAGAACAATATCATTAATATCACCTGCAAGCAAAATTCTGCTGAAGATCATTCAAAAATAGCTGTAGCAGTATATCGACAGGGAACTGCCAGAAATTCAGGCTGGTTTCAGAAGAGGACATGGAACCAGGGATATCATTGCTGATGTCAGATGGATCCTGGCTGAAAGCAGAGAATACCAGACGGATGTTTACCTGTATTTTATTGATTATGCAAAGGCATTTGACTGTGTGGGTCATAACAAACTATGGATAACACTGCAAAGAATGGGATTTCCAGAGCACTTAATTGTGCTCATGAGGAACCTTTACATAGATCAAGAGGCAGTTGTTCGGACAGAACAAGGGGATACTAATTGGTTTAAAGTCAGGAAAGGTGTGCGTCAGGGTTGTATTCTTTCACCATACCTATTTAATCTGTATGCTGAACAAATAATCCGAGAAACTGGACTATATGATGAAGAACGGGGCATCAGAATTGGAGGAAGACTCATTAACAACCTGCGTTATGCAGATGACACAACCTTGTCTGCTGAAAGTGAAGAGGACTTGAAGCACTTACTAATGAAGATCAAAGACCACAGCCTTCAGTATGGATTATACCTCAACATAAAGAAAACTAAAATCCTCACAACTGGACCAATAAGCAACATCATGATAAACAGAGAAAAGATTGAAGTTGTCAAGGATTTCATTTTACTTGGATCCACAATCAACAGCCATGGAAGCAGCAGTCAAGAAATCAAAAGACGCACTGCATTGGGGAAATCTGCTGCAAAGGACCTCTTCAAAGTGTTGAAGAGCAAAGATGTCACCCCGAAGACTAAGGTGTTCCTGACCCAAGCCATGGTATTTTCAATCGTATGATATGCATGTGAAAGCCGGACAATGAATAAGGAAGCCCAAGAAGAGCTGATGCCTTTGAATTGTGGTGTTGGGGAAGGATATTGAATATACCATGGACTGCCAAAAGAACGAACAAATCTGTCTTAGAAGAAGTACAACCAGAATGCTCCTTAGAAGAAGTACAATCAGAATGCTCCTTAGAAGCAAGGACGATGAGACTGCGTCTTCCATACTTCGGACATGTTGTGAGGAGGGATCAGTCCCTGGAGAAGGACATCATTCTTGGCAGAGTACAGGGTCAGCAGAAAAGAGGAAGACCCTCAACGAGGTGGATTGACACAGTGGCTGCAACAATGAGCTCAAGCATAATAACAATTTTAAGGATGGCGCAGGACCAGGCAGTGTTTCGTCCTGTTGTGCATAGGGTCGCTATGAGTTGTAACCGACTCAACGGCACCTAACAACAACAACAAACCAACTAAAATGCTTACATTATACTTTTAACAATTTCAGCCTTGCTAAGTTTAAGGCACCCTGGTAGTGCCTGGCTGCTAACAAAAAGGTTGATGGTTTGAGCTCACCCAGTGGCCTCCACAGAGGAAAGACCTAGAAATCTGCTCCTGTACAGACTACAGCCTATTAACCTTATGGGGCAGCTTTACTCTGTAACATGGGGCTGCTATGAGTCAAATCGACTCGACAGCAACTAAGAGCAAGTTACTGTTAGATATCACATTTTATGTTTTTTTAATTGCAGTTATAAACATATAATTATACGTGTGTGTATTTTCAGTTAATAAAAAAAAAATGAGAAAAGAAACACTCTTTTACCATTTATGTATAAAGCAGCAAAGTCAACCGCACATCATGATCAAGTCAAGCAATGAGAAGACAGACTCTCACATAATGATACGTATCATTTATATCTACATAGAAATATATCCTTTTCACATCTCCTTGGGGTGAAAGGAAGAACCTTCAACTGTACCCAGAGAATGGAGAGTCCTAGGCCCCAACACTACTGCTGCCAGGATTGGAAGATGTAGAAGCAGCCAGGTACGCACCAGATGTGCAAGAGGAAGCCTGCCTGCTTCATGGTACTCATGTCTCATCTCTGCAGGTAAGATAGTGGATTCTTAGTCCTTCCCTTTATCAGGGAGAACTGGTTAATACCCTCTCATCCTGGGTAAGCAGCGAGTCTCTTCTTCATAGAGCAACCCGAAGGTCCACTCTCCAGAGATACGTCACTAGAGCATCCCTGACCCCTCTAGAGCATGCCTGACCCCTCTAATACTGCTGGATTTAACTCTTTTCTAGGGTTAATCTATCAGTCCAGCACCGAAGGGTGGCTGACAATGACAGAAAGGGAGGAAGGTGGAAACACGCTAAGGTGTATTGAATGCTTGTTGGGAAGCTGCACTGTGTAAGATGCTCAAGGCACCGTATGCCTACACCCACATTTAATCTTCATAAAACCCTGTGAGATGGGCATCATCTCCATTTTACACATGATGAAAACTAAAGCTGTGAAAGTTAAGTAGCATAACCAGTTTGCACAGCTAATACCAGAGACAGCATAAATTCAAACCCTGAACAATCTGGTACAAAAGCCCATATTCTTAAACTGCATTTTTTTTTTTTTTTTAGAAACACTGCACGTGATTTCTGCGCACTATATAATTTGAGAACGATAACCCTGGCTGATTTGTACCAAAGTTTATTGTATGAACAGGACCAAAACTTGAATTTAACTCTCTTCTTTCTCCATGCCTGCAGCCATAGCACTGGTAGTAAGTGATAACTGTGGCAGCTAGTCCTTTCTGTAAACAAATGAGTTTCTTAATTTAAATAAACAAAAAGCAGTTGCTGACAACTCGATTCCAACCTTTGTGACCCCTCGTGTGTCAAAGTAGAACTGTGCTCTGTAGGGTTTATAATGGCTGAGTTTTTGGAAATAGTGCACCAGGCCTTTCTTCCAAGGCACTCTCTGAGTAGACTCAAACCTCCAGCCTTTTGGTTAGCAGCTGAGCGTGTGAAGCATTTGCACCCCCCAGGGATTCCACAATTCATTCCCATATGATTCCATCCTCATCTATGTGGGATTCTCAGCTTTATCTCCCACCCAGGGCCTCTGATTTCGGCCTTCATTGTCATTTGCATTAATTTTGCCTCTTTGGGCAGTTTACATAGAGCTTTGGCATTGAATTTCCTCTTATTAGCCCAGAAATGGTTGGGTGCTGCCCATTCACTTTGTTTACGTGGGAATACTTTTCTCTCATTGTCTCTAAGCTTTATTGTGAGTGTTGTGCAAACTCAGGTATTATGGATTGAATTGTGTCCCCCAAAAATGTTTGTCAACTTGGCTAGACCATGATTCCCAGTAATGCATGGTTGTTCACCATTTTGTGATTTTTGTGATTATCCTATGTGCTGTAAATCCTAACCTCTATGATGTTAATGAGGCAGGATTGGAGGCAGCTATGTTAATGAGGCAGGACACAATCTACAGGATTAGGTTATATCGTGAGTTAATCTCTTTTGAGATATAAAAGAGAGGGGAGAGAGACCTCATACCACCAAGAAAGTAGCGCCGGGAGCAGAGTGCATCCTTTGGACCCAGTGTCCTTGAGCTGAGAAGCTTCTAGACCAGGGGAAAATTGATGGCAAATACCTTCCTCCAAAGTTGATAGAGAAAGCCTTTCCCTGGAGCTGATGCCCTGAATTTGGACTTCTAGCCTACTAGACTATGAGAGAATAAATTTCTCTTTGTTAAAGCCATCTACTTGTATTTCTGTAATAGCAGCACTAGATAACTAAGACACCATGCTATTGGCATAGGTTCTATGATCTCTGTTGGGTCCTAGAACTTTCCTTTCAACAGTTACTCCCTGCAAGCTAGGCAGAAAATAAATACTTGGCTTATTTTTCTCCTACTGTCATTTTCTGAAATTCTAGGTGAAATGCTTTTTTGTTTGTTTGCTTGCTTGGTTTTTGCCATCTTACTTAGACAGGTGAACTCTCCCCAAGCTCAAAATACCATTTTAATTTAATTTAGTCCAATCCTCATTTTTATTAACCTTTATGCACATATCTTAGACAACTTCATAGCTTATTTGTTTTAGTTAGGAAAAACAAAAACAGCTTCCTTATTTATGTATCAAGAGCTGCCTAGAAACATTTTATTAAATGCAAGAACTTAATAATAACCACCACCAACACTCCTAGTTTAAAAAAAAATAAATACGCAGAAATCACGTGAAGAGGACTGCTGCTATACTACACTAGCAATGATTCTATTCCAGGTATCTAAAATGTACACTAAAATATTGTTACTGTTTTTCTGAGAAATAAACATCAGTAATTCTTTATAGGGAAAAAATTGAAATAGATGTTGTTTATCAAAGTGTTGAAGGTCAGTGATCTAACCCTGGATTAGGAGGTTAGTGTTCCTATCCTTTGAGAATTTCTAAAAATCTTGGTAGAAAGGTATATGTATAAATCTTATGATGCGCCAAACTTTCACGTGTGTGCGTGTTAAAATAAAATTGGAATCATACTTAACATGCACAAAAAAATAGTCCTATGTTATTCAAAGACTTAAATATACAAAATAAAATTTTTAACAGGGAATATAATAAAATACCTTAATGGCCTGATCTAAGTAAGGAGTTCTGAAACAAAATATAATTATTATTAAAAATAATAAAATCAATAAAATGGATTAAAAAGTTGATCAATTTATATATATGATTATTCCAATTAGAATACGGCTTTTTCAGATAATAATCCAAAATTTCTTTTAGCATCAATTGCAGTTGAAGGGCTAAAGTTTATATGAATGATTTACTATGTCATCCTTTCTAGAAAAAAAATTTTTCTATTTCCTGAAGGATTTTTTTTTCAACCTCTTTGCTTTGACACTGTAATTGTTGGCTAATTTATATTTTTGCCCTGGGTTTTTGTATATTTGATTCTTTTCATTATAAGAAAAAGAGTTTGTTCCTTGACGGATACATGACGTATTTCAGAAAATATTCTAGAACAATTAATGAATTCTTTCTAATAAAATTAAATTATATATTTAAAATTCAAATAAATCTTAATGGCAGTTCAATAGAATCGGTAGTGTTTATAAAACAAGTATGTGTATCTTTAAATGTCAGTAGAATAAAACAGAAACATGAAAACATATAAATTAAGAACACCAAAATAAGGACAACAGCCATCATGAATCCCTGTCTTAATTTAACAAGTTGTTGTCTGTTTTTTCACCAGTTCAGGACCCCACTCTCAGTTGCTGTGGCGTGTTTGAGCTATCCATGATTCAGAGAACATTCCACTTTTGCTTTCTTAGATAAGTTTACTGAGTTCTTGATGCAAACTTGTATTATGAAATTAAGCACTAGCTGAGTGTCATTTTGAATGTTACTAAATCACTCCATGCCTCATTTTATCTTCTTATTATGAGTATAATAATAAGAGCCTAAAACCTGACATTTTGCACTGAACCTCAATTTTGAGGTTATTTTAGCAGCAGGTGTTACATTTTAAGGGAGTATTATAGTTTGGTTCACCAATTATATTTCCTTTGCTACCTTATTACATTTCTAGCTTGATCATTCCTGTGCAAAACCTTGCAGCTGTATTCCATCAGTCCCCAGATAGGCCATTAAATGTTAGCACTGAAACCCTGATGCCTTGCTAAAAGCCTTCATTTGTTATTGCCCAGCTATAATAATTTGCTTTATCTCCATTAACAGTATGTGAGTGTGTGTGTGTGTGTATATATATATATATATATATATAAAACAAAAAACCTGTTGCTGTCAAGTTCATTCCGACTCATAGCATCCCTATAGGACAGAGTAGAACTGCCTCATGGGGTTTCCAAGGAGTGGCTGGTGGATTTGAACTGCTGACCTTTTGCTTAGCAGCCAAACGCTTAACCACTGTGCCACCAACGCTTACACTCTCTCTCTCTTTTTCTGTATATATATGTGTGTATATATGTATACAACACACATACATTCATATACATGTGTATACATATATGTATATGTGTATCATAGAAGTATATCATGTACATGTATGTCTATCTTATGTCAGATATATGCATACTACATGCATCTATTTTTCTGTTGTCTATCTAGTCTTCCTTGTCACATTTTTCATAGCCTCTCTTAAAAAACAAAGATAAAACAAAATTCCTACACACAGACTCAAATTTTAAAGCTAGAAGAAGAAAAATGTAAATTGGAATGAGAAGGTATTATCCAGGATGGGACAGAGAGTTGGAAGGTTGGGACTAGGAAAGAAGAGAAGCAATCAGACCCCATTGCTAAAACTTGAGTACTTGAAGTGAAAGGAAGTGGGGAACTATGATAATTAATTATAAGATTCTTATCAAAGAGGAGATATATGAATGAAGAAGTCCAAGCTGCACTGAAGGCATTGGTGAAAAACAAGGCTCCAGGAATTGACAAAACACCAATTGAGATGTTTCAACAAATGGATGCAGCATTGGAGGTGCTCACTCGTATATCCCAAGAAATGTGGAAGACAGCTAGCTACCTGACCAACCAACTGGAAGAGATCCATACTTGTGCCCATCCCAAAGAAGGTGATCCAATGGAATGCGGAAATTTATTGAACAGTATCATTAATATCACATACAAGTAAAATTTTGCTGAAGATCATTCAGAAATGGTTGTGTTACTGGGTGGAAACCCCAGGTTCTTGCTCGACATGATATATATTTTCCAATGAGAGACCTAGGTAGGAGAACAGGAAAGGTACCTTTATTTTGTTGTGCAAGGAAAAGAAGTCAGTTGGAGCTGCTGCTGACAAGACTGCTTGCCAAGGGCGGGCAGGCAAGTTATTTTTAAAAGGGGTTTACAAGTAGGGAGTTCATACAAGTTATGTCAGCAACATTC
Source organism: Loxodonta africana (assembly GCF_030014295.1). NCBI lineage: Eukaryota > Metazoa > Chordata > Mammalia > Proboscidea > Elephantidae > Loxodonta > Loxodonta africana. The sequence goes on from NC_087362.1 coordinate 41,446,091, forward strand.
TTAATCATACTACAAAGGTACAATGAGGTTTACATATAACCTCTACCCAAAAGGAGGAATCAAATGCAAAGCTGGGGGGGTGGTGGGGGGAGCCTAGCAAAGAAAACAATTTTTCAATACAACACTATAGGGGAGGAAGCCAGGTAAAGAATACAGACAGCACTGCAGGGGCTCTGTCTCAGTTGCAGCAGTACATCAACAGGGAATCACCAAAAACTCAAGCCAGATTCAGAAGAGAGCTTGGAATGAGGGATATCATTGCTAATGTCAGATGAATTTTGGCTGAAAGCAGAGAATACCAGAAAGATGTTTACTTGTGTTCTATAGACTATGCAAAGGCATTTGACTGTGTGGATCATAATAAATTATGGATAACATTGTGAAGAATGAGAATGCCACAGCACTTAATTGTGCTCATGTGGAAGATCAAGAGGCAGTTGTTTGAACAGAACAAGGGGACACTCCGTGATTTAAAATCAGGAAAGCTCTGTGACAGGATTATATTCTTCCACCATACTTATTCACTCTGTATGCTGAGCAAATAATTGGAGAAAGCTGGGCTACATGAAGAAGAACGTGGCATCATGATTAGAGGAAGCCTCACTAACAACCTGTGTTATGCAGATGGTATGATCTTGCTTACTGAAAGTGAAGAGGACTTGAAGCATTTATTGATGAAGATCAAAGACTACAACCTTCAGTATGGATTACACCTTAATATAAAATATATATATATATATATATATATATAAAGAAAATAAAAATCCTCACAACAGGACCAATAAGAAACGTCATGATAAATGGAGAAAATATTGAAGTTGTGAAGGATTTCATTTTACTTGGATCCACAATCAATGCACATGGAAACAGCAGTCAAGAAATCAAATGATGCATTGCATTGGGCAAATCTGCTGCAAAATAACTCTTCAAAGTGTTAAAAAGCAAAGCCGTCACTTTATGGACTAAGATGTGCTTGACTCAAGCCATGGTGTTTTCAATCGCCTCATGTGCATGTGAAAGCTGGACAACAAATAAGGAAGACCTAAGAAGAATTGAGGAAACCCTGCTGGCATAGTGGTTAAGAGCTACTGCTGCTAACCAAAAGATTGGCAGTTCAAATCCACCAGGTGCTCCTTGGAAACCCTCTGGGGCAGTCCTATTCTGTCCTTTAGGGTTGCTATGAGTTGGAATCGACTCAACAGCAATGGGTTTGGTCTTTTTTTAGGTAAGAAGAATTGATGCCTTTGAATTATGGTATTGGTGAAGAATATTGACTATACCATGGACTGCCAGAAGAATGAACAAATATGTCTTGGAAGAGGCATAGCCAGAATAGTTCTTAGAGGCAAGGATGGCAAGACTTCATCTCACATACTTTGTTATCAGGAATGACCAGTACCTGGAGAAGGACATCATACTTAGTAAAGTAGAGGGTCAGCGAAAAAGGGGAAGACACTCAATGAGATGGCTTGACACAATGGTTTCAACAATGGACTCAAGCATAGCAATTGTGAGGATGGTGCAGGATGGGACAGTGTTTTGTTCTGTTGTACATAGGGTGGCTATGAGTGAGAACCAACTCGACCGCACCTAACAACAACACACACACACACGCACACACATATATATATATTTTAAGGAATGTAGAATGTTTCAGGCACTTAGTGCTAAAAGACATTTTCATGGACAAAAAGGGACACTGAGAGTTAGTCAATCATCGTCGGTTTCTCTTTTCTTACACTGATGAATTATTTAAATGAGTAATATACATCTTTGTTTTCATTTCCTCTCAATGCCATCCCCTTCCTCTCTTGAAATTTCACTAATATCCGTATGTGTTTATAACTATCTGTGATCAGCAGCGTAAAGGCCCCCCAAGCATGACCACTGTAACCTGTGAATGTGTCACTTTACATGACAAAAGGGACATTGCAAATGTGATGGTTAAGGCTCTTAATATAGGGAGATTATCTTGGAATATTTAGATGGGCTCAGTATAATCACAGGTCCTTTTAAAGGAGGTGGGGAGTGCAGAATCACAATGAGGGAAGGATATGTGATTAAACTGAGGTTGGGGTGATGCAATTGCTGGCTTTGAAGATGGAGGAAAGGATCATGAGCTAAGGCATGCCGGCAGCCTCGACAAGCTGGAAAAGGCAAGGGAATGGATTCTCCTCTAGAGCTAAGGAACACAGCCCTACTGACACTTTGATTTTAGCCTCCAGAATTGTAAGATAATAAATTTGTGGGTTTTTTTTTTCCCAAGCCTTTAAATTTGTGGTAACTTGTTATAAATAAGAAACTCATGTTGTTGTGTTGTTGGTAGATGCCATTGAGTCAGTTCCAACTCGTAGTGACCTTATGTACATCAGAACAAAACACTACCCGGTCTTGTGCCATCCTCACAATTGTTGCAATGTTTGAGCCCATTGTTGCAGCCACTGTGTCAACCCATCTGGCTGAGGGTCTTCCTCTTTTTCGATGACCCTCTTGCTGACCAAGCATGATGTCCCTCTCCAGGGATTGGTCCCTCCTGATAACATGTCCAAACTAAGTAAGACAAAGTCTTACCATCCTCACTTCTAAGGAACATTCTGGCTGTACTTCTTCCAATACAGGTTTGTTCACCCTTCTGGTAGTCCATGGTATATTTAGCATTCTTCACCAACACCATAATTCAAATGCATCAATTCTTCAGTCTTCCTCATACACTGTACTAAACTTTAGAAGAGATGTCTTCTGTTCGGGCACTGAGCTTTCCTAGATTTTACCTTCATCTTCTCTTCTGCCCCTCTGCCTTTCTGTGAAATTTTCCCCATAAGAGAGGGATTATTTTTTGATAATCTCTGGAAATCTAATTTGGGAAGGCCTACCATCACTTCAAGTTCAGCATTTCAATTCTTAATTTCTTGTTTTATTTTTTAAATTAGGAGTCCTCCAAATATTCCTATTTCTATAAATGGCCCCACTACCTCCTAGTCACCGAAGAGATAGTGTATGCCTCTCTCTGTCCTGATAATAGCTTCTGCTAAGACTTATCAAGAGTGGGTTGTTGATGATGGGGAGGCGGGTAACTGAGAAGCAACTGTGGAAAAATATTACAATGTAGAAAAAAAGATATTTGTAAATATTAAATGCGATAGAAAGGCATAATCGTCATCTAATAACTCTTAGTGTTATTATTTTCTTTGTGCACACATCCTAGTGTGTCTGTAAAATAGATTTCTAGAGGTGGCCTGTTCTAAATATGCAAATAATATAGATGTCTGGAAATTGCCTATTTGCATTACTCAGTTCCCAGGCATTATTTTATAAAATGTTTCTATGATTATGCCATAATTTTATTGCCTAGATTATGAGAGAAAAATAAATTTGTACCTTTCCATATGATTTCAGAGATAGATTCTGTATGCTAAAGAATTTTTCTTTCTTCAGTACCATTTTAAAATAAATCATTCAAATGAGCTCTGTTGCCTAATGTGTTTTTAGCTTATTTTTCCACAAGCCATGCTTGGACAGATACTTTTAAAATATTTGAGCAGTTACAAAGTCTGCAGAGCAAAACTGGAAAGAAGCATTTGCCATCCTCCTCCATGATTATGCCAACTTAATTCTGGAGTATCTGAGGAGTATTGTTAAAGAAAAAATAAAGTCTCTCAAGCTATTAATTAAACAACTAATTCCCCTGTTTCTGCTGAATTTTTTTTAGTTCAAGGTCATTTTCAAAGTCTGCCTACCAACTGCTTATTTTAGTCTTGAGTGCACACTGCTATGATTGTGTTTTATCGAACTATGACTAATATCCATAGTCCCTGGGTGGTGCAGACAGTTAGGCACTTGGCTACTAACTGAAAATTTGGTGGTTTGAATCCACCCAGAGACACCTCAGAAGAAAGGCCTGGTAATCTATTTCTGAGAGATCACAGCCATTGAAAACGCTATGGAGTACAGTTCTGAAAGACATGTGGTGGCCATGAGTTGGAATTGACTCAACAGCAATTAGTTTCTGGTTTTGACTAATATTTATGACATCGGGTCTGTCCATCAGTGTCTTGGTCATCTAGTGCTGCTGTAACAGAAATGCCACAAGTGAATGGCTTTAACAAAGAGAAGTTTATTCTCTCACAGTCCAGTAGGCTAGAAGTATGAATCAGTCTTCCCTTGGTTTGGGAGCATCTCAGCACAGAAACCTCAGATCCAAAGGATGTGCTTTGCTCCCAGCACTGCTTTCTTGGTGATATGAGGTCCCCATGTCTATCTGCTCAATTGTCTCTTTTATATCTCAAAAGAGATTGGCTTAAGACACTACCTAATCTTGTAATTCTCATCAATATAACTGCCACTAATCCATCTCATTACATCACAGTGATAGGATTTATAACATTTGGGAAATCACATCAGATGACAAAATGGTAGACAATCATACAATACTGGGAATTATGACCTAGCCAAGTTGACAGATATTTTGGGGGGACACAATTCAATCCATGACATTCAGGAAGCCAGTTTTTCCATGCTGGCCCAGTCGTAACAGAGCTTATAAGAGATCTTTGTTCAGTTTTCAGCTTTTCTGTAATTTTTTTTATTTTATTTGCAAATAAAGCAAAATTAGCACAGTTCCTTAAGATTTCCTTAAAATAGCCTACTTTCAAGGGTGCTTTTAATATAATTCTTGCCTTGTTATTTTCTGAAATTAGCATGGATCCATTCTAATAAGTTTTTAATAAAAATTATCAATCATGTGAAATATTAGAATATATATTTTATAATTAATGGAAATATGGGCAAACTCAAATCTGGACCCAAGTATATTTTTCAGAGCTTTAATTAGATTTTATAGTTCTTGTTACAAAGATTCCACATACTGTGTAAAACATCAATTATTTAAGAAGTCAGCGTTGGTAATTACATGAAACAAGCTTTGGAAGAGAATATTTGAGCTGTCTGGATGTTTGTTGTTGTTGTTAGATGCCCTCAAGTTAGCTTCGACTCAGAACGACCTTATGTATAATGGAACGAAACATTTCCCAGCCCTGCAACATCTTTATGATCATTGGTGTTGTCTTAGTTATCTAGTGCTGCTATCTATAACAGAAATACCACAAGTGGATGACTTCAACAAACAGAAGTTTATTCTCTCATTGTCTAGTAGGCTAGAAGTCCAAATTCAGGTCATCAGCTCCAGGGTAAGGCTTTCTTTAGGCCCTTGTCATCAATCTTCCCCTGGATTAGGAGTTTCTCAGCCCAGGAACCTCAAGTCCAAAGGATACACCCTGCTTCTGATATTGCTTTCTTGGTGGTATGAAGTCCACACTTCTCTCGGCTCACTTTTCTCTTTTATATCTCAAAAGAGATTGGCTTAAGACACAATCTAGTCACGTAGATAGATTAAGTCCTACCTCATTAATATAACTGCCACTAATGACATCTCACTGACATCATAGAGAGAGGATTTACAACACATGGGCAAATCACATTAGTTGACAAAATGTTGGACAATCACACAATACTGGGATGGCCTAGCCAAATTGATACACATATTTTGGGGGGACACAATTCAGTCCATGACAGGTATGTTTGAGTCCATAGTTGAGGCTATCGTGTTAATCCATCTCATTGAGGCTTTCTCTTGTTTTTGCTGACCCTCCACCAACCATAATGTCTGGACGTGAGGAAGTCTCTAGTCTGAGCTCACTCTGCAGAGAAGCTGAGGTCCAGAGTATGGAGTGAATGGCTCCACCTAGCTGTTCCTTCAGGTTAAACGTCATTGACCCACTGTCTGGGCTGAGCCACTGGACCCAGGAATGCAATGTTCCAGGTAGGGAAAGGAGCCTGATATTTATCCATTCCCCATTATGTGTGAGCTACTGTGAGTCAACACTCATATGTCATATTATGCAAGTGTCACAAAAATATGGACTCTATGTCCCCATTCTAAAAGTCCATTTTTTAATTTTAATTTTTATTGTACTTTAGATGAAGGTTTACAGAACAAACTAGCTTCTCATTAAACAGTACACATATTGTTTTATGACATGCCAACACTCTCCCTTCTCGACCTTGAGTTCCCTATTACCAGCTTTCTGTCCCCTCCTGCCTTCTAGTCCTCACCCCTTGGCAGGTGTGCCCCTTTAGTCTCTTGTTTTATGGGCCTGTCTAATCTTTGGCTGAAGGGTGAACCTTAGGAATAACTTCATTACTGAGTTAAAGGGGTATCTGGGAGCCATACTCTTGGGGTTTCTCTAGTTTCTGGTAGGCCAGGAAGTCTGGTCTTTTTGTGTGTGTGTGTGAGTTAGAGTTTGTTCTACATTTTTCTCCAGCTCTCTCCGGGACCCTCTATTGTGACCCTTGTCAGAACAGTCAGTGGTGGTAGCTGGGCACCATCTAGTTGTACTGGACTCAGTCTGGTGGAAGCCATGGTAGTTGCAGTCCATTAGCCCTTTGGACTAATCTTTCCCTAATATCTTTATGTTTCTTATTTCTCCCTTGTTCCCAAAAGGGTGAGAACAGTGGAGTATCTTAGATGGCCGTTCACAGGCTTTTAAGACCCTAGATGCTACTCACCAAAGTAGAATGTAGAACATTTTCTTTATAAACTATGTTATGCCAATTGAGCTAGTTATTCGCTGAGACCTTGGTCCCCACAGTCCTCAGCCCAGCAATTCAGTTGCTCAGGGAGTTTGTACGTATCTATGGAGCTTCCACGACCTTGCCTTGTACGAGTTGTGCTGGCTTCCCCAGAATTGTGTACCCTCTCGCCCTTCACCAAAGTCACCACTTATCTATGGAAAAGTCCTCACTTTTTAATGGAAAAACTGAAGCTCAAGATCTTTCTAATAACTTCCCCAAAACTGCATAGATAAAAAGTGCGGGTAGATCTGTGTGCACTTTGCATCTGGCCAGACTTATAAGCCAAGCTCTGTGAGGCTGTTTAATATTTGCATTGGCTGTCCATCGCTAGTTAAACTATTGACATGTATTTGTAACAAAAATAATACAAATAATTAAGGCTAACCTTTATGGAACATCTACTATGTCTCAAGCACTGTGTGCTTACCATTTTATAAAAGTAGTCTCATTTAAGTTAATTCCCTGCTTTTCTTACTTATGGTTCTATTCTCTGCCTCCTGAAAGATAACACCATATTTTCAAAAACCAAAGCAAACCCATTGCAGCTGAGTCGATTCCGACTCATAGCGACCCTATAGGACAGACTAGAACTGCCCCATAGGGTTTCCAAGGAGCAGCGAATCCACCTTATTCCCACCTTTCTCAATAATCCCTCATGTCTGATTGGGAGTGGTGGGGAGTAAAGTTAGAATAGGATCCCTGAAGAAGGAAATTCAGTTTATTTGAAGGTTACAACTAAATGTTTTATGATTTCCTTATAAAAACGTTCTGTGAGGACATCATAAATTTGTGTAGTATCATTTCTTAAATATTTTTTAAAAAGGAAACTCTATTGTTAAGCAGATTTTCATGTGTACTATGAGCCCTGAACTCGGTAAAATTGGGCAGGTTATTATTATAGCTGTATTACTGTTCCAATGTCCAATCTTGAGTAAATAATTTGATTTCTTGACCTTCCCTAATTCTGCCATCCACTTATGAATGGTCTTAAAGGAGTAAAATCATGCATATAAATGTTTAGCCAGCATCTTTAAGACAGTGTTGTAGATTAGTCTCTGGGGAACAAACTAGCGAAGGAGGAATTTCTGTGCAAAAGAGCAGAGGTTCTTATGCGTGGCTGATCTGGATCATCTCTCTTCTGCCTGTATAGGAGCTTAGCTTAGAGTTACCTTCAGTCAGTCCCAGAGAATCTGGAAAATAAAACTGGTCTGGCAAAGCAGACTTCCAACAAGTCCCCAAGGAGAGGCAATAGTGATGTAAAACTGATTAAAAATGGAGAGATAGAAGAAATCTAAACATAGTCCATGGAGATTAGAGATTCATCCATACATTCAGTAAACATGAATTGATAACCTACCATGGTCAGGAACTGTGTTGGTTGTTGTGAATACAGCAGTGAAAAATGTATGGCCCACAAAACTTGTGATCAAATGCAGAATTTCTCAAGCAAGGGTCCATGAAACTCAGTTTGAGAAATGTTGCTGTCTCAGTATATACTTCACATACTATCTGTTGGGAATTAATTTCATAAAATAATTCCTGTGGACTCAATCTCGAACCAAACTCATTGCCGTTGAGTCAATTCTGACTCATTGTGACCTTGTAGGACAGAGTATAGCTGCCCATAGAGTTTCAAAGGAGCTGCTGATGAATTCGAACTGGTAACCTTTTGGTTAGCAGCTGAGCTCTTAACCACTGCGCCACCAGGGCTTCATGGACTCAGTAGTGCTCTGCTCATATACTGGAATAAAGAAGGCCTGAAGGAAGCTAAATAACCTGATTTAGGAACATGGCCTTTAGAAGCACGTAGATTTGGTGAGTCTCTATCTTTGCTGTACGTGTGAAACCTTGAGCAAGTTATGAGAGCACCCCTAAACCTCAGTTTTCTTGTCTATGCAATGAGAGTAATCCAATTCTTCCCTCATCTTTTTGTTGAGAAGATTAAATAAGATGATGGATGTAAAGTGCTTGTCACAGTGAGGACAGGACCAAAGGGTAGCAAAATGTTGTGTTTCTTTAAGTCTACGTAAATTTTGAAAATAATTCATTCAATTTGCAGAAAGAAGGAAAGTTGATAGCAACTGGCTCTTTGACATAGGAAAGCCTAGGAAGAGAAGGGTCTAAGATGCTCAGAAAAGTACACTTTATTCATGGTTTATGACCCAGGAACATCCTTGCAATTCTAAAAGTTATATGGAAGTGGGCAGAATTGATTCCAAGGTGTTTTAATGATGCAGTTTAGGATATGATACATTGAGATCCAACATAGATTTGTACCAAATACTCTTCCAAGCAGAAAATAATAGATGACAAACTTCTACATATTCCAATTTATGTTGTCTCCATGCATGTTAATTCTTCACTTGCAATTACTTGAAGATGTCTTATCCAAAGCCACCAGTGACTAGGATAATGTTGCTGTTGTTGTTAGCTGTTGGTTCCAGCTCATAGTGAACCTATGTACAACAGAATGAAACACTGCCCAGTCCTGTGCCATCCTTACAATTGTTGTTATGCTTGAGCTCATTGTTGCAGCCACTGTGTCAATCCACCTCGTTGAGGGTCTTCCTCTTTTCCGCTGACCCTGTACTCTGCCAACCGTGATGTCCTTCTCCAGGGACTGATCCCTCCTCACAACATATCCAAAGTATGTAAGATACAGTCTCGCCATCCTTGCTTCTAAGGAGCATTCTGGTTGTACTTCTTCTAAGACAGATTTGTTCATTCTTTTGGCAGTCCATGGTATATTCAATATTCTTCACCAACACCACAATTCAAAGGCATCAACTCTTCTTCGGTCTTCCTTATTCATTGCCCAGCTTTCACACTCATATGATGTGATTGAAAATGCCATGGCTTGGGTCAGGTGCACCTTAGTCTTCAGGGTGACATCTTTGCTCTTCAACACTTTGAAGAGGTCCTTTGCAGCAGATTTGCCCAATGCAATGTATTTTTTGATTTCTTGACTGCTGCTTCCATGGCTGTTGATTGTGGATCCAAGTAAAATGAAATCCTTGACAACTTCAATCTTTTCTCTGTTTATCATGATGTTGCTCATCGGTCCAGTTGTGAGGATTTTTGTTTTCTTTATTTTGAGGTGTAATCCATACTGAAGGCTGTGGTCTTTGATCTTCATTAGTAAGTGCTTCAAGTCCTCTTCACTTTCAGCAAGCAAGGTGTGTCATCTGCATAATGCAGGTTGTTAATGAGTTTTCCTAAAATCCTGATGCCCCGTTCTTCTTCATATAGTCCAGCTTCTCGGATAATTTGTTCAGCATACAGATTAAATAGGTATAGTGAAAGAATACAACCCTGACGCACACCTTTCCTGACTTTAAACCAATCAGTATCCCCTTGTTCTGTCCAAACAACTGCCTCTTGATCTATGTAAAGGTTCCTCATGAGCACAATTAAGTGTTCTGGAATTCCCATTCTTTGCAGTGTTATCCATAGTTTGTTAGGATCCACACAGTCAAATGCCTTTGCATAGTCAATAAAACACAGGTAAACATCCGTCTGGTATTCTCTGCTTTCAGCCAGGATCCATCTGACATCAGCAATGATATCCCTGGTTCCATGTCCTCTTCTGAAACCAGCCTGAATTTCTGGCAGTTCCCTGTCGATACACTGCTGCAGCCGTTTTTGAATGATCTTCAGCAGAATTTTGCTTGCAGGTGATATTAATGATATTGTTCTATAATTTCCACATTCGGTTGGATCACCTTTCTTGGGAATAGGCATAAATATGGATCTCTTCCAATCATTTGGCCAGGAAGCTGTCTTCCATATTTCTTGGCATAGACGAGAGAGCACCTCCAGCACTGCATCTGTTTGTTGAAACATCTCAATTGATATCCCATCAATTCCTGGAGCTTTGTTTTTGGCCAATGCCTTCAGAGCAGCTTGGACTTCTTCCTTCAGTACCATCGGTTCCTGATCATATGCCACCTCTTGAAATGGTTGAATATCAACTAATTCTTTTTGGTATAATGACTCTGTGTATTCCTTCCATCTTCTTTTGATGCTTCCTGCATCATTTAGTATTTTCCCCATGGAATCCTTCATTATTGCAGCTCGAGGCTTGAATTTTTTCTTCAGGTCTTTCAGCTTGAGAAATGCTGAGTGTATTCTTCCCTTTTGGTTTTCCATCTCCAGCTCTTTGCACATATCATTATAATACTTTATTTCGTCTTCTCGAGAGGCCCTTTGAAATCTTCTGTTCTTTTACTTCATGAATTCTTCCTTTTGCTTTAGCTGCTCGATGCTCAAGAGCAAGTTTCAGAGACTCCTCTGACATCCATCTTGGTCTTTTCTTTCTTTCCTGTCTTTTCAGTGACCTCTTGCTTTCTTCAAGGATGATGTCCTTGATGTCATTCCACAACTCGTCTGGTCTTCGGTCACTAGTGTTCAATGTGGCAAATCTATTCTTGAGAAGGTCTCTAAATTCAGGTGGGATATACTCAAGGTCATATTTTGGCTTTCATGGACTTGCTCTGATTTTCTTAAGTTTCAGCTTGAACTTGCATAGGAGCAATTGATGGTCTGTTCCATAGTCGGCCCCTGGCCTTGTTCTGACTGATGATATTGAGCTTTTCCATCATCTGTTTCCACAGATGTAGCCAATTTGATTTCTGTGTGTTCCATCTGGCGAGGTCCAAGTGTATAGTCACCGTTTATGTTGGTGAAAGAAGGTATTTGCAATGAAGAAGTCATCGGTCTTGCAAAATTCTATCATTCGATCTCTGGCATTGTTTCTATCACCAAGGCCATATTTTCCAACTACTGATCCTTCCTCTTTGTTTCCAACTTTCGCATTCCGATTGTCAGTACTTATCAATGCATCTTGATTGCATGTTCGATCAATTTCAGACTGCAGCAGCTGATAAAAATCTTCTATTTCTTCATCTTTGGCCCTAGTGGTTGGTGAGTAAATTTGAATAATAGTCGTATTAACTGGTCTTTCTTGTAGGCGTATGGATATTATCCTATCACTGACAGCGTTGTACTTCAGGATAGATCTTGAAGCGTTCTTTTTTACGATGAATGCAACACCATTCCTCTTCTAGTTGTCATTCCCAGCATAGTAGACTATATAATTGTCCGACTCAAAATGGCCAATAGCAGTCCATTTCAGCTCACTAATGCCTAGGCTATCGATGTTTATGTGTTCCATTTCATTTTTGATGATTTCCAATTTTCCTAGATTCATACTTCGTACATTCCATGTTCTGATTATTAATGGATGTTTGCAGCTGTTTCTTCTCATTTTGAGTCGTGCCACATGAGCAAATGAAGGTCCTGAAAGCTTTACTCCATCCACGTCATTAAGGTTGACTCTACTTTGAGGATGCAGCTCTTCCCCAGTCATCTTTTGAGTTCTTTCCAACCTGGGGGGCTCATCTTCCAGCTCTATATCAGAAATTATGTTCTGCTGCTATTCATAAGGTTTTCACTGGCTAATGCTTTTCAGAAGTAGATGACCAGGTCCTTCTTCCTAGTGTCTTAGTCTGGAAGCTCAGCTGAAACCTGTTCTCCTTGGGTGACCCTGCTGGTATCTGAATACCAGTGGCATAGCTTCCAGCATCACAGCAACACACAAGCCCTCACAGTACGACAAACTCTGACAGACGTGGGGGACTAGGATAATATGCAACAAAATCTATGCTCTTTCTGTGTGGGATAAGTGGGTAGAAATTTTTTGTTGGATCTTTCAACATTTTTTGACATTTCATACTCAAAGGTAAAGAATGAGCTAAAGTTTTCTTATCTCCTAATTTTTACAATGCTATACTCAAAACACCATTGTTGTTGTTGTGTGCCATTGAGTCGATTCTGACTCATATCAACCCTGTAGGTCAGAGTAGAACTGCCACATAGGGTTTCCAAGGCTGCAATATTTACAGAAGCACATTGCCCACATCTTTCTCCCATGGAGCGGCTAGTAGGCTCAAGCCACTGACATTTTGGTTAGAACCGAGCACTTAGCCATTATGTCACCAGGGCTTCTTAAGACACCATGAAGACTCTATAAAGAAATGCCCCAGTGACTTCGGAGTTCTAGCAAATGGAGGTATAGTGCAATACATAGCATGTAACTATGAATTTTTTATCCAAAGGAGGCGAGAGAGAAGAAAAGTTTTCAGAAATAAGAGAGCAGAACTTCCTGTTATGGTCCCTGACTCTGGAGACTTCCTTGTTCCCAGTTCATCTTACTGCAGCACAAGGTAGTCCCTGCAAAGCTTTTATAATGTATTCAAAAACACATTTTTGGCCCATAAATTCTGGTTAATGTTTTCATATTCATGTGAAAAGTAACGTTAGAAAGTTAGAAAATAGAAATTTTGCATTTCTTTTTACATCTGAAGATTTTGTACCTGATATGTATTTGGTTGACCTTATATTTGCTTCCAGGAATATATTCAGGAAGATGTCAATGGTTCTCAACCAAGGCCTCCTATGGTTTAAGACTCTCCTGGAGACTTTCTCTCATAATAAAGAGTTCACCCTGTATACTCACTGGTCCTTACTTAAGCCTCCAGTGTCTACTTATTTGCCAGCTTATTCTGTTTCTTATCCTCCCTCCTGGGAAAAGTGTAGAACGGAGCCACCACTGCAGCAATACATAACCCACCCAGTGCTGTCGAGTTGATTCCGACTCATAGCGACCCTATAGGACAGCATAGAACGTAAACAAGTATAAAACTCCAAACCACAAAAACATTGCCAAGTTCTCAGCTAATTTTTTCCCAGGAGGGAAAACAAAAACAAAATCTATCTTTAAAGTAAAATTAAATATAATGTTAGGGTGCTGAACTGGAGTTTGTTTAAAGATTTGCTTATTTGCCCATAAGCTTTGCTTTCACTTACATGGAAGGATGCTAGTAAGAAGCAGGGGCTACTGAAAAACTTCCACTCTCTAGTATGTTGCTGTCTATTTTTTTTTCCAAATAGCACAGTTCCTGATTCCAGATACGTATAAAACAACCCTGTGCCTGTTTTTGTCCTTTCGATCTTTTACAGTATTATAATTAGGTGTATCTGAGAGCCAAGAGCTTAGTTTATCTACAATTATATTTTGTTTATATGATAAGAAAACTTTGAAGAAGTTGAACAGAATCTGCATTGTAACTAACTAGGTTCTCTTTAGAAATTGAATTTAATTGAAAGTATAAAAAAAAACTGATTGTTGTTGTTTGGTGCTGTTGAGTCAATTTTTGACTCATAGTAACCCCATGTGACAGGACAGACTGCCCCATAGGGTTTCCTGGGCTGTAATCTTTCCGGAAGCAGATCCCCAGGTCTTTCTCTTGTGAAGTCACTGGGTGGGTTTGAGCCACCAACCTTTGACTAGCAGCCAAGCACTTAACTGTTGTGCCACCAGAGCTCCTTGAAAACTGCTTAGCAGGTGGCCATACTACATGGATCTAGCATTATCAGTTTGCCCTCTTGAAATGTGCTTTTCTTTTCATTAGACAACTTTTTCTGTGCAGCCTTATTTAAATTTTTAGGAGTTAAAAGATAGCTTCAAAGAAGCAATGGTTATATACATATATTGTAATACAATTTTTGGTGCATTCAAAGAAATACCCCTGATGTGAAGCTGATGAGAGTGAAGAACTTGTGACATTTTATGTCACTGATATCGAAGTAATGATTAGTCACCATTCTCCTTCCTAATGTTTTATAATTGATTCATGGCTTTTTTCTTCTTTTTTTATTACCAAGTTTTTAATCATTCATGATTTCTTAAGGGAAAAAAGGACTTTCTACATGGGTTCCTTGCTGAGAAGTGAAACTACAATCAGAAAACTCTGTAGCTATACTTGTTCTTTTGTAACTTTTTTAGGTGCTCAGAATTAAACTTTCTCATCTGAAATACTATTTTATATTCAGCAGCACACATTTGTGGGTGGAAAATTGGAATGCAAATGGTGAAGTAGGAGCATTATTATAATAATATGATAAATCCTCCATCAATCCCACACTGACACCTCGGCTCTACCTCACGCCCAGGCTCCCTCAGTGGACTGTCCTTAAGCCGCATTCTCTAATGGCTTCTAGAGTAAGATGTGGTAATTGCAGGGCTTCCTTGGGCGATTTGTTTTAAGATTTAGTACCAGATAATATCTGTCTCCTTCAAAGAGCAGGCATGCTTACCTTCACCAGATAATAAATATCTGAGGCTGCCTGAAAACAATTTATTGGTTTTAATTTTATTGTGTTTTAGCTGAAAGTTTATAGCACAAATGAGTTTTTCATTCAAAAATTTATATACAGTTTTGTGACATTGGTTGCAATCACCACAATGTGTCAGTACTCCCCCCCTCTCCCTTTCTACCCTGGGTTCCCTGTGTCCATTCATCCAGTTTTCCTGTCCCTTCCTGCCTTCTCATATTTGCTTTTGGGCAGGTGTTGCCCATTTGGTATCATATACTTGATTGAACTAAGAAGCACGTTCCTCGTGTGTGTTGTTTATTTTTTAAACCTGTCTAATCTTTGGCTGAAAGGTGGACTTCAGAGCGGCTTCAGTTCTCAGTTAGCAATGTATGCAGGGGCCATAGTCTTGGGGTTCCTCCAGTCTTTGACAGACCAGTAAGTCTGGCCTTTTTTTGTGAATTTGAATTTTGTTCTACATTTTTCTCTCACTCTGTCCCAGACCCTCTATTGTGATCCGTTTCAGAGCATTATAAATCCTAACCTCTATGATGTTAATGAAGCAGGACACAATCTACAGGATTAGGTTGTATCTTGGGCCAATCTCTTCTGAGATAAAAAAGAGGAGTGGGACCTCATTACTACCAAGCAAGAAGAGCCAGAGGCAGAGCACGTTCTTTGGACCTGGGGTCCCTGTGCTGAGAAGCTCTTAGACCAGGGAAAGGTTAATGACAAGGAGCTGACAGGGAGAGAAAGCCTTCTCCTGAAGTTGGTGCCCTGACTTTGGACTTCTAGCCTCCTAAACTGTGAGAGAATAAATTTTGATTTGTTAAAGCCATCCACTTGTGGTATTTCTGTTATAGCAGCACTAGATAACTAAGACGCACCATATCATTTTCCATACTAGTTGTACCATTTTACATCCCCACCAGCAGTTCATAAGAATTCCAATTTCCCCACAACCTCTCCAGCATTTGTTTTTTCTATTTTTTTGATAAGTGCTAGTAATGTTGGGGTGAGATGGTATTTCACTGTCGTTTTGATTTGCATTTCTGTAATGCCTAATGCCTAACAGGCACATGAGGCAATACAGAATAGAAATTCTGTAATTCCTCATGTGTCTGTTAGCTGCCTGAATGTCTTCTTCAGTGAAGATGTCTGTTCATATCCTTTGCCCATTTATTAATTGGATTATTTGCCTTTTTTTTTTATTAAAGTGTCAAAGTATTCTATAGATTTTAGAGATTAGACCCTTGTCTGATATGTCATAGTCAAAAATTTTTTTCCCAGGCAGTAGGTTCTCTTTTTACTCTTGATGAAGTCTTTTGATGAGCATAAGTGTTTAATTTTTAGGAGCTCCCAGTCATTTCATTTATCTTCTGGTGTTTGCACATTGTTAGTTATGGTTTCTGTTGTATTTATGCCATGTATTAGGGCCCCTGGTGTTATCCCTATTTTTTCTTCCATGATCTTTATCATTTTACGTTTTATATTTAGGCCATTGATACATTTTGAGTTAGTTTTTGTATATGGTATGAGGTATGGGTCCCATTTAATTTTTTTACAGATGGATATCCAGTTTTGCCAGCATCATTTGTTAAAGATTGTCTTTCCCCCATTTAATAGAATTTGGTCCTTTGTCTCATGTGTCTACTTGAACTAAGAAGCACACTCTTCACAAGTACTATTTTATATTTTATAGCCCAGTCTCTTTGTCTGAAGAGTTGGCTTCAGGAATGGTTTTTGTTCTAGGTTAACAGAGATTCTGGGGGCCATGTCTTCTGGGGTTCCTGTAGTCTCAGTCAGATCTGTTGGGAGTTTTCTTTTAATTACCTTTTCAATCTCTTCTCTTGTTATGGATCTGTTCATATTTTCAACATCGGTTTGTGTTAGTTTGGGTAGATAGGGTGTTTCTAGAAATTTGTCCATATCCTCCTGGTTCTCAAATTTGTTGGAGTACAATTTTTCATAGTATTCTGTTATGACCCTCTTTATTTGAGTTAGGTCTGTTGTAATGTCCCCCATCTCATTTCTTACTGGGGTTATTTGCTTTCTCCCTTGTTGTCTTTTGTCAGTTCAGCCAATGGTTTCTTGATTTTGTTGATCCTTTTAAAGAACCATTTTTGTTTTTGTTGATTCTTTCTACTGTTTTTCTGTTCTCTATTTCATTTATTTCTGCTCTAATCTTTATTATTTCCTTTCTTCTGGTGACTGTGGGCTTCTTTTGCTGTTCTCTTTATATTTGAGTTGTAGGGTTAACATTTTTATTTTGGCCTATTCTTTTTTGATGTGTGCATTTATTGCTGTAAATTGACCTCTGAGCACTGCCTTTGCATGCTTTTGTAGGATGTGTTTTCATTCTTATTTGATTATAGGAATTTTTTATGCTCTCTTTGATTCCTTCTATTACCTCTTTGTTTTAAAGCAAAGTGTTATTCAGTTCCCATGTATTTGATTTTTTTCCCTTGGTCTTCCTGTTATTGATTTCTACTTTTGACATTGTGATCAGCGAAAATGCTTTGTATTATTTTGATGTTTTGGATTTTATTGAGGGTGGGTTTGTGGCCTAAAATGTGATCTGTTCTGGAGAATGTTCCACGTGCATTGGAAAAGAATGTATACTTCTCTGCTGTTGGGTGGAGTGTTCTATATACGTCTATGAGATGAAGTAGGTTGATTTTGGCCTTTAGATCTTCTGTGTGCTGAATTTCTTTCTAGATGTTCTGTCCTTTACCAAGAATGGTGTGTTGAAGTCTGCTGTTATTGTGGAACTAATTTTCTATTCATTGCTGTTAGAGTTTTATGTAATTTAGAGCTCTGTTCTTGGGTGGGTAGATATTTATTAAGATTATGTCTTCTTGGTGAATTGTCCCTTTAATCATTATATAATGTCTTTCCTTGTCTTTTATGGTTGATTTTGCCTTACAGTCTGTTTTATCTGAGATTAGTGTTGCCACATCTGTCATTTTTTGTTGTTGTTGTTACTGTTTGCTTGATATATTTTTTTCCATCCTTTGGTTTTTAATATACTTATGTTTTCACATCTAACGTGTATCTCTTGTAAACAGCATACTGATGGGTCCTGCTTTTTTAATCCATTCTGCCGTTGTCTCCTTGTGGGTGCATTTAAGGCATTAACATTCAGTGTGATTATTGATAGGTATGCGTTTTGGGCTGTAATACAATTGTGTGTGTGTGTGTGTATGTGTGCGTGTGTGATGCTGATGTTTTCTTTGTTCCCCTTACTTTCCTGTGCTGAATTCCTTTGTGTGTGTGTGTATGCGTGTGTGTGTGGATTTTTTTTTTCTTTTGTTATTACAGAATTTGTGTTTACGGAGATTTTGTGTTTTTCTTATTCTGATGAGTAGGTTTGCTAGCTCTCTTTGTGGTTACCTTGAAATTTACTGTTATCTCCCTAAGTTCAAACCAGTCTTTTATTACTTGATAACACCTTGACTTCCTCTCCATTTGAAAGTTTTATACCTTCATCATTTATTCCCCCTTTTATTGTTTCGATGTCATCATTTACAGATTGGCATCTGTTTTTCTGTTTTAAGTCTTTGAGCTTTGTTTTATTATTGAAGGTTTTTTACCTAGGTTCATATCTGGCTGGTGCTGCCCTTTGTCTTAGACTCCTGTTATTGTCTCATATTTTTCATTCTCTAACAGAAGGGATCCATTTAATATTTCTTGTAAGTTTAGTTTTTATGGATTCCCTTAATTTCGTTTATCTGGAAATGTCCTAATTTTGCCATCATATTTGAGAGAGAGTTTTGCAGGATATATTATTCTTGGTTGATAGTTTTTTCTTTCAAGGTTTTATATATGTCACACCATTGCTTTCTTGCCTGTATGATTTCTGCCGAGTAATCAGAGTTTAATCTTACTGTTTCCTCTTTGTAAGTGACTTTTCCTTTTTCTCGAGCTGCTTTCAGGATTCTTTCTTTGTCTTTGGTTTTGGCAAGTTTGAATATATGTCTTTGTGGTTTTCTTTTGGGTTCTATCCTATATGGGGTTCACTGAGCTACTTGGATCATCAGCTTTTTGTCTTTCATGATATTTGAGAATTTTTCTGCCAGCAGATCTTCAACAATCTTATCCTTCTGTTTAGGAACTCCAAGTACATGTAAATTTTTGCTCTTGACTGTGTGCCACATAATTCTTTGGTTTTCTTCATTCTTTTCTCTCATTGTCCCTCAAAGTGGCTCCCATGGATTTGTCTTCAATCCTACTTTATATTTTCCATTGTTTCAATTTGCTTCCAAAATCTATTGAGTTGTCCATTTTATGAAATTTTGTTGTTTATCTTTTGGATTTCTAGTTGCTGTTTTTGTATGATTTATAATTGTTCATTTATTTTGATTTTTTTTCTTGTATTATTTTCCTGAATTCTTCTGTTGCTTTGTCTATGTTTTCTTTGATTTTGGCTATGTTTTCATTGGTTTTGTCTTTGTTTTCCATAATTTTATGTATTTTTTTCCTTGGTTTTGTCTGTTTTCCTTGATCTCTTTCCTAATCTCTTGGAGTTACCTCAATATTAGTCTTTTGAATTCCATATCAGGTAGTTCTACTGCCTTTTCTTCTACCAGAATGTCATCCGATTCTTTATCTTGGTCACTAGCTGGAGCCATCTTCTCTTGCTTTTTTGTATGTTTTCATATTGTCACCTGTCTCCAAGACATTAAGGTATTATATTCTTTATTTTTTGATTGTGTGTTCATTTGTTTCATCCTGCTTCTTTGCTTTTTTTTTTTTTTGATACGTCAGAGTGAGCCAGCCAGGTGTGATTTGCTGCTTGCTTGTCTGTGGGTACAATAGCTCTCACCACCTTGTCTGAGTGGACATGGCAACTGCAGGCAGGGTAAGCCCACTTTATTATATACTGGTTTAGCAACGTGGCTGAGGGTGGACTTGGCAGGTGCTGTGTACCTTCTGATGTTGTTTCAGCAGTGTGGGAGTGTTCATAGCCACTCACCAAATAGGCATGAGTATTGGACAGGGAATGGTATGGGCTCGCTTCCCACCACTCAGCAGCTGGTCAGGTGGCAGGAGGGGAGGAGCAGTGTGGGCCTGGTGTGGTGGTGGGTCTGAGTGATGGGGATGCTCCAGCCCTGGTGGCACAGTGAGGGCTATTGGGAAGGGGGGTGGCATATGGGGCTAGGTTGGGGGGAGAAAAAGAGTAGTCAGCAGGTGCAGTGTGGTGGACCTAGGGGCTGGCAGGAAAGGGGGAGAGGTGGTGTATTGGGCTAGGTGGGCAGTAGAAAGAAAAGAAAGAAAAGGGGAAAAAATGGTGTCACAATAGGGGCCAGTGGTTGGGGCAGGCCAGTGTGTCAGTGGCACTTTACCTGTGGTGGTGCGGGGGGGAGGGAGCAGTGGGAAGTGGGAGGAAGTGGTATACAGGGCTAGGCAGGAGGGATAAAGAAAAGTAAGAAAGAAAAAAAGAAGAAGAAAAATGGCAGCTTGGCAGGTACTAGTGAGTGGAGGTGGGGCAGACTCAGGGTCCACTGGGAAGGACTGGGTGGTGACATACTGGGCTAGGTGGGAGGCAGAAAGAAAAAAAAGAAAAAAAATCTCAGCATAGTGGGGGTCGCAGATGGGGTGGGGCAGAGAAAGGGCAGTGGTGGTTCAGTGTGCAGGTGGTTCTCTACCAACAGTGGTAAGTTGGGGTCTGGCAGCAAGGAGGGGAGGATGTGGCATACAGGGCTAGGTGGAAGGGTGAAAGAAAAAGAAGAAAGGGAAAAGAAAAAAAAAATGTCTGAACTATGACTTGAGTTCCTCACTCCTTGGAGCAATGGCATTAGGGAAATTCTTGGGTCATTCCCTCTGTCTTCTGTGATGTGGACCGTGACATTGATAACTGCTGCTGACAGGGATTCTGGAACAGCCATCAGGGTTATGGCACCCTCAGAAGCCATTAATGAGCTCCACCCTTGTGTTCTTTCACCATGGGGATGGATTTAAAATAAATTAAAAATTACTTTTTAAGTAAATGAAGTAATGTGTCTGTTGCCATCACATTAGAATTAAAAGGAACTGTCAGAATCCAGTAGATTCATATTTGTTCATGGTCTCCTCTAAATTGTTCTGGAATGAAATTAGATTAAGTCAAACTATATCATGGCTTTAACAGAAAAAATTCTACTTTCTGTGCTTTGCATGACTCTGAAAGGTTTGCTGTGACTCAAGAGAGTTTATTTGTGCATATGGCTTCTCTTTATCACTCCCAGTACTGCCATTTGGATTTCCATTTTAAATTATCTGGGGTGAAGAGATCCCATTATTTCTGCACTACCACTTCTTATAGATGTGAAATAGCTCTAATCACAGTTCCAAAAATAGAGCACCAAAAAAAGAACCAATGAAACCAGGGGCATTTTGAAATTAGGGGGAAAAAATGAAATGGCTTATTCAGTTCTCACAATAATAAGGACCATTTAAAATGTTTCCTACAAGATTGGGGTCTGTTCATTAAGAAGAACCTTTACCCTTCTACTTATCTTTTTTTCCTTATAATTTATAGATGCACACAAAGTTTTGTTCTTATTTCCTCTACTTTTCAGATATTTATTGTCTTGTTTTTATTCAGCTTTTTGTTGAAGAAATCAGATTAATTCCTAAGAACAAATGTTATGTATTTTTTGCAAAAGCAATCACCTTAATTTTTTTATTCAAAATGTGGCTAAAAGGAACAATGAATAAATACATTTTTAAATAAACTGCCACTCATTCTGTCTATATTCTAAATATAAGTCCCAAAGGAGAATTGTTAAACCTGATGAACATAGATATATGTATACTTAAAGTTCAGAAAAACCAAACCAGTTGCCTTCGTGTTGATTCCAACTCATGAGAACCCCATGTGTGTCAGAGTAGCATTGTGCTCCACAGAGTTTTCAGTGACTTATTTTTCAGAAGTACCTTTCTTCCAAGGTGCCTCTGGGTGGACTTGAATCTCCAAACTTTTAGTTAGTAGGTGAGCAAATATTTGCACCATCTGGGAACTCCTATAAAAAGTTAGCTATTTTGAAAAGTAAGCTTCTGTTTTAGAGCCAAGTCCAGGGAGCTGGTGTTAGAAGTTACTAATAGTTCTCATCCCCTTCCTTGCTTTGCCATCAGCAGCCCACAGATCTAATGGGAAGAGCAGAAAAAGAATGATAAGAAGGAGAAAGAACTGAAATACATGAAAGTAGGGACTTGTGTGTTCCGTGTGTGCATTGAAATGTTGAGATTATGGGAATTAAATAAATAAAAGCCCTTGAATAAAAGAAAAAGAATTCTTTTAACTTGTCCCATCTCACTTCAGACCCCGAAAAAAAAAAAAAACCCATTGTATGCAAGGCAATGTTCTATTTACTTTATGAACCTTGACAGTCAATGGATAAATTACCTGGAATTAGAATAATGTTGAAATAATGGAACAAATACATTCAAACCTCCAGAAGCCTGAAATCTGGTTTTCCGACAAACACCGTCAAGACTCAGTTTACATAATAAGATTTGGGGGCAGGAGGGTACATTAACAATTTAAACTATTTTCTTTGCTCTAACAGTCTAGGTGCAAACCCTCAGGCTCAACCTCGGCAGTTGGCTCTTGCTCTTTGCTCTAATTTCAGGACCCCTCTGAGGCACTGGAAAAACCACCATTTGGATCCCCTGGGGATAATCCCTTTGGAAACTCCCACTACTTTCCCTCTTTGATCCCTCTGATAGTTTCCTTGGGAACCCATGCTATTTCCCTCTTCAGGTGTGAACTTTAAGCCTTAACTAGCCAACGCCGGACCTGCACAGCCATTTAACTCCATCCTGAACCCAATAAAGGCAGCTGCACACGGTTCCTGCTTGCTCTCTCTTGCTCTGCCGTTGCCCTGCATAGGTTTTACCCCTATATGGCACTGCATGGTGTACTATGTACCTCTCTGGGAACTGTGATTATAATAAATCTAGTTACTTTTCATGATCTCCCTGACTCCTATTTCCTGCGTGGCACCAGACTTACCATCCCACGAATTTGTTAGAGCAGGGTATGGGGGAGGCTTGGACTCTTGCATAAAATTTTTCTTTTCAGTTGTATGAGGGAAAACAGAGTTAGAAGAGGGATTTTGCATTTTAATAAGGCAGAGTTGGCTGGGAAGTAAGTCAAGGGCAAGAATCTGGTACCTTCTTTTTGATGTCACATTTTCATTTTATTCTCATGAGTTGCCCACCCCACCACACACTTCAGTTGCCTGTTTGATCGAAGAAGATATCAAGAAGATGACTGAGATTAAGTGGCTTTGGAGAAAGCAAACCTTCTTTTAAGACTGTACTTCCTGACTGCTAAACTACTAATACCATTATTTGTCTTATTAAATTTAAATGCAATGTAACTTCTTGGCAAGCATCCTTTCTTTCTCCATTTGAACATTAAATAAGGACAGGGGTGTGTGTGTGTGTACATGTGTGTGTAAGAGAACACTTTTTCTAGGAGGAAGAGTATCAGCTCTTGAAGGCCAAGTAACTGCACGGAGGTGCAAGGGCTGGGGACATTTCCTAGAGAATGGAATAGATGCATTCTTGAAACTTTTTCTTGTATTTACCTTGACATAAGTGATAATATACTGTTAATATTTGTATTTATGCTATTGTCTGCTCAGTTGTATGAATAATAGGGCTATAGGCCTATTTGAATTGGGAAATTGTGTACCAGAAGAGGACACCCACCAATTATACACTGGGAGCAGGGCCACCATTTAAAGTATCTGCAATAAAACTGAGGGAATGTCCCCAAGAACTGCCCTTTGACCATCATCCTTCAACTGTACAACCTGAAGGAGGCTGTGCAGAAGCATTTATACCTACTGGTACCAGTACAGTTTGGATCAAATAAACATCCTATAATGGACCACTTCCCCGTGACATTTGTAACCTGAAACCAGAATTATGATTTCCATTCTCCATTATTTTTCACAGTCGATAGGGATTATATCTACCTATCTATCTACCTATCTCTCCATCTATCTCTATAAAACTCACTTCAAGGAATACTTTCTTGAAAACACATTAGAGTGCTGTAAATAATATCCAGATGCAAATTAGGGAATTTAGTTGTATCATGTTCTCAAAATAGCTCCAATATTTTATTTGACCTAATTGATTTTGTACGTATGGTAACAATAACAAAATAACTTTGAATAACCACTTCCAGTGCTGTTTTACTGTTTTTTCTTAATAGCTGTACATTTTAATGGTTTTTATAACACTTAGAAAATTGTATTTATTAAGGTTTTTCTAAAGTAACTTACAGATATTTGTTCCAGAGTACTCTGGAGCAAAAGATGTAATAAACTTCCTTAACCAATTTAAAACAGGGTCTGGGGTCCTACCTGCCAGAATTCTCTAGAAATATAATCTCAGGCATATTTTGGGGTCCCTGGTTAAGAGCTACAGCTACTAACCAAAGGGCTGGCAGTTCAAATCCACCAGGCTCTCCTTGGAAATTCTATGCGGAGGTTCCACTCTGTCCTGCAGGGTCACTGTGAGTCGGAATCCACTCGATGGCAATGGGTTTGGTTTTTGGTTTTTTCTCTCACTCTAAGGTCTCACAGGTTTTCTGTGAGCTTTCCTGGGAGAAAGTGTGTGATGGGCTTGCTCTTAGTTCATAGTGATAACCATGGCACGATTGACTTTTGTGCCAAAGGATGGAGGCTGCTTTTGAGTCTTGATCTGTCATTTCCACGAACCATATAAACCCAGCAAAATCAAACAAATTAGCTAAAAATAGAAATGCTAAAATATTTATTTTAATGAGGAATATGTGGTATTTACAGAGTTTGTTTTTACCTTAGCTGTGTGTGTTTATCACAACTCTCAGCAAGATGCTGGTGAACGAAAAAGATGCTTGGAGAGTTGGACCTCTCCATGGACCCCCTTTTTTTATACCCCAAATGTATGCTTCCATGGGTGAAAGTAAGAACAGTCCTCATCCATTCACATACCTATAGCATGATTTCTAGAACAGTGAACACGCTATAACTACCCTGGCAGTGACATCTATTGTCCTCTGGGAATGAGTTTGACAACTGGTGTGCCACTTTGTTGCAGTCTCTGCTCATTTGCTATTAAACACTTTCATATATGTTTCTTTCTTAGACAAGGTGTCATCTTATTGAGAGCAGATTCCAGTCACTGCAACATTGTAGGTTTCAATCAGGGAATCGGAGTAGAAGAATTCCTTATTTTTCTGTTCAGTTGTAAACTCCTGATGATCAGATGGTAGTTTAGTTATTCCATAACTTTCACAGCATCTGACACTTGTTCCTGGTAGAAATGCAAAAACATCAGTAGAATCTGAGACAGCTAAGATCTGAATTTGAGCACCAGGCAACATGGGAGTAGCTCCACCTTAGCCATCTCTCTAGTATGCACAGGGTCTCCTAGGTTAGAAAGAGGGAGGAACCTGTAGTTGACAAATGCACAAAAAGATGCTAGTTCTTTTCAGAGCATGTGCTGTCCAAAACTCCAATTGTGCTAGTTGATTTGTAATTGAATGTTGCCTGAGGTATCTCCAGCTCCGTTCTCTTTTCCACCTTGACTCATCCTCCTTCCACCTCTTGGTGCCATCCCCAAAATGGGTTACAACAATGGATACTCGAGAGGAGCACAGGTGCATATGACCTTGGCTTGTCTGGGAACAGTGTATATAAAGTGACTCTAGTGTCTCTATGTGAGTTGGGGGGAAAATAAAACCTCACAGTAGTTATGCCACCAAGCTATAGAATCAGACATACCAAGATGCAAATCCAAGATCCTGCATTTTGAGGCCAAGAGATTTTGGATAAATAATTGAGCTTAGTAAGTCACAGATACCTTACCTTCAAAAAGTGAGTAAATGTATTTATTTTTAGAATAGTAAGTAAGTCCCTGCATGGTGCAAATGGTTAACGTACTTGCTGCTAACTGCAGGGTTGGCAGTTCAAGTCCACCTAGGGGCTTCTTGGAAGAAAGAGCTGGCAATCTACTTCCGAAATCAGCCACCAAAAACCTTCACATGAAGCACAGTCCTCCTCTGACAGCCATGGAGTTGCCATGAGTCAGAATCAACTTGACAGCAACTGGTTTGGCTTTTTTGGTTAGGAAAGATTAAACTAGGTAATGTAAAACATTTAGCCCAGGGCCAGGTACATAGTAAGTGCTGATTAAAGAGTAGCAGTAGGTTGCTGTTTAAGAGACCATTCATGCTGCTAGAAATGTCACATTGATATTCAGCTGAATTAAGAATTATCTGTATATTGTCATGCTTTGTTGAGTAACTAAAATTACAGTAATTTTCTATAGGGCTTTAGAGACGGTTAGGATAAATGAGTTTTGTCAACTGACTTTACTAAAAGATAAAATTTGTGGATATGCTATTAATATAAATGTTTGCTTTTTGGAATATGCTATACCTGAAAAAAAGTGTTACATTTATATCCTAAAAATATGTATGTATTATATGTAAGAAGAATGATAAATGGGATGGGAAGAGAAATACATAAGAACTCTAATAAAGAAAACGTGTACCTCATTGTGTTTTCTTTTTCAACATCAGTGTGAAGGGTGATATTATTAATCTCTTTAATAATATCAATCTCTTTAATCTGGCAAAGATGATTAAGTACCCTATGTTCACATATCATACTCTCAAACTTTGTATAATATTTCTAAGTAGAAAGTAAATAACCTTTAAACTTTTCTTATGTTGTTTCCCCTGCAGTGGGAAACTTAATATTCTCTCCATTACCTTAAAGTTTTTGTGTTTTGTGGCAAGTGGAAGACTCTGAAAGATATCCTTATTTTTCTTTTTCATTCTGAAAGAAAACTCTGACTCCCAAATCCCCTAACAGAGTTTAGCATCCAGTGGAATTACTCTTTAGTTTGTTGCAGTGAAAAACGTGAATGCTGCTTCAGGTTAAAACAGAGAGGTTTATTAAGGGTTTAAAACAATATAATTGGGGAACTACATAGCTCATTGAAAATGGAACCAGGTGGTCTGGGGAGGTTTCGTTATATAAGTATTTTTATGGGGTAAAAGAAGAACCAAACCATAAGGAGGGCAATTACAGGAAGATCAATGAATATTGATCACACTCTAATTGGCTATTGATTAGTAATAGTATAGTTAGTGTTTATAGATAGTTTCACAGAATACACACATATGGTCACAAGATGCTTACGTGTATTTTCTTTGTCTCTCCTGCAAAAATACCTCGTTGACAGCAGCACCCAGACAGTGCTCTTCCTGAGTATGTGTATTTTGAGGGGTGCAGATGGTCACTTGATCAAGACTCCTTAGGGCACATGGTTTCACATCCTGATTTTGACCATCAAGGAAAAGCATGTTTTTCTCAAAAACATAGCTGTTAGTCTAGAAATCCAGATGAAAATCAGACAGCATGATCAGCAGATTATTCCTCTGTTTCACTGACTGCACTGAAAGTTGTCTTTTCCTGAGACAAGTTAGATAATTTAGATGCCAAATATTTAGATTAAAACATTATAGTCGAAATTAATTAGGGCCTTATTGATTCTTACAGGATATAAGCTGACCTCAATTTGAGTGAATCATGATTAACTTAAAACATAACATGTCAATTAGTTCAGTAAGTGGTCATTAGCTACTATCTGTTTAGACAATTTTATTAAGATAAAATTAGCATTTATAATGATAAAAGGTCAGGAAGAATGCTAATGCTACCTTCAAAATACCAATTTGTAAAAATTGTAGTGATTTTTTTTAATTTTTGAAGAACAATTTTGAACGCTTATCTTGCTCTATAGTTGATGACATTACTAGATAATCATTTCATTGGAATATTTTTTCTGCATCAAGTAAGAATTCCATAGTTATTGATCCCAGTAGCAAATGAAAGCTCTTTAGCAATCCTGTGTTTACTTTTATTATGGTCATTTGGTATTACTTTTTGGTATCATTTGCAAAATGTTTTATGTATTCAATCTTACACTTTATCCCTAAAATGGTTAACCCCACCCCTACTTAGGATCTGCATACAATGAGGGAGTATTTGTACACTACTGAGAACCCAGCTGTCCATGCAGTTGCAACAGTGAAGCAAGTTTATTTTCACTTATTTTGATTAGCAAACCTCACCTGATCAGAAAGATTTAGCCAGCCTAGTTTGCTGGGAAATCATTTTCTTACTTCCCACCTCACCATTCATAATTTCCTCTTAACCATTCATGATTGTGGCTTTTTTTTTTAACTCCATAGAAATGCAGTCACTGGACATTCACATTCACTTGGTATTGAGTTGAAGGGTTCCATTAGAATTCATTGACTAGAAATTTTCAAATTAAAAATGATTGGGATCAGAAATAAGTGTTGGCAAGTATCTAAGGAAATGGAAAACTTCATATACATTGCTGATGAGAATTAAAATAGTACAGTACAGAAAACAGTTTGGCAGTTTCTTATAAAGATAAACATAGATTTACTGTATAACCCAGGAATTCTACTCCTAGGAATTTACCCAAGAAAAAAGAGAACATATGTCCACACAAAGATCTGAACACAAATATTTATGGTAGCATTATTCATAATAGCCAAAAAGTGAAAACAGTCCAAATGCCCACCAACTGAATGGACAAACAAATATGGTATACTTACACAATGAATGGTATTCAACAATAAAAAGAAGTGAACCACTGATAAATGATACAGTATAAAAGGACTTCAAAGACATTATGCTAAGTAAAAGGAGTGAGACACAAAGGTCATATTCAGGGTAAGTGGATATCCCAGAAATATTTTGGAGCTAGACCAATACACTGACAGTGAAAAAGGAAGACAAGAAAGAATTGACACATTCAAATTGTGATGTTGGTGAAAAATACAGAATATACTATGAACTACCAGAAATACGGACAAATATGTAAAAAAATTTTTTTTTTTTTTTTTATGTCTTATAGGCAGTACAGTCATAATGCTCCTTAGAAGCGAGAATGGTGAGACTTTGTCTTACTTTGGACACGTCATCAGGAGGGGACAATCACTGGAGAAAGGACATCATGCTGGTAAAGTAGAAGGTCATCGAAAAAGAAAACCTTCCATGAGTTGGATTAACACAGTGGCTACAACAGTGGGCTCACTCATAGCAACTATTGTGATGGCTCAGGACCAGGCAACAATTAATTCTGTTGTACAGAAGGTTGCTATGAGCCAGAGCTGACTCAATGCTATCTAGCAACAATAACAGACCGATACATCGGATGAAATGGCTGACAAAAAAAGCAAGGAATCATTGATGGTTTCTAAGATTTGGCTAGAGGAAGAAGGTAGATGTTGAGCCCAAGTAAGGGCATGAAGAAGTCTGGGGGAGATACATTTTGGAGCTGAAAGGTTTGAGATATTCAATAGAGATCCGGGTGAGAAGTCCTATAGGTAGTCGGATGCAAGAGTCTTGAACTTTGGGGAGTGGTCAGGGCTGCAAATATATAGGTGTGAGTCTTGATTAAAGCTATGAGACTTGACTAATTATCATAGGAAGAAAGTATAAATGGCGAGAACTGAACCCAAACCCAACTGTAGAATAAATCAGCATTTACAGGTCATTAGAAGAGAAGGCACCAACAAAAGCAAATGAGAAGGAATGGATAAACCAAAAAAAACCCACTGCCGTTGAGTCGATTCTGACTCATGGCAACCCTATAGGACAGAGTAGAACTACCCCGTAGTGTCCAAGGAACGCCTGGCGGATTCAAACTGCTGACCTTTTGGTTAGCAGCCGTAGCTCTTAACCACTACGCCACCAGGGTTTCCAAGGAATGGATAGTGAGGCAGAATCAGGGGCTCATGGTGAATGAAACAAAGAGAAGTTTTAATGGAATAGAACAGAACAAATACAAGTAGAAACACAGCAGACTATTGCTACATTTATTTTGATTGACTAATGCACATTTAATTGTTTCTTACTGGTAAATATATTCTGCTAATTAAGCTTTGCATTTTTACTTCTTTAAATTTAACATAAGCATTTTCTCTGTATCCATAATGATGGTGCCATAAAGTTTATTTTCAGGAAATTAATTAGCTAGTGGGAAATGTGGGGATAGGTCCATTTCTATATAAATATTCCCTGTTTTAGAAATAAATCATCATAACAATGGTTATTACTGCAATTATTACTGATATTATTTGGAAAAATTCAAATAGCTCTACCAAAAAATTTGCACTGGTCTAAAGCTTTTGAAAAATTATCAGTTCCCTTATTTACATAATATATTCAAGACAATGTGTGAATATGGCAATGAAGCAATTACTGTAAAAGGCAGTGAACAGGTGAGAATCTCAGATGTACTGTGAAGTCTTTTATTGAAACAATTTTATTTTGCATGTTCATTATTTAAATTTTCATTACACTTTGTCCAAAATTAAAAATCACTGATCTTTCAAAATATGGTTTTATCTTTCAAAAATATGGTTTTTAGTTAGCTGCTGTCTATATATGTAACCAAACTGTTATCATGGGTCAAAAAAGCGGTAAAAAAAAAATATATATATATATATATGTATGTATACACATACATACATATATATATACACATATACACACAGACACACTCAGTACAAAGAGGTCTGGTATTTCCTTTAGTTTTATTTCTTGTTCTCTGTGCCTGACTTAGAATGTCTGGGCCTTCTCTAGCACCCTCAGAATCAAGCAAGCTCACTACAGATCAAGAAGCTTTCTCATGTTTGGTCCATTCTTACCCTCCTTACCCTCAGATCCATTTGGAGATGTTACATCCTTCTCAATTTTAACCACTTGAGCTGAAAAATAACCATTAACCAACTGTGATGCAGCAAAAGTTATTATGATAAAAATCCACAAACTCTACTTGTTCTCAGTTGTCATCAAGCAATATAATTACTTATCATAATGTATATGTTAGCGAGTCAAAAAATGGTCACAATGGAAAATAAAAGAAAAAGAGAGACTCGAGAAAAGTGGAGAAGAGATTAAAACTAACATGATCAAAATAATTAATGTCACTGAACTGTGCAAGCAAAAAAAAATGTTGAAATGGCAATTTTTTTGTTACATGTACATACACTCACTACAATTTAAAAAAAAAAATCAAGTTATACACCAGAATTTGATATTTCCCTACATCATAAGTATTTACCAGAAACCAACTCCACAATAAACTATGTTTGTCATATTCTATTTTCCAGAACACATTTAAAACTGGCCTGTATGGCTCCTTAAAGAAATGGCTGATACTAGGACTGGTATAGGAGTATAAGATGAGCCTGCAGACCCAACAGAGCCAGAAAGAAAGGAAGGGTTAAAAAAAAAATGATGAAGCAGGTCAAGAGGACACAGGAGGCAACCTGAAAGAGCTTCCAATGGCTAAATCTAGAACCATTTGAGCAACAAAGCAAATAAAATTTTATTATAACTCAGACAATAAATATCTGAGTCCACACTGATATAAATAAATGGTTGAATAAGTAAATACATGTGGGTGAAGGGCCAAATCTTTCTTAAAGAAGAATTCCAAATAATATATGTAGCCCCAGGAGGTGGGACTTAATTCTCCTTCTACTGATTTAATGACTAACTTCCAAAATATAAAATATGGAAAAGGACACATAGTAACTTTACAGTGGAGAAACCTGGCAGTGACCAAATGAAAAGTCATGTTGATATCATGTACCCCCTGAGATAATGGGATGACAAGGGCACCTCATGTCTGTTATGTACTTCCCAAATGCCTTAACCCAAGTCAAATCATGAGAAAAGAACAGACAAATCCAAATGGTGAGACATTCTACAAAACACCTAACCAGTACTCTTCAAAGTTCCCAAGGTTATGAAAAAGAAGAAAAGTCTGAGAAATTGTCATAATCAAAAGGGCTAATTGTAATGTGGTATCCTGGAGGGGATATTGGAACAGAAAAAGGTTCCTTTAAAAAATGGTGAAATCCAATAAGACTATATTGTGATGGACAACAGGAGAATTAATTTCTGAGGAGAGGCACTTCCTAGGAGCTGAGGGCAATCCCCAAAGTTGGGGCAGGGGACAGGTAGGCAAGAGGCAGGAGTATCCAAAATACAGAGCAGTTGTGGATGGCTGTGCTGGCGAATTAGAAAGGCACCAGCTTAAATTCTGGCAAAAACCATGAACAAAAGGAAGCTAAAAGCAAACATACAATAAGACACAAGAGGGGAAAAAAATGAATTGCACATGAATTAAAATAGAGAATATATTTTAGGCAAAGACTGACAATTAACTCACTATGACATCAAAAAGAGAAAAAGCATTTACTCGTGGTTCAATGAGCCAT
Organism: Loxodonta africana; assembly: GCF_030014295.1. Classification (NCBI taxonomy): domain Eukaryota; kingdom Metazoa; phylum Chordata; class Mammalia; order Proboscidea; family Elephantidae; genus Loxodonta; species Loxodonta africana. The sequence goes on from NC_087362.1 coordinate 41,478,198, forward strand.
GATAAATTTCAGGAAGTTTCATTTATATTTACACTTGTAGGATGTGGATTGCATATGACATTGGTTTAAAGCCAATAACTGGAATGAAAAATCAGAGACAGGAGATAGAAGTGGGAGCTTTAAAAAATAGTTCATTTTTCTGATTGCAAATACTATGTATTCTGAAACTCCTCTGTGTGGATAATCTCATATTGTCATGCCACATTTTAAAATGGCTAGTACCCAAATGAACACTTTTTTCAAGTTTAGGCCACATACAATCTTGAGAGAATTTGTTTTGTAATTTTTATAGTTGTCTCAATCACTAGAAATACCACTGATATCCACCTATTAAGTAGAAATGTTTAGCTCTCTGGACATGTAAGCATTTGTAACATTGATGGAAATATAAAGGTGACAGTTAAAATGTGTACAGCTTGGCCATAGGATGAGAATTTGGGTAGATATCTAAGGCTAAAGATTTTTATAGTGGTTTGTTGGCCATTATAGCAGCTTCATTAGATGGTTGGTATGAGTTGTGTTGAAGCAGCTGGGATTTTGTGAGTGGTTGCATAAGACAATGCAAAGCTAGACTTTGTGTAAAAGCTGAGTAAGTGCTTTGACCTATGGCATGTTGGCAGAAGGGAGATTGTGCAAATTCAAGCCTAGGCCTTAAGAGGCCTTGTATATTTCGACTTGGCCTTTTGTGCGTCAGCCTTTGCCATGGAAGGAACATGTCCCAGCTATTGTCATCTGAGCAGGACAGGAGACACGTAGACCAGAGCTGTCCCCTAAGCCCAGCCTAGATCAGCCAAAACCCAGTTGACCTGCAGATGATGAAGATAATGCTTATTTCTGTATGTCTCTGAGATTTAGTAGATATTTATCATACGACAAACACGAAACCAGTTGATTTTGCCCGTGTCCATTCTCCATGCTGGTCTCTTGTTATGGATCTAAATTGCCTTTGTCCTTTTCTCTTTCAACCCTTCTTTACTTAGTTGGCAGTGGTGTCACTGGAAGTGTGACCATCTCTGGCCGTATGTCTTTCACCATCTTTCCTGACTGCCAGCGCTTGGGCCTGGACCTAATATCAGAACTAAATAAGGTGGCTATTTCCCTGAAGCAAATTAAATCTGTAAGCCTCCGCTGATTTAAAAAAAAAAAAAATCAGTTGCAGAGTGAGGAATTGAACTAATTATTCAATTAATATGACCTTCATTTGCTGATGTGGCATGACTGAAAATGAGAAGAAACAGCTGCAAACATCCATTAATAATTAGAACGTGGAACGTACAAAGTATGAAGCTAGGAAAATTGGAAGTCGTCAAAATTGAAAATGGAACACACAAAGATCAATATCCTAGGCACTAGTGACCTGAAATGGGCTGGTATTGGCCATTTTGCATTGGACAGTCATATGGTCTACTATGACAAATTGAAGAGGAATGGTGTCACATTCATTGTCAAAAAGAACATTTCAAGATCTATCCTGAAGTACAACACTGTCAGTGATAGAATAATATCCATATGCCTACCGGAAAGACCAGTTAATACAACTATTATTCAAATTTACACACCAGCCACGAAGGCCAAAGATAAAAAACTGAAGATTTTTACCAACTTCAGTGGTTTAAAATTGATTAAACATGCAATTAAGATGCATTGATAATTACTGATCATTAGAACGTGAAAGTTGGAAACACATAAGAAGGATCAGTAGTTGGAAAATATGGCCCTTGTGATAGAAACGATGCAGGAGATCACATGATAGAATTTTGCAAGACCACTGACTTCATTGCAAATACCTTTTCAACAACGTAAATGGCTACTATACAAGTGATCTCGCCAGGTGGAACACATAGGAATCAAATCAACTATATCTGTGGAAAGAGATGATGGAGAAGCTCATTATTATCAGTCAGAACAAGGCCAGGGGACAACTGCATTACAGACAATCAGTTACTCGTATGCAAGTTCAGGTTGAAGCTGAAAAAAATTAAAGCAAGTCCAGGAAAGCCAAAGTATGACCTTGAGCACATCCCACATGAATTTAGAGACTATCTCTAAGAACAGATTTGATGCATTGAATTAATTACTGAATATCAGAAAAGTTGTGGAATGACATCAAGGATATCACACATGAAAAAGCAAAAGGTCATTAAAAAGACAGGAAAGAAAGAAAAGAACAAAACGGATGTCAGAAGAGACTCTGAAACATGCTCTTGAATGTAGAGGAGCTAAAGCAAAGGGAAGAAATGATGAAGTAAAAGAGTTGAACAGAAGATTTCAAAGGGCGGCAAAAAAAAAAAAAAGACAAAGTATTGTAATGAAATGTGCAAAGACCTGAAGATAGAAAACCAAAAGGGAAGAACATGGTTGGTATTTCTCAAGCAGAAAGAACTGAAGAAAAAGAGTTGCAATATTGAAGGATTCTATGGGGGAAATATTGAATGACACAGGAAGCATCAAAAGAAGAGAGAAGGAATACACAGAGTCATTGTACAAAAACCATTTCAGGAGGTAGCATATGATTAAGTAGCAGTAGTACCGAAGGAAGAAGTCCAAGCTACAATGAAAGACAAGGCTTCAGGAATTGACAGAATATCAGTTGAAATGTTTCAACAAACGGATGAAGCGCTGAAGGTGCTCACTCTTCTATGCCAAGAAACTTGGAAGACAGCTAGCTGACCAACCAACTGGAAGAGATCCATATTTGTGCCCATTCCAACAGAAATTATTGAACAATATCATTAATATCACAAGCAAGTAAAATTTTGCTGAAGATCATTCAAAAGCAGTTGCAGCAGTACATCAACAGGGAACTGCCAGAAATTCAAGCCAGATTTAGAAGAGGATGTGGAACGAGGCATATCATTGCTGATATCAGATGGATGTTGGCTGAAAGCAGAGAACACCAGAAAGATGTTTACCTGTGTTTTATTGACTATGTGAAGGCATTGGCTTGTGTGAATCATAACAAATTATGGATATCATTACAAACAATGGGAATTGCAGAACACTTAATTATGCTCATGAGGAACCTGTACATAGATCAAGAGGCAGTCGTTCGAAGAGAACAAGGGGATACTGCCTGGTTTAAAGTCAGGATCCTTACTCAAAGTCACCATACTTAATCTGTATGCTGAGAAAATTATATGAGAAGCTAGCAGTATATAAAGAAGAACACAGCGTCAGGATTGGTGGAAGACTAATTAACAACCTTCCATATGCAGATAACACAACCTTGCTTGCTGAAAGAGAAGAGGTCTTGAAGCACTTACTAATGAAGATCAAAGAGTACAGCCTTCAGTATGGATTGCACCTCAACATAAAGAAAAATGAAAATCCACACAACTGGACCAGTAATCAACATCACGATAAACAGAGAAAAGATCGAAGTTGTCAAGGATTTCGTTTTACTTGGAACCACAATCAGTGCCCATGGAAGCAGCAGTCAAGAAATCACATGACATATTGCATTGGGCAAATCTGCTGCAAAAGACCTCTTTAAAGTGTTAAAAAGCAAAGATGTCACTTTGATGATTAAGATACGCCAGACCCAAGCCATGGTATTTTCAATCACCTCATATGCATGCAAAAACTAGACAATGAATAAGGAAGAATGAAGAAGAATTGACATCTTTGAATTATCGTGTTGGAGAAAACTATTGAATATACATACCATGAACTGCCAGAAGAATGAACAAATCTGTCTTGGAAGAAGTACAGCCAGAATGCTCCTTAGAAGCAAAGATGGCGAGACTTTGTCTCACGTACTTTGGACATGTTATCAGGAGGTAAAAGTCTCTGGAGAAGGATATCATGCTTGGTAAAGCAGAGAATCAGTGAAAAAGAGGAAGACCCCCAACAAGATGGGCTGACAGAGTGGCTGCAGCAGTGGGCTCAAGCATGCCAATGATTGTGAGGATGGTGCAGGGCTGGGTGGTGTTTCGCTTCGTTGTACATAGGATCGCTATGAATCGAAGCCAACCAACATTATGCTAACAAATAATTTTCCTGCTCTTTACCTGTAATGAAACTGGCAATAAAGTATCTATTTTGTTATGCATAGGACATTTTGATGTGGGTTCTAATGCCCAGCATCTCATTGATCAGTATAATAAATGTTCACATGGCTATTATCACTCTTTGGGGAAAAAAAAAAAGTCATCAAGTTGATTCCGACTCATAATGACCCTATAGGATGACAGAGTAGAACTTCCCCTATAGGATTCCCAAGGCTGTAATCTTTATTTATTTGTTTTATTTTTTTTATTTATTGTGCTTTAGACGAAAGTTTACAAATCAAGTCAGTCTCTCATATAAAAATTTATACACACGTTGCTACGTACTCCTATCTGCTCTCCTGCTAATAAAAAAGCACACTCCTCCTCTCCACCCTGTATTTTCCGTGTCCATTCAACCAACTCCTGTCCATCTCTGCCTTCTCGTCTCACCTCCAGACAGGAGCTGCCCACATAGTCTCATGTGTCTACTTGAGCCAGAAAGCTCACTATTCACCAGTATCATTTTCTGTCTTATAGTCCAGTCCAATTCCTGTCTGAAGAGTTGGCTTTGGGAATGGTTCCAGTATTGGGCTAACGTAGGGTCTGGGGTCCATGACCTCCTTGTATCTTTGATGTTCTTCATTCTCCTTTGCTCCAGGCGGGTTGAGAACAATTGATACATCTTAGATGCCCACTTGCTAGTATTTAAGACCCCAGATGCCACTCACCAAAGTGGAATGCAGAACGTTTTCTTAATACATTTTGTTATGCCAGTTGACCTAGATGTCCCCAGAAACCATGGTCCCCAGACCCCTGTCCCTGCTACTCAGGTTTTGGAAGCATTCGGTTGTATTCAGGAAACTTCTTTCCAAGGCTGTAATCTTTACAGAAGCAGACTGCCACATCTTTCTCCCACGGAGCTCCTATGAGTTTGAAGCACTGACCTTGCAGTTAGCAGCCAAGCACTTTAACCACTGCACCACCAAGTCTCCTTATCACCCTCAGAAGACGCCCAAAATTCAAAGAGGTTATGTTATTCAGCTAAATTGCAGCAGACCAAGGGCCTTCTGGCGACAAGTCCATTTTTCTCCACTACACCAGTGTGTCTAACTCCATAATGATGCCATAATGATTCCAATTTACTGAAATCTTTAATGCATTAATTTGCTTAATCCTATAACAGTATGAGATAGATAAGGCAGGAACTATTAATCTCTATTTTTTTCTCTAAAAGATATATGTTATATGTAAATAATTTATGGTAATACTCATACCTGTTGCCGTCGAGTCAATTCTGACTCATAGATATCCTTTAAGACAGAGTAGATAATACTTGGTTACAAATCACTAGCTATTACTAAGGGTTATCCATCCTCACTAATGTCATAAATATTAATGTTACAAGTGGAAATAAAATAAAATATATGAGAAGGAACTGGCTTTCCCGAGCCATTTACTTTGGCTGTCACTGCAGAGCACATGGTAGCCTAACAATATGGTAAGTACACTCTGAACCTCTAACATGGGAATTCCTCTTTAGAAGGAATTATTTTTATTCATGGATCCCTGGGTAGTGCAAACAGTTAATGTGCTCAGCAGCTGACCAAAAGGTTGGAGGTTCCAGTATATCCAATGGCACCTCAAAAGAAAGGCCTGGTAATCTACTTCCAAAAAATCAGCTATTAAAGACACCTTGGAGCCCAGTTCTACTCTGACACACGTGGGGTCCCCATGAGTTGGAGTCAATTTGAGGGTAACTAGTTTTGTTTGTTTATAAAAGATTTAGTATGTCCTCTGGGAAAGAAGAGAACCTACGGGCCTTGATGTCAATAGAACCCTAAGCACGCAAAGAGGAAAGGCTACATTACATGATGACATGGTGGGAACACTGTGGCTGATACTAACCATGTGCCAGGAAATGAACTGTGTGCCTTACCCATTATTGAATAATTTAATCCCCAAATACCCCCATGAGTTAGATGTACTCTCAATAGCCTCCTTTTCAAAATTAGAAAACTAGCCCCGGAGAGCTTAAAGAACTTTCCTAGTGGCACCCAGGTAGAAGTGGCAGAACTAGGCCTGAAAATCAGGTAGCCCTAGCTTCAGAGACTGTTATCTTAATAACTATGCTTTGACTCCTTTTAAACCACTCCTGAATGAGACTTTCGGGCGGGGTGGGGGGAGTAGGAGTAGGTATAGAAATGGAATCTCTGTAGGGAAAAACCTGAGTCAGATGAAAAGTCACTAAGAAACACCTGATGGTTGGATAGATTACAGGATGCAAATGTGAAATAGGAATCAATGGCTAATGTAAAATTGGGTATTTTTTTTCTTTTTTGGTACATGATGGACATAGATCCCAAACTTCAGTAGAATCTACTATAAACATGCCTGGAGCCCTGGTGGCACAGTGGTTAAGAGCTCAGCTGCTAACCAAAAGATTAGCAGTTCAAATCCACCAGCTGCCTCTTGGAAACTCTATGGGACAGTACTACTCTGTCCTATAGGGTCTCTGTGAGTAAGAATCGACTCAAAGGCAATGGGTTTGGTTTGGGGTATACACATACTTGCTTTTTCAAAGAGTGCTAGGTTTACTTGTGAAGGAGGTAACTGAGGAAAATGCTGAATTTCATAACTGAGTTGATACAGAAAAAAGCAGAAATCAGGGGTACAAACAAACTCTGTAGGAATTTTCAACATTTCAGAGAAGATTTACAGATGTGGGAGTGGGGACTTCAGACAATTCCGAGATTACACAAGTCAGGGAGGCCCAGAGGACATCTGCTTTCCATCATTTTTACAGGACCAGTGAGTGGCCAAGATAAAAATGAGGTTTCCAATTCTACAGCCATGCTTGTGTAAATAGCTATTCCCTCAGTACAAACACCTATAAAATAATCTGAAATAAATAAAATGTTTGGCAAGATCATTAAAAAAAAAAACCTGAAAGCAAGTCACAACACCTAGGGAACACTGAGCTTTTGTTAAGGGTGATGGAAAAATTCAAGAACTGTTAATGGTGATGGTTGAACAATATGATGAATATATATAATGTCACTGAACTGTTCATGTGATGATTGTTGAAAAGGCAAATGTTTTATTACCTATATATACCACAATAAAAAAAAAAAGCTTGAAACCTTTTGAATGATGAAAAGAATATGAAACAAATGGAACTCAGTGGATCACTAGTCGAAATAATTTTCTCAAATGAAACACAAGCACGTGTTAATAAGTGGTTATCAGTGGCCATCTAAGACACGACTATGGGTCTCTACTCATCTAGAACAAAAGAGATAAAGGAAACCAAAGACTCAAAGAAGAAATTAGTCTAAAAGACTAATAGCCTACATGAAACACAGCCTCATCTATCTTGAGGTTAAAAGAACTAGATGGTGCCTGGCTATGACTACTGACAGTTCTATCCAGGGACAAAATAGGTTCTGGATAGAATGGGAGAAAAATGTAGAACAAAACTCAAATTCCTAAAAAAGACCAGGCTTACTGGACCGACAGAGACTAGAGGAAGCCCCAAGGCTATCTCCCTAAGACACCCTTAGAACTTGGAACTTCCAGAGGTCAGCTTTTATCCAAATAATAGATTGGTTTATAGAATAAACAGTATCACTATGAGTACTGCACTCCCTTAAATAATCAACTATATGAGACCAAATGGTCAACACTTACCCTAAAGCAAAGATGAGAAGGCAAGGAGTGGCAGATAAGCTAGATTAGTGGAAACAGAGCAACCGGAATGGAAACAGTGAGAATGCTGACACATTGTGAAAAATGTAACCAATGTCTTATCACAATTTGTATAACCCAAAAACCCAGTGTATAAAAATTGTTAAATGGAAACCTAATTTGCTTTGTAAACTTTCACCTAAAAGACAATAAAATATTATTCTAAAAAAAGAAATTGTTATAATCTATGCTCACTGAGATATAAGGGGATACTACTTAAAGGGAATAAGAAAAATGTGGAGGAGAAAGAGAAAAAACAAAAAAAGATAGGCCAACATGAAACTTCTAAGACACCAAATACAAACATCACTGGCAGCAGGATGGAACAAGACATGATAGAAGTGTAGTCCTCAAGAATCTGTTTCATATTCTCCACCATATGCCTTCCACTTCTCAAAGAAAGATTTCTATTAATAAGGAACCTCAGGATAGATCCTGCTTATGTGAAGATCTGTAGTGGTGATGGGCATCCAGTTATTCTTTTCTAAACACTTAGCAAGGACAGAAGTAATTCTGCACTGTGGGTGGACTGGGGCTTTCCCCAGGGCACATCTGTGACCAGAGTTGGGAGGAAATGCATTTTACCTGCCCTACAATGCTGATAGTGCTTTGTAAAGACAAGGCCTTCAATAAATGGTCATAGATAAGGAATAGAGAACACAACCATATGCAGTCAGCTTATCTTTTTTACAAATACAAGATCACCAAAGAAGGTGGAAGCTCCATTAGTTTTCATAGATAAATAGCTGCTGCTGCATCAACTGAGATTAATGGCAACCTTATGTACAACAGAATGAAATGTTGCCTGGTCCTGCATCATCCCCACAATTGCCGACATGGTCCAATCCGTCATTGTGGCTACTGTGCCAATCCATCTCATCCAGGGTCTCCTTTGCCCTTGCTGTCCTTCTCCTTCTTCAAATATGATGTCCTCCTCCAATGATTGATCCTTCCTGATGACATGTCCAAAGCAAACAAGTTGGACAATGTTCTGTTGTGATTCATAAGGTTTTCACTGGCTGATTTTCAGAAGCAGATCACCAGGCCTTTCTTCGTAGTCTGTCTTAATCTGGAATCTCCATTGAAACCTGTTCAGCATCATAGCAACACACAAGCCTCCACTGACAGAAGAGTGGTGGCTACAAGTGAAGTGCATTGGCTGGGAATCAAACCCAGGTCTTCTGCATGGAAGGCAAGAATTTTACCACTGAACCACCAACCCCCCCCAAAAAATCAAGCAAACAAAACAAAAACAAAAAACCAAACCCAGTGCCGATTCCAACTCATAGGGACCCTACAGGACAGAGTAGAACTGCCCCATGGGGTTTCCAAGGCTGTAAATCTTTACGGAAGCAGACTGCCACATCTTTCTCCCATGGAGTGGCTGGTAGGTTCCAACCACCAACCTTTCTCTTAGCCAAGTACTTAACCACTAAGCCACAAGTGCCTAAGTGAACTACCAGTGCCCCGTTCATAACCCATATATCCCTGATAAATGGTAGTAAAAAAAAAATGGTAGTAGCTTCACACAAATGAAACAAGAGGTGGTGAAGAACACACACACACACATACAGGCGAATCTCAAATATAATAACATCCCAAATATTGTTGTTTGTAAAGAAAATAATTCAAACATAGTATCTATATAACTCAGTTCTACTCTGTCCTATAGGGTCACTATGAGTCGGAATCGACTCAACAGCAATGGGTTATCTATGCAACTTTATTTTGATTTGAGCAACAGAGAAGCAATAAATGTGTCATGTCTCTCATTGCAAAGTACCTGCTTACTTTACATTTGTATGCTTTGCTACACATATTTCTTTTTTTGTACATATTTACTACTATATACATCTTAGCAAAATCACCAGGGACACTTTAGGAAAACGAAAGGAAAGCTGCTAAAATAATGCACGTCACGTAGTCCTTACCATTAAAGAATAGTATCTTGAAAGAAAAAAAAAGACAAGAACCTTAAGGCAAATGCCACGGTGCAGTCTGAAAGATTTGTCTGAGAACTTGTAGAAGCTAAAACTGAGCTTGACAGCTACTGTTCTGATTTATTAGATCCCCAGCGGCAATTTGCTTCTGAAAAGTTTACAGCCTTGGAAGTCCTATGGGGTCACTATGAGTAGGAATCGGCTCAACAGCAGTGGGTTTGGTTTGGACTATACAAACACCAGGATGTGTCTTTGCCAACAGGAGTGATATTTTTATTCACCGTCACATATTACTGAACTCTGAAATGTAAACAAGCTTTATTCCCCGAGTTGTACACAATTCAAAAATAATGATGTTGACATCTTAAATATACAGGTTAATATTTTTGAGGAAAATGAAGAATGCTTATTAACTTCACGTATGTTATCAGAAATATCAGCTATTTTGAAGGAGGTTATATTCATGAAAACTTAGTTTCTCTGCATAACCTTGGGTGTTTTTATTACCTAACCTTAAACTCCTTGCTGTTGAGTTGACTCTGACTCATGGCAACCCCATGTGTTACAGAGTAGAGCTGAGTTGCACAGGGTTTTCAGTGGCTGATTTTTCAGGCTCCATACGATTTTCTTGGCTGTAATCTTTACAGAAGGAGCCCTGGTGGTGCAGTGGTTAAGTGCTCAGCAGCTAACTGAAAGGTCGGTGTTTTGAACCCACCAGCCTCTCCGTGGGAGAAAGATGTGGCAGTCTGTTTCCAGAAAGATTTACAGCCTCGGAAACCCTATAGGACAGTTCTACTCTGCCCTATCAGGTCATATGAGTTGGAATCAACTTGATGGCAGTGGGTTTTGGTTTGGTTAATCTCTATGGAAAAAAATCACTAGTCCTTTCTTCTGTGACCACTGGGTGGAATTAAAGCCCCAACCTTTGGGTTCATAGTTCAGCACAGACTGTTTTGCACCACCCAGGGACCTTACCTTACTTAACTTCAGTCTCCTCATGTGCAAAATAAATCCTAACTCAAAGACTAATTGGGAGAAATTGATAAATTCTGTCTTCAGAAATCTTAGCATAGAGCATGGTAAAGAATAAAATGGTCAATAATATTTGCTGTTGTTATTATTATAATTACTATAGCATCAGAATATTACCATGGAATCACATGCTCTCTAGAAATCAATATTTTCAAAGAATATTAGTTGTTTGAGAATATTATCTTTGGAAAACTAATTTTCTTTTTTTGATTTGATGGTGAACAGCTTTAAATTACGAATTAATTTCTAGCTTGAGATGAGATAGAGGTTGTCACCTTCAATGAATGATGGACATACAGACAATGACCAGACTTCATTTACACACAATAGAATATATGGCTGAATTTCTGCAGCGTGGCTAATACGCCCATGCAAATGATCTGCCCACTTTTGGAGTCATCATTATGATGAATGAAGTGGCCTCCATGAAATAGTAGCTCACATCACTTGTTAAGAAACCATGCCAGATAATCATACTACATTTCCATTCCATTCCCGTAAGAGACAAAACTGATTCCACACCTCTGAACTTTGACCTTTCCTCTCCATTGTATTGTTCTGTCGGGAACTTATTACCTGTGAGTTGCTTGAAAAGAAAAATATTGTCAAAAGAAGTTACTACATAATCTTGTTCTTTCATTTTATTTTCTTGTGGCCATCTTTGACATGGATAACAATTTGCTTCAAACATTTTATCAACAAACAGTGGCCAATCAAAGGCTGGTAAGGGGGTCTATGTTCACAACACAAGTCATCAACATCTCAGTGATTCTCTCTAAACTGGATTCAATTCATTTCTTGCTCCTCCATATAGCTTACTCCCATGCTGAACTGCTTTTTTTTTTTTTTTTAATACATGCATCTAATCTGTGTCTATTGAAGTTTCAAAGCTAAATATGGATGACTCTTATATAGCATATTTCTAGACTACAGAGCCTGTCATCTTAGGAAACAAACAAGGAAATAAAAAAAGAAAAAACCAAGCAGCCAACAAACTAAAAATCTACTCTCCTAATTTTGGAAACTGTTCTCATCTACATTAATCAATAAAACCAAACTAAAACCCAAACAGCCTGGGTGTGTTAAAAAAAAAAAAAAACTTTTTATATTTGTAGACTAGTTTACTTGCTTGTAAGATACACTATTCCCAATCTTCATCCTTCTTTCATGATGTATGAGAAATATTTTCTGTAAGCAAAACTGAAGACATAGCACATCAGTAAATTGGGATTCAATGCCGGTATCTCTAGATGCATTTAGAGTTTGGGGCCAACTAAATTCATATAAAATATGTGACTCATAAGTTATTAATTATAACTTATATAATAATTTCATTGTCATAATCGTAAGACTTTTATCAGAATGAAGTTTTGCAAAGCCAAGCTTATATAAAGAAAAGCTTTTAAATTAACTTATATGTTTATGTTTATATACGCATATAGAAACAGATGTCAGGTTAAAGGTGGAAAGAGAAGCACATTGGTTCAGTGGCCAAGGAGAGGGTAATTCCTCATATCAGTAGACAGGCACAGAACCAGAGACGGAAAAGCATTTTTCTGAATATGTGGATTCAGATTAGGACTCCTCTGCCTCTCTACACTTCTGGCATATTCTTACCAGGCCAGGCAAATGTTTCAAGAGCTGGTGCACGCAGAAACTCTTTATTGCTCCAATCATATGTGTGCCAAGGAATGGAAAGAATTTTGTGCCCATAATATTCAAATATCCTGTGTTTAGCACAGATTCTTGCAACAAATTTCCCAAAGAATTGGCATGAAAGTTAATGGATGTTTGTGGCTCAGATTTTAAAGATTTGTCAGAATAGTGTGAGTCTCTATCTACTAAATGACCCTTTCATTTATTAAGCAGTATTAACAAATAAAGGAAAGGGGGAGAGAAAGCTCTTTCAGTAGAATGCCAGTTCTAAAAATGTAGAAGGAATAGAGAGAAACCATCATTTTCAAGCTAGCATGGTCATAACTGATACAGGCCAGAGTCATCATTAAGTAGATGTTTGATTCAGAACAGGACATTTATTCAGTTTCAAATATTTTCACCACAGTCCACTTATTAATAACAAAAAGAGCAAATTATCTTTTCAGTGGAGAAATCTGGAGGACCCCACTATCACCAGCTGGTCAAAGTCAGCATTACCATTAATGGGATAAAGTGACAGCAAGTACCTTCTCATATGACAAACTAAGAAGGACAAAATATCATTTATGTAGTAAATGGAAAAAAAAAATCATTACCGCTGAGTTGATTCTGACTCATAGTGACACTATAGGACAGGGCAGAACTGTCCCATGGGGTTTCCAAGGAGCGGCTGGTGGATTTGAACTGCTGACCTTTTGGTTAGCAGCCAAATTCTTAACCACCAAGCCTCTGTGCCACCAGGGCTCCCGTTGAGTTGATTCCAACTCATACCAATCGTATAGGACAGAGTAGAATTGGCCCAGAGGGATTCTGCCAAAAAAGAAAATATAAAACTCGAGTCATGAAGAAAGATTCAGATAAATTCTGAATGAGGGACATGACGTGAAGACAAAGAAAGTCTGAGAAACTGTTCCAAATTAAAGGATACTAAATGACCTTGGTTTGGAAAAATAATGTTGCTGTGTACACAGTATTGAGATAATTGGTAAATTTTGAATATAGAAATATATTGATAACATTATTGAATCAATATTTAACCTACTAAGTTTGCCCTTGTTCTTTGGTAACACATGCTGAATTATTTAGTGGTGAAGGATCCTCACCTCTGCAATATACTGTAAAACGTTTGGCAAAAAAAAGCAAGACATGGCCCAACACGGATGAACCTAGAAAACGTTATGCTAAGCAAAATTAGTGAGTGTCAAAAGGACAAATACTGTATAATCTACTTAAATGAAATAAGGAAATACATACCAAAAACCCAGTGCTGTCGAGTCGATTCCAACTCATAGCGACCCTATAGGACAGAGTAGAACTGGCCCATAGAGTTTCCAAGGAGCGCCTGGTAGATTGGAACTGCTGACCTTCTGGTTAGCAGCTGTAGCACTTAACCACTATGCCACCAGGGAAACACATAGAAAGCAAAAATTACCATATTTTTATGCAAGTAATGTCAGCCTTCTATGTTTGCCAACTGCTCCCTCCCCCTGCGAGGTATTTCATAAGTGCTACTATGCCAACTTTTTTTCCATGCTGCTGTAAAAAAAAAAAAAATTAGTATAAAGTGCTTATAAAATACCTCGCTGCGGGGTGGAGAGGGCATGGTTGGCAAACACATACAAGGCACGTGTTATTTGTGTAAAATATGGTATTAGCGGTCATCAAGTAGAAGGTAAAGGTAAAGGGGAAGTTGTTGCTTAGGGGGCAGTGAGTTTATGTTAATGGTGGTGGAATCCTTTGGAAAAGGATAGTGAGAATGGCTGTACAACTTGAATGTAATCAATGTCACTGAGTTATGCATGTAGAAATTGTTGAACTGGTGTATTTCACCACACACACACACACACACAAAAACCCATAAAAAAAAAAAAAGGTTTACGTTCAACCATTTCAGGAAGTAGCATAAGATCAGGAACTGATGGTACTGAAGGAAGAAGTCCAAACTGCACCGAAGGCATTGGCAAAAAACAAGGCTCCAGGAACTGATAGAATATCAATTGAGATGTTTCAACAAATGGATGAAGTGCTGGAGGTATTCACTCCTCTAAGTCAAGAAATTTGAAAGACAGCTACCTGACTACCTAACTGGAAAGAGATCCATATTTGTGCCCATTCCAAAGAAAGATGATCCAACAGAATGCGGAAATTATTGAACAATATCATTAATATCACACATGAGTAACATTTTGCTGAAGATCTTTCAAAAGCCGCTGCAGCAGTATATGGATGGGAAACTGCCAGAAATTCAAGTCAGATTCAGAAAAGAATATAGAACCAGGGATATCATTGCTGATGTCAGATGGATCCTGGCTGAAAGCAGAGAATACCAAAAAGATGTTTATCTGTGTTTTATTGACCATGCAAAGGCATTCGACTGTGTGGATCATAACAAACTATGGATAACGTTGTGTAGAATGGGAATTCCAGAACATTTAATTGTGCTCATGAGGAACCTGTACAAAGATCAAGAGGCAGTCCTTTGAACAGAATAGGGGGATACTGCGTGGTTTAAAGTCAGGAAAAGTGTGTGTCAGGGTTGTATTCTTTCACCATACTTATTCAGTTGGTATGCTGAGCAAATAATTCAAGAAGCTGTACTACATGAATAAGAATGTGGGATCAGGATTGGAGGAAGAGTCATTAATTACCTACATTGCGCAGATGACACAACCTCGCTTGCTGAAAGTGAAAAGGATTTGAAGCACTTGCTGATGAAGGTCAAAGACCACAGCCTTCAGTATGGATTATACCTCAACATAAAGAAAACAAAAATCCTCACAACTGGACCAGTAAGCAACATCATGATAAATGGAGAAAAGATTGAAGTTGTCAAGGATTTCATTTTACTTGGATCCACGATCAATGGGCAAGGAAGGAAAAGTCAAGAAATCAAAAGATGCATTGCATTGGACACATCTGCTGCTGCAAAAGATGTCTTTAAAGTGTTAAAAAGCAAAGATGTCACCTTGAAGACTAGGCTGTACCTGACCCAAGCCACGGTGTTTTCAATTACCTCATATGCGTGCAAAAGCTGGACAATGAATAAGGAAGGCGGAAGAAGAATTGACACCTTCGAATTGTGGTGTTGGCGAAGAATATCGAATATACCATATACAGCCAGAAAAACGAACAAATTTGTCTTGGAAGAAGTACAACCAGAATGCTCCTTAGAAGCTAGGATGGTGAGACTACATCTCAAGTACTTTGGACACGTTATCAGGAGGGATTAGTCCCTGGAGAAAGACATCATGCTTGGTAAAGCAGATGGTCAGTGAAAAAGAGGAAGACCCTCAGGAGATGGATTGACAGAGTGGCTGCAACAATGGGTTTAAGGATAACAACCGTTGTCAGAATGGTGCAGGCCTGGGCAGTGTTTCATTTTGTTGTACATAGGGTCCTATAAGTCAGAACTGACTTGATGGCATCTAACAACATTATTGAGTAAACAGAATAGAGAAAGCACACATGGCAAAATGTTAACAATAGGTGATCTAAATTCAGCAAATATCGGAGTCCAAATTAATATTCTTGTAATTTTCTGCAGGTCTGATATTTTTTCAAAATGAAAGGATCAAATAAAAGCAAAACAAAAAATAAAGAGCAATGAGAAGACAAGTAGATGAGGTCACATATCCACTTAAAATCAGTTAGCTTTTTATTCTATGACCTTCCAGTTTGGAAAACCAAGAAGGAATAGTAATTCCTCATGCTTTTAAAAATAATGATAACCAACCTCTGTTGGTTATTCTAGGAGCCTCTGGATGGTGCAAACAGGTAAGTGCTGGGTACTAACCAAAAGATTGGTGGTTTGAACCCACCCAGAGGCCTAGCGATCTGATTCCGAAAGGTCACAGCCATGAGAACCCTATGGAACGCAGTTCTGCTCTGCACACGTGGTCACCATGGGTTGAAATCAGCTCCAAGGCAACTGGTTCGTTTGTTTGCTGGTTATTCTGGAAGAGGTCACTCAACCTCTACTTTATCCTCTTTCTAGTTATGAGGCCAAAAACAAACAAAACAAAAATATTTTTCAGAATCCTTTGTACGCTGACAGAAGAGAGGTCTTGCTGCTATCACGAAGCTTTACGTTATAAACTATCCTGCTTCCTACAGGTCAAGAGGCAGCTGCAACAGCAGAGCCTTTTTGATTTGATTTCTCTGGGTGACAGCTTAATTTTTCTATTCTCCACTTATCTGTGTGTGAGAGACAGTTGCAGCAACAGTGGCAGTAGCTTCTTGCTCCCAAGTCCAGCCTAGCTCTAAGGGCATCCTCAGAGATAGAAGTTACCCGAGGGTGACCTCCCACTGCCGTTGAGTCCATTCTGACCCATAGTTAACCCACAGGACAGAGTAGAACTGCTCCATATGGTTTCCAAGGCTGTAACCTTTACCGAAGTAGACTCCCACATCTTTCTCCTGAGGAGCAGCTGGTGGGTTCGAACCCCCGATCTTTTGATTAGCAGCCAAATAATCATTGAACCACCAGGGCTCCTTTACCCTAGGGCAGTGGTTCTCAAAGTGCTGTCCCTGGAAACTTGTTAGAAAAGCCAATTCTCAGTTCCACCTTAGAGTTACTTAAGAAATTCCACGGGCATGGCACAGCTCTCTGTGTTATAACAGGCCTTCGGGTGGTTTTGATGCAAACTTAAGTCTGAGTACTGTCAGAACCTGGAGGGTCACTTTTGTATTATTCTAGGATTCACTGAGGAAGCCCGAACTAGAACTGGTATCTTCTGCTCCTCCACTAAATTTGTAAACTCCACAGTATCTGTATTAATTCCCATTCTGTTTAAAATCATTCATTCAGTCATCTGCCAATCAACCAGTCACTCAAGTATATTATCCCTATTTATACAATGATTGTGTAATTTAGATATTATCATTCTATTTTCATATTTAAAAAAACATGTTCAGAATTTGTTAGTATGCAATTGCTGTATATCTAAGTAAGTCTGTACTTGAACTGTAGTTTTATGTCCTAACGCCTTCCTTGCATGTATAAAAGGATCAGTAAAGTCTAGAGAGTATAATTAGACCCATTGTACTTCATGCTTGAACACAGGTCCATCTCAGAATAGTGATAACAGGTATAGACTGGAAGCAGAAGAATAGCTTCTGGTACATCAGCAAATAATACATTAGCTCTGAATTCCACTGTACAGTTTCATTTAGCTTGGGATAATGTTGTTGTTAAGTGCCGTCAAGGCTGTTCCAACCCATAGCGACCCTATGTACCACAGAATGAAACACTGCCTGGTCCTGCGCCATCCTCACATCGTTGTTATGCTTGAGCCCATTGTTGCAGCCACTGTGTCAGTCCACCTTGTTGAGGGTCTTCCTCTTTTTCACTGACCCTCTAATTTACCAAGCATGATGTCCTTCTGCAGGGACTGATCCCTCCTGACAACATGTCCAAAGTATGTAAGACGCAGTCTCGCTATCCTTCCTTCTAAGGGGAATTGTATTTCTTCCAAGACAGATTTGTTCCTTCTATTGGAAGTATATGGTATATTCAATATTCTTCGCCAACACCACAATTCGAAGGCTTCAGTCTTCTTTGGTCTTCCTTATTCATTGTCCAGGTTTCGCATGCATATGAGGTGATTGAAAATACCATGGCTTGGATCAGGCGCACCTTAGTCTTCAAGGTGACATCTTTGCTTTTCAACACTTTAAAGAGGTCGTTTGCAGCAGATTTGCCCAATGCTTCTTTAGATTTCTTGACTGCTGCTTCCATGGGTGTTGATTGTGGATCCAGGTAAAATGAAATCCTTGACAACTTCAATCTTTTCTCCGTTTATCACGATGTTGCTTATTGGTCCAGTTGTGAGGATTTTTGTTTTCTTTATGTTGATGGATAACTCTACACTGTCTACAAGAAAACTAGCACTGGGAAATTGGGAAACAATCAAGTATCTGGATGTTATCAGGAGGGACCAGTCCCTGGAGAAGGACATCATGGTTGGTAAAGTAGAGGGTAAGCAAAAGAGAAGAAGACCCTCAATGAAACAGATCGACATAGTGGCTGCAACAATGGACTCAAGGGTCGTAATAATTGTGAGGATGGCACAGAACCGGACAGTGTTTCATTCTGTTGCACATGGGGTTGCTATGAGTCAGAACCAACTCAATGGTACCTAACAACAACAGCATACATCTTACCGAAATTTTTTCTTGACCTGAAAGCAGATGTTTTGCTCGTCATGCTCACAGTTGAATTCCTAACAGTCTCTATTATGTGGCAAGTACTTTCACATCATCTGCTGAATAAATAAATGAAAGAGAATGCTCCTGCATTAAATGCTTTGAGAGAGCTGAAGTGACGGGATTAAATTAATTACAACGTAATATTATTGTTGTTGTCAATAGGTGCTATAGTGTTGATTTCGACTCATAGCGACCCCATGAGATAAAGTAGAACTGCCACACAGGGTTTTCTAGGCCATAATCTTAATGGGAGCAGATCACCAGATCTTTCTCCTGTGGAGTTGGTGGCTGCGTTCAAACCACCAACCTCTGGGTTAGTAAATGAGTGCTTAACACCACCAGGACCCCTCCAATATAATATTAAGATGCCTCAAAAAATGTTTTACTGGTCCATTAATACACTATGTGAGTACTGGTTTTGGTTTACATCACAGTTCAGTCTACAAGATGTCCAGTAAATGGTTCCATGAGCTTCTGTTTAACATGGAAAAAAAAGAGAGCTTTCTCCACATTCATGCTATAAGATGGTCAAAGAGAATAACGTGATAAATGGGAACACACACATCCTGACCTTGAATCCAATGACTGTCAGACTAATGGCAGGCTAAAGCTTCGCTCCTAGTATCTGCATCTGTGCCTCCCTACATGTTAGCCTGTTTTTAATTCTTACTTTCCTTGGGTATGATCACAGTGTGATTCCCCTCCTGCAGACAGCTTATTTGTATTGCAAATTGTTAATAACAACCAAAGTCCAACAATATTATCATCACGGGGGCTTCCACAGCCGTCATAGTCACTTCCGCTCTATCGAGCTAACGAGCACAGATATAGGGACAGCTGTAGCTCCTGGTGAAGTGTATGTCGTCAGTGCTGACTTCCCCAGTGGGGACCTCTAACTGTTACAAGATTGTAGCAGATTAGGCAAATCTGATGAGTAGAGGTGAAAGCATTTGCTTCATTTGTCCTTTTTTTTGGTACATATGGCATCAGAAATGCTAGCATTTCTTTTAACGGGTGGATCCATGTCAGCATTATTTGTCTCTGTCTTTAACTCTATCTCTATTCTGTATAAAACAAAAACTAAACCCGTAGCTATAGAGTTGATTGTGAATTATAGCAACCCTGTAGGACAAAGTATAATTGCCCATTAGGGTTTCCAAGGAGTGGCTGGTGGATTTGAACTGCTTACATTTTGATTAACAGCTGAACTCTTAACCAGTATGCCACCAGGGCTCCTTATACCTATATACATACTCAGTATTTTTCCCTCCAATATAATCCGTTCAAAAGGACCTGCTTCATTTTTTTTTTTCTTATCCCCAATTTGCAGCCTCATACAATTTGTCATGCAATTTATTGAGCTCCATATTATGGAATGGAGTTCCTGGTGGTGAAAATAGCTACTAACCAAAGGTTGGCAGTTCAAATACACCCAGAGGCACCTCAGAAGAAAGACCTGGCAATTGAAAACCCTATAGAGCACAGTTCTACCGGTTCTACTGTGAAATACATGGAGTAGCCATGAGCCAGAATCAACTTGACAGCAACTGTTTATACATATATGTATATGTATCTCCTGAGTCCTGGTGGAGCAGTGGTTAAGAGCTTGGCTGCTAACCAAAATGGTCAGCAGTTCAAATCAACCAGCTGCTCCTTGGAAGCCTATAGGGCAGTTCTACTCTGTCCTGTAGGGTCGCTATGAGTCGGAACCAATTTGACAGCACTAAATAACAACATATATATAAGAAGCCCTGGTGGCACAGTGGTTAAAGATAACCGAAAGGTTGGTGGTTTGAAACCATCAGCAGTACCATGGGGGAAAGATGTGGCAGTCTGCTTCCATAGAGATTTATAGCCTTGGAAACCCTATGGGGTTGCTATGACTCGGAATTGACTCGACAGCAGTGGGTTTGGTTTTTTATCTGTCTGTCTCTCTTATCTATCTAGGAAACTTATTTCAACTTTGGAATCAATTACACTTTAGTTGGAATTTTGGCATCCCTGGTTATTACAATGTGTCTTTGAACAAGTTTCTTTTCTCCCTATGTCTGTTTTCTCATCTATAAAATATAAATAGCAGTAGCCCTTTTGTGTATTTAATGAGAATGTGGATTATAGTGCTTGTGTACAGTAAATACTAGCTATTGCTGGAGCTAATCATTGAAGTACTTTTTGTGGCAAGAACATGCTGTATCTTAGATTTTAAGTGAAATAAACATATTGTACATTCAATTGGATTAAATATATACTAATATTTTTCCAAATTATATAGTATATGTTGGTATCTTAAGGGGCCAAAGAGTGTAACTCCATTAGGCATTTGAATTAGCAAATCAGCATATAATCTCATTTGAAATATGGCCATATTTTCACTTAAATACTTTAGATTGATGGTGATTTTGTTCCATCAATCATTTTCTTTCACTTTCAGGGCTTTATTTTTGGACTCTAGAGTGTGGTAATTGAAGCTTTCTGCTTCTAGCTATGATGGATTAATTTGCAGCTGACCAAAATGTATTCCAAGAACACTAGAAAAGGCAAACACAATAAACACATTTTTGAAGGTATCAGGGAGCTGTCAAGGCAGTCAGAAACTTGAGGAGCCAGGATCCTGGAGAGAAGGAAAACGCATTGGAAGTGAGCCCAACATTTGACGGGACACTTTTAGTCAAGGCTGTTGCAGATTGTTAAACAGCGTGGGGTGAGAGAGAGAAGCCGAGCAGAGAACAGAGCGGAGAGTAAAAGCTAAGCAGTGTTTTTGGCAGTCTCCCAGGCAGGAGAGCCAAAGGTTGGAGATCACATCTTTTCAAGTAGCCAGGACTTGAGGGGCTAAATCCTAGAGAGGGGAAGAAGTGAGAAGTGAACCTGACTTGCCTCTGATTTTCTTCTCAAAGTTATTTATCAGTGAAAAAGGGTCATAGGGTGAGAGACTGACTCTAAGGGTCTGAGAAGATAATCAGAGTTTTTTGCAGGTTCACAGTATAGGAAAGTGAAAAACTGAAGTGTAGGTTCACTGGGAGGAGCCCTGGTGGTCCAGTGCTTAAAGCGCTCAGTGACTAACTGAACCTACCTGTCCCTCCACAGGAGAAAGATGCGACAGTCTGCTTCGTAAAGATTACAGCCTCGGAAGCCCTATGGAGCAGTTCTGTTTTGTCCTGTAGGGTCACTATGAGTTGGAATTGACTCCAGGACTATGGATTTTTGTGGGTTAGTTTCACTGAGGAGGAAGAGGTGCTGCTAAAGAGTCTGTAACAAGAGTAACCCGAAAATATGCTAGGTCTTACAAAATATTAAAACCTGTGCTTAAAAGACATGCAGTGGTATTTATAGCAGCATCATTTTTAATACCCAAGCCCCAAACCCATCAACTTCAGGATAGATACTTTGTGGTATGGTCATATAATGGAATAATATATAAAAACTGAAATAATTTAACTTCTGTGACATGGAACAATCATGGATAAATCTCACAGTGTTGAGCAAAAGAATCTAGATAAGAATTTCAACATACTGTGTTGTTATATTTATACAAATTTCAAAAGCAGTCAAAACTATTGGTGGGATTAGAAATTTGAACAGTGGTTGTTTTTGACTGGGGGTTATGATCAGGAGTAACCGAGAAGGGGGTTCTGCAGGACTAGTTATATTTTATTTTTTTAACCAATTTAATAGTTCTGTGGGTGTGTTCCTTTTAAATGTATCAGCTATGTGCATTTTCTCTATCATCTAACAAAGAGAACTCAGGCCCTGAGAATCCTTCAAGCTTGCTTGTATAGTTATTATTAAATTACAATTGACAGAACTGAACTATAAGTTTCTGTAGCTCGCCATTATGTATAAATAGCATTTGCCTTCTCTCTATCCAGACGTTTTTTTATCTCTTTCTCAGTTTCCTCAAAGTAAAGATTGTTTTATAATCTCCACATTCTGAACACCACATATTGAATGTTGTCATTTCATCATTTCTCCATGTATTAGAACACTTGTTTTTATTTTTGGATTAAAGAATTAGTATGTGGATCAGGCCTTTGGATGTAATGAGGTGGATCATGACATTGGTTCTTCTTGAGCTATGCCATCCTACTCGAAAGCTTTCTTCTTCCTTTTCATTATTTATTTGCCCGTTTCATTATTTATCTGTCTCCATAAATATGAAAGAGGCGTGTGCAGGTGGAAGAGTGTGGGAGTGTGTGGATCCCTTACCCTCCCTGCCACCATGCTGGCAACAGGACATGAATTTTCTAAAACTTCAGTCCTTGCTGTTTTTTAAGGATTTAGAATTCACCATCATTTATCAGCAAAGTCAGCCTAAACTAAAACTAAACATTTGTATCGCACCAGTGTGGTTTTGTTTTTATTTTGCTTTGTTTTGTTTATTTACTCATTTTGGGGGGGGGTGGTATATGCTTGATTCTATGCAGTAACACCATTTTTTCCTCCAGAAAGAAGTAACATTCTACTAAAATATCACTGTTATGATATTTGTTTATTTTTTATATCTTCCAACAATCTCATAATGCTTCACCTAACCCCTTGCTTTACATCTTTATCAGTTTTTATTGTAATTTTTTTACTACCCTCACTATCAACATTTTCTTTACCATTTTATAAAGAAAATTACTCTAAACAAATAATGCTTTAATGGCCAGCAAACAGTACTTGCAATAATGGAAGATATTATCACCTTGCTAATCTGTAAATCAATATGCTAGAGGCAACAGTAGGATGAGATTAACTCTGTATGCTGGTGTTTTGTCTGGAGAAAGGAAGTAAAACTTACAGAGACCTAGAAAATCTTAAACTCCTCCCTTAACAAAGCCAACCATATGCCTTCGAGTTGGCTGTGACACGTTGCAACCCCATGTGTGTCAGAGTAGAACTGTGCTCCCCAGTGTTTTCAATGATTGATTTTTCAGAGAGAGATCACCAGGCCTTTCTTCCAAGGTACTTCTGGGTGAATTCTAGCTCCAAACTTTTGGTTAGGAGCTCTGTACCACCTAGGCACTCCCCTTAACAAAGCAGTGTGTGTCTAAACGTTCCTTCAAATATCTTTTAACCTTCAAAATCTGAAGAGGGGAGTTCAGTTTATGATAATGGCCGACTATTTAGTATGAGACCAACTTGCACAGAGAACTACTGGAAGAAACTGGACAAAAAACAAACTCAAAAGCAAACAAAACTCTTAAGACACCAGAGTATCTTTAAGAAAGCAGTTATTTGTGGGGTTAAGATCTGGGAAAAAAGAAA
Source organism: Loxodonta africana (assembly GCF_030014295.1). Classification (NCBI taxonomy): domain Eukaryota; kingdom Metazoa; phylum Chordata; class Mammalia; order Proboscidea; family Elephantidae; genus Loxodonta; species Loxodonta africana. The sequence continues at coordinate 41,502,013 of NC_087362.1, forward strand.
AGCCAAAAGATGTGAGTCTGGCATTTGGCTTCATTCTTCTCTCAAGGCAATGTCAATTCTGAAAGCAGTTTCTAAGAAACTGAGAAAATCAGAAATTTCCACAGTACTGTGGGACTCAAGGAGCCCTGGTAGCACGGTGGTTAAGAGCTCGGTTGCTAACCAAAAGGTTGGCAGTTTGGATCCACCAGTTGCTCCTTGGAAACTCTATGGGGCAGTTCTACTCTGTCCTATAGGGTTGCTGTGAGCTGAAATTGACTAGATGGCAACAGATTTGATTTTGGTTTTATGGATTCAAGGAGCAAAGCAACAATGGAGTTTACAACCACTCAGAAGGAAGGATCCTGGTAAACCCAACAGGATTCCTGTTGTATCCTTGAAGGGTTCCACACTAGGTTATAGGTGATCAGAAATCAGCCGTCACCAGCCTTGAAGCACAAAATTTATTCCTCAATTCCCAGTTGGGTTAAGGTGATCTTCCCTTAATCTAGCTGTCTGCCTGAATCAGAAGTAATCCTTATGTCTGTATTTTTTCATATAAATGTACAAAATTCAATAAATAAAACTAGACATAAAAGAAGAAAATACTTGACTAAGAAACAAAGAAAAACCAGATAATAGAACAAGAAGCAAAAGAGATACAAATATCAGATGTGTACCTTGAAATAATGGTAATTAAAATTTTCAAAGTATTAAAAGACGAGACAAAGCTTTTGGTAGACAACTAGAAACTCTAAGTATAAAATGAAAATTTAGGAATAAAACCATGTAAGAACTGAAATCAGTTGCTGAATGGATGAATACAATTGTAGTTTAGGCATAGTTAGAGAATTTAGGTGGTTAGATGAGAATAAAATACCAAGAATAAAGCAGAGAGTAAAGAAAATTCTAAAGAGAATTTAAAGGAGACATTGAGCATGGGGGAAAGTCTGGCATATATGTAATTTTAGTCCCAGAAAAGAGGAGAAAGAGAATGGGGCAATAGAAACATTTGAAAATACAACTACAGAGAATTTTCCAGAAGTAATAAAAAGCATTTAGATACAAATTTAAAAGGTGATACAAACCCCAACCAGAATAAATACTAGAAAACCACACTAAGACACTGCTAAAAATCAAAGACAAATAGAAAATTTTAAAAATCAACCAGAATACAAAACAAATGTATTGACTGTGGAGAAGGAACAATAAGAATGATAGCTACCTTCTCAACATAAAGTAATGGAAGCCAGAAGGCAATTGTTTTTCATTATCTTTCAAAAGGCTAGAATAACAGCCAATGTAGAATTCTATACCCAGTAAAAATACCCTTCAAAAATGAAAGCAAAATGCATTTTTAAACAAAAACATCTGAGAGCACCTGCCCCCACAGACCTTCGTTAAGCCTGATACTAAAGAGAACGTTCAGACCGAAAGAAAATGATGCCAAGGGAAGCTGATACATACAGAAGAGCAATAGGAACAACTGAAGGGATAAATGTGCGGGTAAATGTAAGTGAAGGAGCATGGTGGTGCAACGGTTAAGCACTCTGCTGCTAACTGAATGGTTGGTGTTTGGAGCCCACTCAGCAGCTCCGAGGGAGAAAGACCTGGCAATCTGCTTCCATAAAGATTGTTGTTGCGTGCTGTCGAGCAGATTCCGACTCACAATGACTCTATATGACAGAGTAGAATTTCCCCATAGGGTTTCCTAGGCTGTAATCTTTATGGAAGTGGATCACCAGGTCTTTTCTCCCAAGGAGCTGCTGTGTGGGTTTGAACCACCGACCTTTTGGTTGCAGCCAAGTGCTTAACCATTGTGTCAGAAAACCCATGGAGAATTCTGCTCTGTCACATGGAGATCACTATGAGTCAGAAATCAACTCTATGGCTCCCAACAACAACAACTGAATGTAAGTGATTATTGATTGTACATAAAAATACATCAAAATGCCTGTGGAACTTAAAATTCACATAAAATGAAATATTCAACACCATCAGCCCAGGAGTCAGGGAGACGGACAAGTGTTCTAAGGTCCAAGTATTGACTGTAAAACACCAAACCCGTTGCCATACGGTCAAGTCTGACTCATAGCAACCCTATAGGACAGAGTAGAGCTGCTCCATAAGGTGTCCAAGGAGCAGCTGGGGGATTCAAATGGCTGACCTTTTGGTTAGCAGCTGTAGCTCTCAAATGTATTGACCAGGAGGTGGCAAAAGCAGTAATGTAAATTAAAACCAGTTGCCCTCCAGTTGATTCTGACTCATGGCGACCCCTTGTGAATCATGGAGGTCTGAATACAGAGCTACTCTAGATGTGATATTAAAAGAGCATGTTCTAGAAATGGAGAGGAAGATATAGTCAAATGTTGACATAAGGAAGACACATCAAGCTATAAAAACAGCATCATGGAGGCTCCCAACCAGACTATTCAGGCTTAAACAATATATATAAATGCAAGAAAAAAAAATATTTTAAGTCATTTCATACAAGAAAATCAATAAAGGCTTGACTTGGGGTGTG